>NC_091013.1:91670062-92295062 GCF_041296385.1 Aphelocoma coerulescens | reverse complement strand
AGTTATAAAGAGGAGGGAAAGGCGGGAAGTGGGCAGATCCAGAAGGAAACAACACCTAGCACTGCCTTGCTCAGAAGAGCCTGTCCTTGTTTTGCCAGAAAGCAGTGGCTTTGACCCTTTCCGGTTAGGGGCAGACCGTCCCTTCCCGCAGGAAAACCAGCCCCTTGAGAATGTATCGCAGCTCAGCTGCTCACAGGGAGAAGAGGGGGCCTTTAAAACACCAGTCAAGGACATGTTCAGCAAATTGCCGGTTTCTTCCACTCCCAGCAAAGTCTCAGCCACTACTACCCCGTCACTAGAGGGCCTTGACCCCTGGAAGTCTGCTTCCTTAGCCAAGGGAAGTCATGAGCTGGACTTCAGTCCAGTGAAAACCCTTCAGCTGCCATTCACACCCCTCCAGGACAACCAGGACTTGCTGGGTTTTAACAGCACACCCCTTAAAAATCCTCTCTTTGATTCTCCTCGGGAACTGCTCAATACAGAATCCAGTGACATGGTCCATGTGCCCCTCACGAGCTCTCCAGCATTTATTCGTGACACTTCCAAGCAATCCTCTGTTGAACTGACAGCCTCTGCCTTTACTGAAAACCGGTCACTCATGGAGGGCCTTATCCTGGACACCATGAATGACAGTCTCAGCAAAATCCTTCTAGATATCAGCTTTCCTGGTCTTGAGGATGAAAATTTAGGAACAGATATTAGTTGGTCCCAGCTCATACCTGAACTGAAATGAACTGGCCTGAGGACTGAATGTGACTTGTTCTGATGTTACAGAAAGCACTCTACTCTTCTGAGATTCATTCATTCATGTAATCTAAGACAACTGATTTTGACTAATTCCTACATCCATGGGAACAGAGAGCATTATTGACTCCTGCTAAGCTGGGAGACAGGCCCATCAGCTGCTATGAGCTTTCTTTATAAGATTCTGTAGACCTTGAGTGGAACAAGACGGTAGAACTTCTCTAACCTTGTGCTAGAGATAGCCTCTCTCCAGGGATTCTTGTCATGAGAACATCTAGGTAGGCCCTGAATGGCATTTGATACTCAAGGTACCAGAGGAAATGAACACACTCCCTCAGCACAATAGGAAAGAGCCTGGGAACCTCCTCCTAGCTCTGTCCTAATCTGCCTTTACTTTGTTCCCCTTTTACTTAGTATCTTCTGTCTAGTGTTAATGGCTGTAAATACTGTACATTCCTTAAATTAGCCCTTAATTATAATAATAATTTTATTATTGTAGGGTCATGGGAATATTTGGCCTGGTAAGGGCTTGACCTAGAGTGTGTTGTCCATATGTTCACATCTTGTAATCTTCTACCCTAGTTGAAAGCCCAATTTTCTATTTTTTTTTTTTTACTTCAAAAACACATTGGTCTAAGTTGTTCTGAAGGTCACTGGGGCAAAGACCTGAAAAATTGCCAATATGTGACTGAAGTCAAACTGAAAGAGGTTATCTGGATTGCATCATAAAATCTTAGTTTGGCTTCCTTTTCCCAGGCTGGAATGGAGAAGAGCTTCCACCAAGCCGTATGGTCTGTTATGTACCTAGAGGACTAGGTAGAGACACTGTTGCAGTAAGATGGACCTCCATTGAATGGTTAAAGCTGCCCTCATTACAGTCAGCAGTCGAAGATGTAAAAAAGAACCTATAAAGGGAATACTGATGTTTCCTCTGAAAAGTGACCTCTGGAAATACAATGTATGTATCTCTTGGTGCAATAAAACACCCCAGAATGTTCTGGAGCTTCTGTCATAGGAGATATTGCCATGGCAAAGATCTGATCCTTCTGCTTGCAGACAAATGGTGACTCCTGTATCTACATACTCAATAAAGCTTCTGTGGGAACACAGCTGAGTGTTATCTATACTGCTCCTAGCAGCATGCTGGGGTTGGGCCATAGCATGAGCAACCCCTGCTTGCTTATCTCGTGTGTGCTTTGTGATCACTGAGTGAGTAATCATTAGGACATTTTCAGTATTCCTCAGGCCTTGTTGGCCAAACCACGTTAGATTTGGTTACTCAACCCACTGCTTCATACTCAACCCAATTTTTCCTGCTGCTTACGGGTAAATCCTGACTTTCCAAGTCAGAAGCATACAAACTTAGCCTAAAACATCACAACAGCACCAGCAGACTAATTTCTGTGACTTATAAATACAAAACAAATATCTCTTGAAACTATTTCTACCTTACCCTATAAACATAAAACAAGTTTTAGATGTGTGTGGTTTTCAGAACTGCAGTTCTCTTGTGCGCTTTTTAGAGGATATTTGCCCTCATACAGTGTTTCAAGAACTTTGGTTTAATTGTTACTATTTCAGTTTTTCTGGGATTACAAGACTGCAGAAGGGGCCTGGTTTATGGCACACTATCTGCTAGTACATCTTACACAGCTGTCAATGCTCGACTTGGTTTTCTCAAAGCACCCTATCTCCCTTTCATCTCACTTCTGTCTCCTGAGAGGGTGTGTACATACAACTGACACATGAGAGCCAGGTAACTAAGATCATGTCTCCAGCAAATACTGAAATGTTCTTGTCCTTGGTGTCAGTTCCAGGCACGTGCTCCCCTGCTGTCCTTGTCAGCTGAGGTGCTTTGATGGCCACCTCACATTTTATTTTAAACATAGTACTGCCAAAGTTTCATTTCCCCTCTTGTAACATATTCCAGTGAGAGCGCTGCTCAAGGGCAATTATATCAAAAAAGGTGGGAGGAACAACAGAAAAAATTCCATTAAGCAATTCTGCCTCTTGGTCCCAGAAGCGATGTCCAAGTGTTTTGGCCAAACTAATTCAAAGCACCAGCTGGTGAGGATGTAACCACAAAATATGACTACTTCTCTCCATCTACGTTAACCTGATATTCTGCTTTCTTTTTCTTAAGGAAAGGCAATTATCACCTGTCCCTCTGCAGGCTCAGTATTAGGGTTATAGTGTAGAGGTGTGATCTTGTCAGACAGTGGATGCCTCTGTCCACCCTCGTGCAGTGAGAGCAGAGCCTTGCCTCATGTCTTCTCATGAGCCCAAGAGCAAGAAGGCACAGTTCCTCACACCCTTTGCATAGAACTCCCAGGGCTTCCCTAAGTAATGTGCAGGAGCATCCCAGGACTGTCCTTGAGTCCTCGTAATAGACAAAGCTGTTTAACACCTACCCTGTGAAAGTAAACACTAGTATAAGATAAAAATTTTAAGAGATCTGGGACATGCAGATCTACAGGGAGCCAGCAAGTGCTGTGGATGCTCTCTGCTCCTCTGACAACTCTGCTCAATACCTGGAGTGTGACAGATGCAAAGGAGGAAGTAATTCCTTCTCATTGGTTGAGTGGGGTTCCTCCCACTATGTTTTGTCAGCTGAAAAGGACTGGATGCCCTCTGAGATGAGGTAAGCAAGGATGATTGCCACCTTTTTGCTTTTGCAACTTGGCTGGTAGGGGAAAAACTCAATCACTTCCCAATGTGGAAGAAAAGAGACCCTGTTTTACATTGCAGCAATCTTTTTATGAGGATGTCAGGCCTTCGTTACTCCAAGAGGGCAGTCTAGCTCTTAGCAAAGGTGAAAATTTCTTTTTTAGTAAACTACCTGACTTCCTCTTTAAAATGCACTATAGGTTCAGAGAGAAAAATGACTGGCTTGAAAAGTGTGAGCTGATTCCTGAACAGAAAGAGCTTCCCTCTCTACTCCCCTTTTCTCAGAAGAGGTGAGCTACAACTGGATAAAAAGATATTCAGGGCATAACAAAGTATTAGCTGCCTGAGATTAAGAGGAAAATGTCCTGCTTCACTACCCATCTCAGACTGGTTTCTTGCTTTGAAACAAATAGAGCTTTAGAATGCCAAGACCATGAATCTGAACTGCTGCTGCAGGTCAAATGACACATTTGTCCTTGCGTTTCCATTTTCTTGGAAAAATAAATATGATAAATACCCAGTTACAGTTTACAAGCAATACAGGCAAAAGATTATGCAAAGCAGATTCTCTTCCACATCTCAAAATCTGTGGGAAGTCATTATATAGAGCACAGTGATGAACTGTTTGCATACAAATATATAATCAGAATTATTTATCATCCACATCTGCTTTTTTTTTTCTTTTTGATGCACCAAATTTAAAACCAGAAACCTCTAATGATGTTATTTAAGAAAGCCAAGGAAAACAGCCAGCACAAATTATTATTAAACTACAGTCAGACATGGATTTATGCTCCAGTGCTGCTCTTGGTCTCTATTACCTTCTCATGGATGTGTAGGAGGTGGCTGCCAATAGGGCCTCTGTTTATTTAGCTGAGTAATTTGTAGAAGCTAGGTTTTCTGTACTGATCTGTGGTTGCAAAAAAGAGACTGGCTCATTAGAACCCTGAGTGTTTAATGGATGGACCAATTTTCCAACAGGACAAAAAAAATGCCTCATCTTCACTGGACTTCAGAAGAATCTCTTAATATTGTTGATATTTTCTATAGAATGTTTTTCACCAGCAGGATGGTATCTTTTCTTAGTGCAGTGTATTCTTTCACATTTGATGTATTTTTCTATAAATTTTAATAAAGACAAAGTTTTGGATAATGTCATTATGCAACAGGCCAGAACACTCCATCTCAACTTTTTCTCACCAAGTAACCTGTCTAGATTACTTATACATTTTGGGTTTTTTTATTCTGAATTCTGAGATTACATTTTTGTCTGCGAACAAAGCTATTTTGGATTGTGGAACTGTGTTCCAGCTGAAATTTCTATTGTGGATAATGCATGTATATTGCAAAGCCCTGTAACACTTGATTTACGAGTACTTACATGAGTCTGATGGTCTAATCTGTCCTGAGTTATCAACATGTATTTTCCACTTTAAGTTTCACTTTAGAAATTCTTCTGTTTGAAGCAGTTTTGCCTGCCTTCATGGTAGCCTAGAAGTTTTGGACAATTTGATATATTTAGCATCTAATCCAATCCCTCCATGAAGGAAGAAAGGTCAGGAATGCAGCAGAACTGACAGCATAAAGCACATCCCTTGGAACATGCAGGATCACTGAAGATGCCTTCAGCATCAATATGGTTTTCCAAGTATTTGCAAGTAATGATGTCAATCTGTAGCTAATTAGTTCCTGACAGACTGTACTCTGCTATGCATACCCATGGGACTGGCATGCTACAGTGATAAGAGCTGTTTTGCTGTTTCCCATGGCTGACTCTCAGCTTTTATTTGTTTGCTGTTTTTACTAAAATCTAGAAGTCAGGAGATCATGAGATAATCTCAGTTGCCATTTAAATCATACCAAGACCTAGCCATCAAGAATGTAACAAACAGCTGGTGCACGTACAAATGCAGCCTCAAGGCTAGGAAACCAAAGGAGTCCAGTATTTAAAATCAAAAATAAAATTACATTGTTCCAGCAGCATTGTTATCCACCAAATCCCTGGGGTGATAACACATCCCTCTGACACTGTATGTGCATTGTGTACACAAAGCTGCTTCTGCACTAGAAGTATGACTGTGCTGGTGATTCCATCATAAAATCCTGAATTGTCTGAGCAGAAAATAGCCATACTGAATATCAGCCTCAGGTACAGCTATTCTTATTCTACTGTGGAGAGAAGGGGCAGAGAACACAGGGAATACAGTCCAAGCAGCCCAATTGCTTCTGTAAATGAGATCACAAGAACATTTTGCTCAGATTAGAATACCCCTTTGTAGCAAACCTTTTCTTGAAAAGACCTAGTACCTCCCTGCTTTGTAAGGATTTTGTCAGGGTGCCCTTCTTGGCTTTGATGTTTTCTTTCTTATGAGCTGAGTGAAAATTTTCCAGTTTTTGGCTGTTATAAATATTCTTTAAAAAAATCCATTTCACATCCTTAGCAGAGTCATCTGGCAACTGAAATCTGAGAAGAGATTTATTCAGTACAGAGTGTGCCCCAGCACAGACTTGCTGGAGTGTATGGAGATTTCTTTCTGAACTTGTTCTTCGTGACTGCCAGCAGATGAGCATGGCAACATGAGGTCCCTTGTGTCCCAGGGACTTCTGCTGGGCTTCAGGGAGTAGATGATACAAAGAAAGATCTTGATGAGATGAAGCTGTCTTAAAGAGTCAAATAGAGACAGGTTTCAGATGACAAAGAATCATAAAATCGTCACGGTTGGAGAATACCTTTAAGATCATCAAGCCCAACCATTAACCTGACACAGCCAAACCCACCACTAAACCATGGCCCTAAGTGTCACAATCTACTCATATTTCAAATACCTCCAGGGATGATAACGCAGCCACTTCCCAAGGAAGCCTTTTCCCAATGATTGATAATCCTTTCAACAAAGAAATCTTTCCTAATATTCATTCCAAACCTCCCCTGGCACAACTTGAGGTTTGAGAGCATAAAGAGTCAAAGGTTGGATAAGGACCCTCGTAGTTACAGATTCAACAGTCCTCAGGTTTAAGACTGGGGTAAAATGATCAGGTACCACAGAAAACCATGAGATCTGTGAAATACTTATTTCTGGTCTTGGGTTTGACTCTTTTACAAGGGGTGAGCTCACTGCCTTGCATGTAGCAGCAAAGAGAAAATAGAGCGTGGAAAAGGTGCCCATTCACTCAGCAGGACTGAGGTATTGCCCCTCAAGAGCCATCCACAACAGGAGCATGACTTCAAAGATTTAGTCTGCAAACACTGAAGCTTAAATTATTGCATTTCTAAATAAAAGTTTGCCTGAACAAGAGAACAGGAGGTGGGCTGCAACACCCTTTAGAGTGGCTGACTCCCCCACTGCTTAAGTTAATTTCAGCAAGTTATACTGCTGACTGATGAAGAACTTGACTGATCTCAACTGCTTTAAGGTGCAAAAGAAGCCATTTACAAACAAATAAAACAGGAAACATCACAGTACACCTGGCAAGTGCTCATAGGCAAGTTTTCCACAGCCACTGATGGCGGACTCTGAAAGTAAAACCTATCCCCAGAGGAAATGACACTGGAGGCAAAAACAGCCATCAGAGAGATTCTTACATTCCAAGGACTGTATCTGGGCTTCATTTTGAGCAAGATGAGATCTGCTCTGATTCTACAGCTAGCTGGCACAGGCAAAAGGTGTGTAGGTGATTGTCTTTTTTCTTTGCTCTTGCTGTTTTTATATGAAAAAAGTTTTTATAGAAGCCCAAAAACAGCCACTCAAAGCACCTTGCCAACACCCTGTAGGTGGTTTTAGTAATAAGCCCACACATATACATACCAGATTAGGCTGTACCAGGCAACTCTAACTGTGCTGGGTTTTACTGTTCAAGTATTCAGGTTTAGGGACATTCTCTGGAAGGAGCCTTATTGGTGTAAAGTTTTCATTATTATTTTTATGGCATTATGTAGAGACTTAGGAAAAATTACCTGTGTTAGTGTCAAGTGCATTCTTAGCCTCAAGCTAAGTGAATAATGGAAATAATTTTCTCTGGCTGGGAAGTGGAGGGACAGCGAAATGAAAGCAACTGCACAGAGACACACACACAGGAGAGACATCTTTGAGACTACACATTTCCAAGTACTGTGCTGTGGGCCTGAAATACATAACTAGCCTTCATCTCAGGCTCTTGCACACTTTTATGGGTAAGCATATTCCTACCAAAAATTATTCTCCGCTTTAAACCTCATGCTGAGCACAGAGAGGCTCTAGCATGGGTAAGACAGTTGCCATTGCTATGTGGGTCTGTGGAGATGCACATCAGTGGAGATTCTTTCCCCTCCTGAAAGCAAAGCCAAAGTCTTCAGGTGTGATTCATGAAGCTGTGTAATGGAAGGGGAAATTTTGTATTGCCTGCTGCACGATCAGCAACTGTTCTGTGGCAATGATAATTATTCCAATCAAACAGAAAAGGCCTTTTTTAATGCAGAGTAGCCCAAGCAAGAAAATCAATACAGACAGGGCACAAATCATTATATTTATAATTATATTATATTTATAATTATAATTATAATTATATTTCTAATGATCAAGAAATATTTATACAGCAGAGGAATTTCATATTGGACAACATTTTTCCAAGTTTGCTATGGTGCAACCCTAAATCTATCCCATAGAGCAGATAAGTACAGAGACTTGACCCTAAATTACCTAACTAAGCAAACTATTCCACTTTCTGACCGACCTTGCTGGCAGGACACACTTTACTGTCCAGCAGCCGAGCTAAACATTATGTACATCTGAGATGACATTTATCTCAAGGAAACTTGCCAGGCATACTCACAGATATAAATACTGCAACCTTTTACTTATTATTTCAAGAAGACAAAGGTATTTTATTATACAAATAGATGAACTGGAGGGAATTCAAAGCAGAGGAACCTTTTCTTTCTCAAAGAATCTTTTTCAGAGATGGAAGGGAGAGAGAAGCATGGTTTGCCTGAGTAAGGTTTGTCCTCTCATTCCTCCTCTGCACCATCTGTGCATTCACAGACTGCACAAGCTGTGAGAATGCAGGAGAATGAGCAGAAAGTTGCCTTATTGTTTTCCTGCAGTATCCACCACAAGGAATCTCCTGGCTTTGATATAGTTGCTACACCCAGGGTCACTTTTACACCCACTTGAAGCTTACACTACTACTGAGACAGTGCATTGGAAACTGGTGGGATGTAAAAACAACCTCTGTGCTGGTTACATTATGTGGGGGCTATTGACGAGCTCTGTAAGGACCCAGCTTGTCACAAAAGAAATGTAAAGCTCTCCATCTACAATCCACCCTACCACCTGCACTGTGTCAGCTCTCAGGAGGACAAAATAATAATTTCCAGATGGTCGAAAGAGAAAAATTCAAAGCTGAAAAGAAATCTCATAGAAAGAGAAACAACCACTAGAAGTTGCAAAAGTAGCAGGAGAATATTTTAAAGAAGAATTACTAGGCTAGGTAAAACTTCCTAGAAGTAAGAGATAAGGAAAAACTCTGGAAAAATGCCCTCAGTCTATGAAATGTAAAACCAAACTAGTTAAAGCCCTCAAGAGAGAGGGCTTCTCAAACAGCTGGGATACTCCCTAATGCTCCTGGCAGAGGGAAATAAAACCTTTGTCTCATGTTCTTTAATCTGCGAGTTGCTTCCTTCAGCAAAGCAGTCCATTTCTCCCCTTCATTACTCCAGGTATTATTCATTAATTTCTTCCAGCAGAGGAGTAGCTGACTGGAGTATATCGATCCTCTCTTGCTTCTTGGCTGGGCAAACTGGCTGCTGGGAAGTGCTGCTCTTCGGGGCCTTTCCTTAGGAGTATGGGCATTACTTCGGATTTTCTCAGGGCTTCTCAGGCATGGAGGTGACCAGGTCCAGGGACCAACATCCATGAACACAGCTACAGTGCTGTGGCTTTGTGCTTAGAACCTGGAACCTTTTGTCCCAGAGCTCCCACTGACCTGTAACTGCTTGAGCTGGAAGGCCAAGCTGGTAGCTGGAGCAGGGAGAAGGGCTTTTTATTCTGTGGAGGCAGAGTGCTTCTTCTGTTGTCCAAATAGAACTGTTATACACCCTGTAAAGATTTCTGTATGAAGGGTGCAGAATATCGAGGTATAATGGGTTATGATTATTTCATGCGACTGCATCAGAAAAGGAAAGTAATTTATCAGTGTATATGGGATTTTGTATGAATATTTTCATCAAAATCAGTTTTATTTTTCTAATACAGGTTACTGGTGAGCTATATACTATTTTTCAGGGCCTACAAAAGATGACTGGGAAAGGTATAACTGCTGCAAAATCTCCTTGAATTACTGCACTGTGGTCTGATTTCTCATTAGAAAATCTTTAGGAGTGCCCATTCTGAAAAAGAAATTTAAAAAAAACCAAAAAACCAGAAATCACCTCACCTACTTAGTAAATGGGCTCCGTTTAAGAAGAGCAGGATGGAAAAAGTAATAGCTGAATAGAAAAAAAAGATTGACCTAGAACCTATCATGCCTCTGAAGGGAGAAGACTGTATTTTAGCTGACTTCACCTCCATAAAACTGCTGGGGTTTTTTGCCAGATCTGGGAACTAACACATCACAGGATATAAAGAGTTAAGTGACCTGCGCTTAGAAGCAGGAGGGATGAGGAGGGGAGAAAGCTTTAAAGAAGACTTGAAGATTTCTTCCCTTTGAGGCACAAAGAGAGAAATACTTTGTGGATTAGGGACCCGGACTGACTGGTGAGACCCAAAAGCAGAACTGCTCTAGCAGTGGCTCCAGCCTGGCTTCAGGCAAACCACTTTTGATTAGGCTTTGCCAAAATGTCACGGAAAATAAACTAATGAAGGGTGGCTAGCTGCAAGGAGGTGCTGGGACTGGGAGCTAGGAGTGCTCCCTCCTCTTCATTCCCACATACAGCATCCAGGGTGGGAGGTGATCTCATCAGAAATTGTGTAACTCTGCCCATAGGCTTCAAGGCAGGAGCTGTAGGTGATCTGGTCCCAGGATGTTCCATAGCACTTTACAGTCTTAGGGTCCCTTCTCAGGCTTTAAGAAAACTGGCAGTGCCATTGCTACCAGCAGAAGCAGACCTGCCTTGCTGTGGCTGGCCTGCTGAGGTATCCACAGTCAGCAGGAGCAGAAACACCTCTTGGCCCTGTGTGACAGTAGAGGTGCATGATTCAGTACTGGTTTACACGGATGGTTAAAGGACCTGATGACAAGACTCAGAGGATGCTCAGTGGGGCCACGAGAGTTCAAAAGTGCATGTAAACAGAGTCATAGCAAACCACAGGCAAGAAAACAAGACGGTGGGAACACAGCTTCCCTGGGAATATCCATTATTTAAATTCTCTTCTTAATTTTACTCACAGATAGATAAGGACAGCTCAAAACACCTCTGCTAAGCCCTTGATGTCACTCTGTCCTCACTGTGGTATTGAAGGTTGGCGCCTTGGAGTGTAAGCAGTTAGAATGTATTTCTACTCCCAGTCCTGACAAATCTAGTCCTGTGATTTGGTGCTGTGGAAACCATAACACCTTGTATTGGATTTGCGTCTTAATATTGCATATTCACTTTTTTATACACTATCTAGAACTCAGAAATAATTGATATCAGTAATATTGGAATGTTACATACTACTAAGATAGAAAACAAAAGGAGCAACAGAAAATGTCCTTTTGCTGTACCTTTCACAGTCAGTTGCAGCTATTCCTTCTATGTTGCACGTGAAAGCTCTTTCACCCCTTGCTGGCTTTCCTGGAAGCATAATACTGTCCTTAGCTTCACAGCTGAGTAAAATTCGGGTTCCTCCTCTGTACATGATATCAGGTGCTTAACAGGGCACTGCATTAACCAGAGAAAAGGGATCAAAATGAGACAGCATCAGTTCAAGCTAAAATCTGTAGTTTCAAGCAGGAGAATACAGAGATAGAAAGTTGGAAAAGGGAGCTCTACCATGTCCTGTCTCCCCTGAGAGAAGGGATGTCTGCTCCGGTCCAGACATCCCACACTGCAGCAGTGTCAGCACTCTTTTGGTATAAACAGAGAGCCAAGTCCGCTGGTATCAACAAGCCAGTGATTTTAGGCTTCTGCAAAATTGAAGGAGATTGCTCTCGATAGAATGGGATGAAAATGAGGGCAGAGTTGGGCCCAATACATTTGCCTTGGCTGGAAGCAGAAACCAGACCTTCAGCATTTCATTCAAGCTGCACAGAAAAATCCTTCAGTGCAGCCTATTGCAAAGGCATGAGACTCTCTGCAGAAATGAGACTGGGCATGCCTGCCGGGAGCCTTGAGGAGGATGCTCTCTCCCATTTACCACGGCACTGCATCATCTTCCAGGCGGACCCGAGCTGCTGCCAGTATTTACAGAGACACGGAGATGCGTCAAAGCCCCCTGGCAGGGGCGCTGGAGCGCGCAGGCTGCCGCCGGGAGATGCAGCGTGTCCCGGTGGAGCCGGGGACAGGCGGGCGCACACACACACAGACGCACAGACACACAGACACACACACAGACACACAGACACACACACAGACACACAGACGCACAGACACACGGACACACACACAGACACACAGACACACACACAGACACGCGAGCTGCGTGCGCGCAGCCCGCCGAGGTAAGGCCAGCCCCCAGCAGCGGGGCCATCCTTCTGCTGCTGGATTTTTCCAGCCGGAGCATCCTGCCGGCTGTGCCGTGATTTATGGAAAGCGGGTTCTGACGCGGGGCTTTTTCTGTTACGACAGGGACCCACGGACTGGAGGAGGCAAAGCTGCAGTCAGGGCAGGAGAAGTGAGGGAGAGGAAGAGGCGGGAGCAGAGGGACACGGAGGAGTGGAGAGGACAGAGGGAGAAACGGGCACGGAGACTCTTCAGAGATGCGTGAGTTATAACTAAGAGAGCAGGAGGAAAGGCAGAGAAAAGAAGAGGAGAGCCGTGGGGAAGGGAAAGGGAAAGGAGATCAGAGACTGAGTCAGCTTCCAGAGGGCAAACATCAGGAGACGAGTTCAGGGAACACCCCAGCATACCGAGAAGGACCTGTTCTGTCTGAATCTACACCATGAGCACAAGGAAGAGCTGCCCCCTGCCACTGGGGCACGGAGACCAGGAAGAAAAGCAGAGCGAGGGATCTCCCGACCTGGAGCGACAGGAGTGTGAGATGGAGCTGAGGAACAAAGCTATTCTGCAACAGAAGAGGCGCCTCAAACAGGCCACCCAGTTTGTGCACAAGGACTCTGCTGATCTGCTGCCCCTGGATGGCTTGACAAGGCTTGGCACCTCCAAGGATCTGGTGAGTCCAGCGGGACCCCGTGTGGGAGGGAGTCCTCCTAATAGCCTTCATTCCAGCTGGGAGCTGCTGTCAGGCTTTGTGAAAGGATCATAGGTTCAGTAAAAATGAAACTTTCCTTCAGGATCATCTAGGAGCAGGTCAGGGTGAGGGGAAAGAATTAATCACTCATTTGCTTGCATCCATCTTCTCATGCTTCCCTATAGGAGCCAAACTCCTTGCAGAGGCAGGCAGACATGGACTGGAAGGACTGTCCAAAATCCAAATTTCCATTCACCCAGTAGCAATATATGTTCATGTGACATATAAGTTTCCATGTGGGACATCTCGGAAAGGTCCCATGTATTTCTGCATGATCCAGCTCAAAGTCCAGCTCCTCAGGAGCACGACTCAGCAGGGAGGGAAGTACAATTCGTGACACCGTGAGAGACTTATGTTTGACCTTGTCACCTTTTTGCAATTTTCTCTCTCCCCCCACTCTCTGGATTTGTGGAGGGGCAAGCAAAGGGCAGGACTTCTATCCAGGCACACAGGCAGATGCAGTGCCTGGCACTTGTGGGTGACTCCTTTGGGGAGGAGGCACGGGAGCGAGGCCTGTGGGCATCTCCTTGTGGTGACGTGGAGCAGGAAGCATCAGGGAGGGAGGTCTGTTCCAGGAGCCTTGGCAGTCTGTGGTCTGGAAGGGCTTCCCCAAGGCTGGAAGCAGATTCCCACAGGATCTATTGCTGGCTCAACTGCACATATATTTTCCTTGCTCTGGTAGTTTTGCAATCCAACTTCTCTCCACTGTAGAGTTAAACTATTCAAGGATGTGGAGGTCTAAACCATTTTCCCAAAAGAGGGCTGAGGTCTGGTTGTGATGGGGGCACTTGTTCCATCTGTGGCAGGGGGGATCATAAAAGATCTTGCCCCTCCCTGCAGTCTGTGCTTCCCTCTGGATCCTCAGACAATTGCAGCAACACCACAGATGCTCTCTCGTGTGTGCCTCTGTCATTTCCCAGCTCCCGAGGCACACAGTGGCACAGGGCCACACGCGTGTGGGACCGGCAGGTCCCTGGCACTGATGTGCCGGCACATCCTGCTGCTCCCGCCACCCTCCCCGCAGCTGCCTCAGCTGCCTCGGCAGCCCCTGGCTCGGCAGGGTCAAGGGCGGCTCCTCCAAGTCACCCTGAGCTGTCGCCTCACGTTCTGCAGCCGCACTCATGGCTGTCAGCAGGGACGGGTGTGCAGGGTCCCTCCGACCCTGCCACAGTCACGGCTGGAGTGCGAGAGGGGCGTCATGTCAGAGCTGTCCTAGGCAGGAGCAGGGACTCTCCTCCCGCGGGGAAGGAGCTCTGGCCAGAGCGGAGAGCTCCGCTCAGGCTGGCAGCGCGGGCGGGCCGCTGCTGGCCCTCGGGGCCTGCAGCACTGCAGCTCAAACACCGCCTCAGGAGCACAGCCCGGCAGCACCCTGGGCCCGTCCCTCGGCAGGGTATGGAGAGGAGCCACTTCTGAGTCTTTCGGTGCGTGCCCACTGACCCCAGCCACAAAGGCCGGGAGAAACCTGTCCACCTGCTTTGTTTTGGGATTGACTCCTGTCACACCGTGCCTCAAAGCGACAACTGGCACCCTGAAGCCCCAAGGGGCTCCTTGAACAAGATAGTCCTTGTCCAAATCACTTGCCACAAGCAGCTCTCTCCTGGTGGAATTAACCATTCCAGGCAGAATTCCTGGTGTGCAGACAGCATTTGGTCACTGCAACCCACTGCAAACTTAATGTTTGGTCCACAGCAGAACGTCTGAAACATTTTTACCATGGACCTAGGGAGCAGTGAATAAAGCATGACAGGTTTTTTTCTGACATGGACAGTTTGCTCTGGTGTTAGAGGGCACAAAATAAAGTGTGGCCCCTGTGCAAAGTTTGCACACATAGTGCCATTCCTGGGGTCAAGTGTGAACCTCAGTTTCTGCTTTAACTTGGAGCAAAAGAAGAACCAGACCTTAGATTTCCCAGAGGGATTCAGCAGTTCCTGCAACTCGAAGGGCCACTGTGATAGTGCTGAGATGTTTTGGGGGCTGCAAATCAGAGTCCAAAATATGCTCTTGGCTTACTTATCTAGGCACTTCTCCAGCCCTGTGAAAACCCCACTTCTGTTTCCCAAATTGATCTGGCTCCCTCTTGGAGGACAGGAATACAAAACAGGAATGTACTGAAAATGAAGCAGCAGTAGGAAGTGCTAGAGAGTTTGATTTGGAGAGAGTAAAACAGCCCGGACTCCTATAGCACTTACACTGGGAGGAAAGTTTAATTAATTCCCCAAAAAAGTCTCCATTGACAGTGCCAGAGACTTCAGCTGTGGCAGCTCCATGTCCTAAAATTAGAGCAAGGCCCCATATAATTTGAAACAAAATACCTGCTTTCTTTTACAGTCATGGGCTGTTACTTTTAGCCACTCTTTTCTGTGTATTCTGGGTGTGCATTCAGCTTATGCAATGCATCCAGCAGTGCCTAGGATTTGATGGGCCCATCATGTCTCCGATAGTGAGTAATTTATACATTTCCGTGGAGACATCATGTTTCCAGCTTTGCAACAAAAAGCATGATCAGTTTTGGGGTTTTTTTAATAGCAAAATAGAAAATGCTAAATGGGCTAAAATATTCTGGAAGTACCAAGAAGGTCTGAAGATCTGGCTTCTCATCTCCAAAAAATCAAGATCCCCAGCTCATACAATGTCACTAATCATAGCAAGGCCTGGAGATTTCACATTGGAGAACCTGAACCTTCCCTAAGTTGCACTGGGAAACTTCTTTGACCCCTCTAAGTGCCCTGAGAGGGCATCCCTTCTAGCTCCCACAACACCCACAACATCCTTCCTCACCATCCTCTAAATCTAATGGTTTCTAACCAGTCCAAGAGCGACAACAGTCTCCACTTCTGTTTAACTGGTGAGAGAGAAGATAGGCAGGGCCCTTGGAGTCTGCTATTGAATCAGATGCCTCCAAAATCCCAAAGCTCAGCTAACCCCCACCAGCACTTGGCCTCTTCCCAGCCTGAGTGACAAGAAGGGGACAGAGGTGGCTGCTGCAAAGGGCCCGCTCATTCTGTGGGAAAGGTTGCAGGGATAGGGAAAGGTCCTTTGCATGCCAGATGGTGAGAGGCAGGAGGGAGGATGGGAATTTGGAGACCTGCTGTTTGTTCCCTGCCCTTTTCCCATGGCCCAGATGTTAGCTGGCAGCCAAACTGGCACTGTGCTCAGAGTATTTAGGGAGCTAAGTACAACGGCCAGCTGTGCTGTGGGCCGGCACAGTAGGCTGGGAAAAGACCACGAGCAGAGGGATATTTTTACCCCACTTTTTCAACTGCTGCAGTGTTTCTCATGCAGCACGTGAATGATCTCTCACCCCTTGAGTGGCAGGAAACAAAAAGCATGAGGGACTTGGCATCTTGCAAAGAGCAATGCTGAGTGTGACCAAAGAGCCAGTGACAGCTGTCCTGCTCCAACCATTGGGCAAATCTGACAAGTCAGGGTGCTTCAAACTGCAGTTTGCACATTTCCTTGGCCTCAGCTCTTTGGCCATGCATGAAGTAAGACCAAAACACAAGTAACCTGTGGGGTTAATGCAGCTCAGCTCATTGGCAGGTCTGGTCTAGCTCAGGTGTTTGGCCTGCCCATTGACAAGATCCTGCATCAAACTGCTGCACCACCTGGGAGATGACTTTAAATTTTTTCTGTTTTTTTTTTAAAGAAAGATAAAAACAACAGTTTAAGCTGTAGCACATTAACCCCTTTAGATTATTTGCCTTTCTTTGAACAGGCAGCTGTTATTGGGAGTGCCATGGCCAGCTCAGACCAGCTGCTCTCCTGCAGAAGGGCCATGGGGCTGAGCACATGGAGAAAGGACAAAGCTACCTCCAACAGACACCTGTTTCATTGGTGTTGCCCACTGTTGATTCAGTAGCTGTGCAGGGACTGGATGGATCAATATTGGGCAAAAACTAGAGCATCTGATGGCAGGGAGCAGAGATGGACTCCAAGGAACATTAAAAGCTCGTTTTAGTTTCCTCTTCAGGGGGAGCTTCCTGCTTCACTACAACTAATTGCTCGTACACCTGAAATATCTGCAGTCCTGCCTTCTTGCCCACACGTACATCACACACACGCTGCGTTTCTCCTGCCCTCCCACTTTAGAAGGTGTGAATGTGCCTGGTGGGATGCCAGCACATGCCCAGCAGACAGTGTATTGCAGTACCTGAACAGGGATGAGATGCTCCAGTGCATGTTTAGCTGAAGGAACAGATATGAGTGGGGAAAGCATGCATCAGGCATGTTCTTCTCCTCCAATAATTGCATCCCAGAGACCTGCCTGTCACAGACATCCCAACACTTTAACACCAAATTAGCGGCTACAGAAAAAAAATCTTGTGATTTAAAGAAAATTTTTTTGGATAAGCATGTCTTTCATCAGGATGATCAGTTGGGTCAAGCATTTGCAACCTACATCTCTGAGCTGGCAAATGTCCTTGTCCTTAGCTCCATACTTAGCCGGGATTTCTCTCTCTTTGTGATGGAGACAGCAGCCTCATAGCGTGGTCCAGCGGCGCCTCTTGGAAGGCAACCTGAACAAGCTGCGGGGCGAGGCCAGGGGTCAGTCTGCACGGGTTCAATCTCCGCTGGCAAAAGACCAGGATGAAAAGATGGAAAAGGGAGAGGACAGGAGAAAAGAGACTTCACCCCTGCTAATACAGTGCCAGGTAAGGCAACAACACGGTGCTGCTGATTTCACAGTGATGGCAAGTGCCCAGAGTTCCAGCTGTGCCCCTCCCAAGGGCCATGCTGAGTTATAAATTGCAAAGCCAGCTGCAGCCAAAGAAAAGAGATTTCATGCATGGCCTCTCTTAGAGTTTGGGTGCAGGTTTTCTAAAAGGCAGAGGAAAGCCTTTCTGCTACATGCTTTCTAGTTGCCCATATTTGAAGATAAATTACCTTAATCACATCTCCTTCCTTTGAAGGCCAGCTTTCCCATGATATGAGGTATTTTATAATTGCCTATAGAAGCAAGGAATGTCTCCTTATCACTTGAAGACAGGTGCCTCTAGTTGATTTACATTTAACTAGCTCCAGCCTAGTCTGATTCTCTCAGGTGTCACAGGACCTCCTCAGAAAGTGGCTAACTGTGCTCCAAATTAGCACAGCTGCATCTCTTGATGGAAGCAGTATTTTTAGCTCCCTTTTCTTCTTCTATCCTCCTATACAGCAGAGCACACTACTTGCTAGCCCCTGCAGTTAGAGAAAGCACATCCAAAAGCGGTGGCCCATGAAAGATGGTCAGAGCTTCACAGTAATATGCAGATATGAGACTCACCAAGATACAGACCTGTTGTACAAAACCCATTTTAAAGCTGGTTTTAGTTCAGTTACCTGTCCTAAAGAACATCTCCCATATCAGAGTGTAAAGGCTACACTTCCAAGAAAAACATATATCTTTGAAAATTCATTTGGCACAATAAATTATCATATGAATACAGCCTGGTAGCAAGTTTCTGAAAGGCTTAGATCAGGTATCTGAGTACCAAGCAAAGCCACTCTCTGGTTTGTTTTGCAGCCTTTACTGCTGCAGTTAGGCATTGCTTACCCTGTGTTTTAGACTAATGTAGCTGGGTTAACATAACCACACTTGGGGACAGACTGGTAGGATGAATGGCTCTCAGTGTAATTTCTCCAATTACTTGGAGCCTGGTTTTGAGCAAATGAAGGTGTTTCTTTTTCTTTAATGACCTCTCTTTATTGTTCTGCAAGAGGAAATTCAGTGATAAAGGGTGGGGTTTTTGCCAGGCATGCACACTGAACAAGGACAGGCATGCACAGGTATTGTATCCCAGGGGCAGTAGCTAAGTCAGCGTTACAGTCCACTGGTCATTCCCTTTTGTGTTTCCAATGAACCCCAGCTGCCACCCAGGTTTTATTTTCCCTCACAGAGGAAGGTTAATGAGCATCGCAAGCAAGGAAATAGGTCTAACCTGCACGTAACTGCACGTAACGCTCCCTGAATTCTGCACAGGCATTTCTCTCTTTTTCTGCTCTTCTTAGGAGCCAGTCACTGTCTGTCACATTTGATCTTCTTACATTGAAGGAAGGGAAGCTCTCCTCTCCTTCTTTTTGTCTTGCTGCTTTTGATGTTCGCATTTGTGAACTTCAAAAAGCCTCTCCTGTCAGTAACAGATCTGTGGCAGCAAACAAGACTCAGGCTGCCAGTTCATTGGAACCAGAGAGGTGAGCTGGTACCTTTTGGAGATCTGCTTGATTATGGTGCAGTTTTGATTAGAAAAGGAGCACACTCCCAGAGGAGTCTTTTTTCCCCTGACTCCTGAAAAAAGATAATCTACCATTTACACACAGACAAGTATGCTGAAAATCTCAAAGTGGTAACAAATGCATCACCTGACTTGTAACTGAACTTGACTAAGGAATAAAGCCAAATATATGTAGACTTCAGTGATACAGGGAGATTCAGGCAGTGTTTTCACTCTAACAGGTTTTGGTTGCCCTAAGCCTAAGGCCTTTTTAAATCTCAGAGATCACAGACAGATCTAGTCTGTAATAGTTGTACTGCAGTCACTCACTCATTAATTTGCTTAGGTGGGCTGCCCAGATGGTACTTCAGCAGAATTGCCCCTTTTTGTGACAGTTTTTGAAAAGCACTTTGGAAAGCTAGTCATGACTGGCATCTGCAACATAAAATCAAGCTGTTATTTTTTGTGATGGGGCTTGTCTCTTGTTGACTTCGAAATAGATATTGAAAGATTTCACTGCTGTCAAAGGCCACTTTTCTTCTATGCCAAAGCAACCTGGAATTGATCAGCCTTTTGTTTGCTAAAGCAGCTTCTTGACTTCAGAACTGACATCATTTCAGAAAACACAGCTCTTTATAAATGGTGATCCTTACTGATTCCCCTTCCCCCCCTTCTTGGAAATCCCCATATCTGACATCTAGATAAAAAATAATGGTGACTGGTAGTAACAGACTGAAAATTCTGGAGCAGAGATGAGAGTGGGTAAAGTGATGACAAGTCCTTCTAGTCCAAGAAGACTTGCAGTACTTATGAGCTGCCTGCACTGTATTTGTGGTATGCTGGACCAAGGACTTTCCTCAAGCTCCTGGTGAATTCTCTAGGGAAATGGTTAGTGGCATAGGGCTGTTTACACTGAATGAGATTAAATGTTGTTTTCTACAGGATAATCACTGTCCTGTTATATCCTATCAAGTCTCTAACTTGCAGATTTCCCAGCCTGCTCTGAAACAAAATTCAATAATCTGCCTAGTGATACAGCTTAGGCTTATTATGACAGCAGCTCATGCATCTCGAGTCTGCCTGCTCCCAAGTGATTCCTTTGCCATTGCTAGCCACGCTCCAGGTCGTGTTTCTGAGTAGAGAGGATGTGGAGGCAGATGTTTGGCATGCACCTGCACTCTGTGCTTTATCTTGCCTCTCTGCTTAGTCTGGCCTCAAGCAGGGCTGATGTGTCAGGGAGGACCAGGCAGCACAGACATTGCAGAGCTCCAAAATCAGAAGGGAGGCATTTTGGCATAGAATCCCAGCATGGTTTAGGCTGAAAGGGACCCTGTTGGTATTGTGTCTGCAGCATTCCAGTATTTCCCACAGGAGTTGTTTTCTTCTTTGTCTTTATAACTACTCACAGATAGCACATTTTTGAAAATGAAATCTTGGAAATATTGGATGTAGCTCTCTGTGATGATTAATAATCATAAACAGACTTAGTTAAGAAACCATAAAATTGAGATATTTTTCTTGACCCTGCTGGTGCTGCACTGAGTCCCTCATTGCCACGCTGATCTGCTTAAGGTGTTCAAGCATTTAAACTTGTCAGGAATGAGTATAAGAGCAGAGAAGCAGTGGCAGGTCTGTTGCTACTTCTGAGTGGTGCATGTCACAAAGTGCCATAGTGGATGGAAGAGAAGGAATCACAGGAAAACCACAAATGATCGTAGGAAGACAGTGAGTCTCCCAAAAAGAAAATTTTGTGGGTGGGGTTTTTTTGGTCGTTTTTTTTTTGGATGATGGTGTGTAGATACAAACATGCTGCTAGCAAGGATTTTCTTGCTATTTTCTAAGTCCGTGAGAGACTTTTCTCTCTCACAGAAGCAGAGAATGTAAATAACCAAGCCACCTGCAACCTTGAAAAGTCTTGTTTATGGTATAGTAGAAAAATATTTTGACAATGGATGTTTTAGGATTTTAGCCAATCACTCCCAAGGGGTGGCTGGTCCTTTGTCCAATTAGACTATGAAGAAAAAGTCCATAAAAGAGTTTGTAAAATAATTAAGTAAATCAATCTTGCTGCACAATTCCTGCCTGCTGGATCTTCTCTCCTCCTCCTCTCTACGGCTGCGGGACACGGTGATATACCCTAGGGCCCAGGCCTGCAGTAATAGTGGTGTGAGACAGAGCCTTGAAGAATTAGGCCATCAGGAATAGGTATGATTAGGCACCCTAGGTAGAGGAAAGATGTATTTTGTCTATGACAGCTACTCCATATTTTTGCAGTTCTTTTACTAAGTCCTGTTCCTCCTTTTTTTTTTTTTTTTTTTTCCCCTGAGCCTAATTCTTATCGATGTCCTTGATAACCCTATGTTTTCAGACCCCTAAAATAAATGTAACCTGCTGTTACTTCATCACCTCTGGCCTGCCATTAAGGACCTCTCTGCAGAGGGGACAGAAAGCAGATGGCAACCACATCTCCTTTTCCCTTTTATGTTCAAAGGAGTAAAGAAATGAAATGAGCAAGGCACTGGGAACTATTCCAGTAAAATCATGCACAGGTGACTTGGGTGCAGGGCACAGTCTCCCTCTTTGCTAAATGACACCAGCTGTGACTATTGTAGTATCATGTCTTGTATCCTTAGAGAGCTATATAGCAACATGATGTAAGCCCTACACAAAATAGTCATCTCTTGATTAGGTTGTGTCTTGGATTCAGGAGTCACATGGATTTGTCAGTTATCTCGGGAACTGCCTTAAATTCAAGCTCATCTCAGGTGTGTTTGTCCTGGGTGCTCCTGTTTTTCCCTCAGACTTCTCCCTCTGGCAGCTTTTCTACTGAGAACAAATGTGTAGCCCTGGGACATTGTTCCCTGCAACACCAGAAGAAATGGAGAGATGAAACCCAGAAAAACCATAGCACGTGCTTGTATTCCTTTACAAGCTTTTGTCATATCACTTATTGCTCTGCTAACAAAGTCCATGTGGGTTTTATGAACAAATTGTCTAATTGTGCATCTCTTGACTGGAATACTATAAAGTCACTAAAAATAAGTAAGTGTCTGGGCAATCAAGTACAAATGTAAGAAGACAAACTCAAATAGAAGTGTTTGAGAGAGGCTTGCAGAGCACTGGGGAAACCACCGTTGTCTGGGATGAACCTCCTGCCTTCTGACTACTGCCTAAAACACCACATCTTTGGCTATGTTGCTCAGAAATACCAAGTCACACTGTTGGAGGAGTGAATAAGCCAATTGTGAGCTTACAGTAATTTTCTGTTGTTGTTTTTTCTAGTGCCAAGGTCAGGTATTGAAAGCGACTGTTAACACTGGGTGTCTACCAAACCTCATCTCCAAGAGGTGTTTAAACCAGCTGGGGTAAGTCTTTGCACAGTGTAAAAGAAGGGATGGCTAAAAGAAAACCTATGGCAAGAACCCAGGCACTCTGGATTGCCAGCCCCAGTGATAATTACTGGCAGTTTTGCATGTGCACATGGCTGTTTAGGAGAAGAGGCAGAGGGTGGGCTGCAGGGCAAGGCATTAGAGCACTGGCAAAGCTGTGTGCAGACCCCAGACTCTGAGGCAGAGCTGTGTCATTCTGTCTGCAAGGGAAAGCTGCCCAGCTGGTGGCTGGTGGTGAGGTTTTGCTTGTTGAATCTGCCTCCAGACATACTGCATGGAAGGGGTTCCCCCTCTTGTGGGCCTGTTCCCAACGAGACTATGAGGAACTGCCATCAGTGAGAAGTCCTGGTTTTCATCCTCTTCCTCCTCTTGAGGCAATAACACCTCTTGTGTCCCACAGGCTGGAAGAAGTGTCTGCCATGGACTGTGGAGACCTCTCTCTTCCCATCCCCAGCGTTGTTGGCCGAGTAGAACATATGGAATTGCAATTTGGCCAGGAGACAGTGCTGTGTTCAGCACTGGTTGTAGGTGAGAGTGCCAGCCCCTCCTCTCCCTTGTTTCTCCTGTGTCCCTCTTGCCCTGCCAAGGGCATTTAAAGGACCTTTGGAAAAAGCATAACATGGTGGAAGGTTGGTGATGTGGCCACCTCCGCTGCAGGCCAACATCACCATACACAGTGAATGCCCTCAATGTAACCAAAGCCAAAGGGCATAGGAAGAGTACAGAGAAGACAGAAGACATTGAAAGTGGAGAGAAATTAGATGGTTTTTCTGTCTTAACAAAGGATGTGAAAAATCCTCATTTCAATTCTAAAATGGACCTTTCATAAAATTCTGCAGATGGCTTGATTAATCCCCTGGTGCCTTATGTTCTCCTATGAAATGGGCACTTGTATCTCTGGCTAGCTGGAAGTCATCTGAGAAAGTACCAGAGGGCACAGCTTATTTCCTAGAGTGTTTCTCTGTGTGCTCCTCTGCCTCTGCTGCAGGGAGCACCCTGAAAGAACCTGGTAGCCCCAGAGTGCTGAGTCTCCTTCAGTGTCCTGAAGCAGGACCCTTTGAAGGAAGGAGCCATAGGAGACAAGTCCACAGGCACTGAGGCAGGCTCAGAAAACAGCAGAAAAGCTGCATGTTCTGCATTTACATCAAGCTGTGCATATGCTGAAAACAACATGGTTGTCTTTTTCCCCTGCCTGTTCTTTCTCCCTATTAGTCTTCCAGCTTTACCTTCTTGCTTTAATCTGTTTCCCCATCTTCAATGAGTCCTGTTCATCTTCTGAGGCCTCCCTTGCTCCCTCTCTTCATGTACATTCTTCCCACATTCTAAGTCATCTAGAAAGAGCTTCCTCCTCTTACACATTCCGGCTTGCTCTTCTTTCCTGGTAGAGCTTCCTCCTCTTACACATTCCGGCTTGCTCTTCTTTCCTGGTAGAGCTTCCTCCTCTTACACATTCCGGCTTGCTCTTCTTTCCTGGTTTCCACTCTGCTTGTTCTTGCCCTTCATGAGGAATCTGTGCTAGTACCAGCACAGGTGAGTTTACCACATAGCTACTACCCATTTTGTTGGGACGTGGAAATGGCTGCCTGGAAGGAGCAGAATTGCTACACCTGTGTCTTACATCTCCCTGTGCACACAGTGCTCTCACTTATGTAATTATGAATAAATTAAAAATTACAGCCACTGGTTACAGGGCAAGCAGGCCTCCAGGAGACATGGGAAGTGTTGATGACTTTACAAGCTGCTGCTGATTCCTGAAGACTCCAGAACCTGGGAATTCCTCCTTAGCTGCCATGGAAGTCCAGATCGGTGACTCTAAGACCTCTCACAAGCATGCCCTCTCCTCTTCAGTTGCTGGCTTACAAACCTAAGGCCCTGGTGACCCCAGCCAGAGCTGGTACCCAGAGCTCTTGCATGCGGAGCTCTCCAGTGCTGTCACCAAGACCCGCAAGTTCTGTGACCTATACTCCCCTCCAGTTACTGGAACTCAGGCCTTGCAGCACACATCACAATCCCTCCAGTTGCTGGCACCCAAGTGTAAAAGCCCTACAGCCCGTGCTCCCTTCCCCCGTTACTGGCACCCAGATTTCTCTTGCACACTGGTGTTGTCACCCGTGAGCTATGTCCCCTTCTCCAGTTGCTGGCACACACCTGTGAGTCCCTTCAGTTCCTGGCACCTCTCTTGTCAGTCCCTCAAGTTGCTGACATCTGGAGCTATTTGCCCTTTAACCCCATGCATCTTCCATGTTTGCTGACACTGAAGACTTGCAGCAGTTACAAGTAGGATAGACAAGTTACATGGGGAAAAAAAAAACTTAATAAAATTATTCAGTAAGATCGGATAGATTGCAGCCATTAGGTGCAGGCTTTGGTCAGATAAGTGAACTGACCAACAGCCTGCTTGCACGTGATTGGCCCCCTTATCCCCTCTCCTCTCCATTTTTCCATGCTTGTTCTCTCCTGATTCACCCTGATGCTTGCCTTCTCCTGCCTTTGGCCCTTCCCTTACACAGCCCAGAGTAAGTTTTATGGGATCTCACAAACCCCTTCTGATATCTCATATTAAGTTTTAAACAGTCACATAAACCCTCTCAAATTTCTCTCACAGTAGTCATGATAACCAGTCATGGTTTCCTTCTCTTATCAGCTGCAAAGTTCATTTTGACCATCTTCAGGACTGCGCCTAAATAGCTCCTTTAAAGGCTCATCAGTGAGTGGCAGAAGAGTGATTTATTATTGTCATTGTTACCATCTGCTTGTTAATGTTTGTGTTTAACTCATCCTTTTCCTTGTTATCTGTTATCTGCTTTGTACTGAAGAGACCATAACCATAAAAATTTATGAATCAGATGTTCTTGTATTTCATATCCTTTTACAGGAGAAACACACTTTCTTTAACGAGGCAGTATTACATAATCTAAGGCCTGATCAGTCTCTTCTCTCTTCTCAGATGATGAAATGCTGGAGTTTTGCATTGGCCTCCAGACTCTGTGGTCTCTCAAGGTAAGGAACAGCTCTTTGCTTATTGCAAGGCTCCTCTCAGGAAGCTCTCCAAGATCTGGTTGTTGCAAGCATCAGAAATACTTAATGTCCACATCTCTCAGGGCAACGCCGCCTGACAGGATGCTGTACGCTCTGAGACACTGATTCCTTTCCAGTCCTTCTTAAAGGTTTTAAGAAAGAAAACACTCAATAGGGTATTATCATGTCTCCCATTCTCTGTATTCCTGACCATGCAAGTTGCAAATGGCAAGAGGAAACTGAAGAAGAGACAAGAAAAGGCACAAGTTAGACACATGTTGCCCCTTGAAGGCAGATGTGAACAAGCTCTGCCCTTGCTTTGAGACAAATGAAGCCATGTGATCACATTCAGTGTCCAATACTTGCTGGTCATGAGTGTAGAGTCCTTTCCTTTTGTCAGCTTGGCTCAGGGTCAGTGCCCTGCTGAGCCTGCCTCCTGGGTGGCTCAGGCTACGGCTGCAGCAAGCTGGCTCCTGCCTGTCACGCATTTGTGGCCACATGCCAGACTCACAAAACAGGAAAAGCAATGGGTTGAATGGCTGAGTGATGTGAGGGCATCAGCTTAGAGGGGGTCATAGGAAGAAGAGAGGCGAATGGCCCTGTGACAGGTTTGGAGATGAATCCCATTGAAGGGAACTGGAGCAAGGAGGCAGCATGTGGGACAGGGGAGGAAAACTGTAAGGTGTCTACAAACCCAAGGAGGTGTTACAGATTCTCCCCAGTCATAGACATCGTGAGATTTGGTATCTGAAATGTCCAGCAAATAACTGTCTCTCTCCTTCTTTAGTGTTGCATCGACTTGGAGGAAGGAGTCCTGAGATTTAAAGCACTGAGTCAGGAGCTGCCTTTTTTACACGCCTCTGAAGAGCCTGGTCAGTGACTGGCCGCATTCCCCATGTCTGGAGACTTGCTGCCATGAGACAGAGATGAGGGTGAGGCTCCCATGCCCCTAACCTTGCTGAGTTCTAGGCTGAGGCATTCAATGGGGAGTGAGAAAAAGGGGAGTGGGTGCTGGAAGCTGTTGTCACTGGGAGTGCCTCAACTTGAGATACCCCTCCTTTCAGTGGACCCTCTTGCTTGTCCTGATGTGCCGAGTGGGCATTTTGTTCTTGTTCTGCTATTTGGCCCTAGTCACTCCAACTTCTGGTTCTGTAATAAATTTATGCTACCCCTTTAATGACTTTACAATACACTCTGTTCACCAGAGAGTCTCTGTGAACAATCTCCAGTCGTTCTGTTGACAGGAGAACTGTGTTTTCTCCAAAGACCTCCAAAGATTGCTATGAATGTTTCCCTTCTTGTTGCCTCAATGCCAGCATACACCACTCCTGTTTCTTTGTTGGAAGGGCTCTGTTCCCCTTGCCTGCACTCTGGGAATCTGGATTTTGCTGCTTTTCTCTGGCTCAGAGCAGAACAGAAGTATTTTCTTGGAAAACTTTGTAGCAAGAACAGTTTGAGTTCAGTTCTAAGAAACCTTTGCAGAAATATTGAGTGTAGATGCCTAAAGCACTGACAGGGGCTTGGGCTTTGCCACTGCATCCCTGGGCACCAAGCTATATTATATGAATGACAATGCTTACCATCTCTTGGTGTTATACCCTGTAACCAGACTTGTACACCCTGTTCTTCTGGCCAGGCCACTCCTCTCTGCACTCCAGCTGCTAGAGCTGCGTCCCTGTTCCCTCTTCTGCTTCATCGGAGATCCTGCCAGTTTAAACACTGCAATGAATTACAGCACCAAGTCTTCTGCTCTGTCAGCTCCTTTCTTTTAACTTGATATCCAGTGATTAAACACAGACACATCATCAGCCTCGAGTCCTGGCATCACACAGCCCATCAACTTTGCTTCTCTTGCACAAAATGAGAACTTGTAGTATCAGCTCAGGTTAGAGAACTGTGAACTCATCTGGAATGTTAAAGGTGTTTAAGTCACTTAACAACTGGGTTTATTTAATTTCTTTTTTTTTTTTTAATTTCCATCCTAAAGCTTAGCTGTATTAAAAACACAGTCTATTCTTAACTAGCTCTAGGAAAGATGCACTAGATCAGGGCTTGTTCCATGCCTCATGGCTACTGATTCACTGTCCAAACTCTGTACAATGTACCTTTATCCACCCTCAAAATATCATGACAACCCCATTTTGCCTATTTTCCTGGATTAAACACCACTGACTCTCTTCCTTTTGTATCAAATTGTCTCTGTTGTGCTTCTCAAAAAATGTTTGTACACATTTTTGCCTTTTTTTTTTGTTAGTTCTTTTTTCTACAGCTGTACGCTGTAGTTTAACATGTGCTAAGGACGGCAGAGTACAGCCTGGCTGATACGATTTGGGATTCACTCACCAGTGATAGTTGGCGTGACTGGCATCTGCTCCTCCTACAAGGACCACCAGACTTTTACTGTTAGTCATCATATCTTGCAGCTTCTGATCTGTTCCTTGACTTCTTTGCCACTGTTCTACTTGTGCATCTGACTACTTCTGGCTGCACAAATTGCTTTCCATGAATCTCTCGAGTGACACCAATGGCTCTCTCATTTAGTCAGGAAACACGCCTACTTGATGAGCCTGTCTTCCAAAGCACCAGTAATTCCCCCTGGGTCTGTATCACTTGCATGATTGACTGGCTTCTCAAACCCACGGGTCTGGACAGTTCACACATGTACTAAACCACCTTGTGTTCTAGCTGCAGTCTGTGTGGTACCTGGGCCAATTCTGCAGACAAGATCTTGTTTGTGATAGATGAAACACCTGTTTCTCAGTGCACCAACTCACCCAGTTTCCAACTCTCACTGCCCTCTGAAAACAGCATGTGGAACAAGGGCAAATAATCTATACATAAAGACACCATGTCCGTTATAAATCTTATTAATCATTAACTTTTACGATCTATTAAAAAAACCTCTCTAAACCATAACCCAAAAGATTACTTTAACCCTAACCCAAACAATAAACCCTAGAAATTAACGTAAATCTAACCCATAAGGCACTAAATCCTAACTCTAAACTTAACCCCTAAAACAGACTCTAAAATTTAATGCTAATCCTAACCCCTAAATCAAACCAACACCCCCTAACTATAAAAATTAACACTAAATATAAGCCCCTAAATTTAACCCTGTAACCCCAACACTAACCATCTGGCTCTAAACCCAAAACATAAAGACACTAACTATAAACCCTAATCCCAAAACCTAATCATAATCCCCAACTCTAAACTCTAACCATTAACCTAACCCCAGCCCCTAAACCTAAACTCCAAGGCCTAAACCTAACCCCTAACTCTAAACCCCCAAATCATACAACAAAACCTAACCCTACACCTAACCTCAACTACCTAACCCTATCTGTGGCTTTTGTTGTTCCCACAAGGGGCCCGGCTGCCCTCCAGAGTGCCCTAGGGCTTTTGCTGAGTTTTGCCTAGCACTGCAAAGAGCTCTGCTGCCTTCCAGTGTGTCCCAGGGCTTTTGCCAGGCATTGTGAGACCCATATGGGGCCCTGCTTCCCTGTGGAGCACTACAGGGCTTTTGCTGGGCTTTGCTGGTGCCCATAAGTGCATGGGAAGGAGAGGGCCACCAACAGCCCTAAGTCCTGGCCACTTCCTTGTGAGAGCGGTGCCTGGTGTCAGTTTTGCAGCTGGGCTCTGGCTAGGGCAAGGGTGTAGGTGAGTAGGAGCCTTCAGACTGAAACCAACAGGAATCTTTCCAATGATTTAAAAAGAATGTTGAATGGGATCATACAGAAAACTGCCATGACTTTGAGTTGACAATTCTGTTTTGACTGCTGCCTGTCACTTGCAGCCCTGCAGACACCTGCACACTAGCTGCTGCTGGAATTCACCAGGTGCTGTCCTACCTGTCTGTCTTGGAATAACTGCTTTGCTCACATTCAGAACATCCTCCAATCCTTCTGAAGCCTTTCTGTCGTTCGCATGCCTCATATCCTACATCACTAACAGTTCAGGCTCCTCTGTGAATTAATGTGCTACAGTAGGTGAAAATCTCCAGTCCTATCTATTTCCCTCTTCTCTGCTTAACAACTCCTTCTTTGCACCCTCCTTTCCTTCTGCTCACACTGGTAAGTGACAAATTTCCTTCAAAAAGGAATTCTTCCCTTTTTAGATAATCCTTTTAACACTTGCCTGTACCCTGGTTGCTAATACACTTGCACATTGTGCCACAATCTTGTCAGCCTTTCCTCTTTGCTGCAAACAACTGCATGTACAAATTCTCAGTCACAAAGAGGATGTTTCCAAGAAAGCATTGAATTAGTGTGAGTTCTTTTCTCAGCTCTGAAATCAGCTCCAGGGCAGAAGACATGCTCTTCACCTTCCTCCTATGCATGTCAGTTGAACACACAGATCCACGCAGTAGAAGTCTCTTTCAACAGTTATCCTGGAATCTCCCCATCAAGCTTTGCTGCAGGTAGAGCTTCCAGAAAAAAAATCCATTTATATGACTAAATGAGAACTGCAGGTCATGATGCCACAGCAGACACCTCACTTTAACCCATTCACTAAATCACAGTCCAATCCTACAGGGTCAGTACCTGCTTCCCTCATCAACACAGCTCCTGGTGAGTTCTCATCTCCGCAGGTTACTTGGCATAAAGTGACACACTGTTACTGCACTTAACACATGTATTCTGAATTTTAGCCCAAAGACATTTTTCTTTCCCCAAAGCACTTTTGTGTCATTACATCTGAATCACAGCCTTCATTGTGAAAGAAAGAAGTCTTGGCTTTAAAACAGGTGAATGTAAAATAGGACTTAACATCTCAAAGAAGCCAACTCAACTCCCATCTACAAACATGGTAATTTTTAAGTCTTCCAACACTGGGGAGCACAGTAAAGAATTTTTGAGTGGCCTGGCAAGGCTGAAGACTGTCTTAATTGTAGCTTCTCTTGGAAAAGCCTGTTATATAGATAGACTTCCCTACTCCAAATTCCAGTCATCTCTATTGCTTTTGGGGGATAAAGGGAACAAAGGAATAATCTAAAGATCTTTTTCACTGAAGATCAAAAAATGCTAACACTTTCATACAGAAAGTAGAAGTTCAGTACAGACTGCCAGCTCAGAGCAGGACACAGGCACATCCTGTATGTGTCCAACACTGGCTTCCTCATGATGAGGCCTGTCCCTTCAATATAAACAATGGCATGTTATTATTTTAGGGATAATCTCTTTGAACCACCTGGGTGGTCAGTTCCTGTCAGGGCTGCTTTCTAATACAGCGGGCACAGCAGTTGTGGAAAAGTCTGCAGGGAAACATCTGCCACAGCAAACCTCCGGAACAGAGTGCAGTACACCTGGGGTAGGGAGAGGACTTTTGTACTTCCTGAGAAGATGCACTCTGCCAAAGCCATAATCAGGACCACTTCCAGGAGCTTGGGGTCACTTGGTTTTGAACAGAATGGGAGCTGCAGCCATCCATATTCCCAGAGGCATGCTCCTTCTTTCACTACCAGCAGATGAGCTATGGAATTGAAGACCACCGAGCCACATGCATATGTTTGCATTCAATCCTCCTTTCAAGAGATTCCACTGGCACATGCCAGGATACACCTGAAGAGTTATAGAAATAACTAAAGTATAGCAGAAAGATCACAAATATGAGGGCGGGGATGGACAACAGGTTTATTGTCTCAGGAAAATAAGGCAACCCTCTCCCTTAATTTTTTTGCTATTAAATTGAGCATCAGAACCAAAGCCATGAATCATTCATCTGAAAATACCCCCAGTGCCTGAGAATACTGTCAGACTCCTTATGTGCTGTGTGCTGGCACTGGGACATACAATGGTGTCCTGCAAATCCTGCCCTGTTGAAAAGTTTCCCAGCACCAGCAGGTTATGCCAATCTGCTAGAGCAGGATACGGCAAACAACATTTTCTGCTGTGTGGGAAGGAACCACTTCTAATTCCAACTCTGTGGCTTGTGTCTGCTGGCAAGGACAAACACACGATTAGTTACAAAGAAAGTAAAATGTAACTCCATCAGTCCAGAGACAGAGCCTTAAGTGGCTCCTTTCCTGAGAGGACGGACGCATCACAGAAAAATTGTTGCCAGTGAAAGTAGCCTGAAGCACTGACTTCAGGAAGTATTTGGCACTAAGGAGTTCAAGGCAGGAAAAAGTAAGGAAAGCCATCTTTTGGCCAAGGAATGGTACAGATGTTCAATGAATTCTTCTGTAGACGCTTTCATTTCCTCTTGTGCACAAGGGGCACAGGAGCAAAATGCATCTGCAAGTTATGATGTGCTGCACGCAATATAAAACTGTCAGGGGAAGCCCTCAAATGCTAGTATTTTTCCTCTCCAATGGTTTTTAAGAGCTGAAAAGTTTTGGGGAACAGATGTTTTTGTAGTGTCTGTATTTTCTCACCTCTGCTTTTCATAGTGTGCATTGCCTGGGCTCGCACAGCACACAACAATGTTATCCTCAGCAAAAGAGGGTTAGGGTGCACAAAGGGCCCTGCCCAACGTTTGCAATGCTTTTGCCCCACCTTCTTTTAAAGATGGTTCTTAGAAAAACATCATCCCTCCCTTAGTAACCCTTTCCCAATCTTTCTTAACAATTAATAGCCCAACAGTGGATCAGTTTGACCTTCCTTTCTTGGAAATCATTTGACCTGTACAGCAAAGTTTGTTTTGCATAAAACAGTTCCAGCCATATGCACCCATTTGTACACCCCTTGTGCTTGTGTTGCTAATAAAGGTTTATATTTGGTGTTGCTAATAAAGGTTTATATTTGGCATGGATAGACAGCACTGAGTTGTTCTGTTAAATGAGTATAGGCCATCTTGTTTCCCTGCTAGGCCCTATCTGCCAGAAGCAATGGTGATGATTCCTCTTGGGATGGGTGGCTGCACATTTCAGTATCACAAGAGCTGACAATTTGTTGTGGTTACAGTCTAGGTCTGACAAGCTTCAGGACAACTCCTCGCTTTAGCCCACAAATAGATGGTCCCTGTGGTATTGGCTCTCCACAGCTCACAGACTCAAGCCTTGCTGCTCTTAACACCACTGTTAATAAGCTCTATTATGACTTCAAAGCTCCTGCCTGAAGGGTCCAGTTTTACACAAGCACTTAAGTATGACAGGGGAACATTTAAAAATGCTTCTCAGCAAGGCCATTAAAAATGGAGAGAAACTTCCACTGCAGTTAAGTGTCCGAAGATACAGTGGCCTGAGAAGCAAGCTAGCAGGTACAGAGCAGGTCACACCATTTTACTGCTCCGTGCTTCAACTTTCACTGCTACCAAACACAGAGGACAGCACTGTCCTGTGAAAAGCTTATATAAATCTACAGAGGGAAACTGCAAAGAACAGCTAAGGTTAACTATGCAAAGATCCTGCCCTTCTACCACACAGGGCTGCTTCAACAACAGTCACTTTGACCCAAGGGCAAGACACTCCTTTTCTCTATACAAAGCATTTTCTCCCAGTTAGGGCTGCCCTTGGGTATTTTGCAGAGTAAAGCACAGCAGGTTTTCAGCTGCCTGCAGGATCTTCAAAAGCTGCCACTTGCTCCAGATCACTGAATTGTATCAGCTGTGACTCAGGCTGCTGTACGGGCAAAGGGACAGCTCCATCAATTACACAGGTCCAATAAAACATCACACAAGCAAGAGGGGATAATCGATGCAAGCCAGCAGGTAAGCCTGCTGCCCCTTTCCTAATAAGCTGAGTTAGGTGAGGGACAAACTAAGAGAGGGAAAAGCACAATAACAACAGCATATGGATAGGTTCATGCCTGGGCTTTTGCAAATGAGCTGCCCTTTTCCAGACTCCTCATGCCAGCCAGTGGAACATCACCTCCAGCCCGCCTCTTTCAGTTGTGCAGGACTCAAAGCATGACACTCTCCACAAGAGGCAAGAGTGGCATGTCCACTACTTATTGTGGGATGGCCAAGCTCTCATAGCACCACAGATCCACAGTTAAGTCAGGCTGGTCTTACTGACCACTTCACAGCTGCTTTGTTAAGTCACAGCCTTCTGTGGGATCACCCTGCCCAAGAAGATGGAAACAAGCAATGACTCTTGACTAGAGCTGAGTTTGCTGGAGCTGGTACCTCTCTAAAACTTTACTAGTGCAAGTTGTGCATGTCTCCAGCTCCTCAGAACAGGATTTGTGAGAAACTGCTTGGCAGAAGAGCAGCAGCAAAGCAAAGACCAACAATGCATGGCTCTACTTTAAATACACCTAAGTGGGAGAGAATGCCCGTGCCTGCTCCCTAACTCAATTCCATCTGTAATTCCTGCATTGTGATCCTGCTAAGAACTCCGAAGTATTCACTGGAGCAGTTGTAAGACTAGGTCAAAATGGAGACTTAGCTCAGCTGTTCGCTCCATCTGTGACCCTTCACAGTGACCAGTGGAGCACTTTAGTTAGCCAGGAATACGGAAACTGGCAAAAGAAGGCCTATGTGCAGGATCCTTGGCCCTTCCTGTTCTCATAGTTCTCTCAGCTAAAGGCAAACCAGCCCACCATATTCAGGCAATCCAAGAACATCCCTTCACAGCCTGTAGACCCTTTCCTGTTTGGAAGTTTTGACAAGACAGGGAAAGAACAGTCATCTTCATCAGATGCCCAATTCCATCTGCAGAAGAGCTTGCGCTTGCATTAAAGATGGCAGCCTTCATGTCACTTGTTATAAGGGATCCTGGATGCCACTGCAGTGGGCAGAAGAATCTGTTCCAGCAGGGTCCTGCGAGGGGCTGCTGAGATGGTATTTCTCAGGAAAATAGAGTGTTTTGTGAATCAGGTTTTTGACAGCAGAAACATCGCTTCTGTCTAAGGAAAAGAGAGGAAAAACAGTTGTTAGGCATTCTCATCAAGCAGTATGAAAGCCTCTTCCTTAAGAAATACCTGGAACTCTGGCTCCCAGAACATCATCTGCCAGCAGCCCCTTCCTCTCTTTCTTTCTGTACATCCTCTGCTCTTTCTGCCCTCACCTATACCCAGCTGCTGCAGGAGATTTCCAAACTCCGGGTCACAATCCAGGATTTTCAACAGGTTGGTGGACTCCATTCTCTCCAGCTGCACATCCCAGTAGATGTAGATCTTCTGGCTGAAGCTGACATAAACAAGGCAGGGACTGTTGCTCCCCTCTTTGCATGCATAGAGGCCTGCAGAAAGCCGAAGTGTGGAGATCTGACTACTTCCAAAAGGATAGAGAAAGCAAGCAATTGACATTTCATTATAAGGTACCAAAGCTGTTAACTGAAAACAGCAATCACCTGGGCAGAGATGTCGGCTTGCTATACAAAGTCCCTTTGAGAAAATCCAAGGAGCTGTCCTGAACTGCATGAAGCTTGGGGATTTGCAAGCTGCTTCTTGCAGGTCTGAGAGAAGGGACTGAGCAGAGCCAAAGCTTGGGCTCATTATCTCCACTTTAGAACAGCTTAGAAGTCTGCATATTAAAAAAGCGGTGGGCAAGACAAGAGACCACTGCAGCACTTCCAAAAAGGACAAGAAAAAAAACCCAAACTACCAAAGACAAACCTTAGCATCACTTCCTCTCACTTTTCCCAGATGCCACCAGAGGAAAGACTAGCTGGGCCTTCTGCAGTATGCACACAGGGAAATTATTCCCCACTGCAGGCAGACAAAGGATTCTCGGTCTCCCAGATGGGGGCAGTAGCTTTGAGGGAAAAATGCTGTGAGTGAGGGCTGGCTTTGCAGTCAGGCTTCCCACCTGCACAGAACGCACTGACATTCTCATCTGCTTGGAATCTGGCCACAGTCCGGTTGTGGTCAATGATGTACGTCTGACCGTCCCATGCACAGGCAATCACCTCCTCGTGCCCATTGCCCTGCAGGAACCAGAAGACTGCATATTGCACAGACATCACCTACTCCCAGGGACAGCCAAGAATCTTTCTTGCTTGTTCAGAGACAGAACATTAATGTCTAGGTGTCACTTCTGGACACCTCATCCAGACATTTTGCACTTGGAGCTCATCTCTCTTCTCTGTGGCAATCCTTAGGTACTGTAAGACCTTGTGGACAATCAGGGTATTAGCAGTGAGCAAAACCATTCAGCTTTGCAGTAAGATTGAAGAACAGCTGGGGACAAAAGTTTATGAATGGATAAAAGGATGCTGCATCTAACAGACAGACAGCTCAACCTCTTGCAGCTGGGCAGACTGACCTGAGTGCAGAATGTACTGCCACAGTCAGAACACTCTGTGTCACCCTGAGATAATCCCAGCCTTTTCCAGCTGAGTCATACTCCCTCTGCCCTTCCTAAATTCATATTCACACGTACAAAGCCATGCTGAGTTTTTGTCTTCATCTCTCCCAGCCTTATTCAGATACTCACTGTAACATCCAGCTTTTCCAGAGCAAAGAGCTGGTGATCAACCTGAACAGACCAGAGCAGCTTGTCTGCTCCCTCCATGAGTTTCAGTGTTCCTGAAGAAAGAAAAAAGCAACTATCTTGAAAACAGTAAAAGGGAGCAAGATGTTTGGTAATGCTAGGCCCTACTCCTTCAACACTTAGGGTTGCTGAGAGTTGGCTCCTAATAGCACAGGCCTGGTTTTGGCTGCTAAATCCATACTGGACACTTGACCCCACCTACCACATTCCTATTACTGTGGCAGTACTGGGCAGGGGGCATTGGCCATGAGAAAGTGGAACACAAACAAGCATCTATCCTCACAGTGCCCTCCATGCATTCATATAAAATATGTCAGCAGAAGGAGTCTTTGAATCAAATTCTCTTGCCTGACCCTTGAAGGGTTTCTGAAGCCTAGCTTCCCTTTCTTTTAAAAATCAAAAGCACTGAGGCCCTGGTTCCCTGCTTTGAATTGGTGACAGGCCTTGGCTGCCCCACAGGTCTCCCTTCAGGACAGTGGCAGGACTTACCATCCAGAGTACAGAGGGCAAAGAGACCTGAGCCACTATTCTCACTGGAGCCTGTAAGTGCAAAAGAAAATTACTGGAGTTGATGCCATTTTATAAACATCGTCCCCGCCCTCTCCCGAAAACAATTAAAAAGATCCAAAGCAAGCTGATCCATGCTGCCTCTTTTCCTTGTCCAGCTGTGTGCAGGACAACACTGACAAATGTCACTAGTTAAAGCTGAAGAGGAGAGTCCCCTGTCCACTGGGCTGCTTCAGCCCTTCAGCAAACTCTCTACCTAGCTACCAAGAAAAGAAAAGACATGCAAGGTCAAGTTTTAAAAATATGACACTCAGAAAGAGAGGACTAGAGCTGTATTCAACTAAAGCTGCATTTAATCCTTTCAGTGACAATGTAGGAGAGATACTGGTTCCCTGAGGAAGAGCCCAGGAAACCTGGCAGTCAGGGGCAAGCCAGCAGGGCTGAAAGCAAGCAGGCAGTTTCCCCAGAGTAGGTTAACAATGTGAGCCTACCTCCAGTGCCCACAGACAGCTCCAAGTTACAACCCCCTGCACATTCCCGGGTTACAAATCACCCCGTTTCTGCAGATCAGCCTAAAGCAAAGTCCGCTGGTTGAGTGCTTAACTGCCCCTACTGACATGCACCCAGACAGGCTCTGATCCAAGAGATCTCCTGTGTCCCCCTTGGAAACTGGTCAGCATGGCACTCTTCAGCTCTTTATTGATGGTCCAACATCAATGGGCTTTTTTACAGCCTGCTCTTCATCCCTTACTCTGTGTGCCTCCATTTTTCACAGACATCTCTCAATACATGCAAGGCTTCATATGCAGTGAAATAATTGATTTCATGCTCTGTTGACCATGTTGCTCACAGCAGCATCAGAGATGCTGGAAACATGACAAGCTTAGGAACTGGGCAGGAAAGGTCCTCTAAGGAAGGGGAAGAGGGTGGGGTTCAGTGGATTGCTCTTCTCCAAAAGCTCTAATTACATTGGACAGGCGGAATCATTCTCAGACAGCACTGCAGGGGGCAACACTTGGGCACAGCAAATGCAAGAGAAAGTGATTGCCACTGGGAGTTTTCTGCCTTCTATTATGCCCACACACCAAGGGGGAGTGAAAGCTGCTTACTCTCCATAGGTACCAAAGGAGGATTCAGCAGGAGCACCAGGCACAGGTCAGAGCACAAGGAGTTACAGAAGGGAAGCAGTGGCAGCGGGCAACCAAAGTCTGGACACGAGAGCAGTGTGTCAGGGCTGAGAGAAGCTGGCAGCTGTGCAGATTTTAGATACAAGAGCTGAACACAACACGGTGGAAGAAGACAGAGGACAATGATACAGATGAAATATGGAAGCAGCTCTGGAGAGGCTGGGGCCTCACAGGAGAAGGAGGAGCAGCACGTAGCTACCAGGAATTGAGATTCAAATGCTGGAAACCAAGAACGAAGATGAGGCTGTGGGAGGGGAGAGATGCATCTAGGAAATGAGAAGGAGGCATCAGCTGCAGCCATGCAGAAACAAGGATCAAGGACATCTGTAGGAGCATAGCATAGCAGCCATTCAAACTGACTAAATGCAGGTCAGCAGAGGCTGCAGAGAAACTCTTGTGCTGAGTGAAGGATAAGGGCTACCTAGGGAAGGACAAAGGCTGTAAAAAGCTCATGTGCAAATATCCAACTGTCTTTCTTTGGGAGCTGGCTAAGAGAAGCCGAGATCCCTCTGTTCCTGCAGCTGCTTCTCACTGCTATTTTTCTACCACAGGAAATCCAATTTCATCCTGGACTGACATACTGAAAAACCATCAGGGGCAGCTGCTGGGCTGGAGACCCCCAAGCTGCTGATCTCTCACCTCGGGCAATGCTACCAATCAGATGAGTGGAGACATTCTTGTTGTGAATCCGTCCAGATGTTTGATGTAGAATCACATCTCGAACAGGGGCCTCACTGGGGAAAGGAGAAAGACAACAGGGAAAAATTAGGGAACCATGCCAGGGACTGTCTCAGAACAATCTCAGGAGCAGAGTATTCCAAAGCTCTACAAATCCAGGCACTGACAGAGTTTGTGAACAGGTTTATCCCTTTAATGATAAAGGAAAAAAATGCATTCCAGCCCAGGTAGTAAAGAAACTCATCACCAATGTTAAAAAAAAAAAACAAAACCAGAATGATTTGATGCATCAAAAAAAAAATGGAAAGAGCTCAAAAAAACCCAGTAAGGCCTGTATTCCAGTGAAGGGAAAAAAAGACCATTTTGTCTTTACTGTCATATAAGCCTGGCTGCTTTTCACTCACAAAGTGTCTGCCTAGGGTTGAACAGGTTGGTGAGAGACCACATCTGGGCCTGACTTCTGGTCAGCAGGGTACCATTCCACTAAGTTCTCTAAGACATCAAGGAGACTTGCCTAGCTCCTCTCCTGCTGCAGCTTTTTGTGTCTGCCTTGAAGTCTCACAGAACACCACAGAAGCACTCAAATTCCCCACCAGGGTTCTTCCAGCACCAAGACAGTAACAAGCACCTCACTGCTCATCCTCATTGCTCTGGTTGTGATTTACAGCACTGGCTGCCAGGGGTCTCATTAGGAAAACCTCTAATTGCCTCACCTGCAGAAAACAGGTGAATGAGCCCAGTTTTATCCTGGGTTTCAGATGAATTTGGTTTGGCCCAGTCTCTCAGTTGTTACCCTGCAATCTGATGACTTTTCTTTGGAGATCTAGGTCACTCATTCCCTACCTTAGCTCCCAGAACCAGCCCCCGCAGTGAGCTGGTTTTGCCACTCTCCTTGCCCAATTCAAGAAGAGAGTGGGATACAAGGAAAGCAGCAGTATTCATCTTTGCGACAGAGACATGAAGAGTGCTCATGGAAGCTTGGGTACAGGCAGGCTTAAGTGATGAGCAACCAGCAGCACAGCAGGCCACTGAAGCAAGGACAGTGACAGTACCTCCCACCTCACAACAGTGGTGTGGTGGCAGTCCCCTGGAACAGGCAGCCACAGTGGCACCTGCTCATGTATCCCTGCAGGAACAGCCTCACCTGCTCGCGGCAGATCCGTCCCTCCCCGCAGCTGCGTCCCGCTGCTCCGTGTCCCAGGTGCACAGCAGGATGGCATAGCCACAGCCGGGCTGGGACACCATCAGCTCTGGGGAGCCACCAGGGCCTGGGTTCACAGACAGGCTGTCCACCTACAGTGGCAGAGGAAAAGCATGGATAGAGTCAAGAACTCGGAAAGGTTTACAGTGCTCCTCTAAACTAAATCTGAATATGGCAAATCTTCTGATAGAGATGAGCAGCAGCTGAACAAATTCAGCTGGAAGCAAAATGTCCAAGTTCAGTAAAAGGTTGGTTCCCTACCAAAAGCCACTTTAAAACACCACTAGTAATTTCCACTAATGCTCTCTTACCGGGCAAGAGCAACTGTTTCCCAGACCAACCCACCAGCTGCTCTGCATGTACAGAAAAACCACTGGGCAAATCTTTCAAGCCATCAACATGACAATTGTTTTGTTCATAGGACTGAGATTCTATGCTTCTTCTCTTGAAAAAGCCACCTCTTGAAGACTGTGTGGCAAGTACTGCTCTGAACATCCTTTTTCCTTACCTGACCTTCTAGAAGCCATTTCTTCAACAGGATCAACTGCCCAGAGACATGGTCTGAATTCTCTGATGAGTCCTCCCAGCGGAAGGCACGGACCACCCTGTCAGTGTAACCCACCACCAACTCACACTTCCCATCTCCATCTGTAGGAAAGAGAGAGAGACAGAGGGACTCTCTCAAGCCCTAAGAGCCCAAACATGCAGAAACCACTCTGCTGGTTTCTATAGTTAGCATCCCTGAGGACCCCAACCCTGTAATGAAAACTTGCATTTCAGAAACATTAAGGAAGTTCTTGTTTCTCTCCTTCATGACTTGGCTATGGTTTGTTGGAGTATCTGTTTCAGCAAGACATTAACTTCCTTCTGCAAGTGCCCCCAACATCACACACAAACTCCTTCACCCTGCATTCCCACACCAGCTTTGTGGCTCACCAATGTCATTGATGAGCATGACCTTGGTGTTGGCAGGAATGTGCTGCTTGAACACTGGCTTCTGCTCTTCTGCCCCTGCCAACTCATGGTGGCCTGAAGCATCTGGGTGTTTTGAATTCAGAGAGGTCAGGTCAAAAAGATGAAACCAGCCTTCTGCACTCACCGCCACCACAAAATTCTGTGAGGGAAGAGAAAAACCCTTTGATTCTTCCTCTTTTAGAAAGTGCAGAAGCTGTCCCACAGCAGGGCAAAGGAAGACACAAGGGTAGATCAATCAAGATCAATGTCTGCTACAGAGGGAACAGGAGGTTTTTGGCCAGCACACAAACTACTCTGCTACTGGCAGGGTCCAAGCTTCTTGTTCATCTTTGTCAGACTGTGGTATCAAGCTGATATGTGTGCAATCCTCAAACAGTGCGTGGCTTTCTCAATGCCCACGTCAGCTCTGCTCCCCACTGAAGGAAACACAGCTACACTATTTCGGGCAGGGTGCCTAAACTGGGACCTTTGGACTCATTGGTCCTGGCTAAACCCCCAGAAACAGCAATCCAACAAAAGGAGTCATAGTAGACTCAGTGGAATTTGCTTGGGAGTCCAGACTATTCCATGTCTCAGTCTTGTTTAGATGACCTTAAATGCACACAGCCAAGTGGCAGAAAGACCACGGCCCACAGCAGACATCAGCACAAGAAGGGCAAAAGCCACAGAGCAAAAGGAGCAACCCTCAAACCACCAAAGCCTTGTGGTGCTCTCACAAGGGCAGACGGAAATCAAAAGTGCTCTCTGAAGATAGGATGGATTTCCTTGATCTCTAAAACCCACATAAGGCTCACAGAAAGATACCAGTTACATATAAACAGAAGAACAGTTTAAAACAGTAGTGCTAAAACTCAGAGCAAGGATCCTGGAGACAAAGCACCAGCAATCTGTCCTCCTCCACACTCAGCACATGACATGACCTTAATCTCCTAAACAGCTCCCACATGCCCTACAGACACAGCTGGCTCCTCTCACCTTTCCTTTATTGCACACATCTCCCACACCGACACATGTGAGCTGCAAAAGAAAACAAGGCCATCCATGAGAGAAGGTAACCCAACCCAGCACCCTGGGATAAACCTCTGCCCTACCCCCTCCCCTCTCACAAAAAGCATCTCTTGAACTCCAAACAGCCTTTTGAAGGACAAACAGAGCAGAGTCAAGGGACAGAAACACAACTGGTCAGAGCCCTGGGGCAAAACCCACAGTGCTCAGAGCAGGGTAAAGGTGAGACAGAAGGCCAGTTTCTATGTTTGTCCATTGATTTCCTCATCACTTCCAGCTCATGGAGCTGTGGGCAAAAGCAGGGTCTTGAATCATTACATGTAAGACATCAGAACCAGTTCTGGCTGCCATTCCTCTCTAGCCTACATATTCCTAGGCAAAGGATGAGGATAGCTGGCTGCACATACACCAAAAGACCCAACCATTTAGAAAGTCTGTCAAGAACTGACCATTCCTTGGCAAGATCGCACAGCCCAGGGCTTGCTGTCATCATTCTTGTAAACATAGAGCTTTCCACTGGTGTCTCCCACCACGAGTTCATTCAGCTGTACAAGAAAAGTAGGAAGAAATCCACGATTACATTAACAGTATTCCTTCAACAGCAATAATTTCAGAATTCATATATAAAAATCACTCTCTGGGAAGAAGCAGCAAAACAAAACAAATTAAAGAGACAATCTTGAATCAAAATGGAAGGCCTGGGAAAATATACAAGCCCTAATTTTATTCTTGCAGGTAAAAGAGATGGAGAATGGCTCCTTAGAGCAACATCCCACTACCCACTGCTTCTCCACTCACTGTTTCAGAGTTGTGACACTGACTGTTTCAACATCCTGCTCAGCTAATCATCATCACTCCATCTTCCATCCTTCAATCTAGATTGACTTGAATCACTTAAGGAAGATGATGGCAATGACAAAAATACAATCATCCAGGAACAGGATGACAGTGCAAGAACACTTTCAACAGATTTACACAGGATGTTCAATCGCACTGCTGAAGGGGTAAAGGTATTTCAGAATGGTGATAATTTCTTTGAAGAAGATTTCTAAACATCACCAACCACCCATGCTGATGAGCCTACTCCCATTATCCCATCTCCTGCATCATGCCTCTGTATTTAAATGGTGTACATATCATAACTCCCTGCACACCTTACCCTATACAACATAACTATTAATGGAGAAATCCCTTTAATCACCTATTGCATTGCTAGCCACTACAACTCTCAGGATAGGGCTGTAAAAAACCTTGACTTGAGAAGAAGAAACATTTCACATATAGCTGGTTAAGCTAACCTCTTCCTAGTTACAGGCAAATCAAAACCATCCATTTTTGGGGCTGATAGCAACACTCCCAATGCACATCCATCCATCACGCGGGTCAAGAGGCACCGAGACTTGGCTCTACCCTGTTTGAGATCCGCTTTGCCCAGCAAAGCACCTCTACATCCCCACCACTGTGACAGGTGAGGGCCTGTCACCCTTTGGGAGCAGAAATTGGCTCTGCACCACCCAGGCCACACCAGGGGTGACCAGCACACGTAATGGCGAGGGAAGGCCGGACCAGCTGCAGCCCGGCAAACATTCCCTTTGCAGGGGAACTCCGGGGAGGTTCTGACCAAAGCCCTGCGTCCCTCACACCGCTCAGGCGCCCGCCCAGCCCCGTGTGTCACTGCAGAGCTGGAAGCCCCGCCAGCTCCTCCTGGCACCTGCCCTGAGGCCGCCCCAGCCGCCGGGTGCTTCCCCGCAGCCCCGTTCCGGCCCCATCTCCGAGGCGGCCCCGCGGGCACCCCCAGCCGGGCCCGCTGCCCCGCGGCCGCCCCGCCCCGGGCTCGGACCGTGTCGTTGTCGGCGTCCCCCAGGCAGATGGCGTGCGGGAAGAGGCTGCCGGCGAAGTCCAGCGCCACGCACTGCACGTAGCTGACGGAGCGCATCCCGCCGGCTCCGCCGGGCCCGCAGCGCAGGCGCGCCGGGAATGCCGGGAGCGCGGGGCGGCGCCGGCGGAAGGCGGCGGCTGCCCCCGGAGCGGGCGGCGGCGGCGGGAACAGCGCCCGCCGTAAAGGAAGCACACACGGAGAGACAGCCGGGGGCGGCTTACAGAGTCACTGCTGTAACTGTTTATTTTAAGCATTGGTTTTTTCTCTATAAGGACATACATAACGAAGTTCATAGCTGAAGTTTACATGCATGACCTCACTTATAAACACCAGTTTGCCACCTTCTGCCGGCAACCAGACCCGTTTTTAAAGGCAGCATGGAACATCCTTTCAGCTACCTGAATAGGGCATGTTTAGGGTCCTTAAGAGATTTACATTCTCAAACATTTCATAGCTTATGTAGTAACAACGAGGGCACGGTGGTACTTTCAAGACCGCTCACACTTAACAACAGATGCACCATTGACTAGATATTTTTAGATGTGCCACAGAAATCATCTCACTTTTTGCTTTCAGAAACATGTACAACTATCATGCCTGTGAGAGATTTTTGAAAACTGTTGTTCAACAATTAGGAATTTATCATTAGGGCTTGGCCCTATGCTTTAGCAGCAACAACAATTTCAGCCACAGAGGCTTGTATTTCCAGTAATAATTAGCAACAAATCAAGGTATTTACTTGCTGAAGAAAAAGTACTCTGGCTTGGCATTCCTGCCCCCCTCCTTAAATGTTTTTCTAGGTCTATAGATCCCTGCTTGTAACCCCAATTGACATTCACACGGTGTTGTTTCCCACGAGAGGTAGTGCTTTGGTACAAGCTTTTCACATACATGGGGCTGTTACTAGTCAGAGCTCATGAATATCACCCCCATTACCTGGCACCGCCTAAGGCTTTAGTAGGCAAATGAAATCAGCGTTTCCTTAAAAGTGACCTCCCAAGCCCTTCATCCTGCTTCTCTCCTATTCCACCACCCCCCCCCCCCAGGAGGTTCAGAGCTGTGCAGAGTGCTGCAGCTCCCAGCCTTCTAACCAAGCTGCAACCTAGCAGCAGGTGATGAATTTGGTATCTGGGGCCCACGGGCAGGGCAGCACGCCAAACAGCCCTCACACCACTTTGGTGACAGCTCCAGGGCCCAAGCTGGGCTGGCACTGCTGCAGGACAGGTATTGGCACTCCCCCAGCCTAGAAGAACCCCACGAGTAAGTGCTTACACAGTACTTCTGTTTCAGCAAAGGAGACCAGGAATTCATGTTGTATTACATGTTAAAACAGGGATACTCTCTGCAATATACACACAATTCCAGCCCATGGCATGCCATGCAAAGACATCTTTTTCACCATAAAAAAGTCCATTTATTTTGATCTGAGAGGAACAGATTTTCTACTTTCCTTCTGGAGAGCAGGCAAAACGATGCCCCTTCTGCCCCTGTCTCAGAACAGGACACTGGCAATGCTGAATTTAACACCACATGATAGGATAAACAACAGTTGAGTTTGAATACTATGTTCCATGCCTTCAGACAAACAAAAAAGCCCACCCCAACCAAAAGCCCCCACAAAATTCAAAAGCACACCCACCCCCAAACAAGACACACAAACTGCAGAAAGAAGCAGAATACTGAGTAATAGTTTTCTTGTGAGATCTGGGTAAGCAGATATTAGAATCACTCAGGAGTCTGTAGTTCATTAGAAGTATTTGCAATGTGTAAGCCATTACCACTTACTTTCTCTTCAAAGCCAGTCAGTTTCAGGTATACTGGGTTTTTTTCCCCTGGTCCAGTTTTACAATGTGGTGGGTGAAGAGGAAAGTTGCATTTTGAACACATAATAAGCCCTATGTATAGGTTACAGACTTGCTTTTTGCAGTTTCCAGCAACATGTTTTTTCCCTTTTGCAAATATATGGGTAAATACTGTATCAAATATTGTGGGAATTTTCTATGGTAACAAACAAACAACATAGAAAAATAATCAGGACACTGTGGCTATGTGGACAAGAAAACACTGACCAAAGGACAGTAAATTATCTCAATTCCATGCAAATTCCAATAAAAACCCACGAAAAGTTCTGTTTTCTTGAGTTTAATTGGAGCTTTATTACTTAAGCTGTGACTTCCCAGTCTTCACCTTCAGCAATTTGCAAAGAGGAGGCATACAAGAAAGGTTACAATACTTAATGGAAGGGACTCCCTACTGAACAGGGGGGAAAGAGAGCAATCCCAGGGCAGAAGAACTGGGAGCACCAATTTGTTCTCAAGTCTCACGTGAGGACTCCTGGAAAAAGCTGATTACTTGAAGGAAATCAAGGAAATAAATTTAGAAAGCAGAACCTGGGATTAAAGTAAGATGGAACCAGAAAGAAACAAACACCGATGACAAAATGGGAACTACCGACCTGTCAGCCTCAGCTCTGTGCCAGGGAAGATCCTGGATGCTATGCTAAGGCACATGGAGGACAGGGAGGTGACTGGGGACAGCCAGCACGGCTTCACCAAGGGCAAATCCTGTCTGACCAGCCTAGTGGCCTTCAGTGATGGACTGACTCCACCAGCAGACAAGGGAAGGGCTACAGGTATCATTTACCTGCATTTCTGAAAATTTCTGTCTTAGACACAGTTCCTCACATCCTCCTCTCTAAATTGGAGAGAGATGGATTCAGTGGGTGGACTGTTTGATGGATAAGAAATTGGTTGGATGGTCACATCTACAGGGTAATGGTCAACAGCTCAGAGTCCTGATGGACACCAGTGACAAGTGGTGTCCCTCAGGGGTCCATACTGGGACCAGGGTTACTATCATCTTCATTAATGACATGGATGAGTGCACTCTCAGCAAAGCAGATGACACTAAGCTGAGTGGTACAGCTGACACACCTGAAGGACAGGATGCCAGCCAGAGGGACCTGGACAAATTTGAGAAGTGGGCCCATGTGAAACTCATGAGGCTTTAATAAGGCCAAGTACAAGGTGCTGCACCTGGGTTGGGACAACCCCTGGTTATCAATAAAGGCTGGGAGAGGAACAGATCCAGAGCAGCCCTGCCAAGAAGGATTTGGGGGTGCTGTTGGAGGAGAGGCTGGACATGAGCTGGCAATGTGCACTCACAGCCCAGAAGGCCAATTGTAACCTGGGCTGCATCAAAAGCAGCGTGGGCAGCAGGGAGGGATGGGATTTTGATTCTCTACTCTGCTATTGTGAGACCCCACCTGGAACAGTGCACCCAGCTCTGGGGTCCCCAGCACAAGAAGGACATTGACCTGTTGCAGCAAGTCCAGAGGAGGCCCACCAAGATGATTAGAGGGATGAAGCACCTCTCCTTATGAGAAAAGGCTGAGAGAACAGGGATTGTTCAGCTTGGAAAAAAGAAGGCTTCAGGGTGACCAGTGGCCTTCCAGTACCTGAAGGGAGCCTACAAGAAACATGGAGAGATGCTATTTACAAGGACAAGTAGTGACAGCACAAGGGGGAATGGCTTCAAACTGAAAGAGGGTAGGTTAAGATTAGGTATTAGGAAGAAATTCTTTACTGTGAGGGTGGTGAGGCACTGGAACAGGCTGCCCAGAGAAGATGTAGATGCTCCATCCCTGGAAGTGTCCAAGGCCAGGCCGGATGGAACTCTGAGCAACCTGGTCTAGTGAAGGGTGTCCCTGTCCATGGCAGGGGGGTTGGAACAAGATCTTTGAGGTCCCTTCCAACTCAAGCCATTCTATGATTCTATGAAAATGCAAATAAACCAAGCAGAGTAAATCCAGACAGAACCCAAACAGTAACAGAGACTGAATGAATAAATAAAAGTCACTAGGATTAAACCAGATTTATGCTGCCACTCAGCTTCTTGAACAGCCACATAAAGCTGTAACTGACTGTGGCGTGGTGGCTTCAGCCTCTGCTGCCTTGAAGCCACTATCCAACCAGGTAGAAAAATAAAGGTCTAATTCACTGGAAATTCTTTCATTTACAAAACTAATGGAATAGGGTTTGTTTTTATGCTTCTGCTTCAACTTCTGATTTATCTTCAACTCCATTCTGCGCATCTTTCATTTCTGCATCTTCAGTGTGGCTTGTCTGAAGAGTAGCAGATGACTAAATAGAGAGACAAAGAAAATACATTAATTTGTTATACAAAACATTGTTTGATTCTTATCACTTGGAAAGCTTCTGTACGCTGCAAGACTGAATTAAGATACTAGGATCCTCAGCCAAGAGAAACCAAAAATTTTCATGCCTCTAAGTAACCAGAAGCAGTGAGGAGGCCAAAATATAATACTGGTATGAGATGGTTGTGGTTCTTAATGAGGCCTACACAAACTTGCCACGCAACCATTTCTCAGAAGTCTTTTAACTGAAATTTATTCAGAAAACTTCTGCAAGAACTGCTTTTGCCCTGCTTCAGTATCAGTGTGATTCATTTTCAGCCATTCCCATGGCCTACCCCCAACCCAACTTGTACGAGGCATGCTTGCACTCAGCGTAAGAAGAAATATCTTCGTTGGACAACTAGTTTTGTGAAGAGACACTTCAACTCAACAACAGTGATTTGGACATCCTCTGCAAGAGCTTAGCTGGAAGGAAATATGATCAGGCAATGTGGCTGCTCTAAAGCCCTCTCCTTTGGGCATCTTCTTCATAAAAAGGTGTGGAAGGCAGAGGTCCAAGGTCAGCTTTTACAATAGGGCATAACCAGCACATCCCGGCCTTGGAATAATTTTCAAACACAGTAAAGGAAGGTAAAAATGTCTTGGCTTGCTCATCTCAAAACCTAGTGCAATGAAATCGCTATTCCACCTGTCAGCCCAGCATCTTGAATCATCTGTTTTATGATGATCTTAGATGAGAACCAGACAAAAAACAAGCAAAGTCTTAAGCATGCAATGCTGGGAAAGGGGAAAAGGAGGGGCAGCATCCTTAAAAATCTTATGCCAACTTGGCTGCACCACAAAACTACACTTAAAAGAATATTAATGCATCAAAGGTCAGTTTTTCATCCTTAGAAGCATTCTGTAAAGCACACAAGAGCTAAGTCTTCTCGCCACAGAAATCTGTTAGCCAGCAATCCTGGGCTTAGGATAAGGTGATAAACACCCTGACCTTCAAAAATTCACACTTCACATATGTGAACTTTAAAATTAATGAAATGAACTACTTATGCAAGAGTGCCTGTTGAGTTTAACAGACGGTGTCAGGAATATCAGAACTGGTCCAAGCTACCTTCTTAGCAATCAAAAGACATTTAGTAAACAAACTCTCTTCTCCAGAACTTTGAACTTCTACTACACCACCACTAACAAACACTGCTGGAGTTAGAGTAAAGCAACATTATAAATGCAGTAAGAGGAAAACAAGTTTTTCTTGCAAAAAAACTACCTCAAGACTGGCCCAGGGAGTAAGCATCCTTTACAGTTAATAGTTCCATCAATCCCATTTCATATAAAATCATATCCTTTTAAAGTAGGCCAGATGGCTCAGAGAAAAAAACCCAATACATTGCACATTCCCAAGATCATCTAACTTGTTGAGAACAATTTACCAGGCCAGTGGCACCCAGGCCTGTATCAGCAATAGCATGTCCAGCAGGACCAGGGCAGGGGTTGTCCTCCTGTACTTGGCAATGGTGAGGCCACACCTTGAATCCAGTGCTAGATGCCAAACAATAACCTTTCATTTACATTTGGTTGGAGTCCAACCTAAAGAATTCTACAACTTTAAACTGATTCCCAAACAGTCTGCAGTGCAAAGACTATGAGTCTGCCTTTTGCTGAGAATATTACTCTACCACTTATCTGTCTTAGGAACTGAGGAAAGCATGAAAGCTTTACTTTTAGTGGGTATAGCTTTTTTCAGCAATCCACTCTTCTCTCTCCACAGATCGTGCTGTGTCCCACACCTAGTGGAGGAAGCCGGATTCCCAGCAGCTGTGCTAGCCGAAAGGAACCTTCACAACAGAGCCTGACAGCTGGCAATTAAATCTTGCCTTTTCTAAAGTGAAGACGCCTAACAGTGCAATAATTCTAGTTTAGTTGCTGTATCTTTATCTTTCTGAGGTTTTTTATTAAAGCCTACCAAAATTAAGGTACTGCATGGCTTTACATCACCATGTCTAGAAGGAGAGGATACTTTCTTTCAAGGTCCAGTACTCAAGGACTGTTGACATCGGGCTGCTTTAGCCAAAAAAATAAGAGACAGAGTAAAGCATTTCATGTAGGAAATTGTCAGCTGACAGTCTGAAATGGCTGAACTGTCAGGATATGCTCTGAGGACACCCTGCCTCTGGAAAGGCTCAATGACACAGTTAACCAAAGGAGATTAACGTACCAATATCCGACAATTTTTTACATTCTCCATGCATATTCTGGGAAGGTGAAAATAACCTCACAAGATACAAGGTTCTGTACTCCCCAGCATTACAGAGGAAATTTGAGGCTGATATAAATCCCATCTTTATCCAAGAAGGTACAGGTCTATCTTGTCCTTCGAGACCATCAGATTTAAGGAAAAGAGAAGGTTTTCTTAGGATATGTGATTCTCACCAGTAACCTGGAATGTTTCTTGCTAGCCAATACAATCTTGTTATAACCTGTATTCACAGGCTGCCATTATTAACTGAACTAGTATTTACTATAATTCTAGTGAAAGCTTATTAGCAAAACCATCCACACACAGCAGACTAATGACACTTCATAATCAATCTGTGACATCTGAAACGGAGACCATCAACCACATCTTAACGTCTCCGTGAGAAGCAAGATGGTGCTGAGCACCCTCTGTATGACAGACACAAGTTCTCACTAGATGGGCCCCCCAGGCACCAGAACAGCCAGTTCTTCACAACAGGTTCTAGAAGAATAGGTGCTTTCTTCAGGTCTGGAACATTGTTATGTTATGTATTATGTTATTATGTTTGCATCTCATCACTTCAATCCCTTTCTGATTAACACTGCTCTGCTGCAAATTCAGTTGAAATAGGTAAAAGCTTTCTGTGCAATGGTTGGTACTGCTGGTTTTCCTGTTCAAACAAGATGGCCTAAGAATTTTGACTGTTGGCATTTTGAGTTCCATCCCTGCTCCCCAAAGCAGTCTACTTGAGTGTTCTCCAGCTATAATTATTGGTACTAAGTAAGCTGAGTACCTAAACCACTGTTCCTTGTCTAACATGACACCACCTCCTGTAATCTCTGGAGTAGTGTTTCTTACCTTTAGGTCTTTGTCTGCAAGCCTTTGGAACATGTTGGCGTACATCTTTTTCTCCTTCTCATGCTGCTCCCGTATTTTTTGCTGACAAGTCACCAGTTGCACTTTGGCAGCTTTGTTACCTGGATAAAGTTGTATCACTTTCTGGAAATCTGCTCGGGCCAGCTCAAAGTCATTGACAGCCAAGTGCGCTTCTCCACGCCGGAAGAGGCCTTTTTCATTGTTGCTATCCAATTCGAGTGCCTGCATTGAAAAAAAAACCCAAAAGCCAAACCACAGTTAGTAATTACTTTTCTTTTATAAAAGTGATATGCAGTCAGAACACCAGAGACTGCTAGGAACTGTACCTTCTGATGTAGACCTATGAGTCTTGTCAGGGCTTACTAATAAAGTGAGTGGAATGCAGTAGAGGTCAAGTACAAAGAGAAATGAATGTAGTAGGCTATTTGACAAGAGAACCAGCAAGTCTGAGATTAAGTCAGGCACTAATCCTGCTCTTTGAAAGACCTTTGCCAACATGACTACCTTCACCACATCTGAAGTGTTTCTAATTTGTAAATACTTGAATATTCTCAATGTAGCAGCAAGTTAGTAAAAGATGTTCAAAGGGCACTAATTATGAAAATAATCTGTTGGATATTTTTAGCGTACTAAAAATTCTGTACTACCCAAATGCCAGCTGGTAAGAAAGACCAAACACCACATGGCCTGTTGTCCCTAAAATTTTTAAAGCAAGAGATAAACTGTCAGACTACTTGTGCAGCTCAAGAATAAACAAACTCCTACTACCTTGTTGCAGTTCTCCAAAGCCTGGGAGTATTCCTTTAGCTTGAGATGGCACATAGCTAGATTAAGGTGGGCAGCAAGCCTCAAGCTTTTGGCTTTTGATTCCTCCTCCTCGGAGAGTCCAGACTCATGCTCCAGCCATGACACAATCTTCTTGTACTGTAATGCTGCCCGCTTGTACTTCCCCTCCTGCAAACAAGGCAGTTCAATTATCACACAGCTCATCACAGTACCTTTTATCTCCCTCTTGTCCCTTTTGCCTACTTTGAGCAACAGATCTAAAAAAATCCATTTGATCAAAAAGTAATTTCTATCATCAAAAATATACTATTTCTGAGAGCCATTCCTGCATAGGATCAGCAAATCTTTAGGAATACTTAACTGGTTCCCCACTAGAGCTAGGGTTATATGCCATTATTGATGCTTCACTGAACTCCTACATTATATTCAACTTCTGATGCAAAAATAAGGGAAGATGGGGCATTTTCAAAATGCAATACAAAAGTAATAGGAAATTCTTCCTTTAGCTGGTTAAATTGTTTTAAACAGCTTCTCCACACATCTCTACCCAAATGAACCTTGTTCATTCACAGCACTGTCCCACAGCAGGAGCTGAAATACTGTACACCCCCCAGTGTTATCTGTAGATACAGCAGACAGCTCTAACAGAGAGCTCCCTGCAGAGTTAGTTCTTCGGATAATACACCTGAGTTTCTTCTACTTTTTAAGACACATTCCCCTCCAGTTCTCCCCATAAAATCTCACAGAATACCATGACCACCGCTCAGAAACGACAGAAGCTGTAATCATCATTATCAACTCATGACATGGACTAAGAAATGCTGCTATTACTTGGGGACTGTAACTTACCTTGAAGTACTGAGTGCCTCTCTCCTTCACAATGCAGCTCTGTTCCAACTTCTCATCTGTGTTCATTTCCCAAGACTCCTTAGCCTACCCAAATAGGAACAGTTCAAGTCAATTTCAATACAATTTCTAGGGAAATCAAGTGGCTGTGTTATTTCCCACTAACAGTATGATAGAGGTAAGCTTGGCAAAGCAGAGCTTTGCACTGCTACGGAAAACAGCCTAGAGCACGAGAGATGGCAACAGACAGGGACACAGGAAGAATAAGGACCATTTCAGCCAAGAGCTCCCAGCATGTCACCAACACCTCTGGCAACAGTGGCCTCCCTGTTTCACATCACCGTTCAAGGATTCCATTGTCATTGTTTAAACTGCACTCCCACTACTTCCCCTACCCCCGGATCTCTTTGGGATTTCATCTCTTGTCCCCACCTTTTCAAAGCTTTTGAGTTTCACTTCATACTGCAGCTCTGCATCTGGAGGGATCTTAAACTTCTCATTCCCAGCACTTCCAAAACCATAGCTGTAAAATGGGGATGGGGAGGGAGAAACAAACATTGTAAGGAATAGAGATCAAAACTATCCATCCAGCTATATTTGCTATATAGGAAGATGGAGACAAAAACCCCATGCAAATTTGGGATGTGCATAAACTATTATTACAAGACAAAGACTTGAAATATTCTAGGTACAATTCTAAAATTAGCAAGTAGAAGGTAGAAGAAAGTAAGAGAAACCTAGTGTTGACTTCATTAGTCTTTTAGCAGTTCCTATTATTTTATTATTTCTTTAGTTTACTTGAAAGAAAAGCAAGTAATCCCTCCATCAAGAAAAAAAAGCCAAACCAAAACAACCAACTTCCAAGTTATACCTATCATGTTTTATATTCATGGTCTGAAACTGTTGCCTTCCGAGCACCTGTATTTTAGTTCTATTCTTAGAAAAGCAAAGACAATAAATACCAAGATTAAAGTGAGCAGCTGCACACTTAACACACTGCTAATCAGCTGATGAACAGGAAATGCCTGCAGAAAGGTACTGCAGTGCAACTCCAGTAAGAAGCTGCATATTAGCAGGAAAACCATCTAGATGTAATTGCTTTGCTTTTCTGCTGCCATCAGGCTCAGTTCCAGTTTAAAAATCTCAATAAAAACTGAAATAAATTAAAGTTTGATGAAAACAATCTGCGCAATTCCACTTGTTTCAGATGTGTTCTCACTGTAAAGAGAAAATTCTGCCTATATCCAAGTCTACATATGCACTATTTTACAGTAAGCAGTCATGAAGAGGAATCACAAAAATCTAAGTCAGAGAGCAACAACATTTTTTAAAAATGTTCAGAGGTCAATGTTACAGAGACTTAAGTAATTTTTTTCTGGAGTGCTACTGCTTCATTATGAAGTGGCCAAACAATCTTAGCTCGATACTTCTCATATGTCAGTTTTTTGGGGCTGATCCAAGCTTTTACCATAGCACTGAAAAAAGCTGAAAGGCATTATGACAAAACATTTCTTTCTTGCCAGATGATTAGGATAAACCCTTCCAGTATCAAACACCAGAAACAGCACACCTGGGTTTGAGATAGAACACAGATTCCTCTGATTTCTCCATTTTTTGAATTGCTTTCTCCAGACCGTGAGGAATATCGAAGTTTTCACCTTCTCCAATCTCAAACCGCAATTCCCGCTTGTCAAAAACACGATCTCCGTATCGGCCTTCAAACTGGACTGGTAACAAAAACCAGAACAAGGGAGAGAGAAATCAGAAGGCATCTATGTATGGCAGTGGGCAGGTATCCAGGAGCACACAGGGAGTTCTATACAGGCAGGCAGCACATACAAAGTGCCAAAGCCCCCCTCTAGACAGTCTTTTCCCTTTTAGCAGCTACCTATGGCATGGTGGTTACAGGCAGCAAACAGAACTTCTGCTATTAAATTTAACAACCTCTCTTTTTCTGTTGTTCATTTAAGTGTTTGTTTTTTCCACTCCGACAATAAGTGCCAGAATGACTTCACCTCTTGTTCCTCAGCACATGGAAACACTTTACGAGACTCAATCACCTTTTGTGATCAGATAAGCACTTCAACAGATTCAGTATCACCAGAAAACACAGTTGCTGCTGGAAAATGTAAACCTTGCTAGAAATTTGAGAAGGAAAGCTTACTCTAGGTTTTTAAGTTACTTGGTGTAGAAAAGAGAAGCCACATATTCCTCTCCTTCAGGACATGCAGCTGCAGACTGTGAAAAGGTTCTGCCATCCCACATGGCAAACCCATTTCCTATTTGTGTAACAACACACTTACTCTCTACAAGTGCATCCTCATTGGGCTTGGAGTAGCCCTCCCCTTTTTTACGGATTCTTCGGATGATGCCACCATCTTCTTCATCAGTGAGGTCCTCCCCCTTGAACTCAAAAAGTTCTATCTGTGGAGGGAAGAAAAGCCTTGCATTTATTCTCATTACACCAATTTAGTAACTCACAGAATTTGCTCTCCAGAGATCTTTGACACTTTAATCTAAACTTGCTACTGCAATGAATTGTTTAGGATTTTTAAGAGCTAGTGTTAATGTAGGGGATAGGTATCCAGTCTGAATCTCTGAATCTTCACATGCCCTCCCAAGTAAGTGTACATCAGTTTCAAGTGGGAGTACCATGATGACATAGAAAAAGTCTCGTTTCAAAAGATATTTGTTGTTGCTGCTATGAAGAAAAAAAAATTCATATCCTGTGTTTGAGTAAAACAATAGTGAAAACAGCACAAAAAAGCAAGCCATTATAATCAGCATTGTTAAGACTACTTCATTAAAAAAAAAAAAATCAGGGCTAATGCTGTGGAGGTTCCTGACGCTGGACTTAAGATACCTGGAATGCAAAAGGAATTTAGTATCTACCAGTACTTCCACTTTTTATTTTAATTGACACCTGGCAACAAATAACATTCTGGTCTTTCTCTTTAGTCAGTCTGAAACAAGTCATTCCTGAATAGTGATGATCATACAGGTGTGTCCCTCCCCTCTTTTTTTCCCCAGCCTGAACAATACTATTCTATGGAATAATCTATCTATTTATATTGCTCAGCAAAAGCAATCACGAGGAAGAAAAAAACAAAACCACCACCAGATTAAAAAAAAAAGAACTTGCAGACCACAGGACATGCATTATTTCATGTCACAGAGAAATGCTGATGTAGTGACACAGGTAGAAAATCTCTTAATGCAAGTTTTAGAGGGTCTTTTGCAAGGCAATTTGTACAAAATTTTGGTAGGGTGATAAGCACTTGCAGAAGAACCCTACTGATATTGTGTTAAGTAACAAAAAGTAAACCTAGGTAAAACTAAAAAAGTGGAAACTTGAAAGGCTTTAGCTGCTTGAGAGTCATACTAGCCCGGAACTAATTTAACCTAACAAAACTCCAGAAACTTTTCTGGATCTAAGCTCCAACCCACACCCCCAAATCAGGACACACCCAGCACTGCTAACTTGCAGCCAGTGAGCCCCAGGCTACTTTGTTAGTGAAGCACAAAACCATTACAGGCAGCTTTGGTGCTTTTCCTTCTCCCCTTTTCCCTTCAACATTACTGCCTAGGCAGGCATTAGGGGATATCATGAATGAAACACTACTTTTATCTAAAAACATACCCAGAAAACGGAGAGGCCAGACTGGCAGCATTAAGAAAAGCCCAGCGGGAAGTGAATAACCTGGGGGACTACACTGCATGGACCCAGTAGTAGCCTGATGGAACAAATCCCATCTGGCGGTTCCTGCTTTTATTTATCCCAATGCCAGGTTTTACCTCTTGTTGCAGGACAATGAAAGCTTCTCTGCTTTCTGCTGTCCACGTGCATCCTCTGTAGTAGTGCTAAGCCCTTAAGAATGCTCTCCCCTGTGCTGCCAAGGTAGAAGGCCTTGAGCTTTTAGCTTGCATTTCGATCATCAGCTCAGCCCTGATTACACCTGGTATCACTTGCATAGGAGCACACAGAACTCCAACAAGTGTAGTTTGATCCAGTGTAAGTAAGCCATGAGTAATTTCAGATTTCTAGGTAAGAAAATGCTGTTTGTGAACAGCTCTGCGTGATACTACTTTTCAGAAATAATGGTACTAATTTTGATGTACTCAAAGTGAGTAAGTTGTCATCCCTTAGAGGACCTGCTACCTGCTAGCAATATTTTTTTAATCCTTCCACACAGAGTATATCTTTAATCCTATTATTCAGAAGCCCATGGAAAAAAAAAAAAGAAATGCAAATACACTATCCAAATGTAAAGCAAATAGAACATCCAATTATGTGAAGGTCTGGCCTGTACCAGCAAGAGTGTGGCCAGCAGGACCAGGGCAGTGATTGTCCCCCATATTGGGCACTGGTGACACCATTCCTCAAATCCTGTGTTCAGTTTTGGGCCTTTCAATCCAGGAAGGACATTGAGGTGCTGGAGCATGTCCAGAGAAGGGCAACAGAGCTGGGGAAGGTTCTGAAGCACTAGTCCTATGAGGAGCTGCTGAAGGATCTGGGTGTGTTTAGCCTGGAGAGAGAGAGGGTCTGGGGGAGAACCATCTCATTTTCTACAAATCCCTGAAAGGAGGGTGTAGCCAGATGGGGTCAGTCCCTTCTTCCAAGTAACAGGCCACAGAACAAGAAGAAATGGCCTCAAGGTGCACCAGGGGAGGTTTAGAATGGATATTAGCATTAGAAGAGACTGCCCAGGGAAGTGGTTGAGTCATCCTCCTGGAGGTATTTAGGTGTAGATGTGGCACTTGGGTTAATGGTTTAGTGATGGACTTGGCAGCATCAGATTTATGATTGGACTCGATGGTCCTAGAAGTCTTTTCCTACCTAAATGAGTCTATGTATAATTTACCCTTCTTAACAGACACTCATTGTTTCCAATAAAATCTAAACAGACTTTCAGTCTTTATTCCATGAGCTATTTTTACCTTCCTCAGATATTAGATAAAACATTCACTCTCAGAGCAATCATCAGTTTTAAAACTTTCCCTATGCCCCTAACTGTAGGATTCCATTCCATTGATTAAGTGCTTTAGAGCAAAGCAATTTTAAAAATCACACTTAAAAAAAAATCTGCCTTCTCCCAGGTAGAATTTATTTTGAAGCAATTGTTGGCAAATTGAACTGTTTCAACAGTAAGAAAAATATATCCTCTCCAAACACTGTTGAGACTGTCAGGGTGTGCTCCAGAAAAAGCTTTAATGTCATCCTCCACGGAAAAATCAAACATAAGTCTCAGCATTCCGAGAAACCATTCTCACTTCTGAAATAACACACAAGAGACAGCTGCTATTTCCATCCCCTTTTGGGAAGGAGGGGGAAGATGTGGGGAGAAATGACTTGAAGATCAGTAGGAGACAAATTTTCTCCTCTCCTGGTGAGGTTGAGAGACACCAAGGATAACTGGGGCTCCATGCTCCCAAAGACATGCATCTCATCCCCAGGAGACCAGCTGGCCATGCGAGCTGTCAAACTGGGTTACCCAGCTGCCAAACTCAAGACTGCTGAGTCTGTCACAGGGACAAGGTGAATGCACAGGACTTCATCTGTGGTGGCAAGATTGATCAGTGTAGCCTGGATGCACAGAGAGGCTTTGGTAATGAACCAGCAACCTGAATCCAAACTGGTTTTGTGGTGCTTTAAGGCTCATTAAAACACTCAGCTCTAAAGAAAAGAGTTCATAATTGCAGGGCTGTTGCAACATTGTATTCCAGCAGTGTACATGAGGCAATTACCTCTTTTCTCCCTGAAATAGCTTGTAAGAGATTACGTTAATGTTGTAGAGAAAACACAAGTAAGTATGAAAAACTTATTGCTGAGGGCATTAATTGCTCTTTCTGTTGTTGAAAACTTCACAACATTTAACATATCATTACTCTGTGTTATGAAGTGGAATAAAGATTTTGTTTTCTTAACTACTTCAGTCTGTCACTGAAATAGTCTGCCCTCCCAACCTGCGCCTTCCCGCTGCAAATCACTCCGTAACTGCAAAATTACAACTGATTACTGAAGATCATTCAAGTGTTTTAGAAACTCAAAAAGAAGGGAACCCGAGCCATTACAGAGCAGTAGCAGCCAGACTAAAACTTTGTCCACACTACCCAAAACTGACCATATTATCTTCCTTAAAAAACCTAACAATCCTGTTTTGAAGGGATATTGCACCACACATTTTTTCAAGCATACAGTTTTAGTGACCATCTCTCACTTACCTCAAAAATCAGTGTAGCATTGGGAGGTATCTTTGGGGGGCTCCCAGCTGAGCCATAGGCATATTCTGGCTTACATGTAATCCGACAGATTTCACCAATCTTCATAGTGGCCACAGCAATGTCCCATGCTTTGATCACCTCACCTGTACAAGCCAAACGCAATCACACATGAAAAGCATGCTCAGCTCAAACTAAGCATCATCACTTTCGGTATACAAAAGCTAAGGCAGCAGAAATACTGAAGACCTTGTGCTCACTCTCATTTATGTAAATCAGTTTTAAGTCCAATCAAGTTCTAGAGTTTCCCAGAGACCCAAATTTGGCACAAACATTTCTTCATTCTAGATGTAACAACCCTTTTCGCAGAATAACAGAACAGAGACACGGGCTGAAGTGCTTGGCACAGTTTCAAGTGCAAGGAAGTAACAATAAACTCTTCCGAGAGGAAGGCCTTAGGGTGAGAGATTGCCTGCTCCTGTTTTGAAAACAATCCAAAAAAGCCTTTTCTGTCTGTACTTTATCAGCTGGCAAAAAACAGCACCAGTGGTAACTAAAAGTTACACACATTTGTAACAGAAAAGGGGAGGGAAGTAGTAGTATTCCTTCCAAAGGGAAGAAAAGTTGTAACAAAATCCTCTCTCTGACTCAAGCTCTCTTAATTGCTGTTCCTTTCCACTCACCAAACAGCCTTTCTATTAGTCTTGTATTAATACTTAATATCATCTCAAATTGCAGTACAATTAATTTACCTCTCTTTAAAAAATGAGGTATTATCTATTTTTTAAAAAGCAGAAGGTAAGGAACTGCCAGGGAAGAATACAAGATTGAGTAATAAGATTTGCTAGAACAATGATGCTTAGATTTTTGCATTCAAAAAATGAAAGATTTTAGTAATGAAGAGATGCACTGCTCAAAGAGTCATATTTGGGTTAATTTGACAACTTTGTGGAAAAGAGAGTATGTTTCATCACAAGACAGTTGACAGCTGACTCTTTGCACTCTGTCCCAGTATTTGATCACAATTAAGGCTTTCCTGAACCGAGGTCTGCCCCCAGAAAAACCCCAACCAACAAAATGCATATTCTGGCTATTTAACTACTCTTTATCTCTACATTTCAGGGGAGATTTGCTCCCCTGGAGTGCTTTGTCTGAGGCCTGTGAATTCTTCAGCAGGCCTCTCAAGCAGCTACACAGTTTTCTCATTCAGAAAAATCTCCAAGACATTCTGACTGAGTCATTCTAAGAGAATAAACTCTGAAAACAAGATTAAGCAGCAACTCTGAAAAGCAAAGGAGCCACACACACAAGGAAATACCATCTTAATTATCACCAAAACTGATCAACACCAAACACAAGATATTACCTTTCCCCAAGTCAAAAGAGAATTTGTCTCTTCTGTCCAGACTGGAGTCAAATTTTGTGCCATCGAGAAGCCATCCTGTGTAATGGACGGTCACTTTATCACCTATCATCGGATACTCCGTCCCACTGCCTTCTCTCTTGACAACCTGAGAAAAACAGCAATCAGCATCAAGATCACAGAAATAAAGTCTGCCCATTGGGCACAAATTGCAGATACCTAGATGCTGTGTGCTACCATTTTCAGTAGATGAAGGATTTGCAGGTTTCCTTCAGTCACCTGGAAATGGACTGGCTGTTCTTTCTGCAGATTAGCAGTGCTGCAAATGCAGAACCTCAAGATGGCTGTGCTGTGATACAGGAATTAAACAGGCAACAGTTGGCACCAGCTTACAGATCTCTGCATCCATCCTCAGCCGTGTCACTTACCTTGCCTCCACAAGATTTCAAATGTTCTTGAAACTTATACTGGCAAATTATTAGGCAAGTTTTTTTTTTTCTTTATTCAAGTATTTGCCTCATCATCTACCATCACACCCGAGCTTAGTGTACTAGGCAAAGCACTTAAACAAGAGAACGAGGTGGTACTTTCCATGCAAAGTCGATTCCAATATGTAATCAGGAATCATTCAAACTAAACCAGGCAGTTTAATGAAGGTTAGCAGAGTCTCACCCCAAGCAGGTTAGTTCTATCAGCCTAGAGAGTAACACTTGAAAATTATTGTACCGCAAGAATTTTGTCTCCCCACAATTCTGACATGGATGGACAGCACCCCTGCCTCACATACAGTTGCAAGGATTTGATTTTCTTCTCAGGGGGTTTCCCAGCCTGCCCAGCAAGACAAGTATTAAATAAACCTACACTACTCAGAAAGCAAGATGGGACAATCTCTCTGGTGTTCATTTGAAGTTTCTATAGAGAATAATAGTGACATATCTCATAGGCAAGGATGTAAGGCCTTGCCCATAACAAGACTTCTGAAGTTCACATTTGAATTTTCCCCAATACAGGTTGAAACTATCTAGATCTGAGCCAAAGTTCTGCATTATCTTAGCCAGGCAAAAGGAGACCAGTGCAGGAACCTATTTGCTTGCATCATGGAGACCTGGGAAACATTCTGTTATACAAGATAAACATCTCTTCAAGGGCACTTACAAGGCATCCCTCCTTTAAATGTCGTGTTTCTATATCAATCATGTTTTTCACTGAAGGATGCAGACCTTTGGGAGTCTCCTTCACAAATTTCAGTTTCCTGCAACCCACCACTGTCAATCTCCCACCTGGCCTCCCACCATCCCTGCGACTGACTATACAACTGAAATGCCAGTACCCTCCATCCAAAGCCAAAGCTTCATCAACAGCTTCTGTCAGACTCTTAACAAGCTGAAAGCACCTCACTGAAAGCATAAAACAACAGAAAAAACCAACAAACAAACCAAACCTAGAAAAAATCCTACTTGCTGTTTCCTAAGGAGAGGATGCTCAGCATGGAAAGGGATGCCTGACCTCACACAGCACACCATCCCTTTACCCCAACCAGCATCACAGCAGTTACTAGCATTACAAAACTCATCTACTGATGTCTCCCCAAGAAGGCAAAAGTTCAAGCAACCACTTATAGAGATAAGGAAACAGAGAAGTATGAGAAAAACACATGAATCAGGGTAAGCAACCTAACCTACACAATACTTAGATATATATCCATATAAAGCAGATGCAAACTAGCACTTTAAAGGAGCCAGGCTGATGTAAATTTGAGAAATTAAGTGCATTTAATGGAAATTTACTAAACTTCAGCAAATGCCATATTCTTGTGGTGTCATACCAAGGTATTCTAGGTAATAAATACCTCATTTTCATTATTTATACCGTTTATTCTTTTGCATTTGTTCTGTTTTGAAGAGACTTAAGTTTCACTTCTGAATATGGCAATCCTATTTTCTGTAAGGTTTACATTTTATTTTCAGATGGAGAAGTAGGATCTTTCAGTTCATATAGGATTTCAAATGGTTTATTTCTAAACTTAAATACTTACTCTAGGAATTGTGCAAGCACATTCAGCAATATCAGGTAAAAAACTGTGGATACTATTCTGATATAATGCTAACGAGCAAATAAACACACTCCTGGAATCACTGCAGCAATACTAGTACAAGATTGGTGTAGGTTAGTTCAGAGCTAGACCGTTGATTTCAATAGATGCATTTCAGACTCCAGCAATTTCAAGAAAAATAAAATCCATGAAGGCTGGACTTCACGACCTCTACAGTATTTTGCTTATCAAGTCACAGTCTCAATTTTTGTGATTTTCACAAACTCTGTTCATTTGCTAGTATTTTTTACTCCCCTCCTTTAAAGAAAAATTAAGTGAAAAAAAAAAAAAAACAACTCAAAAAACACCTGCTGATTCTCCATCCTCAAAAAGTAGGTACTGCATGAATTAGGCAGACCCTCACTGCCTTCTACCACGCTCAAGGGATCTGGGCAGCCATGCACATGAGAATTCTGACCTGATACTGTACTATGTGCAAAACCCAGAAATTCTCACCTAAGCATGCTAGCAGGAAACATGGGAAAGCAGGAATATAGAAGGCAACATCTTCAATCTGCTCCCTGATAACCCTCCTGAAGGGGAGACAGCGCCTCCGTAGTGAACCCAGAATGCACAACCAGAAGGCTCCGAAGGTTAAACCCAGAATTTTGCCTTTACTATGGCTCCCCTTTCTCCTTCTGAACACCGTAACTCCGAATTTTTACTGCGGCTGAATAATGATTCTAAATAATCGCTTAAGTTTTTAGCAGAGCCCACGGAAGTTTCTAGAGATATGGAAATAGGCAACGTCTGACAGAGGAAGTTCGCGCAACTCCCCCTCACGGTATAAATCCTGCTGCTGCCCTTATCGCCTGCCTTCCCAGTACAAAGGAGAGCAGCCGCGCCGCCTCGGCCGCGCCGGGGACCTGCCCGCCCGCCCGCCCAGCGGCACCGAGGGGCGGCCGCGCCGCTCCGGCCGCCGGACCGCGCACCCTCGGGCCCGGGGCCGCCCGCGCCCCGCAGGAGCCCCGCGCCCGGAGCCTGAGGGGCGGCGCGGCCGGGCACAGCGGGGACGGACACCGAGCGCACGTGCCCGGCCGGGGCTCCATCTTTAATTCCCAGCCCCGGACACGTGCTGGGGGGGCGGGGATGGACTCGGACCCCAAAACCCGCGCTGCGAGCCAGACCGAGAGCCCGGGCCGCCTCGCCCTCCTGCATCCATCCCCCCCCCCCCCCTCCCCAAACCGCGGGGAAAAGCCGGAACGCAGCGAGAAGCGCCTTTCCCCTACGCAGCCTCCCCATGACCCCGCGCTCTCCCGGCGGGCAGCCCGGGCTCTGGCTCGCCTCAGCCGGGAGGAGCGGGGAGCCCCCCGGGCGGCCGGGCAGCGCTTGCGCAGCCGGGGCGCGCTCCCGCCCTCCCCGCTGCTGTTGTTTAATCGCCCGCGCTGCGCCAGCCCTGCCTGCATGCCCGGGGACCGCCTCGTCCCCTTCCCCGCGGGGCACACAATGGGGCCGGTGGGGCCAGGGCGCCCGGGGAGCACCCGCCTGCACGCTAAGAGGAATGTTCCCCCTCTTTCCGTCCCCGCTCCCCCCCCGGCGCGGGGACCCCTCCGAGCTAGCGCGGAGGCTGGGGATGGGGAACAGCCGCTCGGTACCTTGAGGACGCCCTCATCCTGCTTGGGAGTGATGTCCACCCCTTCCAGGGGAGCCCCGTCCGCTTTCATCTCCTCCGCCGTCATGCCGCCTGTCGCTGCCACCTCTGCGCAGGGAAGGGCCGCCTCGCGGGGTCGGTGCTGCGGTGGGCACCGGGATGGGGCTGGGATAGCGCCTGGCTGCGCCTCCGGCTCCGGGCAGCGCGGGTGGGGGCGGGCGCCGCACGCCTCCTTCCCTGCTGCTCTCGCCGCAGCGCCGGCCCCTGGTCGCCGAGGAGGAGGAGGAGGAAGGGGAGGGGAGAGGGAGGGACCGAGAAGTTTCTAGAGCGGCCGCCGGGCTGCCGCAAAGCGCCCGGCCGTGCCAGGGGCCGGGGTGAAAGTGTGCGTCGCCCCCGGGGGCGGAGAGGCCGGCGGGGCGGGGGTGAGGCAATCGCCTGGCCGAGTTACGCTCCGGGGCGGTGGGGACGAAGGAAAACAAGAGGAGGCGGAAGAGGAAGAAGAGCTTATTTCTGACAGGAGGGGAGGGCGCGCTTCTACAGCGCTGAGCTTGCAGGGCAGGTGCGCCCACCTCTCGCTGGTGATGCAGGGGAGCCCGGCCCGGCAGCGAGGAGGAGCTGCTGCGTCCTGCCCTGAGGAAGCTTTACTGTAAGCTGCATTTAAAACAAAACTAACTCTCCTGCCCCCTCAGTTTTAGCAGCCCTGTGCAGATGCATGGCTTGTATTCTTTTTGCCCACTACGCGATACTGGGTGGTCCCAGGAAAGGTGGTGCAAGTGGGCATAGAAGCATTGTGCCGGCAGCAAGCATGCAGCCCGGGGAGTTCGGGCATCCCTTGGTTGGGGTCCCATTAGGAGCCATGTCCTTGAAAACGATTTGTTACCCAGGACCAGGAAAGGTAAAGACGTGGTTAGGGCACAGAGTTTAAGCTCTGTGGCTTGCCTGTCTGTATCCGTCCGGATAAAGTAGCACCGTTTTGTGCATCAACCTGCTGCTGGAGTATTTAGGAATGCATAAATAAAAGTAGGTGCTCTCTCTGAATATGAAAAACATTAGTGCAAATATGTAGGAATTAGCAGACCAGTCTAATTCTGGGCTACTCAACATCTGTACATGCTTCACGGGTGGTATGACACTTCTGCAAAATCCAGTGATGTAAAATCAGACTAGAACCTTATCCATCCTCTTTGCCATAAATAACGAAAGCAGGGGTGTTAAAAGGGCTCAACCTTCCACTGCAAGCCTTTAAGATCCGCCCGCCGGCCACGCAGCGTTCCCCACTCCTCGCACAGCGCGGCACCTTTCCCGGCCCTTCTTGAACTTTCCTCTCCACCCGCTCCCTCGGCTTTCTCGGTAGGTGCTGGGCGCGGGGCTGGAGCAGCGCAGCCCCGCCCGCCGCTCCCGAGCGGCGCCGGGGCTGCGCAGCCGCGGCCGTGCCGCGCACCCGCGGAGCGCCGGGGAATGGGAGCAGCGCGGAGCCGCCCGCTCCTGGTGCGCCCGCCGCTCTTGCATATCCAGCGTGATGCTTGAGCCGTCAGTCACCAAAGCGGCGACGGAAGGTGAAAGGCAGCAGGCTCGCCGTGCCCCGGGGCTGCCTTTCCAAGCCGCGTTGCCGTCTCGCGGCACCGGGCAATGCAAATCCCTGGAGTGTGAGCTTGCTCTCTGAGGATACAGGTTGCGGCTGATCTGACTGTGCAACCCAGAGCTGCTCTGTGCCGGCATAAAGCTGTGTCTGTGCCTGATGCACAACGACTCCAGCAGCCTGAGGTGGGCTCTGCCGGTGCCAAAGGAAAGTAGTAGCAAAAGAGACTAGAAGAACCTGTAGTTACTCTAGCAGGAGGGGGTAAACGGCAAAATCTACGGGTTTCCCCCGAGAAAGAACATGCTTTTCAACCCTACGCAAACCTACACTTTAGTTTACTTTCAAACTGAGTCAGAGGGAGAAGGCAGAGAAGGAAAGGATTGTGGTTTCTGTGTGCATTTGGTCTAGAAGCTTCTTGCTGCTCTCGATTTGCAGTTTAACATGGATGAATTATTTGGCTGCAGATGAGATCTGTAGGAGGTACAAAGCTGGTTCTGTGCATAGACTGTAGACCCTGATACACTGAGGAACACAGAGAGAAGCATCTGAGTTGGTTCTGGTCCAGCAGGTCTAGCAGGTCTTGTTGGGGGAGGCACAGCAAAAATATAGAAGATAATTCTTCATGTAATGAGTCTGTACAGTGCTAAATTTACAATCTCCAGTCAGCATTAGCACACAGGTTCTCTTATGCTCTCAATTCATCTGACATCTTTTTTTCATCTGCATTTTCTAATAATAAACCAACTATATGTTGGTTTAAAATAAACCTTTGGAGGTCATTCTGTCTTATGTTTGGCAATGAAGTTTCTGTTTGGGACTGGTACCTTTTCAGCCACGTGTTTTCTACTTCATAATCCAGCGTTTAAAAATTGCAGTGTGTGTAACTGGTCTCAAATTATCTACAACTGCCAAACATGCTAGAACCAAGTCTAATGAAGTAATAAGTAGTAGAAAGGAAAGGAGATCTTTTAGTGGAGATCATTTACAGATGGTACACAGCTCATATTTCCAGCCATCACACTGTTTTCAACACAGCAGTGCAAGCCCTTACATAAGTAATTTAAATACTGCAAGCAATGTTCCTTAGTAACTTTTCAAAGACTGCTTAGATACTGTTTGGGGGCCTCCCTGAAGGGCTGTATGTGCAGGGCTTTATGGAAAAGGGGACAGAGACAGCAGCAAAAAGTGAGTGTTTGGGGTGATATCAATGCCATAGTGCTTTCAGTAGGGTATGGATGGAGGGAAGGCAGGTTGGAACGGTCTCTTTTCTAAGCCTCTTTTAAGGTCTGCTTGTAGTACCACAGCATTGTAAAGGAGCCTCATGTCAGGCCTGTTCTTAGAAGATACATTGCAGACACAAAGGAAAGATTTCAGAACTTGAGGGTACGCTTAGGTGAAGAGAAAATGAAAATTTTGGCAATAGCTCTCAGGCACAGTGCAAGGCAAGTGAGATGATTGCCTAAGGCAGCAGAGAACGTCCTGAGCAGTAAAATGTCCCGAAAAAACAACAAGTTCCAGCAAGACTCTAGAACCACCTCCCAGGACATGAAGCCAACCTAAAGCTGGTCATCGACATGCTAGATTTAGGAATAGGTTTATGTATAGACTTGCTAAAGATAACAAGGCTTGAACTCAAAACCTAAAAGGTGCCATAGGGCGACACAGCTCAACTTTATCGACAGATCCTACACAGGCAAGAGCAGGACTTGAGGTGACCTAAAGCCCATCAAGATGGGAGAATCTTTGGGGTGCTGTCAAAGCGTTGACGCCATGGCTGGAGTCAGTGTGATGTATGGGATGACCAAAGCCTCACCATGACACGCTGTGGCCTGGAAGTTCACTTGCCCAGCTGTGTTGATCATGCTGGCACCGCAGACTCCCTGGAACTGGGAAAAGAAGTGAGGAATGCGTGTCTGTACAAGCTCAAAGATGACATTTTGAGATAACAGCAAACAGAATAACCAAAAAAGGAACGACCCTGACTATTCATTTGTGATTGGAACAGGAACTGAAACTGCGCTCATCAAGAGCCCTGGGTTCATGCTTGATTGGCTTGAAAGGGCTGAGCACAGGGTGTAAGAAAGGAATAAAGGCAGAAGCCACACACTGTGTGTTGACTGGGACTGGCCACCAGCTGGCAGGTGGACTGACAGCCAGACATCAGCAGAGACACCCCTGATGCCAGCTGCCAGGGAATACAAAATTCAACCCAGCGTGGCTTGAGTGTGGTGAAAACCTTCCTGGGGAAACTGATACCGAAAAGATAACTCATACACCATGGGCAAGAGTGATAATTTATGCACCCATGTTATTTGAAGTAAGGCTTTAAAACATTGATTGATTGCAACAAAGGGCCAAGTAAACTAGTTTGTTTGGTTTTTTCACTTGGCATACATTTCTTCTGAGAGAGTGTTTGGTTACTGTCAAAATCCCAAGGAAACCCCAGAGGCTCATCTGCTGGTGTGTCACACTTATACTGAGCTGGAAAAATATATGGCTCAATAGATCAGGGATAGCTTTAATGATTTCTCCTTGCTGCATTATAAAAAATAACAGTGAAAAGAAGGAAGCAATGCTCAGTTGATGGAATTGCACATTTTTTTGTTGCAATAAGCAGCGCTACCATTGAAGTCCGCAGTAAGGCACAAACCTTCATCAGTCTAACCCTACACTCTTATTTTGTGTGACATATCAGTGATAGATTTTTAAGCTGCCTATCACCTGAGTCATGCCCTGCCTGTTCTTCAGTCTCAGCTTCACTGAGCTATCCCGGTATTCCTGCTTTCCCTTGCTCCCCAACAGGATATAGCAAATTATGTTCCGTGCCATCCTTTTAGTTTAGGAGGGATAAAGCTGTTGTTTTTCCATATTCATTACCACATCACTTCAGGCTGCAGTAGATTGGCATGGCCCACACACATTTTCTGCTCCTTTTCGAATGAAAGCAGTGGCGTTACACTCATCCCCTGCTTTAAAACCGAGCAACATTTACAGTGGAGTGATCTGAGCTGTTACATAGCAGGCATGCAAATGAGACTCAACCCTTCCAGCGCCGGGCTGGAAAAGGGCTCTGTGTCTGCATTTCCCGGGGATTTCCGAGATGCTCTGCTCCCTGTTCACCAACAGATGTCAACACTTTCCTAAAACTACGGGCTGTAGGCCTTGCAATTAGGCAAGGTCTAATTTTTTAAGAATTATTAGCTAGTAAGGTTATGATTTATTCCATGCTTCTGTACATGGATTTCTGTTATTTGGTGATTTCATTTATGTGATATGTGCTGTCCTTTTTAGATCCCAGGTATAGATTTTCAAAAATAGTAAAATTAATTATAATTCAGATGTTATTTACCTTTCAAAATGCAAAATTAATTTTAAAATACCTGGTCATGTTTCATCAGCTGCTTTCATATTTTTCTTTCCTTGCCTTGAAAGCAATTAAGATTACTGGACAAATGTATGTTTAGACATTAAGATTTTCTATTTCTTTGCATCCCGTTAGCCAGTGAATGTACCCTAATGTGTCCATGGTAACACCACCAGGAAGGATGGGCAATTCATGTTGTTTTTTTCCTTTTAAACCACAAAAACATTTTACTAGGCTTGAAAATTGTAATGTTTTGAAACCTATTGCTGTGAAGTGCCACATGAAAATAATGCCAATAACAGTAATTACATGTGGCAATTGTCTGATTGATTCTGCTGCATTTTTACTAAAAAAAACCTTTGTTTTTTTAGGCTTTATCAATTTTCTGTCTATTTCCTAATAACTCTTAGGACTGTCATTGTTAAAAATAAATAAATACCTACAGTAGCTTCCTTTGGTAATTGCTATCTTGATCTAATTTTGGAGTTCTCATTAATTTGCAACCTAATCTACTTTTTCTATGGCTCTATTTCCCTTAGACATATTTAACTTTGTTTTTTTTTTACTTTTATTATGTAACTCTGGAAAGGTTTTCATAATGTATTTTCCCCTGATTTTGTATTTCCCATGCAAGCTTTCTTGCTTGGCTTCCCCCCCACCTCTCCATCCCTTTTCTCCTGCTGTGTCAGAGGAAGTTCAGATTGGATATTAGGACCATTACGGTGTCTCACTACATGTCACCATAAAAAATATCTTCCTTATAGCCAAATCTATGAAATCCAAATCTACCCTCTTTCAGTTTAAAACCTTGTTGCTGATGAACAGACATAATGAAAATAAGTATTTTTGTCTCTTCAGCAAATGCCAAACGTCAGCTTTCCTCTCCTTGCTCAATTTGTTGATAAACATGGGAAGAAACAAGAGTCCACCAATTCCTTACTGCCTACAGACTTTGCAGCATTCTTGATTCTTAGTTACTGTGCAGACAGCTAGGTTGCAAATCTGAAAGAGAGGAAAGACTGGGAAACCCATGGGCCCATCCTAATGAGGAAGAACAGCCAAATCCCTAGAAATGGTGTGTCTCACTCACTTAGGCTGCCTGTGTTCCTAACAGGTGAGACACCTCAGTGCCTCTTTTGTCCTGTACCTCACAGATACTGCACAGTCCCATAATTTTTACTCATGGAGGTCCTCCCATGTTTTATAGAGACCCTAAAGACTCACCTGAAAGTGACTGACCACTTAACACACAAAATCTATTCCCATATTCACCCTTAGAGCTCCCCCAGCTCATCTGTCTCACAGATATTCTTCCTGAGTGAACCAAGGGGTATTCCTTCCTTTGTATCGTGTCTCTTTTGCCTGTGTGTGATGTCTTTTGGACAGCAGATGATGGAATCTTAAGTCTGCATTTAATGAAACCAAATTACCTTCCCATCACATTTTTGTCCCTTTTCCAGAGACAGAAGAAAGGCTAGGAGAGTACTAGTCATCTGGCAGGGTTTATAAATGTTTGCTCCAATAACTACTCTCAGTATTCTCACCTCTGCAGGGAGTGGGAATCCTCTGGAGGTGAGAGGTGAAAGGGGGAGGAGGGAAGATGAGGAATTGAGAATCTTTGTCTTGAGACACTGTCATGGAGAATTTTTACTTCCACATTAAGAGGGAAGGCAGGTAGGAGCAAGATCTTCCTCTTCCTTCTGTGTGTGCCCAGGTCTAGTGGTTGTTTCCTCCTAATTGATGTGAGACACAGCAAGCTCAGTCTTCTACAGCTTCCTTCAATTCTTGTTAGACATGTATGTTCTCTGTCCCTGCTGTTTTCTCTGTTCTCTCTCTAGAAAGAGGAGATAATCTGTAGTTGTGTCTGGTCTGGGTCTGATGTGTGCACTTCTTTCCTTTTCTCCACTCTGAAAGGCTTAATACAATTGAAATGGAGAAATTGTGATTACATAGGAATTGGGTATTCTGTTACATGGTCACAGTTGCTTTCAGTCAAGAGAGTTAAAATCCTTTCCAAAACAGCCGCACCTTGTTCTGGATAAATGCCAGGGTGCAGCAGTGCTCCTAGGCTGAGAGCATAGGATGTTAGCTTTCAGATCCTGTGATAAGAAGAAAGGTGGGGGCTAAGAAGTTTGCTGAGCTTACATCAGACCTCGTCCTGTGGGTCGTCCCCATGTAGAATAACTGAGCATCCCAAGCACAAATACAGGCTGGGTGGAGAATTGAGAGCAGCCCTGCCAAGGAGGACTTGAGGGTGTTGGTTTCACCAGAAGTTCAGCATGACCCAGCAATGTGTGCTGGCAGTGCAGAAGACCAACCATGCCCTGGGCTGCATCCAAAGCAGCGTGGTCAGCAGGACAAGGGAGGGGATTCTGCCCCTCTGCTCTTGTGAGGCCCCAGCTGAGGTAATGCATCCAGCTCTGGGGTTCCTAGTACAAAGAAAACACAGACCTCTTGGAACAAGTCTGGAGGAGGCCATCAGGATGATCAGAGGGCTGCAGCACCTCTCCTATGGAGACAGACTGAGAGAGTTGGGGTTGTTCAGCCTGGAGAAGGCTCCAGGGGCACCTTAGAGGGACACCTCAGTAGAGAATTTCTTCCTAACATCTAACCTAAACCTGCCCTCTTTCAAGCCATTCCCCCTTGTCCTGTCATTGCATGCCCTCACAAAAACTCCCTTTCTAGCTCTCTTGTAGCCCCCTTTAGGTACTGAGGATGGTAAGACACTGGAACAAGTTGCCCAGAGGAGCTGTGGATGCCCCATCCCTGGAGGAATTCAAGGCCAGGTTTGATGGGGCTTTGAGCGCCTGTTCTAGTGGAAGGTATCCCTGCCCATGGCAAAAGGTTTGAAACTATATGTTCTTTGAAGTCCCTTCCAACCCAAACCATTCAGTAGTTCTGTGATTCTATCATTTAATATGAGCTGCTGAAACTATCCACCTGCTTTTCCTCTCCCCTGCACCATGATCAGTGTGTCAGTGTAGGTACATCAGTACTGAATCCACAGAAGCCGCCAAAAACCTTCCGTATTTTCTGAGGCTGTGTTACTTTGCTGCGTGATTCATAGTACAACACCCTAAAGCACTTAGACCTCGTATTTGCCTTTACATGTAGGGCTTCTGCAAACCCGGGGACACAAAGCTGGGACTCAGACTAAGCCAGCAATCAAGCTGGGACTCAGACTAAGCCAGCAATCAAGCACTGGGCAGTGTAGTTTTTATCCTATGTTAATCAGCAGCTTTGACTCATCAATAATATGCAAAACAATAGTGGACTCCCGTGACAGTTTTGGTGAAAAACAGAGCTTCTGGGCATATCCAGAGGATAAGCAGTACTGTCATTCTTGATCATGTTGCCGTTTCTAAGCACCCTGAGGCTTGTGACAAATCCAGATCAAGGATGCAGCTTCTCCAGGACTTGCCATTTTCGTGCATTTGTATGACAAGATTTGCTTTCAGGGTAGCCAAATATGAAGTGTGCGTGAAGCCTGGTGCTGGCACGGGATGCTGCCAGGGAAAGGTCCACACCCCTTCAGAGCAGTTCCTTCCCTTGCCGTGGGCGCTGTGCTCAAAGTCACTCTTCTGAATGCTGAATGACACAAACTGGGTGGGACTGGGTCATACTCCAATACCTCAAAGTCTTCCTGTTTGCACCGCCACAGCCGCCCCAGCTCAGCAGAAGACAGGTTTGGGAAAAAGCTGAGCCAAACTTTCAAACTGAAGGAGCCTTAACAACAGAGTACGTGTCACTCACAGACCTCAAAGGGCTTGGCAGTCAAGGTCAGTACACTCTCCTTACTTCACAGGTGGGAAAACAGATGAAACAAAGCTATGGGACAGGGAAATTATTTTCTTGAGATTGTGAAGCAGTTTGGATCAGGGACTAGGGCATGAATCTCCTGGGCCCAGACCTGCTCTCCCGGGTACTGTGCACCTTAAACTCACAGTTATTGCAGGGGAGCTGGTAATCTCCATCATTTTTGCTGACTCTCCTCCCTCTCACAGCACCTCCTAATACTAAGCACAGGCTTATAGTGCCTAAATGGAGGTAGAAAAGTGCAACTTTGGGATACAATGTTGCAGCAACAGCATGTAGCTCTGTATGTATCCAATTAGGAGCTAAAATGTGAGCTGCTGGTTGAATTATGTTGTGCATTGTGTTGATACAGTCCTTTCATTTTCTCGGTGTTTCTGTGTAAACCACCTCTACCATACAAGTTCCTAGTAGACTTCCTGGAGCCTCTGGCACTTCCCCTGTTCAAATAAATTGCTAATGGGAAAGTGAATACCTTTATTTCCCTGTTTTCCTCCATGGTGCATAGCAGAATTCATTGAAACAGTCACTTTGTCTCCGTAATTGTGGTATACTTGTCACTTCTATTTAAATGTGTAAACAGTGTGATAAAGCTAAACAAGCAAACAAAGAAACCAAATCCCTGAAAAAATTGTATCCACAAATCTGACTCCTGTTTGTTTGGAGTTCCTACTAGACAACAAAAAAAATTGCTCTATGCGGTTGTTACAGCTGTTCCTTGTTGCTGAGCTTTACTGGAATGGATGTTGGCCTTCTCTCCACCAGGCAGGAGTGTCCTGGAGATGAACCCCTGTGCCACCTATGAGCAGTTAGTGGATGGTGTCGGGCCGTGGGACTTCACTGGAGGTTTTGTTCCCTGTGAGCTGCTCCTTGTTGGAGAAGATGCCTACCCTGTGCTCCTGAGCGCTAAGAAGCAGGTCCTGATTGCTGTTTCACACTATGGGAAGGGCCGCATGGTGGTCGTTTCCCATGAAGGAATCCTGAAGGACCCTAAGTTCTCCCAGTTCCTCAGAAATGCTGTGGAGTGGCTCAAGCCTTGCCCAGAGGCCCTGGTTGGGGTTCATCCTAAGTTGGATTCCCTGTCCCAGGTGCTGCTCGGGGCTGGCACCCGAGTGCAGGCGGGGGCAGAGCCCAGCCCCTCCATGGGGGTGTTCTGTATGGATGCCTATGACAGCTCCCAGGCCAAAGGCATTGTGGAATTTGTCAAAGGGGGTGGAGGGCTGCTCGTTGGAGGCCAAGCCTGGTACTGGGCGAGTCGACACGGCAAGGAGAAGGTGCTGTTCGAATTCCCTGGGAACCAGGTGACCAGTGTGGCTGGCGTGTACTTCACAGGGAACGCCGTGGAAAAAGGTGTCTTCAAAGTCGCCAAGAAGATTCCCAAGATCCCATTAGTTGTCCCGTGAGTATCTGAATTGCCCTCTCTTTAAACCTCTGATCAGGTTATGCAGGTGAGTTATTTGTACAAGATTTGGGAGGTGAGAGGTGAGGGTGATGGCGAGTGCTGCTTCTTTAATAGCCAGGATGGAATTGTTGCCTTCCAATCTAAAGGGGACCTTCCCATTCTTTGCAGCTGGAAAGAATGCTGTCTTCAGCTGCTTCCAGGTCAGCTGGGCCAGGCCCAGGGAAACCATTCAAGGGGAAGGGAATGAGGGGAGCCATCTTTTAGAGCAGCCTGCCTGATCAAATGTACCTGAGTGAAATGCAGCAAAACAGGAACAGGAGGAGAAACTCCTCCCCTGCTCCCCACACATCTCTACATTTAGGGCAACTTTCCCACAGCTGAAAACCAGGTTGGAGAAGAAGCAGCAGGCCAGGTCTTGGGGCCAGGCTCTGGCTGACAGCTGCTAAACCTGTTTAGCCTGTTCCTTGCAGGAACTTGCTTCTGCAGGTAAGACCCTGGAGCTGGTCAGAGCTGAGGCTGGGTGCCTCCTCCCTTCTCAGCTTCTGACATAGGCTGTGGGCAGGAAATCTCAGTGCTCCTGGTTTGTTTGGGATTCCAGCCTGGCCCTTTGGGTCCAAGATTATCAGGTGTAAAACTCAGGGCTGTTACAACTCATATTGTACAGCTGACTAGACACTGGAGTCCTGGATGTTGCCCTGCCATCTTCCTCCCCTTGCCAATGGCTATGCCAGGCTCTTTCTCCTGCCACTTTCTGCTGAGTTACACAAGACACAGCAGGTTCTCCAAGGAGCCTTAGTGCTGCTGCACTTCCTCTATGTGGCAGCTTCATTTCACTGCAGTGAAAGCCACAGCAATTACAGTAAATCTCCCTACAAGTCTTTCCTTCACAGCCTTTTCCTTGCGGATATAGAGCACTAAATTTCTAGTATTTTCAAACAATTAATGGAATTTGATACTTTTTGTTGTTCACCAGTAAAGGTCATAGAGAGCTCTGCTGTTGAATTCAGTGAAATGCTTAGGACACAGCTAACAAATCAGGTTGCTTAATTAAAATTTGCTGGTTGCTTCTTGTTACCACCTGCACTGCACAGGCATGTTCCCACTGCTTCACGCACAGGGCATGGAAGAGGGAGAGGGGAGAGGAGTTCAGAAGAGAAAAACTACATCACAATTAACAAGACTTCAAATGCTAACTAAGGGTGAATTACAACCTTGTTTGGTTGTTTTTGTGGGGATTTTGTTTGAATCCAAAACAACAGAGAAATTTAGATCTCAAATTTCTGTGTAACCCAACAGCTCTGTACATCTGGGTCTTCCTGCCAGATTTGTGTGCAGAGAATCAGACTTCAGTCTGAGGCAGGGGCTGTGCCATATGCCTGGGCACATGCTCTGTGTGACAAAGGGTATCAATAAACTAATAATCAAAGAAGAGCTGCAGATTTAATTCCTGTCCTGCGGGCATGAAGAAGGGCAGCATCATTTATTCTCGCTGTGTTGGCTGCAATGGCCGTGTAACAACAGATACTTCACAGGTGCTGAGGGAAAAGAGTTTGGCAGAACCAGGCGAAAGTGTGCACAGAGCAAATGAGAGTAATTCAGCATGTCTTTCTCCACAGTGACATATAGGAGTTATATGGAAATAGCAGAGATAAGAGAGCCTTGCACAGCCTAATTTCTTTTTATTGGGGAGATCAACAATGTGAGCTGAGGTGTATGTGTTAAGGCTCTTATTCAACTTCTAGCCACTCACTCTTTGCCTGTGTGTCTGCCTGTCCATGTAACCCATCTGTCCTAGCACTCCTTTCTTCAGTTCTCAGCAGTGGCAGAGCTTGGGAAAAGACACAGAAATGTTTTGGCCTTGCCTAGTTTGTAAAGGCTAGGGGTGGGGCAAATAGAGAAAGTTTCTCTTAAAGGAGGTATGCCAATTCCCACATTATGTCCAGTTTAAACCTGCAGTTTTAAAAATATGAAGGGTCTGATTTTTGAGTTTCTACAATGTGTTTAGATTTTTCAAGTGGCTCTTCAAAGTCAGAGGTCTAGAAGCTTCCTTTTGACCTATTCATTCCTTTATTAAAATGAGGTCTGAGATTCCTACATATTTGCTTGGCTGAGGCTTTAAAAGGAGAAAAATGAGGTATTGATGAATATTTTTTTTTTTTAATGGAAGAACTGACAGCATGATGTACTGGGATGGAGGAGAAAGAAGAGGCAAGGATGGCCACTGAGAATAGCTCAGTTGGTTAGAGTATGGTGCTAATAATGTCAAGGAGGTGGCTTTGATCCCTGTATGGGCCACTCGCTTAAGAGTTGGACTCAGTGATCCTTCTAGAATCTAGATCCTTCACTCAGAATATTCTGTGAAATCAAGAGCTCCTTAAGTTTCAGCTATGACACCAATTATTTTGTGCCAAGGATTCTGGACAGGGGGCTAACCTGGACCTCTCTTGGTTCTGCAGGCACCAGGCCAACCTGAGCCTTGATGCCGAGTCTCTCCTGCGCGGTGTGTCGGAGCTGGATTTGACGACGGGGGGCATCCCCTCCACCTTGCTGGTGCACGGAGCCCTCTCCTTCCCGCTGTGCCTGGACAGCTCCCACCGCTGCCTCTTGGCTGCCGCACGCTACGGCCGCGGCCGCGTGGTGGTGGCGACCCACGAGAGCCAACTCTTCTCCCCAAAGCTGGCCAGATTCCTGCTCAATGCTGTCTCCTGGCTGGATGCCGGGAGGAAGGGGCTGGTGGGGGTGGAGCCCCGCCTGAAGACGCTGTGCGGCCTCCTGTCTCAGGCAGAGGTGAAGTCGCAGGTGTCCCAGCTGGCAGGCGGCTTCAGCGTGTACTGCTGCTCTTCTTACAGCGACGGAGATGCCGAGAGGATCCACGCGTTCGTGGCAGAGGGAGGTGGCCTGCTCGTGGGGGGCCAGGCCTGGTACTGGGCTTCCCAGAACTGTGGCAAAGCCGCTGTGGCAGAATATCCTGGCAACAGGATCCTGAACCGCCTTGGGCTGAGCATCCTGGGGCAGAGCGGCCGGGCAGCCAAGTACCCGCCCGTGGGCCCGGGGCAGCACTACCATTTCCGCAGGGCGCTCCTGCTCTTCAGCACGCAGCTGCAGGAGCGCCAGCAGCTCACGGAGCCCCTGAAGGGCTGGCTGCCCCGGCTGGCACAGGACTGCGCTGCCTTCCTGCACATCCCAGCCCACGACTGCCCGGCGTATGCTTCGCTCCACCGCATCCTGACCAAAGTGCTCAAGAGGAGTGGGATCCCGCAGGTCAGCAGGCACTGCCCGGTCAAGAGCAACTCCAAAGAGGCAGTGCTTCTCTGCATGGCGACCGAGCTGTCCCTCACCATGACAGACTGCGGGGCCCTGCTGCAGAAATCTGCTGCTGGGGTCTGTGCCCTCCCTGTCACTGTGGAAATTGATGGCACAAACCCAGGTGAGGAGTTACCTCTCTTCCTGTCAAGGCATCCTGTTGCTGGGAGCAAGCAGTGGGGTGCCTGCCCTCAGTGTGCCTGTGTCTGTGGATGCCTGAACGTGGGCACAGATGTGCAATTTCACCGTGGGCTTGAGAGGAGGCTGACCTCAGTGCAGTGGCAAACAGGCTCCTTTTGTGGCCAGCCCTGATGTCAGCACCTTGAAACATCCCATGGAAGTCCTGCTTCCTCCCTGTTGGTGCACAGGCACTGGCTGGAGAACCCCTAAAAAGTGCCACAGGGCACCTGCACAGCACAATGGCTTTGGCAGGAAATCTTCTCTGAGAAACCTTGGACTCCACACTGCAGGTTGTTGTTGCCGTAGTTGTGCTGATACAGCTGTCTATGGAGCCATCCTACAAAGAGGTGGGAGTTAGAAACAAAAGGTTTATTTGTTATCTAGGTAATTTCAGCCTGAGTTATAGCACAGTCCCACAGCTCAGTGTGTCAGCACAACGGAGGGAAGATTTGGTTTTGGGGGTGAAAACAAGAGGCTGGAAGTATGGTGGGAATTTCTTGGGCTGACACCATCACTGAAGCCAAGGTATTGAGTAAATATACCATTAATGATTTATCTAAGCTTAGGCCTTGTACCTGTATCAGCTTGCTGAGATTCCTGCTCACAACTGATATGTTTAAACTCTGGGTTAAATTCCACTAGTAAGCTTTATCCCCTGGACAGATTTTTTTGGTATTAGAATATGATTTAGAGGAGTTGTTTCCGAATTGTTCTAATGAGCTAAAGGAGGCTGTTCTGGAATGGCAATGTCTGAGTGCAGTGGCTGTGCAGAGAGAAAAGTTGTAGAATAACTTCTCACTGGTTTTAACACTAATGACTCAGGACAAAAGCAGAAAATACTCAGAATTTGTGTCATTTCACATAAACAAAAAAGAAAGAAAAGCTAGCAAACCCTGCGCACCATTTCAAAACTGCCTTTCATGCAAATTCAGCAAAATTGAGATGGTAAAACACTGGTAAAACACTGTGATATAGTCTAATTTGCATTTTTCCTTGGATTGGGTTGTGCTAGACAAAACTGGTCCTGCTTTCTTGGATGACAGGAAAGGTTGTAAGCTGGGTGCTTAATGACAGTTCAGCTCTTTTTAGGACTTCTGGTGTTTGGTTTGAAATATGCCTAAGTAAACTTTATGTCAGAACTAGGGAGTGGAATCTGCCTGATCAGTACAATAGAGATGGATCCGTTTTGCACTGTAAATTCTGTAAATTGCAAGTGTTTAAAGACATTCATGCTGAGGAGACTTGCATTTCCGTGGGAAGACTGTCTAGAAACATGCTGAATTCTAGTGGTACCCTTCTTACAGGTCCACCTAGCACAGAATCATCTTTTGAGGCTTTCTCATCACTTCAATCAGCTAGAAATGACAATTCCTGGGGGCTCTAGTTTGTGCTGGACTAGTCACTAAGGAAAAAGGTGATGCCACTGTTAGTCTGTTTTTTGGGAAATGTTTTATGACCATTACAACTTCAGCCATGTTTAATACCACCACAGTTGGCACCTCTCAAGAGGGCTTTAGGATAAGAGGATCTGAGTGTAGGAGGTGTTGAGGTTTTGGCTTCTTTTTTTTCCCCTTGTTTTTGAAGGATAGTAGTAAACACATTTAAGCTTTGCATTTCCAGAAGTTTAAATCTGGGTGGGCTTGCTTGCTAATGGTGTGATGATTTTGTTCATTTCTTTGAAACTGTGTTTTTGATAGGTTGGGTAAATGCGAGATGGTTCTGTGAGTGCAGAGCAAGGGAAAAGGAAAGGATGGAAGATTATTCTTCTGTTGCAACTTGAAATCTCCAGGATCTCAGATGGTCTGGACAAGGAAGTGCTTGACCGTTCAGGACTGTTCTCTTACGTTTTAGGAAAGACAGCCTGGAGGAGCACAGGACTCTATCTCCCCGAAGGGCACACAGCAGTTATAACCTGCCCTTGCCTGGTGGTCGGTGCTGGTCTGAAGGTAAGCTCGCTCTGCCTGGCATTGCTTTACACCTGTGTATTTGTTGGTTGAGCGCTCAAAAATAGCACGGGGAAGGGTTTTCTCCCTAATACCTTTCCCGCCCTTTCCTACTGCTGCCACCCTGTGGCACTTTAAATGCTTTGGCCTCATTTTTTCACCTTGTGTCCTCACACTTTGCTTTTGCATTCCTCCTGTTCTGTGTGCTGGTGGGATAATTGTGTGTGGCTGCTGCTTGAGGGCTGTTGTTTTTTTGTTCTGTTACGGTACAAAAAAACCTGATCAAGGTGATTTTCAGGTCCGAGATAAGTACTTGGGCCCTTCTATGAACCAGACTTGATTCCATCTCTCCAGATCTCTCATAAATTCCTTTGATGGTGCTGTCAATACTGCTTATGTAGATGTATCCAGATGAGATAGGCACTATTACTTGGGATCCTGTTCTCTGCAGAATACAGCAGAGATAAATGTTTACCTGCTTGGATATTTTTTGCAGCGACCTTTCTGCAGCTGAAATGCAAAGTTAACTCAGGTGCTTCTGTCTGATCCTGAAGCCATATGCAGTCTGTTTTACTGTGAGAGCTCTAAGGAAGAGGCACAATAAAAGAAGCCAGTTGTGACCACATCTCTCCAGCTCGTGTTATAGGAAGTGACTTTGATGCTGGTGAAGGGTGGAGGAATAATCAATGCAAGTGCTGTGCAGTGGAAGAAGTCACTGCAGTACCCTGACCTGCTGGTGAAGGATGTAGTTGAGCCAGGAATACTAGAAGTACAGCTGTAAAACTGTCTGAGACAGGGCTAGCATTAACTTTACCTTTTCTTTTTTACTGTGTTTACTGCTTCTGGTCACCACAGGCTGAAAACTTGAACTAGGCTGGAATCAGAAAGCTGCTTCTGTGTGCGTGCTCTGCAGGGACAGTGCTGCAGTGGAGAGCTCAGGGTGCTGAGGTCAGCCTGCCAGGCCACACTGGCACACCTTTGACCAGCTGTTCCTACACTTCTGCTTGCCAGGTGCAGGTTGGGTGTCACACAGATGACCTCTCTCAAGCCAAGGAGCTGAAACGGGCACCAGTGGTAATACGAACCTGTGATGTTGCCTGCCAGAAACAATCCATTTCCTGCCTCTGGGGTGGCCTCATTTACATCGTGGTACCAGCAAAGAGTGTCCTGGGGAATGTGCCCATCACGGTGGAAGGGGCAGTCAGAGCTCCTTTCTTCAAGCTTGGTAGGTTTGTTTACCTTGGTGCTTTTTGCATGAGGGCTGCTCACAGACGCCATTGTCCCAGTGACTGAAAGTAAAGATTGTGCTGTGCTTAGGAAGGTCTTAGAAATACTTGGATTTAGGAATACACAGCTTTATTTTCCTTGCTATGTTGTCCTCTGGGATTCCCATTTTTCTACTCATTTTTAAGAAGGGTAGAAAGGAGGTCCCCAGGAACCACCAACCTGTCAGCCCCAGCTCTGTGCCTGGGAAGATCATGGAACAGATCCTCCTGGATTATATGCTAAGGCATGGAGGACAGGGAGGTGATTTGGGACAACCAGCATGGCTTCACCAAGTCCAAGAAAGATGGGGACAAACCCTTTAGCAGGACCTGTTGCAATAGGACAAGGGGCAGTGGTTTTAAACTAAAAGAGGATCAATTCAGATTGTGCATAAATAAGAAGCTTTTTGCGACGAGGATGGTGGAACACTGAAACAGCTTGCCCAAAGAGGTGATGGATGCTTCATTCCTGGAAACATTCAAGGTCAAATTGGGCAAGACTCTGAGCAACCTGGTCTAGTTGAAGATGTCCCTGCTCATAGCAAGAGGGTTGAAGCAGGTGACCTTTAAGATCTCTTCCATCCAAACTATTCTACTTTTCTATGAATCTCTGCTTCTGGGTAGGTCATTTAGTCACTCTGAGCCTGTTATGTGGCTGGGAGTAGGTGAAAGAGCTTTCACAAAATGGGCATGGTTTGTCCACACTAACATTTCTTGGAGGCTGGAGTTGTTATTTCTGATGGAAACCGTTGTGCTTGGGAGAGGGAGACTGATCTCTGCCCCGGCAAAGCATTCTTTGTGCTTTGCCTGCACTACTGTGCCCCCATATGGACATTTCTAGGCCCTACAAGACATCTCTGCTGAATGTCCTGTGTTTCCAGCAGTCTTCTCTCTTCTCTCTTCTCTCTTCTCTCTTCTCTCTTCTCTCTTTCTCTCTTCTCTCTTCTCTCTTCTCTCTTCTCTCTTCTCTCTTCTCTCTTCTCTCTTCTCTCTTCTCTCTTCTCTCTTCTCTCTTCTCTCTTCTCTCTTCTCTCTTTTCTCTCTTCTCTCTTCTCTCTTCTCTCTTCTCTCTTCTCTCTCAAACTGAACAGAACCAGGGTTGTTATGTGAAACAGCAAATCTCTGCTGGACAAAAAGAAATTAGATACTGGAGAAACTTGATGCTTCTTGTTCTCTGATACAAACCAGGGATCTGTTCTTGCTATGCTGTTCTGTTATATGCCAGTCCTTTCTGTTTCCTACCTATTAAAGAGCCTGAAGAGGCTTCCCAAGAACAGATTGAGGACTGGCTGTTTAACAGCCACCACCCTCAGTCATGCAACTACCACATATTGTTTTCCAAGAAATTTTCATGGCCGTGGTCTCTTTCTCCGAGCTTGACCTCTGTGAGCATACTCCAAAGTCAGAATTGTGCTTAACTTGTTTTCTGTGTTGTTGCTGTAGGGGAGACCTGTGAAAGGCAGTGGGAGGCCTGTATCCGGCACTACCCTGCTCCCTGGGCAGAGCTGGCTGTGGAGAATCTCATCCTGACGGTGCCATCTGACAGCATCCACCACATGGAGAACCCACGGACGCTGCTGACCCTGTGGAACGAGATCATGGTGGCAATAAGCAAGTTGGCAGCCATACCAGCAAAATTCCCAAGGCCAGAGAGGATTGTAACAGATGTCCAGATCTCATGTGGTAGGTACATTGCCATATGGCCTTCTCCAGGGCTAAGAGGCAAGTGGCCTCTAGCAGCAGTGTCTGTTCCTTCAAGGTTATTTTGCTAAAACCAGACTGGGAACATATGTGAGGTGTTAAATGACTGTGACCCTTGCATAATTGTGAGCTACTCCATCAGGGTGGAAACGTGGTAAGGCAGGGCTTGAAAAACATACTGACCTTTCTGTATGCTGCTCTCAGAATTGGTGCTGTCTCCTCAGCTGTTCTCCTGTCGGGGTGTGTTATGATGCAGAGCTGCTGACTGCAGTGGCTTTAGCTCACATGTAGTTACTCATTCTCCCTCCTGAATGCACTGCAGAGCCAGTACAGCTGGGAAGCAGTGACCCGATTTCTATTTTTTCTCTGGCTCAGCCACAGGACTGTTCACAGGACAGTTAAACCTCTGGGTGCCAACTTGCTGGAGGTGGGCTCACAAAGGTTATTGTGGGCAAAGCTTAGCCTGAAAAGATGTGTGCCTGAGATGATGGCAGTGTGGAAGTAGATCCAGTATTGCTGTCAAAGGCCAGGAATGTATATTTTTGCAGCTGATGTTCCCCCACTCCAGCTTTTCCAGTTATGAACTGAGTGCCTTCGATCTAGAATCAAATTATATGGTAAACATGGAGCTTCACAATAAAAATTTTGCTCAGTTGTTTTCCAAAATAAACTGGTTAAATTCTTCATCCCACAATGAGACAAGGCCTTGGCATGAGCCCTGATGCCCTAAACTTTTGCTAAGCTACAATGGAAAGAATTTGTGGCACATCTTGGGAGTGTTAGGTTCTGCTATGCTGAGCAAATGCCAGTTAAAAATATCATTGTCTACAGACATAAAATTTCTTCTGGCTTGGGTGGACTAAATGGTTTCACTCACATTTCTGGATCTGAACTTTTTGGGTGCTAGTGATTGCTAATTGCATATATCCCTCTTATTAAAAAAGAGGAAGCTCAAGATCTTCACTAGTTCCTGCAGAAAACAGTTCCAGGCCATTCATGTTCATGTTCACTAGCTCCTGCAGGAAGAGGATTGCCATTCCTGTTCACTCACCAGGCTGCCTGTGTGAAGGGCTGCTTATCCCCTGCTACAACAGGTGTTTGAATTTGGGGGCATTGCTCTTGCATGAAGTTTTTGGAATCTTCAAGAAGGAGGACCAATTAGGGAAGAAGACACCAAGGAGACATAAGTAAAAGCCCTTTCAGTGCAACTTTCTTGCCTAGCAACCTGCTGGGAAGTTGTTTATGGAATAGCTATCCTGCAAGGTTACAAACAGGCTTAGGTATGATGGGCTTTGCAGCTGTTAGGCATGACAAACTGTGTTTTCCATGTGTCTCATCCACACCACTGCCACTGGAGTGCAGGCCTGCAGTATTCCCACTCTGCACAGGAGCACTCAAGGAGTGCCATGGTGCTGAATCACATTATTGCATGGTTGCTTTGGTGTCAACTATGCTCAGCCTGTGAGAGTCCAGGTGTGTTCTGGGCAATGGCCAGGCTTTTTTCCTCATCCTAAAACCTCAACTTCAGTCCAACCATGAGTGTACATTTATGTATAAAGAGGGAAAGCAGGTGAAGCTGTGCTTAACTGATGGTTCAGTCCTGCCTTTACTTGTTGGACTGTTGTTAGGGTGACTGTTTGTTAGGGTGAAATTTGCTATGTTTCCTTATGTCACACTGGGAAAAGTTGGTAATTCATGGTAGTAAAAAAAGTGTTGTTTGTGAGAGGGAGGAAAGGCACTAGAGAAATGAAAAAAATAAAATAGTCACTTATGTCTCAGAAGCACTGAGGTGAGCACTTACTGGCACGTGTTGTTACCTGTCTCCTGCAGGCTGGATGCATTCTGGCTACCCCATCATGGGCCACCTGGATTCAGTGAAGGAGATGTTAGATGTGAAGCATATGAAAACTACTGGTCTTTGGGGTCCCATCCATGAGCTGGGACACAATCAACAGCAGCAGGCATGGGAGTTTCCTCCTCACACCACAGAGGCCACATGCAACCTCTGGTCTGTCTATGTTCATGAGGAGGTGCTGGGCATTCCCAGGCATCAGGCCCACCAGGCACTCAGGCCACAGTGTCGGAAGGAAAGGATAAAAGACTATCTGAAGAAAGGTGCTCAACTGAAGGACTGGAATATGTGGACTGCTCTGGAGACATACCTGCAGGTAACAGGGAAAAGTGTGTGTGTGTTCTTGGTGCAGTCACTGAAGCCTGTGTCAGAGGGATGTCTGCAGCCTGGTGGCTGTAGCTGTGAAGCCTTGTAAGTGTTTCATTACTCTCAGGGTTTATCTTGGGCCCAGAAAGCACCTGAGAAGTAAACAGGCAGAGTGCCTAAAGCTGATGTCTCCTGAAAGCCTTCCTTTGCCAGATTTCGGCTCAGCCACTCAGGGAGATAGCTTAGTGCTATGTGCTAATCTTTTTCCCTGGAAGAGAAACAGGAACTGCTGCTTGTTATGCAACATTGTAAAAGGAGGATCAAACTTGAGCACAGCTCTTTAATCCAGGGCAGATTTCCTGTGGGATAGTGGGCTAGTTGTCAAAAAACCTTGACACTGTAAAGTGTCTAGAAGAGCCAGGCTTTGAACAGGTGAGTTACATGGCCTCTTACAAAACACACGAAGAGGAGGGTATTCATATCATTCAATGCACTGGGTGGAGCCAGTGTAGTCCATCAAGTGACAAGAGGATGGGCTCAGCTTATCCTCCTGCACAAGGAACTGGATCCCTCACTGTGGTCGAGACTCTAAAACGTGAACCCTGTCCTAGATTAAAGTGCATTCTCTCGGGAAGCCTGCAAGAGAGATTTCCCCCTTTCCCTTAATCCTCCTAGAAACGATTAGCCTAATGGAGAGAGCACTCAACCTGATTTTAACTGGGACTGCAAAGCAGATGTCCATTATGATAGCTTAAGCTACTGACTGTTGTGAGGTGAGTATCCCTTAGCTCCCTTGTCTGAGAGCTCTCACACTTCATATGAGCAAAAGAATATTTACCGGAGGAGTATTGATCCTGCTTTTTCCACATCCTGGAGAAGCACCTGGATCATCAAGCTGAAGAGTCAGCCTCTGGGGTTTTTTTGGTGAAATGAGTAACAAAATATTGATACAGAGTGAAACAGTTTTAAGAAGAGAAATTTTCCCACAATACCTTACCAGTTTGGCCACTGCCTCACTGCCTCACCCACACTTATAGGCTGGGATCTCCCATTTCCCATCTCCTATCTGGTTCCTAACAGGACTGCTGGAATAAATGTGACATGAAAGAACAATTCTAATTCTGCAACAGCAGTTTTTCTGTAAGAATTCCTTTTGTTCTTTACTTAGCCAAAGCATGCCCTGTTCATAATATCTCCTACCCGTTTTCTCAATACTCTTTGTTCTCCTGTGCTCCTTCTTTCTAGCTATTCTGGCAGTGCCCCCTCTGATGCTTTTTCACTGTCTCCAAAGCAGCAGCTTATATAATAGGTTGCTGACACTTCTGGCTACTCCCAATGTATCTTTGATCTCTGTTTGTTTTGGGAGGCCAGTGTAATGGGGAGGTATTTTTCTGTACTTTAGTGCTGTTAGTTATGTTCTGAAGCCGGAAAGTTGGATGCTTTCATCTAAATTTACATTCGTTCTAAAAGACACTGCAGAGGCCTGTGGATTTTTCTACTGTGTGTAACACAGGAATAATGCCAGTGAAACGGTAACTTAATTGTTTTTACACTGTATTCTTTTCCATCAGTTGCAGGAAGGGTTTGGCTGGGACCCCTTCACCCACCTCTTCTCTGACTACCAGAAAATGTCCTCCATCCCAAAAGACAACACTTCTAAGATGAACTTGTGGGCACAGAAGTTTTCTCAGCAGGTGAATAAGAATTTGGCTCCATTCTTTACAGCCTGGGGATGGCCTATCAAGAAAGAGTTGTCTGTGGAACTGTCCTCTCTACCCAGCTGGGAACAGGATCCAATGAAATCCTACAGACCATAAAGGAAAACTGCCTAAATCTTGGTTAGCATACTAGCTATGGCCTATCTTTTCCTCCTTGTGTGCTACATGATAGCTCACTATGTGCTTGGATTTATGCTGGATTCTTCAGCTTCCTGCTGCCAGTGGAGGCCAACCCCAACAGAAATTCAACAGGGATCAGCAGATCAGCAACCACCTAGCTATCTTCTGAAGGGTTAAATAATCAATGAGCTTTGTTCTGGGTTCTTCACCTCAGGAGGAATGTAATTCTGAGTCAATTCAGTTCCTACAGAGCCTTTCTCTGATGTAATGGAAGTTTTCAGGGTGGACCAGTCACTGGACCAGTTTCAAGGACTTTACCATGAGAGTATAGATCTTTAAAGCAAATAGGAGCCTGCACAATGTTGTATTCTTAAGTTATAATCTCAGTAACATGAGATTTTCACTATTGTTTTTATTGCCCTAAAATCTCAAATTTTTAATTCCTCTAATGATGCAGAACTTCCACACCTATCATGAAAGTGGCCTTATAATGCTTATATACAGGTTATATAATGCATAGTTGATGCTGAAATGCTGTAGGTTTCTTCCTACATTCTATGTCTGTGTGACCCAACAACTATATTTATGTGAACAAGTCAATTTTAAGTTGTAGCTGTCCCTCAACCATAGCCTGACATCGAGATACATGCCGATGAAGATGGGAGAGTGGAAACAGGGAGGGGATTTGATTGTAGTCAGTAATGGTTTAACTTGTGGACTCATCAAAGGTTAAAATACAGGCACTGACCTGACAGCCTGAGGGAGCAGAGGGAAGGGAGGCAACAGTTCATCAAGACAGAGGACTAGCCTTTTCCAAGGTACAACAGAAGTTCATGTTACTCCCATCTCTTTCATAATTGCTCAGCTATTATGGAGTCTGGAAAGCACATTAACGCTTAGCCTAAGAGCTCACTAGTCCCAGCCTATTCCTTATGTATCATTAATAAACTTTAAAAGTCACTGTAGACTTGCAGCTTTTGTATGTGGTCCTATTTTCATGTCTCCGTGCCCAGTAAAAAAAGGCCTAAATAGAACTGACCTGAATAGAAGTGGCCTTGGTGGTAAAGTTGTTCAAAGTTGAAAAAAACCACCATGGAAGTCTCCAGTCTGTGGTGTGGCCTCATATATGTCATAGTGCCAAAGGAGGGCACATTAGGCCAAATATCAGTCGCAATTAAAGAGTCTGTGCAGCCTCCATTCTTCAGGCTTGGTAAGTGGTCCCAAAATCCAGCTGTAGCAGGAGAATAAAAAGGCATGTCTGTACTTAGGGCTTACCCGTATTTTCCCGGGTTTTTGTGGGTTTTCTTTTTGTGGTCATGTGTGTAGAAAATGTCAAAATACGTAATGTCCCAGGAAAGTCTTTGCCTTAAGCTTCACATTTCCTAGCTCATAAAGTATATTGATAAGACCTTCAATTAGGAATTAATCTCTTTCCATGTTCCCAGTATAAGCATGTCTGAGACACCTTTAAAGTGGGTTGATATTAAAAACTGAATATCATCAACATGCAGCAACAGCAGATGTGGGGTCACCAAAGATGACTGGAGCACTTGCCAGCATGCCAGGATCTCCCTGTGATTCAGTTAAAACACAGTTACATCCAGATTAATTTATTATTTCTGAGGCCATGCAAAGGGGTTTACCTGTGGTGATTCTCCTCTTTCTTCACATTTAAAAGTTCTTTTTGAGTTGGCTGCCTTTTTTCACCTGAATGCTGAATTAGGGGGAACTGACATCTCTGCCTGGTGCTGAGCCATCTGTCAGTACAGGCCCCCTGGGCTGAGCTGGTCACAGGAACGTCATCCTGACAGTACCAGCTGCTGATGTACACCACATTGGAAACCCAGAGAGTCTGCTTCCCATCTGCAACAAGATGATCAATGCAATTGCCAGGCCAGCAGCCATCCCAGCAACTTTTCCAAGACCAGAAAGGATGGTGGCAGATGTCCATATATCTCATGGCAAGTAGAATAACTGGGACATTTTGTCTTTATCTGTGATGGATATTTGTAAGGGAAATACACAAGGCAGTAATGTTATCACAAGACCACGCAGATCCTCAAATCAGCAGATAATTCCAACATATTCAAGCAGACTTCTGGAGAGAGTAAGAATCTTCTGTGAGTGTCAAGAACTTGTATGCAAAAGTAATATATTCTGCTGCTGAATTTGTCACTGTAAAACCCAGTGGAGGGAGGCTGGCCATCAAATGATGTGTATACTGTATCATGTTCATCTCGTTACTGTGGGAGTGAATTTATGCTAATTGCAGCAGAAAGAAGGGAAACACAGGTAGTTGGTTTAGGCAGGACAAAGGAGATTTTGAAACTTGAATTAAGGCATGCAACAGACACATGGGCAGCCTACTATGTAATAAAACCCTGATGTCAGCAGGCATAAGATTGCTTCCATCAGTGGGTGTCGGCGATTGAAGCACAGACCCAGACGGGCAGGGAATCTGAATTGTTTATTCAAAGGAATCAGTTGGTTTTATACACTTTTCTAAGGCACTGTATTTCCTTATGTGGTGTGACCTATCCCGTGTTACCACATCAGCAACACACTTTCTCAATGTCTTTCTGTGGGGTGGTCACTCACTGTTCACCTGGGTGTCAGCTCCTGGCAGGCTCCTCTGTAAGGGTCTGCCGTGTGACACCTCCTCCCCCCAGGGTCCGGCAGAGACAAGCCTCTCTGTGCCATCATGTGCTCCTTTGTGCTGCCATGTGCCTCTGCAGGCAGGTTTTACAGCTCACCACCCAATTCTATCTTATAATTCCCCATAAGTGGGGAAGTGAGGGCAGTGGTAGGGGGAAGAGTTGGTTGTAAGCAGCATTTTGCTGTCTGTCATTTAAGAAACGTGCTGTTTAAAGACAATTCACTAAGCCAGTGGAACTGAAGTTTGTTATGAGTGATAAGGAAGCTCCTAAAGGCCAAGTCTCAGAATTATTTTCAATTAATCTTTGTTGAAGTATTGCACTTTTGTCAGTAGGATTAGCAGGTACTTTCAGCTCTACTTGACTGCAGCACTAGAGGTGTTTTCTACCACTTGAATTGATAAATTTGTCAGCTGCCCAGGCTACCACTCAATAATTCACAGCTCTGGCAGCTTGACTCACATGGTGTATCTGCTGTCAGTCAGGCAGAACTGATTCAAGAGAGGCTGGCTCAAGTGTAAACACTGGCACAGGTCGCATGGAGCCAGAGGTGGCAACATTCAAGATCAGGTTGGATGGCACTCTGAGCAACCTGATCTGATGAAGATGTCCCTGTTCAATGTAGGGGAGTTGGACTCGATGACACTGAAGGTCCCTTTCAACCCAAACCATTCCATGATTCCATGAAAAATGGGTGCTGTGTTTCCATGCTGCATTTGCTCCTCCAAGCATGTCTTTATGTCAGAAGGATTTTATTAATCAATCACTACATCTGGCCTTTTATGGCTCTGAAACTAACAGGGAAGTTGCAATCTGTCAGTGGCTCTACAACAGTTGTGTTGAGATTACATATCAGTTGCTTCTGGATTGATTTATGTGGCTCCTTCTCTTAAGGTAAGCAGCCCTCTGCACAAACACAGCTGATCCTCTGCACAGATCCAGGCAGCACTGTCCACCAGAGGCCATGCTGGAACCCAACATAGAAAGCTCTTCCAGATTCTGTCAGACCTGCTGAAGTAAGTGGAGTGTAGCACCATTTCAAAGATGTGAATGGCTCTGTATCCCCCTTGCACTCCTTTGGAGCTATAAGGAACCAGTTCAGCCTGTTTAATTGTCACTGAAGGAAAAAGAACCAACGATATCAAAATCCTATTAAAAGCTACTGGAACATGACTTTTAAAGCTGGTTGTGGTTGTCAGCAGTGCTGAGGAACTCATGGAAGATATTTAGGAGTATAGTAAGTTTGTTTGTCATTGCTGAAAAAACAGATTTTTTGCAAACATCATGAAAACCAGCAGAATTGGACCTGAAGGGATGACAATTACAGTAAAGAAGTAATGGTGGCCAGCAGCAGCAAATTCTACCCAAATCTGAAGTGAACTGTGGAATAATATGCAATAGTAAAGAACTACTTTACTAAAACAAACTGACAAGAATCTGCCTTCCCAAAAACCAACAAAATAAAATAAATCCCAGTTCATGATTTGCTTTGTGGTGCAGCAGACACTGTCGGGGCACAGTGGAGGCAGCTGCTCCCCACGGGTCGGGTGGCCAGGAGCCAGCTGCAGTAACACAGCCAGCAGGACAGCTGGGGACCAGCCACAACACCTGAGTGAGGCAAGCAGGGCACACATGGCACAACAGCCAGGGTCCAGATTGCTAGACAAGTCTCCAGGGATGAGGAAGGTCTGAGGTCAAGCATGGAAATCAGTCCTCGGTCAGGGTTGGGTCTGGTGATGGTAACCACTGTCAGGCATAGTCCAGTGGTTGCCAGGCAGGCCTATTGTGATGAGGCACATCTGAAATCAATTGAGGAAGTCAGACCATGGATCTGCAGGCAAATTAAGCTTGCAACACATTTACAAATGTATTATTTTAATCCAGGGAAGCTTCTTTCCTTTTCCTCACTTTCTGCAGCCCCTGGATCCCTACCCCAGTATATCTCACTCCGTTGACTATTAGTCTCCAGCACTGTGTACGTGTGCCAGCTCACAGGATTCCACAACTCAACATGAGTCAGTCCTGATCTGTCTCCAAGTAGCACACTTCAGCAGGAGAACCAGAGCTACAGGGAAAAGTTTTTGAAGCATTCCTCAGAAAATGTGCTTGTTTTGAGTAATATGTGATCTCAGTGCAGTGCAAGGCTCATTGGTCTGTGGAATGTACTGGTATGGGATGTAATAGTGAACCACAGCCTTTGGGCAGTACCAAAGATGACTTCCGATCACTGAAAATTGTTATTTTTCTTTTCCTTTCTGTTTTCTTTTTTTCTAATAATACATTTAAGCCAGTCTTTCAGTTTTGTGGTGCAGTACTTCATTCAGTAGCAACCAGTGTTAATTGACAGTACAAACATCACCTGTGCAGTCTCTTGGCAGGGATCCTGCACTTTGTGAGAAGAGAGTCTTATGTATTGTAAGTATGCAGAGATATTTTAAATATGCATACTTATGAGCATGGAGAGGTGGGTTGACATTTTTTATCAATCTTGTTTTGAACAATTGTAACAACTAGGAAAAAAAAGTAGGGATCAAGCCTTTGAGCACAGCCCTCCCCTTTGGGATGAAGAGTACTTATGTAACTATTTGATTTTTGGTTTTCTGTAAATATTAGAAAGATGAGCTTCTTTAATAATCTGATGATGTTAAAGGGCTACTTTGGTTCTTCAGTATGCTTTTAAAATTTTTGGGGTAGCTACACTTCACCAAAAAAATAAAGAAAAATGCCCTGTAAAAAGATCAGTAACTAAATTGAATAAAAGATTTTAAGAATGCAGGTAGAATAATTCTAAACTTGCATACATGTATTTTGTACTGTGATGCTTATGATTCATAGTTGCAAGAGGCCTTTAGATAGAAAGCCTCCACTGAGATATTTTCTAAAAACCAAAATATGCCTGAGCTCCCAGATGATGATGACTCAAAAATGAATTTGCGGGCAGAAACCTTTTCTTATCTGATCAGGAGGAATTTGACTCCTTTCTTTAAGGCCTGGGGATATCCAGTGTAGGAGAACCCTTCCCAGCAGCTGGCTGTGATTTTTTTCCCCAGCTGGTCAGATGGTCCCATGAAGCAATGTATCTCCTAAGCAGGTCTTGACTCATGAAAATGTGATTGTCTGTCATAAAGCCAGTGCTCTGCAGTAGTTTTAAATGGTGTCTGAATGGTGTGGTGTCCTAATGAATCTGAGAAGTGCCTCTGCATTGTACATGTGATAGAAGAGTTCATTCTTGGCTCCCTCCCAAGTCTGCCTTTTTCTGTGTGGGTCCTACTACTTCCTTTCCAATAGGAGTAGTTTTAACCACAGAAGGGGAAACATTCGCTCTCTTATTACCAATGAAACCAAGCAACCTCTTCCCATTTTTTACTTTGTTTCTTTATCTCCAAAACGTTCTCTGTTCCAGACCTACTCTGATTTCAGGTATGCAAAGTTTGTTAATTATAATCATTAGGAGAAGAGTTGGAAAGGGGGGGGAATGTCACTTTAAAAACAGAGATGTTAGGACATAATAAAGCTGGAAATAAATGGAAGAACTCAGGTCAAATTATGGCTACATCATCATTTAAAGGAAAACCTTGATGGACAGCACAGGAAAGGCCTTGATCCGTGTTTAATGCTCTGAAAGAGGTTGCCTTCATGCTCTGATTTCAGAGTTGGCAACTGTGTAGTGAGAAACAGCTGCTTTAGCTCATGTCAGAAGCAAAAGAGTGTTCAGGCAGCGAACTTACCTTCTTGATCCTGAGCTAGAGTAAATTTGCAGACATCTCATGAGTGTAAAATTGTGGCAACTCAGTCTACGTGAGGATCTAGGACAGCAGGTGCCTCACCTTACAAGATTGAATGTCATGGCAGAAAAGCAGCACTGGAGTGTGTTTACAGTGGTTTGTTTTGATCTCCAATCTAAATAATCAGATCAATGTCCTGTTCTTAAATGCTACACTGAATTTCCCCTATGTTAAAACACGGACTATAGCACAAGCCAGTTTTTATAGTGCATTTCAAGTTCCTGAGAGAAGAAATTCCTTGTCTTATGGCTGTGTTTTCTTTTTCTAGTGGATGTTACAGAATTCTTACCTTGTTGAAAGGCCACTGATGCACCACAAGGGACTGCAGTGACAGTCACAGGCTCTCTGCATCTCCTCCTGGTCACATGAATGTAGATCACAGGGACACTGAGAGAGTGCAAGTGACTTGCTGTAAGCAGGAGATGGTGCTGAAGTGCTGGACCTCATGATCAGCTGAGGCCTTTCCAGGAAACCAGCAGATTGTCCAAAAGCCTGTCAAGATAAATGATTTATAATTAAGCAGCAGGATGTGAAAAAGTTTGTTCAGGTATGTAAACTGCATATAAAATAAAAAAGTGTTTATATTTCCTTGTAACCAGGTAGAGACATAAAGGCTAAAATCATAGGATTTGTCTTAGACCATGTGAGATAAACAATGGATAACCAGAATGAACTGGACAACTGAAGGGGGGGTTGTGGATCTTTTGGATAAAAAGAACCTTTCAAGGCCAGCAGTACCTGGGTTAGTATTAATACCTTACACAAGACTGCTTAGGAAATCATTTCAGAAACACTAAATTTTAAAAGGCAGAACAGATGTGTGTCCAGTGCCAGAACTTCTTTAAATGCCATTTCTCTCTTTTATTTCTCCCAGACAACATTGTGTGCTCTTCATCTGTGGTCTATAAGAAAAGGTAAAAGGAAACAAAATTTAAAAGGAAAAAAAAAAAAGTAAAGGGGGAAACAGTATGAGGGACAGCAAGCGTGCAAAGAAAATAAAGAACTGGAGAAATGGATGTTGTAAGGGAACATGAAAGAATCTGAGGTGGGATAAAACAGAAAAAGACAAAGAGTAGGGGAGTACTCTCTGCTTTGTCTGAAAAAAGAACAGACACCTTGGAGGAAAATTTCATATGAAAGTCCTTATAAAAAGATAGTGGGTGTCGTGAAAAGCACATACATTTCACTTTATTTCATCTCTTGGCTTGGCAAGGGTCATCATTTATTAGAGAAAGTCAGGTATATCCTATAAGGGAAGATTCAGCTGTCAGAGCTCAACACAAAGAGAGCAGCGTGCTCAGCATACAGATGTAATTAATAAGTCTGGCCATAAGCATCAACACTGGATGTCCTTCTGACATGGCTCTAATGATGTTCTTCCAGCTGAAGACAGCATCTCAAAGATTGGGCATCATGAGCTTTCTGGAGAAAACCAGGAGCTAGCTCAGGTTTGAACCACAAGATAATTTTGCTGCAGCAGTCAGAGTACCTGCACTCTATGGTGTGTGTACTCTCAGAAGTGTATGTCACTGTGGCTGCTTTCCTCAGACCCAAATTCCTTTCCAAAGTAGAAGTTAATGTGCCAAGGAGTGGTGAGCATCCAGGTCTTGTTCTGAGAGGCAGATGGGATGTGGCCAATATGTCCACCTGAAAACAAGGACTGCAGGAGTCATCATGAAGAATGCCATTCTGATAAACTTTTTTGTCCTTCCCACCCGACCTCTGGGTTCAGTACACAGGATTGTCCTTCTGAAGCTTTCTGAAAGTGCTGTACCTGACTGTCTGTCTTCACCTCTGCCTCCTGCTATAACATCTGCTGCCTCCTGAATCAAAACAGACTTGAGGGGTAAAGACTGATTCGTATCTGTTGGAGATAGGCACCTCCTTCAGCCAAATCCATACTGAAGAGGGGATCAGGAACCCCCCTTCGGCAATTCTGCAGGCAAACCCAGCATCATCTCCCAAGATCCCGCTTTTGTCATGACACCTCAAGAAAAACTTTGTCTTCCAAATTTGGGGCATGGAGACTGTTTCTAACAAGTTGTATTTTCTTGCAAACCAATCTCTTGGTACAAGTTTTGCTCTGCCCCATACAACCTTCCAGGAGCCAGAACTGCAGCTGCCTCTAAAAACTCTTGTAAAACATTGGTCATTCTCTGTGTGTCTTATCTGCCTCTTTTTCTTCCTCAAAACCCTGTTGCTGTAATTTCCAGAACTGATCTGAGGGAAATAAAAAGAGAAGTCTATTGCAATGTTTGGGTTTGCTGTCGTGTTGGACAAGTCAAAATAGTTTTCTGCATTGTGAAAGTATACAGCAACTTTGGAAACTAGGAGGCAAAGATTTGCAACATCCAAGCTTTTGGTCCAATGGCTAAACCAGAAACCTGAAAAACACATTTCTTCAGGTAGAAGTGACAAAAATTTATACTCAGATTTTTGATGGAAAAAAAATCACCCAGAACTGATTTTTCAGGCTGTATTTTTAGTCCCAAATTGGAAACGCCCAGCTCTTCAAAGATTATGGATATCAGTGATGAAAGGGAGCAACATGCAGACTAGAGTTTGGGAAATTTTAGGGAAGCAGAGCATTGCTCAAGACTTCTGTGTATCTGATTTGCAGTGATGCCTCTGATAGGGGTCTTCCACCCTTTTCTCACATTGGAAATTTGTCCTTGGGGGACTCTGGTTTTTATCCTTCTGGTTACATTTAATTGCTTTCTCTCTTTTTCATTGCCATGCCTCATCCTGCCATATCTCAGCAGAATCTCCAAAATCTTCTTCTTTCTGCTGCATTGTGGGCAAACAGTGGCTGGCACTGAATACTACACAGCCTGCTCTGTCTCTGTCTTCACAAGTGATTCTCCAAAGTGTTCAGGGCCTTCCTCCCATGCTCTACAGATGAACACTACGTTGTTCCTGCTCCTGGCCAGTCCAGCACACTCAGCAATATTCTCCTCTACAGGTGCCAAACACACAGAAAAGTTAAAACCTTTGTGTTGAGAGGCTGGGTTGTGGGAATGTGGGACATGTCACTCAGAAGACATCCTCATGTAAAGAGCAGAATTAACATTTATTACATTTTTTAAAAAAAACTTATCAACACACAGTGTGCTGAAGGAGAAGGAAACATTAAAACCATTATTAATTTTTCAGTTCAGAGGAGGAACAAGGGCACTCCAGTGAATGCTGTTCTTTCAAATTCTGCTCTGGTGATTTGAAGGATGAGTATCCTTTCATGAAACAGTGATGGCTTTTTCCACATCATTGAGATATTGACTGGACCAGAAGTCAAGGAAAGTGCTGGAGAATAAGCTCTGAAGGAGGAGAGTGGACCAGCAGGACCTTGACATCAGCCTGAGCTATTTCACCCAGGACTGATCTCCAGCTTGTAAAGGGATGCAGGGGCACAAGCTGGTCCTTTGGAGCTCAGATTTTATGTTCCTCCTCAGAGAAGTTCGACTGCCCGTTCACAAATTCGATAGCAATTTGTGAAGCAAAGGACGTTATTCCAGTTACTGAAAGTGTTGGGGTCCATGTTTCCCTTGACATGAATTGCAGCACATTTTTCTGCAAAGAGTAAATTGGGCTCCCCAGGCTTCCAAAACCTGTAAAAGAAAGTTCCTTGATTGGAAATTCCCTAGCATGCATGACAGTGGATGTGGAGTCACCTCAAACAGTTGTGGAAGAGAAAAGGAATGCTACTGCGACAGAAAACAGGAGCCATAATTTTGACTAGAAAACTAGTTAAGTTTTCTGACTTGCAAAGCAGTTGAAGACAGAAATACCTGCCTTACACAATGTATTGGTCACTTGGGCTGCAGGCATGAATTACAGGGCCTTCCTCACTCCACCAGGATACTCACGTGGCTGTCTTTTCATACGGAGTCTGATCCACCCACTGCCACTGCCCATTTTTGTGAGCAGATAAGCCTATGTAGTATTTTGTTTCATAGATGTTAGTAACTGTTTCTTTTGCCAAGTTGAAGAGGAAATCCTGGAAAAAAGCACAATCTCCATGAGGGGCAGGACTGAGCACAGGGAGGCATCAGGAGTCCCTGTGGGGTGGGGCTGGTGGCAGAGGGGAGCTGGTGCTGCAGGGGTGCAGCCAGGACCTTCCCCCTCCCCTGCAGGACAAGGAGGGGCTCTGAGTGCCCTCCAGGGCCCAGCACGGTGTCTCTGGCTGCTGGGTCCCTCTCTCAGCCCTGTGCACCCACCTGCTCTGCCTTGCTGTTGATCACCACCAGCTGGGAGCCCATCCCAGTGCAGTTCTGCTCACTCTCAGCCCATGCCATCTTATCAGTGGACAGGAAATAGCAGCTTCTTTGAAACCTTCTCCAGCCCTTTGGGCAGCACAGCCAGCCTTCCACTGTTGGGCAAAAAAATCCTGCTTTTGAACAAAATGTGCTGTCCTTTATGACTGTGAGTTCAATGTAGGGTCCCAGGTGTTAGGAGTGGGGTTTGAACCCCATCTTTAGTCTGGACAGAGATAAATGCTCTCTTCTGCACCCCACAAGTAAAGCTGCCAGCAGCCTGGCAGGCTCCTGTCACAAGGCCCCTGCCTGAAGGGACCCCTTGCCTTTCTCTGTCTCTCCTGCCTTTTCCATGCAACATCTCTTTGTTGAGAGATGTGGCTTCTGCCTTGCCCTTCTTGAGGAAGCAAGATGGGAAGTAGTTGGCTTGGAAATGCTTCCATCAGAGAAGTGTGGTCCAAGCTCTCAGCTCATGCAGACTCAGAGACTTACAGCAAACTGCTCTGACAGCCTTGCTGCCACCACAGGCAGTTCCTCACACAGCCAGGTTATCCAAGAGATCTGCCTTATGGCCAGGAAGTCACGTGGTGGAATAAAAAGCTGCCACAGATATATCCTCACAAAACATGAAGTTGCATGTGGGCAGATCTCTGACCTGAGGTTGGGAACTTGCACTACAGGCATTCCAGCACTCCACATTACCCTAACTTCATGTGTGATTGCAGCTCAGCTCTCCAGCTATTCCTAACTACTTAACATCATCCTCCCTCCTCTGTCCCTCACCCTGACCATGGTGCTTGTGTGAACAGGCAGTGAGCCGGCACAGGGAGTGGAGCTGGATTGAACCAGCCTGTATAAAAGCACTTTTATCTAGATCAGTAGACCAGACTTGCATTAGAGGGGTTGTGTGAGGGGAAGAGTAGGAAGGTTGGTCAAATGCAGGTGTGGAACGACCCATCCTCTTCCACTGGCCTGGAATATGTTTCCATAGCATCCTAAGTAAAAATGTACAATACAGTGTCTTCTTCCCTCAATTCCCCAGATTCATTCCTTAAAACAATCCACTTGTGACTGACAATGATACTCCCAACCTCAAAGGTTGAGGGGAAACCAGACTAAATTTTGGTGAAGTTCTTTGCATTGCTTATGAGGCTCTCAGCATCACTCACTTTTGTCTGCAGAACTGCTGGGGACACAGTACCACTCTGTAGAGTTCTGGAAGACAGTCTTGTACTGGCCGTAGCTTCCATCAAGTAAAGCCACTGAGAAGAGAGGAAAGAGAAGGAAAGAGCTACTCTCATCATTTGCACCTCATGCATGAGCAACAAGTGCTATCCTCAACCTTCTGCTTTAGAGCCCCTAGAGAGACTCTGTTACGTTAACAAGCTATGAAATCTGGACTGAGCAAGGATGTGAGGAGAGCAGACCATTTCTTCCACTACCAGTCACTCCTTCCCTTGGATGAGCTTCTCTCACCTCTGCTGGCTGAGAGAATCACTTTCCCAGCTGACAAAGCTGGATTAGAAATCCTCTGAGGATGGGATAAGGAAAGGGACAAAGAAGTTGTGGGACAAGCTAATAACAGTAGAGAGACCTGGGTTTTGGTGAAGGCTGTTTGCCTGCTGGCAGGGGGACTAGGAAATGGGTTTTCCACCTGACAAAAGGCAGTCACCTGAGCCCTTCATCCCGAGGGAATTAAGAGACCCTGGAACCCACCAAGGCAGATGGTCACCAAGGCAGCTTTGATGACAAGGGCAAAAGTAAGGAAGACCCAGATGTTCAGCCAGGAGCAGCTTCTCTCTTCTGCTGGGGCTGAAAAACACAAAGCAGGAGTGGGAATATCCCAGCCCAGAGTCAGGGGCAGGATAACCCAGGTGGCTCCGTACCCCAACACCCTGCTGGTCCCTTGTTCCAAGGACAGGGGAGCCCCACAGGTGCTGGAAGCAGGTGCTGCTGCCTGTCACTAGCAGTGGGTCAGACCCACAGAGCAGAGTAACACAGGGGTTGCCCTGAGGCTGCTTTTTATTTCCCTGTTTATCACAAGTCCTGTCTGGATTCTGCCCAAACCTCACTCCCCCTTTGTCCCGTCAGACCTCCTTTCTCCTCAACGCATCTTCCTTGTTGCCCCCCGTTACCCCTGTCTGTCACTGATTGCTCTTTCTGGACCTCCCTCCTCTTCCTCTCTCTTTAGAGCTTCTTGCTCTCACTACCTGTATTTTGGCTCTGTACCGGGAGCCCCTTTCTGCAGTGGCACAGTCCCCCAAAGGAGTGAGTGCCCAGCTCAGCGTGGGCACAGCCAGACACACAGAAGGCATTGTTTCCACAGGGGGAAAAGGCACTTGGGAGCTCTTGGGAGAGCCCTGGCTGGGTTGTCCTTCAGAGATGGGAGCACGGATTGTGCTCAGCTTGATGCAGACAGCTTTACCAGGGGAATCAGAGAAGGATTGCACCCTTCAGTCCCATTGTTTACAGACAAACCACTGAAGGGAGTAGCAGACCACGGTCTGCCTGGGCTTCCATTCCCCCTGGCTCTAGGAAAAAGGCCATTCTGCCAGCCTGCCCAGCACTGCCCAGTTCCCTCATCTGCTGCTTTGCTCTTGTCCTAAGCCCCATCTCCTGGTAGGAGGCCGGCCGCCGTACCATGCCCAGCATCCATCCCAGCCCTGTCTTTCCCCCAACTCCTTTGACAGGAGGACAGAAAGGAAGGAAGGAAGGTTTGGGGGTTACCTGCAGTTCCAGGACTGACTCTCCCTTGGCGATTCATCCTCTCTACCACAGGATCACTCTTCTCCAAGGGTGCCCATTACCACTTTGGCTGCAAACACAGCCTTCCTCCTGCACAGGGCACCTCCCACACTGGTGAGGAGCCTTCATGGGCTCCAATCTGGTATGGAGAAAAAGCCATATCCTGGGTGTACCCCAGAGCACATGGAAATTGGGGAACTTCTGTCATTTCTCTGCCAGGATATTTCAAAAGATACTGGTTGCAACACAGAAACTCACCAAGGAAAAGGAAAACAGATGAAGGGGAGCATCACTGCAGCTCAAACCATCTCCCTTTGCACAGCCTCAGGCAGTTTCACAGGACATCCATGGCCTTCCCTCTCTGCTGCTTGCTCTTTCCTGCTGAGGGACCCTGGGTGTGAAAACACATACCCTGGCAGGTACATTTGGCATTTGCTAGCAAAGGGCTAAACCCACTGAGCACAGCCTGCAAAAGGGAGCCAAAATTGACAGGAAAGCATATCTGTGACTCAGTCTGGGCAGTGCCCATGTGCATCCTGAGCCCAGAAATCCAGAGCACAACAAAGAACTTGCCAACGCTGTTTTTAACGAATTCCTTTGGAAGGGAGGACGGAGCTTGGGGCAGAGGGGTTCCTTATGACCTGGCATTGTGGGGAAGGGGGATCACTAGGCACTGCCAGAGTCCCTGTGCATGACAGATCATGAAGTTTTCCTCAGTTGTGACTGCACAAGCTGCAGACACACGTGGAATGGACTGAGATGGGAACACAGCCTTTGCTCTAGTTCCATCAGCTGGTTTCTCCCTGGGGAGAGGCATGCACGGGTGCAGAGACATGGGAATGGGAGAGCTCATGGCAATAGCACAGGCATTTCAGCTGAAGCATCAGAAGATCAGGGCACAGAACTGCTTACAAGTGAGGCCAAGGCTGAACTCTCTGGAGAAGAGATCCTCTGATTCTGTTGTTTTGTGCACCACAGGCTGCAGGCAGGGTCAGACCCTACATTTCTAAACACGGTCATGTAACTAATGTTCACAAGCTCTCACCCCACATAAAAACACATGCACACGACTTGTGCAACCTCCAGTCTCCCACCACCAGCCTGGGAAGTGCAGCTGCAAGAACACATCCCCTTTGTGGAAGCAGGGGTTCCCCGGTCCCACACGCTTCCTGCTGGAGATGGAGGGTTCGTGTGTAGCCACACCTCTTGCAGCAGCCTGTGAAGCACAGGTGAAAGCACAAGGTCCTGTTGTGCCACTGCTGGACCGTGGCTCTGTGCCTGCTGCAGCCCTCACTGCCATGAGCGAGGTCACCCACGGCACTCAGCTGCCAGGGAGCTTCTTACAGACAGAGGTGGCCAAGTTGCAGAGCACCCTGAGCTCAATGGCCACTTCCTCACTTCCTTCCCAATTCTCTGTCCTCTCTCTCTTACAATGTTCTTGCTTCTTCTCAACTTTGTTTTCAGCCTGTGCCTTCTCTGTCTCAGAAGCGTGGCCCTCATGCCCTGGTTACTGTTATGCTGGTCATCATGGTCTTTAACAGCCAGAATTTTGGGCCAAATGCCTCCTCAAATAGTTGCAGGTATTCAATTCACACTGCTCTTTGCATTCACACTCCTATTTTATCGCTTGCTGCTGTCCAGGCCGCTTGACCACCATGAAGTGGGATGGGTAAGGCTCAAGAGGGTTCCAAGTATGGAGGACAGCAAGTGTGCTCGTGTTCAGAAATGAACGTGGTGGAGGAAGTTCTCTCTTTCTCAGTGGTTGGTGGCAGTTTCTCCATCAATGTGAATGCCCTGGGCAGTCCTGTTTCCAGTTTTCTTGAATTCCAAATGATTTGAAGGAAAAGGCTTATCTGAAGCAGGGACCTAAGGGCAAGCAGCCTGGGAGGAAATGCTAACAAAGCAAAAGGCAGAAAACATGGGAGAAGTGCTTCCAGCAGGGACAATGGAGGAAGAGAGGATCAATCCCAGGGGGAGTTGTTCCCACTGTGCCCGCTTGCTTTGCCCTCTCACAGGCTGAAAAGCAGCCCCACAGCCCTGAGCCCCAGCCGGGTGGGAGCGGGGCAGCTCACAGAGCAGCTCTCAGGCTCAGCAGCTTGTGCTGCAGTTTTGGAGCTTTGTTTTCAGCAGTAAAGTACAAGCAGTCCCAGAGGACTCTGCAGCATCCTTCTCACGCAGCTTCCTGAGACAGCTTATGGAGGACCCAAGGATGAGATGGGCTCTGCTGGATCTCACACTCACCAATGAGGCTGAACTGTTGGGGATGTAGAGGCTGAGGTCCAGCTTGTCTGCGGTGATTCTGACATGTTGGTGAGTCAATCCTTGCAGGGAACATGAGGTCCAGGACATGGGCTCTCAGATGGACAGAGAGGTGGACTCTTCCAGATCCTGATTCATCCCAAACTCCCAGGATGAATCACCCTTGTTCTCCTGCTCTGTACCCGCGGGCATCACTCCTACATGGAATCCTGCCTTCTTCCTACAGCCGAGGTGAGAGGGCCACGTCCAGGCCTGACAGCGGCTGCTGCTCACTGCAGGCTGACCCCAGGAGTGGACACCCAGCAGAGGAACCTGCTGGTCAGCTCTGTCCTTCAAGGGCTGTGCACCTTCAGCACCACTGCAGGCCTAACCCTCCTGTTCTGGGATGGCCCTTGTCTGGAGGAGGGACAACAGGAAATCTGCTCCTTGTCCTGCTCGTGGGTTAGGAGTTATCACAGAGGGAGGCCTAAAGGGGAGTCCTGCATGGAAAAAGCCAGAAACTCATGGGAATGGTGCTAAAGACAAGGCAGGCCTTTGCAGCCAGTACCAAGCCCAGCAGTCCAGGCTGGTGCTGGGAGGAGCTGTGCCACTGCAGAGCATGGTTTCTGGGCTGCAGATGGAGAGGCCCTCACTTGCAGGGCCAGGAGGGTGTCCTGTCACGTGTGTCCCTCCTTGAAATGGCAGCCTGGTAGGCCAGGCGGGGTCGGGCTTCATGAGAGCTCATCTCCTGCATGTTTCAGGAAGAAAGTCTCACTCCCAGGCTCTGTGCAGGAAGAACTCACGAGGAAGATGGAGAGCTGTTGTATGAAGTGAGAGGACACAGTCGGATCACCGAGGTGGAACACCACTGTGTTTCTGTTGCTCCCTATCCAGTTTTTCAGGCTATCTACAGAAGGAGGCAAAGCATGGGCTATTTCATTCTACTTGTGCAAAGACAGAGCCTGATGGGGAGGAAAGGTGAACAACCCCTCAAAGAGAAGAAATTTCATCAAGTGAAAACTTGAGAAGGGACAAGCCAAGAGGCCAGGAAACAAACTGGGGGGAAAAGTGATCTGGGAACTAGAGAAATAAATTCAAAACCAGAGAAGATGAAATCCTTGGAAGGCAGATGCATGCAAATAGACAGTGGAGAAGAAAGTCAACATGAAGACAAACTCTGAGAGAAGTGGCTAAAATGCTGCTTTGCAGGGATGAGCCTGACCCCATAAAACTGCCGAAACCAGAAGACCTGTCCGGCAGCAGATCTCCAGGGCAGGCACATTAACTCTGGGTCTAGATGTGTGACTTAGGGGGAAAGGAGGAAATTGTGCTGTTGTGCTCACAGCCAGAGCATTGGGCGTAGGCAGAGCCAGCAGGGAATGGGAGGAGGCTGAGGCAAAGAGAGAAAAATGGTGTGAAGAAATAGGTTAAGTACGAGCTGTGTGTGAGGAAAGATGAGGCTTGGCACTGGGAACAAAACACTGGAAGATGGGAGAAGCATGTCAGCCCCAAAGCGGCTATGAAGAGCATGGTGGTCATGTTCCCGATGCAGGACACCAAGGGACATTAACTCAAGTGGCATCAGAGAAGGATTTAGTTCTGCATGAGATACACATCTGCATTGTGAAGCTGGAGAGGACCGGGACACCAGGAAAGGGAAGGGAGGATATTTGCAGCACTGCACTTCCCCGGTTCCCTGATAGCACCACAAGTTTCTGCTGATGACTGCTTTCTCACAGCTGCCTGTGACACTTCTTCACATCTGCTTGTGACACTTCTTCACATCTGCTTGTGTTATTGACTGTATCCCATGGAATTAAGTCAAATCGCTACAAGTGTCAATACTACAGCAGTGGAAATACCCTTGTGGAGAGGGACTTCTTACACAAGAGTGTAGTGATAGGACAAAGGGCTTTACACTGACAGAGGACAGGTTTAGATTAAATATTAGGAAGAAATACATTCGTGTGAGATGGTGAGGCACTGGAACCAGTTACCAATAGGAGCTGTGGATGTCTCATCCCTGAAGTCTTCAAGGCCTGGATGGATGGCGATTTGAGCAACCTGGTCTAGTGGAAGGTGTCCTACTCATGACCTAGGGGGCTTGAAACTAGACTACCTTTAAAAGCCTCTTCCAACCCAAACCATTCCATGATTCTAGGATTATAACCCCAACAGCTTAGAGATGGGAAAAAGAAAGAGAGATATACACACACAGCACAGAGCCTTTCTTCATTGGGCAGGTGTTCTATTTCCTCTTGTATAAGAATTCAGAATTTGTTCAGCAAAACCAGGACAACTGGAGTAAATTCTGTGTGACTCAACAAAAGCAAACACCTCGGCTCAAGGAGACAAAGGAAATTGCATCTCTGGACATCTGTCTTCCATTCCTGTGTCTTCCTCCTGGAGAAGTCCATCTCTTTCCAGCCAGTGGCTGCTGGACCCACTCAGAGAGAAGAGGACACAAGAACCACAGGACCTGCTTTGATGAGCCTGAGCCTTCCTTGTTCCCTGAGCCACTACATGCACTGGGGATGCTGGACAAAGCTCATTTCACTTCCACACACGTGGTCCCACCCAGCACAGTGTAGATGTGTCAGGGCTCCCCACCCCTCCCAGCACAGCCCAGTGCTGTTCCCAGCTCGCTGCTCAGCTCCCAGATTTACTCAGGACAGGGATAGCATATTTCATCACACAGTTACTGCTGCAGCTTTGCAAATTCGATGATGCAAAAGATCTGATCTAACATCATGCCAGTTGTTGAGAGGTTCTCCAGGAACATGCATTACAGTGCAGTTCTCATCTGGGCTTTCACTTGGTTCTCCTCGCCGCCAGAACCTGGGACAGAGACAGGCTTGTTACTGCCCAGCATCCACTGTAAAGCACTGTGGAAAAGGCCACAGCACAATGCAGGACTTGAAGGGAAGAGACAGAAGTTGCCAGTGCTGATTCATGGACAGAAGCAGTGCCCTTCCTCCCACTCCATATCCCACTGGCACCAGTGTCATGTGGAAACCTGCCTCCTTCCTACAGCCTTCCAGCACAACAGGGCCCTGCTCCACCCTGCTGCTGGGGAACTGCCCACCACCACTCACCCCATGCACTTCCCACCCAGCAGAGGCCCATGTTGGCCTCCAGGACAAGTTTGTTCTCCAGAAGACACAGCAAGGACAGTCCTGATGCTCTCTTGCTGTGCCCCATCTCTCCCTGCATTTCAGCACAGGCCATTCCTGTGCATGTAAATGCAGTGCAGCTCAGGCAAGCCTGGTCATCTCTGAAGGGTTCTTGCTGCTGGCAAGATGCAGCTTTTTCTATGCCTAATGCATTGATTTCCAGGTCACAGGCAGTTAATTCATAACCAATAAGCAGCGCAGACGAGCCCATGTGAACCTGGTGTCCTCTTCTGCTGCACCTTTGATCTCTCACAAGGAAGCATGGTGAGAACCCCTCTCTCATGCACCAGCAAAACCTCTCACATCTCCCCTGCTTTCTTTCCCTACCAGGAGTCACACCAAACACTCTTCATCCAGAGATACTCACGCTGCTGTCACATTATATGGAGTCTTGTCCACCCACTGCCACTGTCCCACCTTCTCCGCAAACAGGCCGATGTGGAAATTCTCTCTTTTTGGCTCTCGTTTTATCTGCTCAGAGAGGAAAACCTGGCAATCAGAGAGAGTGCAATGTCCATGAGGGGCAGGACTGAGCACAGGGAGGCATCAGGAGTCCCTGTGGGGTGGGGCTGGGGGCAGAGAGGAGCTGGTGCTGCAGGGGTGCAGCCAGGACCTTCCCCCTCCCCTGCAGGACAAGGAGGGGCTCTGAGTGCCCTCCAGGGCCCAGCACGGTGTCTCTGGCTGCTGGGTCCCTCTCTCAGCCCTGTGCACCCACCTGCTCTGCCTTGCTGTTGATCACCACCAGCTGGGAGCCCATCCCAGTGCAGTTCTGCTCACTCTCAGCCCATGCCATCTTATCAGTGGACAGGAAATAGCAGCTTCTTTGAAACCTTCTCCAGCCCTTTGGGCAGCACAGCCAGCCTCGGTCTGCGCAAAGAGAGGACACAGAGATGAAGGCTACTAACAAGAGATGGTGGTTGCAAAGATCCAAGTCTTCCAGGCACAGTGCTCATGTTCTCCTTGCTGACTTTTCTGAGAGAAAGTGCTTGAAAAAACAGGGATAGTACAGACATTTCTTCCCATTGCTTTGGGGTATGACCAGTGAGCTTTGTGTACCCAAAGCCATGGTGGTCCTTGTAAGGGGATCTCAGGTCTCGACAAAGTTCTCCTGGCGATGTGGTTTGACCTGTCCTGCTACAGCCTCCTTTAGGCCTTTAGCCCCAAGGAACAGGGGACATTGCAAGTACTGACCTGTGCCTTTTGGCAGCGCTGAGTCGCACTTCCACTCCGAGAACTGCTGCTGCAGGGCTGTGGGCTGGTCACTGCTGTGGCAGAAGGGAACCACTGCAAAGGGAGAGAAAAGGCAGCAGGATTATCCCTTCCTCCCAGCTCCTCACACAGCATCTCTGGCCTTCGCTCTCCTTCCACCATTTCCCCACCAAGCATTGTCCCACCTGTCACCTCTTCAGGCCCAAACAAGTGCCACAGCTGCTTTCCCAGCCGGAAAGACACCTTCTTCCAAGTCAGACAGCAGAAGGATCCCTAGAAGCACGTCTCCCAGAGGACATGCCACACACGGCAGCATTGATCCCACCCAACCACAGCCACTCTACCATGCACATACCTACAGCCCAGCTGCCAGTCTACCAAGCAGCCCTTCAGTGTCACACTTTGTCTCTTCCCAAACTACACATCAGCAGTCATTTGGAGGAGTGACCCATCAGCTGGGCCTGTTCCATCAGCAACAGACAGTCCAGCTGAAGGTAATCACATACAGCTGGAGCTGCTGAAACCGGGCTGGAGCAAAAACTCCTAGCATTTACTAACCCCCAGTGTGTGGGGAATAATGCACTGTTGGTGACAGGCCACATCCACAAGCCCAAGGACTCATTAGTAACTCAAACACTCAGGAATATTGATTAGGAGCTGATCGGGGTGTGCTTAGCAATACAGATGTCTGTTTTTATCAATCATTTCATTTAGAAATATTTTTACTTGTGAGCAGAACAATCATCGTGGTCCCAGCGCCTGCTTAGTGAATTGCTGTGATGGAAGAAGGCTCAGAGGAGATGGGCAAGGGCGATGCCTGGCTGAGCACCCCCGTTGCCAATAAAGGTGACATTATCGCTACACAAGGAGACTGAGAGGAGAGATGGCTTTTAGTTTAGTGCAGCTGATGGAACTGAGCAGCTGTGGAACTGTTCATCCCTGCAGGGACCAAAAAGGAGAAGTGTATTCCTCAGTTAGCCACGCAATCTCTGTTTGTTGACAGACACTGTTACTGCCTTAGCCTTCCTGAGCAAGCAGGATAGCAAATTGTTGGCTCAGGGTCCTCCAGAAACCCTTCCATCAGAGAAGTGTGGTCCAAGCTCTCAGCTCATGCAGACTCAGAGACTTACAGCAAACTGCTCTGACAGCCTTGCTGCCACCACAGGCAGTTCCTCACACAGCCAGGTTATCCAAGAGATCTGCCTTATGGCCAGAGATTCAAATGTTGGATTACAGATGTATTCTCACAAGGCTCGAGGCTGCATGAGAAGGGATCTCTGACCTGGGTTTTGGTGAAGGCCGTTTGCCTGCTGGCAGAGGGACTAGGAAATGGGTTTTCCACCTGACAAAAGGCAGTCACCTGAGCCCTTCATCCCGAGGGAATTAAGAGACCCTGGAACCCACCAAGGCAGATGGTCACCAAGGCAGCTTTGATGACAAGGGCAAAAGTAAGGAAGACCCAGATGTTCAGCCAGGAGCAGCTTCTCTCTTCTGCTGGGGCTGAAAAACACAAAGCAGGAGTGGGAATATCCCAGCCCAGAGTCAGGGGCAGGATAACCCAGGTGGCTCCGTACCCCAACACCCTGCTGGTCCCTTGTTCCAAGGACAGGGGAGCCCCACAGGTGCTGGAAGCAGGTGCTGCTGCCTGTCACTAGCAGTGGGTCAGACCCACAGAGCAGAGTAACATAGGGGCTGCCCTGAGGCTGCTTTTTATTTCCCTGTTTATCACAAGCCCTGTCTGGATTCTGCCCAAACCTCACTCCCCCTTTGTCCTGTCAGACCTCCTTTCTCCTCAACGCATCTTCCTTGTTGCCCCCCGTTACCCCTGTCTGTCACTGATTGCTCTTTCTGGACCTCCCTCCTCTTCCTCTCTCTTTAGAGCTTCTTGCTCTCACTACCTGTATTTTGGCTCTGTACCGGGAGCCCCTTTCTGCAGTGGCACAGTCCCCCAAAGGAGTGAGTGCCCAGCTCAGCGTGGGCACAGCCAGACACACAGAAGGCATTGTTTCCACAGGGGGAAAAGGCACTTGGGAGCTCTTGGGAGAGCCCTGGCTGGGTTGTCCTTCAGAGATGGGAGCACGGATTGTGCTCAGCTTGATGCAGACAGCTTTACCAGGGGAATCAGAGAAGGATTGCACCCTTCAGTCCCATTGTTTACAGACAAACCACTGAAGGGAGTAGCAGACCACGGTCTGCCTGGGCTTCCATTCCCCCTGGCTCTAGGAAAAAGGCCATTCTGCCAGCCTGCCCAGCACTGCCCAGTTCCCTCATCTGCTGCTTTGCTCTTGTCCTAAGCCCCATCTCCTGGTAGGAGGCCGGCCGCCGTACCATGCCCAGCATCCATCCCAGCCCTGTCTTTCCCCCAACTCCTTTGACAGGAGGACAGAAAGGAAGGAAGGAAGGTTTGGGGGTTACCTGCAGTTCCAGGACTGACTCTCCCTTGGCGATTCATCCTCTCTACCACAGGATCACTCTTCTCCAAGGGTGCCCATTAACCACTTTAGCTGCAAACACAGCCTTCCTCCTGCACAGGGCACCTCCCACACTGGTGAGGAGCCTTCATGGGCTCTAATCTGTTGTGCTGATAAAGCCATATCCTGGGTGTACCCCAGAGCAAATGGAGATTGGGGAAGTTCCGTCAATACCTTGGTAGTGCATTTCACATGATACTGGTTGCAACACAGAAACTCACCAAGGAAAAGGAAAACAGATGAAGGGGAGCATCACTGCAGCTCAAACCATCTCCCTTTGCACAGCCTCAGGCAGTTTCACAGGACATCCATGGCCTTCCCTCTCTGCTGCTTGCTCTTTCCTGCTGAGGGACCCTGGGTGCGGAAACACATACCCTGGCAGGTACATTTGGCATTTGCTAGCAAAGGGCTAAACCCACTGAGCACAGCCTGCAAAAGGGAGCCAAAATTGACAGGAAAGCATATCTGTGACTCAGTCTGGGCAGTGCCCATGTGCATCCTGAGCCCAGAAATCCAGAGCACAACAAAGAACTTGCCAACGCTGTTTTTAACGAATTCCTTTGGAAGGGAGGACGGAGCTTGGGGCAGAGGGGTTCCTTATGACCTGGCATTGTGGGGAAGGGGGATCACTAGGCACTGCCAGAGTCCCTGTGCATGACAGATCATGAAGTTTTCCTCAGTTGTGACTGCACAAGCTGCAGACACACGTGGAATGGACTGAGATGGGAACACAGCCTTTGCTCTAGTTCCATCAGCTGGTTTCTCCCTGGGGAGAGGCATGCACGGGTGCAGAGACATGGGAATGGGAGAGCTCATGGCAATAGCACAGGCATTTCAGCTGAAGCATCAGAAGATCAGGGCACAGAACTGCTTACAAGTGAGGCCAAGGCTGAACTCTCTGGAGAAGAGATCCTCTGATTCTGTTGTTTTGTGCACCACAGGCTGCAGGCAGGGTCAGACCCTACATTTCTAAACACGGTCATGTAACTAATGTTCACAAGCTCTCACCCCACATAAAAACACATGCACACGACTTGTGCAACCTCCAGTCTCCCACCACCAGCCTGGGAAGTGCAGCTGCAAGAACACATCCCCTTTGTGGAAGCAGGGGTTCCCCGGTCCCACACGCTTCCTGCTGGAGATGGAGGGTTCGTGTGTAGCCACACCTCTTGCAGCAGCCTGTGAAGCACAGGTGAAAGCACAAGGTCCTGTTGTGCCACTGCTGGACCGTGGCTCTGTGCCTGCTGCAGCCCTCACTGCCATGAGCGAGGTCACCCACGGCACTCAGCTGCCAGGGAGCTTCTTACAGACAGAGGTGGCCAAGTTGCAGAGCACCCTGAGCTCAATGGCCACTTCCTCACTTCCTTCCCAATTCTCTGTCCTCTCTCTCTTACAATGTTCTTGCTTCTTCTCAACTTTGTTTTCAGCCTGTGCCTTCTCTGTCTCAGAAGCCTGGCCCTCATGCCCTGGTTACTGTTATGCTGGTCATCATGGTCTTTAACAGCCAGAATTTTGGGCCAAATGCCTCCTCAAATAGTTGCAGGTATTCAATTCACACTGCTCTTTGCATTCACACTCCTATTTTATCGCTTGCTGCTGTCCAGGCCGCTTGACCACCATGAAGTGGGATGGGTAAGGCTCAAGAGGGTTCCAAGTATGGAGGACAGCAAGTGTGCTCGTGTTCAGAAATGAACGTGGTGGAGGAAGTTCTCTCTTTCTCAGTGGTTGGTGGCAGTTTCTCCATCAATGTGAATGCCCTGGGCAGTCCTGTTTCCAGTTTTCTTGAATTCCAAATGATTTGAAGGAAAAGGCTTATCTGAAGCAGGGACCTAAGGGCAAGCAGCCTGGGAGGAAATGCTAACAAAGCAAAAGGCAGAAAACATGGGAGAAGTGCTTCCAGCAGGGACAATGGAGGAAGAGAGGATCAATCCCAGGGGGAGTTGTTCCCACTGTGCCCGCTTGCTTTGCCCTCTCACAGGCTGAAAAGCAGCCCCACAGCCCTGAGCCCCAGCCGGGTGGGAGCGGGGCAGCTCACAGAGCAGCTCTCAGGCTCAGCAGCTTGTGCTGCAGTTTTGGAGCTTTGTTTTCAGCAGTAAAGTACAAGCAGTCCCAGAGGACTCTGCAGCATCCTTCTCACGCAGCTTCCTGAGACAGCTTATGGAGGACCCAAGGATGAGATGGGCTCTGCTGGATCTCACACTCACCAATGAGGCTGAACTGTTGGGGATGTAGAGGCTGAGGTCCAGCTTGTCTGCGGTGATTCTGACATGTTGGTGAGTCAATCCTTGCAGGGAACATGAGGTCCAGGACATGGGCTCTCAGATGGACAGAGAGGTGGACTCTTCCAGATCCTGATTCATCCCAAACTCCCAGGATGAATCACCCTTGTTCTCCTGCTCTGTACCCGCGGGCATCACTCCTACATGGAATCCTGCCTTCTTCCTACAGCCGAGGTGAGAGGGCCACGTCCAGGCCTGACAGCGGCTGCTGCTCACTGCAGGCTGACCCCAGGAGTGGACACCCAGCAGAGGAACCTGCTGGTCAGCTCTGTCCTTCAAGGGCTGTGCACCTTCAGCACCACTGCAGGCCTAACCCTCCTGTTCTGGGATGGCCCTTGTCTGGAGGAGGGACAACAGGAAATCTGCTCCTTGTCCTGCTCGTGGGTTAGGAGTTATCACAGAGGGAGGCCTAAAGGGGAGTCCTGCATGGAAAAAGCCAGAAACTCATGGGAATGGTGCTAAAGACAAGGCAGGCCTTTGCAGCCAGTACCAAGCCCAGCAGTCCAGGCTGGTGCTGGGAGGAGCTGTGCCACTGCAGAGCATGGTTTCTGGGCTGCAGATGGAGAGGCCCTCACTTGCAGGGCCAGGAGGGTGTCCTGTCACGTGTGTCCCTCCTTGAAATGGCAGCCTGGTAGGCCAGGCGGGGTCGGGCTTCATGAGAGCTCATCTCCTGCATGTTTCAGGAAGAAAGTCTCACTCCCAGGCTCTGTGCAGGAAGAACTCACGAGGAAGATGGAGAGCTGTTGTATGAAGTGAGAGGACACAGTCGGATCACCGAGGTGGAACACCACTGTGTTTCTGTTGCTCCCTATCCAGTTTTTCAGGCTATCTACAGAAGGAGGCAAAGCATGGGCTATTTCATTCTACTTGTGCAAAGACAGAGCCTGATGGGGAGGAAAGGTGAACAACCCCTCAAAGAGAAGAAATTTCATCAAGTGAAAACTTGAGAAGGGACAAGCCAAGAGGCCAGGAAACAAACTGGGGGGAAAAGTGATCTGGGAACTAGAGAAATAAATTCAAAACCAGAGAAGATGAAATCCTTGGAAGGCAGATGCATGCAAATAGACAGTGGAGAAGAAAGTCAACATGAAGACAAACTCTGAGAGAAGTGGCTAAAATGCTGCTTTGCAGGGATGAGCCTGACCCCATAAAACTGCCGAAACCAGAAGACCTGTCCGGCAGCAGATCTCCAGGGCAGGCACATTAACTCTGGGTCTAGATGTGTGACTTAGGGGGAAAGGAGGAAATTGTGCTGTTGTGCTCACAGCCAGAGCATTGGGCGTAGGCAGAGCCAGCAGGGAATGGGAGGAGGCTGAGGCAAAGAGAGAAAAATGGTGTGAAGAAATAGGTTAAGTACGAGCTGTGTGTGAGGAAAGATGAGGCTTGGCACTGGGAACAAAACACTGGAAGATGGGAGAAGCATGTCAGCCCCAAAGCGGCTATGAAGAGCATGGTGGTCATGTTCCCGATGCAGGACACCAAGGGACATTAACTCAAGTGGCATCAGAGAAGGATTTAGTTCTGCATGAGATACACATCTGCATTGTGAAGCTGGAGAGGACCGGGACACCAGGAAAGGGAAGGGAGGATATTTGCAGCACTGCACTTCCCCGGTTCCCTGATAGCACCACAAGTTTCTGCTGATGACTGCTTTCTCACAGCTGCCTGTGACACTTCTTCACATCTGCTTGTGACACTTCTTCACATCTGCTTGTGTTATTGACTGTATCCCATGGAATTAGGTCAAATCGCTACAAGTGTCAATACTACAGCAGTGGAAATACCCTTGTGGAGAGGGACTTCTTACACAAGAGTGTAGTGATAGGACAAAGGGCTTTACACTGACAGAGGACAGGTTTAGATTAAATATTAGGAAGAAATACATTCGTGTGAGATGGTGAGGCACTGGAACCAGTTACCAATAGGAGCTGTGGATGTCTCATCCCTGAAGTCTTCAAGGCCTGGATGGATGGCGATTTGAGCAACCTGGTCTAGTGGAAGGTGTCCTACTCATGACCTAGGGGGCTTGAAACTAGACTACCTTTAAAAGCCTCTTCCAACCCAAACCATTCCATGATTCTAGGATTATAACCCCAACAGCTTAGAGATGGGAAAAAGAAAGAGAGATATACACACACAGCACAGAGCCTTTCTTCATTGGGCAGGTGTTCTATTTCCTCTTGTATAAGAATTCAGAATTTGTTCAGCAAAACCAGGACAACTGGAGTAAATTCTGTGTGACTCAACAAAAGCAAACACCTCGGCTCAAGGAGACAAAGGAAATTGCATCTCTGGACATCTGTCTTCCATTCCTGTGTCTTCCTCCTGGAGAAGTCCATCTCTTTCCAGCCAGTGGCTGCTGGACCCACTCAGAGAGAAGAGGACACAAGAACCACAGGACCTGCTTTGATGAGCCTGAGCCTTCCTTGTTCCCTGAGCCACTACATGCACTGGGGATGCTGGACAAAGCTCATTTCACTTCCACACACGTGGTCCCACCCAGCACAGTGTAGATGTGTCAGGGCTCCCCACCCCTCCCAGCACAGCCCAGTGCTGTTCCCAGCTCGCTGCTCAGCTCCCAGATTTACTCAGGACAGGGATAGCATATTTCAATCACACAGTTACTGCTGCAGCTTTGCAAATTCGATGATGCAAAAGATCTGATCTAACATCATTCCAGTTGTTGAGAGGTTCTCCAAGACCATGCATTACAGTGCAGTTCTCATCTGGGCTGTCACTTGGTTCTCCTCGCCGCCAGAACCTGGGACAGAGACAGGCTTGTTACTGCCCAGCATCCACTGTAAAGCACTGTGGAAAAGGCCACAGCACAATGCAGGACTTGAAGGGAAGAGACAGAAGTTGCCAGTGCTGATTCATGGACAGAAGCAGTGCCCTTCCTCCCACTCCATATCCCACTGGCACCAGTATCATGTGGAAACCTGCCTCCTTCCTACAGCCTTCCAGCACAACAGGGCCCTGCTCCACCCTGCTGCTGGGGAACTGCCCACCACCACTCACCCCATGCACTTCCCACCCAGCAGAGGCCCATGTTGGCCTCCAGGACAAGTTTGTTCTCCAGAAGACACAGCAAGGACAGTCCTGATGCTCTCTCGCTGTGCCCCATCTCTCCCTGCATTTCAGCACAGGCCATTCCTGTGCATGTAAATGCAGTGCAGCTCAGGCAAGCCTGGTCATCTCTGAAGGGTTCTTGCTGCTGGCAAGATGCAGCTTTTTCTATGCCTAATGCATTGATTTCCAGGTCACAGGCAGTTAATTCATAACCAATAAGCAGCGCAGACAAGCCCATGTGAACCTGGTGTCCTCTTCTGCTGCACCTTTGATCTCTCACAAGGAAGCATGGTGAGAACCCCTCTCTCATGCACCAGCAAAACCTCTCACATCTCCCCTGCTTTCTTTCCCTACCAGGAGTCACACCAAACACTCTTCATCCAGAGATACTCACGCTGCTGTCACATTATATGGAGTCTTGTCCACCCACTGCCACTGTCCCACCTTCTCCGCAAACAGGCCGATGTGGAAATTCTCTCTTTTTGGCTCTCGTTTTATCTGCTCAGAGAGGAAAACCTGGCAATCAGAGAGAGTGCAATGTCCATGAGGGGCAGGACTGAGCACAGGGAGGCATCAGGAGTCCCTGTGGGGTGGGGCTGGGGGCAGAGAGGAGCTGGTGCTGCAGGGGTGCAGCCAGGACCTTCCCCCTCCCCTGCAGGACAAGGAGGGGCTCTGAGTGCCCTCCAGGGCCCAGCACGGTGTCTCTGGCTGCTGGGTCCCTCTCTCAGCCCTGTGCACCCACCTGCTCTGCCTTGCTGTTGATCACCACCAGCTGGGAGCCCATCCCAGTGCAGTTCTGCTCACTCTCAGCCCATGCCATCTTATCAGTGGACAGGAAATAGCAGCTTCTTTGAAACCTTCTCCAGCCCTTTGGGCAGCACAGCCAGCCTCGGTCTGCGCAGAGAGAGGACACAGAGATGAAGGCTACTAACAAGAGATGGTGGTTGCAAAGATCCAAGTCTTCCAGGCACAGTGCTCATGTTCTCCTTGCTGACTTTTCTGAGAGAAAGTGCTTGAAAAAACAGGGATAGTACAGACATTTCTTCCCATTGCTTTGGGGTATGACCAGTGAGCTTTGTGTACCCAAAGCCATGGTGGTCCTTGTAAGGGGATCTCAGGTCTCGACAAAGTTCTCCTGGCGATGTGGTTTGACCTGTCCTGCTACAGCCTCCTTTAGGCCTTTAGCCCCAAGGAACAGGGGACATTGCAAGTACTGACCTGTGCCTTGTGGCAGCGCTGAGTTGCACTCCCACTCCGAGAACTGCTGCTGCAGGGCTGTGGGCTGGTCACTGCTGTGGCAGAAGGGAACCACTGCAAAGGGAGAGAAAAGGCAGCAGGATTATCCCTTCCTCCCAGCTCCTCACACAGCATCTCTGGCCTTCGCTCTCCTTCCACCATTTCCCCACCAAGCATTGTCCCACCTGTCACCTCTTCAGGCCCAAACAAGTGCCACGGCTGCTTTCCCAGCCGGAAAGACACCTTCTTCCAAGTCAGACAGCAGAAGGATCCCTAGAAGCACGTCTCCCAGAGGACATGCCACACACGGCAGCATTGATCCCACCCAACCACAGCCACTCTACCATGCACATACCTACAGCCCAGCTGCCAGTCTACCAAGCAGCCCTTCAGTGTCACACTTTGTCTCTTCCCAAACTACACATCAGCAGTCATTTGGAGGAGTGACCCATCAGCTGGGCCTGTTCCATCAGCAACAGACAGTCCAGCTGAAGGTAATCACATACAGCTGGAGCTGCTGAAACCGGGCTGGAGCAAAAACTCCTAGCATTTACTAACCCCCAGTGTGTGGGGAATAATGCACTGTTGGTGACAGGCCACATCCACAAGCCCAAGGACTCATTAGTAACTCAAACACTCAGGAGTATTGATTAGGAGCTGATCGGGGTGTGCTTAGCAATACAGATGTCTGTTTTTATCAATCATTTCATTTAGAAATATTTTTACTTGTGAGCAGAACAATCATCGTGGTCCCAGCGCCTGCTTAGTGAATTGCTGTGATGGAAGAAGGCTCAGAGGAGATGGGCAAGGGCGATGCCTGGCTGAGCACCCCCGTTGCCAATAAAGGTGACATTATCGCTACACAAGGAGACTGAGAGGAGAGATGGCTTTTGGTTTAGTGCAGCTGATGGAACTGAGCAGCTGTGGAACTGTTCATCCCTGCAGGGACCAAAAAGGAGAAGTGTATTCCTCAGTTAGCCACGCAATCTCTGTTTGTTGACAGACACTGTTACTGCCTTAGCCTTCCTGAGCAAGCAGGATAGCAAATTGTTGGCTCAGGGTCCTCCAGAAACCCTTCCATCAGAGAAGTGTGGTCCAAGCTCTCAGCTCATGCAGACTCAGAGACTTAGAGCAAACTGCTCTGACAGCCTTGCAGCCACCACAGGCAGTTCCTTACACAGCCAGGTTATCCAAGAGATCTGCCTTATGGCCAGAGATTCAAATGTTGGATTAAAGGTTACAGATGTATTCTCACAAGGCTCGAGGCTGCATGAGAAGGGATCTCTGACCTGGGTTTTGGTGAAGGCCGTTTGCCTGCTGGCAGAGGGACTAGGAAATGGGTTTTCCACCTGACAAAAGGCAGTCACCTGAGCCCTTCATCCCAAGGGAATTAAGAGACCCTGGAACCCACCAAGGCAGATGGTCACCAAGGCAGCTTTGATGACAAGGGCAAAAGTAAGGAAGACCCAGATGTTCAGCCAGGAGCAGCTTCTCTCTTCTGCTGGGGCTGAAAAACACAAAGCAGGAGTGGGAATATCCCAGCCCAGAGTCAGGGGCAGGATAACCCAGGTGGCTCCGTACCCCAACACCCTGCTGGTCCCTTGTTCCAAGGACAGGGGAGCCCCACAGGTGCTGGAAGCAGGTGCTGCTGCCTGTCACTAGCAGTGGGTCAGACCCACAGAGCAGAGTAACATAGGGGCTGCCCTGAGGCTGCTTTTTATTTCCCTGTTTATCACAAGCCCTGTCTGGATTCTGCCCAAACCTCACTCCCCCTTTGTCCTGTCAGACCTCCTTTCTCCTCAACGCATCTTCCTTGTTGCCCTCCGTTACCCCTGTCTGTCACTGATTGCTCTTTCTGGACCTCCCTCCTCTTCCTCTCTCTTTAGAGCTTCTTGCTCTCACTACCTGTATTTTGGCTCTGTACCGGGAGCCCCTTTCTGCAGTGGCACAGTCCCCCAAAGGAGTGAGTGCCCAGCTCAGCGTGGGCACAGCCAGACACACAGAAGGCATTGTTTCCACAGGGGGAAAAGGCACTTGGGAGCTCTTGGGAGAGCCCTGGCTGGGTTGTCCTTCAGAGATGGGAGCACGGATTGTGCTCAGCTTGATGCAGACAGCTTTACCAGGGGAATCAGAGAAGGATTGCACCCTTCAGTCCCATTGTTTACAGACAAACCACTGAAGGGAGTAGCAGACCACGGTCTGCCTGGGCTTCCATTCCCCCTGGCTCTAGGAAAAAGGCCATTCTGCCAGCCTGCCCAGCACTGCCCAGTTCCCTCATCTGCTGCTTTGCTCTTGTCCTAAGCCCCATCTCCTGGTAGGAGGCCGGCCGCCGTACCATGCCCAGCATCCATCCCAGCCCTGTCTTTCCCCCAACTCCTTTGACAGGAGGACAGAAAGGAAGGAAGGAAGGTTTGGGGGTTACCTGCAGTTCCAGGACTGACTCTCCCTTGGCGATTCATCCTCTCTACCACAGGATCACTCTTCTCCAAGGGTGCCCATTACCACTTTAGCTGCAAACACAGCCTTCCTCCTGCACAGGGCACCTCCCACACTGGTGAGGAGCCTTCATGGGCTCTAATCTGTTGTGCTGATAAAGCCATATCCTGGGTGTACCCCAGAGCAAATGGAGATTGGGGAAGTTCCGTCAATACCTTGGTAGTGCATTTCACATGATACTGGTTGCAACACAGAAACTCACCAAGGAAAAGGAAAACAGATGAAGGGGAGCATCACTGCAGCTCAAACCATCTCCCTTTGCACAGCCTCAGGCAGTTTCACAGGACATCCGTGGCCTTCCCTCTCTGCTGCTTGCTCTTTCCTGCTGAGGGACCCTGGGTGTGAAAACACATACCCTGGCAGGTACATTTGGCATTTGCTAGCAAAGGGCTAAACCCACTGAGCACAGCCTGCAAAAGGGAGCCAAAAATTGACAGGAAAGCATATCTGTGACTCAGTCTGGGCAGTGCCCATGTGCATCCTGAATCCAGAAATCCAGAGCACAACAAAGAACTTGCCAACGCTGTTTTTAACGAATTCCTTTGGAAGGGAGGACGGAGCTTGGGGCAGAGGGGTTCCTTATGACCTGGCATTGTGGGGCAGGAGGATCACTAGGCACTGCCAGAGTCCCTGTGCATGACAGATCATGAAGTTTTCCTCGGTTGTGACTGCACAAGCTGCAGACACACGTGGAATGGACTGAGATGGGAACACAGCCTTTGCTCTAGTTCCATCAGTTGGTTTCTCCCTGGGGAGAGGCATGCACGGGTGCAGAGACATGGGAATGGGAGAGCTCATGGCAATAGCACAGGCATTTCAGCTGAAGCATCAGAAGATCAGGGCACAGAACTGCTTACAAGTGAGGCCAAGGCTGAACTCTCTGGAGAAGAGATCCTCTGATTCTGTTGTTTTGTGCACCACAGGCTGCAGGCAGGGTCAGACCCTACATTTCTAAACACGGTCATGTAACTAATGTTCACAAGCTCTCACCCCACATAAAAACACATGCACACGACTTGTGCAACCTCCAGTCTCCCACCACCAGCCTGGGAAGTGCAGCTGCAAGAACACATCCCCTTTGTGGAAGCAGGGGTTCCCCGGTCCCACACGCTTCCTGCTGGAGATGGAGGGTTCGTGTGTAGCCACACCTCTTGCAGCAGCCTGTGAAGCACAGGTGAAAGCACAAGGTCCTGTTGTGCCACTGCTGGACCGTGGCTCTGTGCCTGCTGCAGCCCTCACTGCCATGAGCGAGGTCACCCACGGCACTCAGCTGCCAGGGAGCTTCTTACAGACAGAGGTGGCCAAGTTGCAGAGCACCCTGAGCTCGATGGCCACTTCCTCACTTCCTTCCCACTTCTCTGTCCTCTCTCTCTTACAATGTTCTTGCTTCTTCTCAACTTTGTTTTCAGCCTGTGTCTTCTCTGTCTCAAAAGCCTGGCCCTCATGCCCTGGTTACTGTTATGCTGGTCATCATGGTCTTTAACAGCCAGAATTTTGGGCCAAATGCCTCCTCAAATAGTTGCAGGTATTCAATTCACACTGCTCTTTGCATTCACACTCCTATTTTATCGCTTGCTGCTGTCCAGGCCGCTTGACCACCATGAAGTGGGATGGGTAAGGCTCAAGAGGGTTCCAAGTATGGAGGACAGCAAGTGTGCTCATGTTCAGAAATGAACGTGGTGGAGGAAGTTCTCTCTTTCTCAGTGGTTGGTGGCAGTTTCTCCATCAATGTGAATGCCCTGGGCAGTCCTGTTTCCAGTTTTCTTGAATTCCAAATGATTTGAAGGAAAAGGCTTATCTGAAGCAGGGACCTAAGGGCAAGCAGCCTGGGAGGAAATGCTAACAAAGCAAAAGGCAGAAAACATGGGAGAAGTGCTTCCAGCAGGGACAATGGAGGAAGAGAGGATCAATCCCAGGGGGAGTTGTTCCCACTGTGCCCGCTTGCTTTGCCCTCTCACAGGCTGAAAAGCAGCCCCACAGCCCTGAGCCCCAGCCGGGTGGGAGCGGGGCAGCTCACAGAGCAGCTGTCAGGCTCAGCAGCTTGTGCTGCAGTTTTGGAGCTTTGTTTTCAGCAGTAAAGTACAAGCAGTCCCAGAGGACTCTGCAGCATCCTTCTCACGCAGCTTCCTGAGACAGCTTATGGAGGACCCAAGGATGAGATGGGCTCTGCTGGATCTCACACTCACCAATGAGGCTGAACTGTTGGGGATGTAGAGGCTGAGGTCCAGCTTGTCTGCGGTGATTCTGACATGTTGGTGAGTCAATCCTTGCAGAGAACATGAGGTCCAGGACATGGGCTCTCAGATGGACAGAGAGGTGGACTCTTCCAGATCCTGATTCATCCCAAACTCCCAGGATGAATCACCCTTGTTCTCCTGCTCTGTACCCGCGGGCATCACTCCTACATGGAATCCTGCCTTCTTCCTACAGCCGAGGTGAGAGGGCCACGTCCAGGCCTGACAGCGGCTGCTGCTCACTGCAGGCTGACCCCAGGAGTGGACACCCAGCAGAGGGACCTGCTGGTCAGCTCTGTCCTTCAAGGGCTGTGCACCTTCAGCACCACTGCAGGCCTAACCCTCCTGTTCTGGGATGGCCCTTGTCTGGAGGAGGGACAACAGGAAATCTGCTTCTTGTCCTGCTCGTGGGTTAGGAGTTATCACAGAGGGAGGCCTAAAGGGGAGTCCTGCATGGAAAAAGCCAGAAACTCATGGGAATGGTGCTAAAGACAAGGCAGGCCTTTGCAGCCAGTACCAAGCCCAGCAGTCCAGGCTGGTGCTGGGAGGAGCTGTGCCACTGCAGAGCATGGTTTCTGGGCTGCAGATGGAGAGGCCCTCACTTGCAGGGCCACACTGAATATGTGTAAACAGACATTTTTTCTGCTAGCAGGCTTTCATCCTGCTGCAGCCAGGGAGGGCAACAGGACAAGGCAGCTGTTTGAGCTGGGGTCAGTGCTTTCTGCCTGGCCTGATTTGTGTGGGGTTTTTTTATGTATAGATCCTGTTTCTTCCCTATGTCCCTAGATAGGTACATACGGTCCCTACACGTTGTGTCTCACTGCTGCCTGGAGCTGTGCATGTAGACCTGCAGCCACCATGCACTGCTGTTTATACAACTGCTCCCACTGGATTAGGAAGCCAAATCTCCTGGGCACCATGTCTCCAGTGCGAATTCCCCTCTCTCTCTGGGACACAGAGAAAGGATTCACTTTCATGGGTAGGACTGAGGCACACAGACAGGAGTTGTACATCCAGTTGCACTCCCTGTGGGGAGCTGGCACTGTTTGGTTAGGGAGGCTTAAGCACAGGATGTTTCCTAAGGAAAGAGAAGTGAGGACACAGGAGGCAGGAAGTGGGAAGGGGTGGAGTAAAGGGAGATCCATGGTGTCCAGCAGGACACAAAGGCAATTCAATAAGCAATGAAGTTCTGGATGGGATGTCATGTGCAGCAGGAGCCCTGCCTCTTCAGCCTCTTCTGCAGTATGATCTGGCCTGGGCAGGCATGCCCTTACAGGCACCACTGAGGATTTGGCTGTCCAGGAATGCTGCTGCCTCAGGTGAGCATGGAATCAGCTCTGAGTCAGGAAGAGGACTTCTTCCTCCAGGTGGCTCTGAAGGCCCAGTGTGGATTGTTTCTCCCATGGCAGCAAGTCCAAAGGGAGGACCACAAAGATGAAGGCAATGAGGACAGAGACAGAGGGCTGGAGCACAAGCTAAAAGAATTGGGATTGTTCAGCCTGGGAAAGAGAAGATTCCAAAGTGGTCTTATAGCAGCCGTCCAGGAGGCTTCCAAGAAGGCTGGAGAGGGACTTTTTACAAGGGCATGTAGTGATAAAATAAGGGGGAATGGCTTTAAATTGAAAGGGGGCAGGTTTAGAGCCGGTATTAAGAAGAAATTCTTTTCTGTATGGGTTGTGAGGCATTGGCACAGGTTGCCCAGAGAAGCTGTGCATACCCCATCTCTGGAAGTGTTCAAGGCCAGGCTGGATGGGGCTTTGAGAAACCTGCTCTAGAGGAAGGTGTCCTGATCAAAACCTAGAGGTTGAAAACTGATGATCCTTAAAGGCTCCATCCAACCCAAACCATTCCATGATTCTAGGACTATACCTCTGCCGCTTAGAGATGGGGGGAAAAAGAGATACAGAGACATGGCACAGAGCATTTTTCCATTGGTCTGATATTGTATTTTCTCTTGTGTAAGAATTCAGAATTTGTTCAGCAAAACCAGGACAACTGGAGTAAATTCTGTGTGACTCAACAAAAGCAAACACCTCTGCTCAAGGAGACAAAGGAAATTGCATCTCTGGACATCTGTCTTCCATTCCTGTGTCTTCCTCCTGGAGAAGTCCATCTCTTTCCAGCCAATGGCTGCTGGACCCACTCAGAGAGAAGAGGACACAAGAACCACAGGACCTGCTTTGATGAGCCTGAGCCTTCCTTGTTCCCTGAGCCACTACATGCACTGGGGATGCTGGACAAAGCTCATTTCACTTCCACACACGTGGTCCCACCCAGCACAGTGTAGATGTGTCAGGGCTCCCCACCCCTCCCAGCACAGCCCAGTGCTGTTCCCAGCTCGCTGCTCAGCTCCCAGATTTACTCAGGACAGGGATAGCATATTTCAATCACACAGTTACTGCTGCAGCTTTGCAAATTCGATGATGCAAAAGATCTGATCTGACATCATTCCAGTTGTTGAGAGGTTCTCCAGGAACATGCATTACAGTGCAGTTCTCATCTGGGCTGTCACTTGGTTCTCCTCGCCGCCAGAACCTGGGACAGAGACAGGCTTGTTACTGCCCAGCATCCACTGTAAAGCACTGTGGAAAAGGCCACAGCACAATGCAGGACTTGAAGGGAAGAGACAGAAGTTGCCAGTGCTGATTCATGGACAGAAGCAGTGCCCTTCCTCCCACTCCATATCCCACTGGCACCAGTATCATGTGGAAACCTGCCTCCTTCCTACAGCCTTCCAGCACAACAGGGCCCTGCTCCACCCTGCTGCTGGGGAACTGCCCACCACCACTCACCCCATGCACTTCCCACCCAGCAGAGGCCCATGTTGGCCTCCAGGACAAGTTTGTTCTCCAGAAGACACAGCAAGGACAGTCCTGATGCTCTCTTGCTGTGCCCCATCTCTCCCTGCATTTCAGCACAGGCCATTCCTGTGCATGTAAATGCAGTGCAGCTCAGGCAAGCCTGGTCATCTCTGAAGGGTTCTTGCTGCTGGCAAGATGCAGCTTTTTCTATGCCTAATGCATTGATTTCCAGGTCACAGGCAGTTAATTCATAACCAATAACCAGCGCAGACAAGCCCATGTGAACCTGGTGTCCTCTTCTGCTGCACCTTTGATCTCTCACAAGGAAGCATGGTGAGAACCCCTCTCTCATGCACCAGCAAAACCTCTCACATCTCCCCTGCTTTCTTTCCCTACCAGGAGTCACACCAAACACTCTTCATCCAGAGATACTCACGCTGCTGTCACATTATATGGAGTCTTGTCCACCCACTGCCACTGTCCCACCTTCTCTGCAAACAGGCCGATGTGGAAATTCTCTCTTTTTGGCTCTCGTTTTATCTGCTCAGAGAGGAAAACCTGGCAATCAGAGAGAGTGCAATGTCCATGAGGGGCAGGACTGAGCACAGGGAGGCATCAGGAGTCCCTGTGGGGTGGGGCTGGGGGCAGAGAGGAGCTGGTGCTGCAGGGGTGCAGCCAGGACCTTCCCCCTCCCCTGCAGGACAAGGAGGGGCTCTGAGTGCCCTCCAGGGCCCAGCACGGTGTCTCTGGCTGCTGGGTCCCTCTCTCAGCCCTGTGCACCCACCTGCTCTGCCTTGCTGTTGATCACCACCAGCTGGGAGCCCATCCCAGTGCAGTTCTGCTCACTCTCAGCCCATGCCATCTTATCAGTGGACAGGAAATAGCAGCTTCTTTGAAACCTTCTCCAGCCCTTTGGGCAGCACAGCCAGCCTCGGTCTGCGCAGAGAGAGGACACAGAGATGAAGGCTACTAACAAGAGATGGTGGTTGCAAAGATCCAAGTCTTCCAGGCACAGTGCTCATGTTCTCCTTGCTGACTTTTCCTGAGAGAAAGTGCTTGAAAAAACAGGGATAGTACAGACATTTCTTCCCATTGCTTTGGGGTATGACCAGTGAGCTTTGTGTACCCAAAGCCATGGTGGTCCTTGTAAGGGGATCTCAGGTCTCGACAAAGTTCTCCTGGCGATGTGGTTTGACCTGTCCTGCTACAGCCTCCTTTAGGCCTTTAGCCCCAAGGAACAGGGGACATTGCAAGTACTGACCTGTGCCTTTTGGCAGCGCTGAGTCGCACTTCCACTCTGAGAACTGCTGCTGCAGGGCTGTGGGCTGGTCACTGCTGTGGCAGAAGGGAACCACTGCAAAGGGAGAGAAAAGGCAGCAGGATTATCCCTTCCTCCCAGCTCCTCACACAGCATCTCTGGCCTTCGCTCTCCTTCCACCATTTCCCCACCAAGCATTGTCCCACCTGTCACCTCTTCAGGCCCAAACAAGTGCCACAGCTGCTTTCCCAGCCGGAAAGACACCTTCTTCCAAGTCAGACAGCAGAAGGATCCCTGGAAGCACGTCTCCCAGAGGACATGCCACACACGGCAGCATTGATCCCACCCAACCACAGCCACTCTACCATGCACATACCTACAGCCCAGCTGCCAGTCTACCAAGCAGCCCTTCAGTGTCACACTTTGTCTCTTCCCAAACTACACATCAGCAGTCATTTGGAGGAGTGACCCATCAGCTGGGCCTGTTCCATCAGCAACAGACAGTCCAGCTGAAGGTAATCACATACAGCTGGAGCTGCTGAAACCGGGCTGGAGCAAAAACTCCTAGCATTTACTAACCCCCAGTGTGTGGGGAATAATGCACTGTTGGTGACAGGCCACATCCACAAGCCCAAGGACTCATTAGTAACTCAAACACTCAGGAGTATTGATTAGGAGCTGATCAGGGTGTGCTTAGCAATACAGATGTCTGTTTTTATCAATCATTTCATTTAGAAATATTTTTACTTGTGAGCAGAACAATCATCGTGGTCCCAGCGCCTGCTTAGTGAATTGCTGTGATGGAAGAAGGCTCAGAGGAGATGGGCAAGGGCGATGCCTGGCTGAGCACCCCCGTTGCCAATAAAGGTGACATTATCGCTACACAAGGAGACTGAGAGGAGAGTTGGCTTTTGGTTTAGTGCAGCTGATGGAATTGAGCAGCTGTGGAACTGTTCATCCCTGCAGGGACCAAAAAGAGCAGTGTCTTCCTCAGCCAAACCAGCACAGGGCCAGTGTGTACCTTAAGTCCAAAATACTGTAAGAAACGGAATGACTAACAAAAACATACCTGAAGAAAGCAATGGACCCTGAGCTGGCCTTAACTGCCCTATTTTGTCTTGGTATTTGGGGACACTCAGTGTCTTGATGTCAAGCATACTCCAGAACTATGTCCAGTTTTTGGCCCATCCTAATAAGAAGGATATTGAGTTGTTGGAGCATGTCCAGAGAAGAGCAATGGAGCTGGGGAAGGGTCTGGAGCTGAGGGAGCTGGGGGTGTTTATCCTGAAGAAAAGGAGGCTCATGAGTGACCTTATCACTCTCTATTACTCCCTGAAAGGAGGTTGAAGCCAGGTGGGGGTCAGCCTCTTCTCCCAGGTAACAACCAACAGGATGAGAGGAAATGGTCTGAAGTTGTGCCAGGGAAGATTTAGTTTGGATATTAGTAAAAGCTTCTTCACTGAAAGGTGGCCAGGCATTGGAACAGGCTGCTCAGAGAAGTGGTGGAGTCACCATTCCTGGTAGTGTTCAAAAGATGTGTAGATGTGGCGCTTGGAGACACGGTTTAGTGGTGGGCTTGGCAGTGGTTGGTTAACGGTTTAACTACATGATCCAAGCTGTCTTTTCCAAAATTAATGGTTCTATGATTCCATGCTTGTATGACCAGCAATTAAAATCATGTTTGTATTGTGATCCATCTGTGCATTGCAATGGCCACTCTCTGCTATGTGCAATTTGTACTGGTGCTTCATTTAAATGCTCTATCGCTCTGCTAAACCAAAATCCTATGTAGCATCAATTAACTTGGATAAGTAAATTTTCATTAAAAAAATTAAACCTTCCATGTGTATCAGAAGGTACGAGATCCTAACATCCCAGCCTAAAACTCCCCAACCATTTAGCTGAGTACTGTGAAAGATTATACATTTAGGAACAAAGCAATACAAACTTCTGGGACACAGACTCTAATGGCAGCAAAAGGAAAAGCAGTGATTTATTGTAAATAGATGCCTCTTCCAAATCCATCATGGTTATTGGCAATTTGTGCAAACATGCCACGAATTATCTTTAATAGAAAATGTATATTGAAACAGTGATCACAATCTGCACAAACAGCATGTCCAGGAATAACTTCCATTGAATTATTCTGCAATCAGTCCTAAAAAGTTGTGAGAGTTAATTAACTGCAATGTGCAGTTAATCCTGGAGATGCCAGGACTGTGAGAAAACATTTTTTCCACTAGGACACAAAGCATATCCGAGCACTTAGAGAGCCTAAGTGCAGATTCAGCTGCCTGTATAGACACTCGTGCTTCTGTCTCCACTTTTTCCCATCTGCCAAATGTAACTGAGTTCTTGTTGTGGGGAATGAAGGTAGAGAATTGTTCCACAGTTCCAAAAAGGGCATGCAAGATTGGAATGCACAATCTGGGCACACTGACAAGCCCTCAGGGTAAACAGTGGAAGATCTGGGGGATGTACACAGACATACAAAGTTAGGGCAGGAAAACCTGAGACCTTACACAAAGCCCGGACAGCCATTCTGAAGTTCTGAAAACTGTCATGCTTTAAGTAGAGCAATAGACCAGAGACTTCCAGAAGCCCCTTCCCACCTAACTCTTTCTGTCATTCTAAGAAAGAGGATGGGTGTAGCAGAACCACCTGGCACAGTGCTGGGGTAGCCCTAGCTCCCACATACCAGCTGGCCATAACATCTGGTTTGGCTGGCCTGCAAGAAAGAGGTTTGTGTCATGTTGCAGCCATGCCCTTAAATCCCCAATGTTTAAGTAGTCAGGAAAGATTTTGTTCCTAAACATACCTTACAAATGTTCAACATTTGGGTTTTCTGTGCCCAGGTGTTGGTGCTAGTAAAAGGCCCCTCTGGTTGGAAGATATTCCACTCTGGGCTCAGATTTTTCTGCTTTTCTCCCAGCACTCCCCCCAAACCTCTCCCTTGTAACCTCCTGCACATACTCACCGAGGAGGATGACCACAAGGGCAATGCACACCAAGAGGAGCAGCAGTGAGATCAGCCATGGCAGCCAGAGTGGGTATTTCTGGGGATGGTGCTCAGGCTTCTTCGTCTCAGGAGGTACTAAAAGTGAAGGAACACACCAAACAAAACACCACAGTCAACGATGGGTCCATCAGTCCACACCCCAAGGATGTACTACTCAAGGGAGAGCTCCTCAAAAGAAAGCAAAAGAAGTTTCACTTCTGATGTGTGAAGTTACATGGTTTGGGAGAAGGGCAGACTGGGACAGAGCAGGGAATGTCTGTGGTTTCTGGAGAAAGTCAGATTCAGTGAATGTGTTCCCAACCCAGCCAGTGAGCCAACAAGGCTAATTGTTGGCGTTTGGGGGTGAGCCTTTCACAGGGCCTCAAAATCTGCAGTGAAACAATGTCTTTCTAGATTGAGCCCAAAGCTGCCAAATGCAACATTGCTCAAACCATGATACTTGAGACATACATGGGAAGATTTCATCTCCACAGACTTCTTCCCAGAAAACTTTTTCTGCCTGCTTCAGTTCCTTCGTAGTTTTTTTGACTTCCTGTGCAGAAGGTTGGTGTAATCTGAGTGAGGATGGAAGACAAAAAATGTGCAAGGCTATGATGGCACATAATCATTGGGAGATTAAAAGATATATTTTTCCCTTCCATCTCTGCTTTCCAAGTCAGGCTTCAGAGATTTGCTGGAATAAAACTAGGTTGTGCTAGGCTGGATATTTGGGGAGAAGAGAGGGCTGTGTCCAGCAGCCTGAGTAAAGTACTCAGATTAAAACTTGCCAGGACCTAACTTTTGTCTAGAGGGCTATTGCCAGTACTGAGGAGGTTTGGGAGCAGGCAGGAGAGCGGATCACAGGGGAGGAGAAGCAAACACTAGTTAGGGGATTGTTCTAGCTTGTGGCAGGTACACAAGCCAGGGCAAACAGGAGGATAAAGAGACACCAGCACTCACTGCAGGACAGGAGTAAAGAAGTTTTGGGAGAGACTGATATTAACAATAAGATTTAGGGAGCCTCCATTCGTTGTTCAGCATGAAACTCCCAGGTCTGTCAGCAGCAGTTTGTGCCTGCCAGACATGCCTAGTAAGCAAGACTGTCAGAAACCTGCTCTTTGTGGAAGCCTTCTGACTACTTCCCAAAGGCTTGGGAGAGACTGCTACAGCAGGGCAAAAGGCATAATCTTTCATTATCTGGAGAGAAAACAAGAATAGATAGACAAGATCCAGGTTTCCCTGGTCAAATAATGTTTTTCTAGCCAGAGCTTTTGCCTTGGTGAAAACAAGGAACTGGCTCATGATCTGGAGTCCAGCCACCTACTGCAGACAATAGCTCTAACCAGTCCAAACGATTTTTTTGATATGCAGCACATTCAGAGATTGACTCTTCAACCCGTGCCCAGTCAGACCTGAGCATCCCACACTCACACCCAGGTGGCACAGGGAGCACTGCATGCTGTGCACCTCAGCAACACAACTGAAGTGCAGTAATCTTGTGCACACTCAGGGGGTTGAGCTGCCTGCAAAATGCTTTCCACATCTGGTCTGTGCTCTGTAAAGTGTCCAGCATGATCCCAGCACAACAGACTTGATGTCTTCGGAATAATCATTTGGAACACAATGGGGAACTTCCACCACCCCCACCTCACCACAGCGGAAATGCTAACTACATCCAGAACCAACTAATCTTGGTGCACTGAAAACAGTGAGCTTTCAAGTCAGACAGGACTATGTACACTCTTTATTTCCATGATTCATGCCTCAGAGCAAGCAAGGAATAACCTGGAGCTGCTGCCTACTCTGTTTGGGATTGTAAAACTGAGGTAAAGCTTTAAATAGGCAAGCTAATACCCTTAGGCAGCAGTAATTATTTATTTCATTTTTAACAAATTGTTATTCATTGATTTATGCACACATACTTTTACTGTCCTGGAACCTGCTGTTGTGTAGGGTCCTGTATGTCAGGGCAGAAGCAGCAGAAGCAGTGAGCCTTACATAGAACATCTCTGTAGGTTCCTACTTGTGGCATAATGACTACAGAGTACATACTAATCAGAATATGCCTTAAATTTGCACAAAGTCTAGTAAAAGAACCATTTTACCACTGTGGTTTTTAATAGGAAAAAAATTTATTTGCTTGCTGTGTTAACTGTTTTTCAGGAGTGGAAGACATCAATTAGAGAGTTGGATCTCCCTCCAGATCTTAAATAATTCTTCTTCTATGTATTCAGCAGTGTTCAAGTTTTGGGTCTCTCTTCCCCAAGGACCATTTCTCAATCAGCCATGGACAATGGGGTTATGTTTCTGCAGCCAGTACCAATTGTCATGAAGCTGCAGAGTACAACTGACTTTACTGTAAGCAGGCATGTTAATTCTCTGCTCCTACCCTCTCCACAAGCACCAATCTGCAGTCTCACTCAGAGGCAAGAGCAGCCAGGGCTTGGGCTTATTTGCTGCCATTTGCTGCTTTGGAAGTCCTTCCACCTTTGTGACAGACCAGACTGTTTGTAATAAACCACAGTCTCTACTGTTGGTACTCAGAATGGTCCAAAAACATCTCTTTCAAGACTACATAACATGTAGGGGACTGAGGGAGCCCAAATACATTCCTTAATGAATGCTCACTTGAACATTCTGCTCTACTGTTTGTGCTCCTGGTAGTCATCCTTGTTCATGTTGCAACTACAATTCACCTCTCCTCTTGGAGACGTTTCTCAAGACTCCTATTTCAAAACTCCTTCAGTCTCCTGATCATTTAGCTCCTTTTTCTCACCAATCCACCAAGATCAGGTAGGAACCAGAGTCACAGAAGGAAAAATCTCCATTCCCTTTTCTTCAGCCCCACTCCCTCCAGCTCCCTTTCTCCCAAATAACCCATTCCTTCCTTACCTTTGACCACTGGAGCCGGTGATTCATTTTTGAACTTCACCTCGGCATAGGTGATTTCTGATGCCATTTAATCACAGTGTGACTCTTTCCTTAGTTTTGCCACGTAAAAGGTGGTCCTTTTAGGTCCTTGTTTCCAGAGGGTGACACCAATAGGTTACTGAGCCTTTCCCATCTGTTTACTCACCCTCTGCCCATCAAAGAAGGCTCTGATGAACACTGGAAGCACTGGCGATAACCTGAGAATTTCTGGGAGCTCAGAAATGCTCCAAAGAGACTTTCAGTTTCTTAGCCCAGGAAATCAGTCCTGGCACTATGGAAGCTCTCGAGACATAAAAGAAAAATGAGAACCTAACAACTAAAAAGGAAGTTGTACTCCTTCCCCATATCAGATTCTCAGCTGATAGGCTTCCTTTTCAAGACATTTGTAGGGTTGGGTTTTTTTCCTCTTTTTAACTTTTTACTTAACTATCTCCCCTTCCCATATTTTCATGCCTTTCTTTGTCTGTTAGTAAGTCTACCACTGCTCTCATGCTTGCAGCTATCATGGGTCCTAGCCCAGTTTAACCTACAGTCCAGTACAAAATGCATTCTGCCCTACTTGTCCCTTGTGGTTAAGCTGGATTTGCTACATCAAATGTCACAGCTATGTCTCACTCTTCCAAGTCAGTCCCAGTTGGAACCTAGCACTAGAACAAATCTCAGACTGGGAAATGTTCCTGTAGAAGTGAGACTGGGGAGTTGCAGCCTTACACAGAGCAATAAAAATAATCAGAAGGTTGCTTTATCCAAGAAGAAACAGAAGGATCAGGCTGGGGTCAGGGAGGAAAACAAAGAAAGTGGAATTTTTAAAAAAATTATGTTGATGGTCTGAGAGATTATTGGGAAGAGTACACACAGAAAGTTTTCTATTAAAACCTGATTCACAGCCTGTGGAAGTTCAGAGCAGTGCTTGCTTCAGGCTCCACTTCAAAGGCTGAAAAGGGATAGTTTACATTTTTCTTCTGCTTTTCCAACACTGTTTTTTATTTATCTCCCTTATCTACTTTCTGGTAAAGACCTCTGATATTACCTTGGGGAAAGTGTCAGTGTTTAGTCTGATTTCAAGCTGAAGCAGATCTTGAAAGGAGTCAAGGGAAATGGCCGCTGAGGTACATTCTAAATCAGACTTCTGAGAACAGATGCCTATAAGGCAGGGTAAGAAGGGTTCAGTCAGCAGATAGGACTCAGGTTTGGGTAGAAGGAACGTTCAAAGACTATCTTCTCCAGCCCACCGGCCATGGGCAAGGACATCTTTCACTACATCAGGCCACTCAAAGCCCCTTCCAACCTGGCCCTAAACATTTTCAATTAAGGGGAATCTGCAACTTCTCTGGGCAACCTGTTCCAGTGTCTCAGCGCCTTCATTGTAAAGAATTTCTGCCTTATATCTAATCCAGATCTGTTTTTTTCAGTTTAAACCCATTACCCCTTATCCTACCACTACAGGTGCTGTTAAAAGGCCTCTCTCCATCTTTCTTCTAAGCCCCCTCTAAGTACCAAAAGCCACAACGAGGTCTCCAAAACAACCAGAAGGAAGAAGCTGGTTAGTTTGGCTAGCTGGAATTCCCTTAAGGCAGAGCAGAATGAGCTGCTCACAGGACATCCAGAGAGCACAGAGGGTACACAGGGCAGAGCTGGAGCTGAGATAGGGCAGTAGAAGGAAGAAGGTGCACCAGACAACAGAGGAGAACAACGTGGCAGAAGATAAAGGGAATCTGAACACAGATTATGGAGAACTGCCCCTAAACAGAGTGGGGCATATGTAACTGGATGTCTTTACCAAGGACCTGCCTCATGTCTTGTGTGTCCTGAGCTAACTTTACTTCTCCTTTATGTATTGTGTGCAAAGAGGGCGACTTTTACACAAGAATAAGAACAGCTGCAGGAGAGAAGCCTAGTCCCTCAAGAGGATGCATGCTGCCTGCTTCTTTTTCCAACATCCTTCCAGCACTATCCTTTGTCTTCAGGCTTGGCCCTCTCACTGGAATTAAGCCTCCCTAAGTATCTGCTGAAATCTAGTTAAGCCCTCAAATTTCTTGTTGAGATTTTAGAGCAATCCTCTGCATGCTTCCTCCTGTCCCCACCCAACCAAGCCACAGCAGACTTAGTCTCATGGGGAATAAGCTTACTTCCTGGCAGGGTTTCAAGATTTCCACTGTGAAGAAACAGGAAACACCATCAGCAGACAGAGAAGGAAGTTACAGAGCAGCTTCATGAGTTTTTTCCATTGAAACACATCTCCAAACATAGCTGAGGTATTTCAAATGCAAATTCAGGCTCTAGCTGCTCCTTTTATTAGATTACATTAGGCTGCACTCAAACATCAGGAGACAGCTCAATTCTTTCTCAGCCATCAGAGCTGTTGCTTGCTGTCAAAATTCAACCCTGAATAATACTTCCATAGGATGCAGTGCTGAGCCAATGTGTAACAATGGCCAGGTGATATTCGTGAGGGAAAAATTTGTCCTTTGAACTTTGTATGCACTGATGGCATGTAAATGAGTGGGAGATATGAACAATTGGACCCTGCAGTTAGTTGTGGTGCTGAAAAAATAATTAAAAAAAAAATATTGCCTGAAAACCCCCAAAACTCACACTCTGCTGCCTTGCAGTGTGGGACTGCTGTTCCTCAGTTACTCCCTTCCCCCTCCTCCTGGTGTTCTGTTCACTCCCTTGTCCTTCCACAATAGCTGTGTTTCCCCACAGATGTCTTCCAGCTCAGCCCTACCCCACGCTGGCAGGTGCCTCCCATGCTCTCAGCTCCCACGTGCCTCACAAGCCCCAGCTCCTTCCTGGGACTCCCACAGTCCTGCTTTCCCTCCTTACTTGTGCTCCAGCTGCTGGTTGCTCTGCAAGCTCCATGGGCACCATTTGTCCCAAAGAGAAGGCAGCAGAGGCACCAACGCTCTTTCTCCCCTACATGTCAATGGGGTTTGAATAAGGCACTATCTGCAAGCCTTTCACCCCACAGCCAGCATCGTCCTATTTAGCAAGCAGAGGAAACAGGGCCATTGCACATGCATTACTTCTTTTGAAAATCCAGCTGAACCTATTGAGTTAAATTCAAATTTATCAGCAAAGAGTAGAACTCGAATCCTAAAGCTGTGACCCCACACATTCCAAAAGAAATCCCATTTTTAAATTGAGCACAGCTGTGGTGGAAGCTGCAGGGAAGTGAGACACTTCTTACAAGCCAGTTTGAATAGAGAGGGGCAGCTGAAGGAATTGAGCTGAAGGCTTGTGAGTCATCACAAGTGACATGGAGGTTACACAGGGACATCACATTGGCCCCCCAAATACCTAGACCCTGTTTAGAAGATTTGATAAGAGGCAAAATGAAGCTGACATGACTAAAATGTCTACCCAAAGGGATTATCAGTATGCATTTTTCAACAAGCTGACTTTGCATCCAAATGAGGAAAATTGAAAAGAGCGTGACCTCCAGTAAGTGCAAAACCATAACAAAGCAAAGGTGTCAGAACTTCCTTGAACCCTTTACATTTGATATATTGCCTTGAGGGCAACTGAAGAGCAGGGTATAAAATAAGCAGTCAGAGAGAACAAGGATATCAAAACAAAGCTAAATTAATTATTTGTCACAATGGAATAAATTGGTGAAATTCATGCACAAGAACCCTTGTTTTGTAGGGGACTAAACCAAAGGATCTGTCCAAAATAAAAGTGATTGTGCAAAAGGTATGGAATTAGCAGGTCTGGGCAAGATGGTCCCAGGGATTCTCAGGAAATTCAAAGGTGAAACAGTTGCTGATAGCAGAGGGTGGCCTTTTGCCTTAAGCTATCTTTTAATCAACAAATCCCAGGAAGGCAGGGAACATATCAAAGAAGGGGAAGGGGAGAAGTCTGAGGGAGATTTAGGAGATTAAAAGTTTGACATCTCTAGTGGCCAGGTTAATATAACAAAAGAATGAATTAATGGACGTGTATAAGTACGATGTACTTTGGGGAGAGTCCATATAACTCTTGTAAGGAAATCCTGCCTCTTGCAGGTCTTTGCCTACAGTCCTGGCACCACCTGCTCTTATGGCCCTTCTAGCTAGCACAGTCTTCCAAGTCACTTAGATAAAAGCCTAAACCAAATCCAGGCTTTATGTCCCTGCACCCAGGTGAGAAGAGCATCAGAAGTGAATATATGCCACCTTCTTAGTCTTCCCTCTCCATACCACCTTGCTCCTCCTCAGGGATTAAGGCTATGGAGCAGAGCAGCAAAGGGAAGATCATAAAAAGGCACTGGAACACAGAGAGTGGGAACCCAAGGCAGTTGATAAGGGGTGTCAGATACCACATCAAAGGGATTCAGGCAGCAAGAGCTTCTTGAGAGCTCCTGAGGGATTTGGCTGGTTAGAGAGCACCTAGCCATAAGTGATCCCGTTGTGTACCCTGCTGCATGGAACTGCATGGAGGGGCAGGATGCTGCAGTTTGTACTGTTCCAGGGGACAGCGTGGGAGCACAGCAGCTTTCTGGGATCTGAGAGAAAGGCACCCTATGCCCTTCTCAGCCAAGGCTGACACTGGCCAGAGCTGCAGGGAGAAGATACCCTTTCTGGAAGGCAGTACACCCCTCTAATGAGAGAAGGCAAACCAGGGTTCCATACAGGTTGCTAGGAGACCAAGGAAAAAATGGCTTATATGGAGATGTGAAAGCACAGGAAGAAGACATTTGAGCATCCAGGCATGAAGAGGAAACAGGAAAGCAGTGAATGGACAATGGGAAATGGGAGTGAGAGCAATGAGTGGGGTGGATTAAACAGAAGGCAGTACTGTGAAGGCACACAAGTTTCTGGCAGGTGGCAGCACTTCACCACAGGCAGGCCTGAGTCAGCAGAAACACACGGAATCCTGAGCAGAACCACCCAGAGCATCACGAATACACTGCCAGAAATCAGCAGCTCCCCAAAATGCTATGGTTACAGTTCCATGCAGAACACAGGGGAACGAAAAAAAAGTAGGAGAGATGAAAAGAAATGTTCGTCCCCAAAACGGTTTGTGCATTTCTCCCCTGGCCACATCCCTGCCAAGTTTTAGTGAGGGCTGAGGGTTTCAAGCAGAAGAGATCATGTCCTGAAGTTACTTGAGCTGAGAGAGCTCAAACTCAGTGAGAATCAGGAAGGGAAAGTCGTGTGCTCACTGTAGTGTGATGACAGGTTACCAAAATCTTTCAGGTATAAGGGAAGGAATAAGAGAAGGAAGAATGTGATCCAGAGAATCTTTAAAGAGACAAGAAACCCCTACCTGCCTCTTAACATACGTAGCATTAACAGAGGATTTTCTTCAGAAGAGCAAAGACATGTTTTATTTATTTCCCCTAATTAACAGATTACCAAATCAAAGCCGACAGAGGGCACATTCAGATGCAGTTACCTCAGAGCTTTGGTTTATGCCATTACTGGGAACATTGCACCTTTGCCTCCTTCCTTTTTTGGATCTGAGTCACAAGTCTCAAGGCTATAAATTGCTGGAGATCAGATCCAGATACTGCAGTTGCTTGCCACAGTACCACATCTGACTTCAAACCTGGGCCAGATCCAAGTCCTGGTCAGACCCTAGTGGGCTGTTTACAGAGGTGGGGCTGTGAAGTTTATCTTCTTAGAGTGAGCATATGGAAGTCACATGAACAAGTTGTGGCCACATAACACCTCCCCACAGAAGCAATTCTTCATGCTTCATTTCCAGTTCTGTCTAAGGATCACACAGATCTCCACAGCCTTGTATTCAGTTTGGCTACTCTCTGCCCTTGAACTCCCTCTCTTGAAGGGGGAATGGGGGGAGTGGAAAGAAAAGCACAAAAATAGAAAACAACCACAGTCACCACCCAAGTATGGGGGCTGTCACATAAGGTCACCCAGACCCATGCTGTAACCTCAGGACCACTCTCACTGGAACTTAAACTGTTTCCCTCCACATCCCCTCATCCTCTCCATGTATGTGAAGGGAATGCAGTAAAAACCTAATAGAAAGGTTTTGGGGAGAGCCATACTGATTAGGGTGTCCCAGCAGGTGATACTGGAATAGCAGTACAAACCTCCCTGGCACTGCAGAGCTCCTTCACCCCCTCCCGTCCTGAAGGACGGATTTATCAGGAAGACTGCAAGTGGCCTGTGCTGCCCCTTACCTTGTAGCCAAGGTGGCACTGCAGGCCATTTGCAGCCTCCCAGCCTCATGATGGCCAGCAGTGAGGTGAGGGGACACCACCTGCCTCCAGAGCAGCCATCCCATGTGTCCAGTCAGGATAGGACAAAGCAAAAGCCATCTGTAAACAGCCATGGAAAGCTGAACTAAACCCAGGGAGTACAGTCAGCTCAACCAAACATTCCTTGGCACCTCATTAATGAAACATGCTGGAGAAGTTTTAATTCCAAGGCAGGGAGGCCTCAAGCTTTGGGGTTCAACTGAATGCAGGAGCCTCCTCATGACACAGATGTCAACACAGTCAGAGGGGGAAGGGTAAATTTTTCTTTTGAAGAGCACACTCTCCAAGTGCCTGTGTCACCCATTTTTACCAACCCAGGACACTGAAGTCAGCACAGCGAAGCAAAGGGTGGGCAAATGGCATTCCAGATGCCAGCCTCCAGCACAGAGCTGGCACTGACCCAGAGGGCAAAGGGCCCCTGCTGCTGACTAAGAGGGCAAAGTGCTTCTCGATGACTCACACTGGCCTGCAGCACCACGGCCCACAACTCTTAGACTCTGCCTCCAGATCACAGTTATTTGCCTATTTAGTATTTTAAGACTGGACAGGACAGTCTCAGCACACCATCCTGGTCCTTGCAGAACCTCTGCCCTTTCTGAGGTGAAGGATGACTGTCAGATCTCAGCATTCCTCTTCACTGACCAAACCCCCATGTCAGACATCTCACCACACTGCTGGCCCAGCAAGGGACCCACCTCACCACAGATGAGCACAAAAGCTCTGCTAGGAAATACTTCAGACTGGAGGTATCTTGTTCAAACCTTGCTCAAATCAGGACTACTTCTGGAGCTAGACCACGCTACCCAGGGCAGGTTATCTGCTCACAGTAACCCTGTTTCTGCATGGGATGTATTGCTTAAGGGTTTTTCCTGGTTTTCTACCCAAAAAGGGTCATTTCCATGGTAGTGACTTCAGCTCTAGGTACTGGTGACAGCAGCCCCTAACTCTGGGCCAGACATACAGCTGTATCTATAGCCACTTAGCATATATTCTCCAGAGAAATTGCTCTCCTACCCCTTATCTCTCACTGGAATCCAGCTCCTTGTCCCTGCCAGCTAACCAGAAGGATGGTTTGTGTAGCACTACTGACACAGCATCTCACACATCTTTGAACAGTTTGCTTAACACCATAAACATGGACTCATGGAAAAGTGCTTAGCCATCACTTTTAAAAAGACTAGGAGGAGTTCCATTCCTTTGGGCCAGACTTTAAAGACAACAGACATCCATACCTGTATGCACACCGACCACAGGAGGGGATGTGTGCCTGCCCTGGGTCAGCTCAGTTCCAAGCCCTACATTATGGTGTCTGTGCATGAGGGCACTGCAGCACAGAGGGCAGCAGGACAGCACGACACGGCTACATTTGGAAGCATCACTGCCATCACTGCCAAGCTATCAAACTACAGGATCGCCAGCTGCGATTTCATTTCAGAGGGCACCCCACCAGTGCTAGCCAGGTCTCAAGTGATGTCTGCTTGCATCCCACCTGCCACCCTCTCGACTGCTGGGCACCCAGCCGGCCCCCGGAGACGGTGGCTGAGCCCAGGGATTGCGGGAAAGCCCGCAACAAAGGGCTTCGGCAGCAGATGGCAGCACATGGTCACGGGTGAGACTGAATTTAACGCCTGGTCCTGGGCGCCACCGGCCCAGCCAGACTCGCAGACCAGGCTTGGGAGGGCAGGGAGCGCCACACCTCTGTACATGCCTAACACACAAGGCTCAACACAAAGGCTGCAAGTTACAGGCGGCTCCCTCCTTTAGGCAGTTCTCTTCAGACTGCTTCAAGGCTTGAAAAGCCAGTCGACTAAGCAAGGCAGCTGCCTCTGCCTCAACACACAGGAGCTGCCATCCTACAATGCCTGGGAAAGAAAAGGGAGAGCAGGCCATTAGAAGTTACCTGTCTGGCCTGCCCCAAACAAAAGTGATGCAAGAAATCCACCACAGGATCCCAGCAGTGACTGGAAAACATAGCTCTGGTCAGGAGCCACTACACCAGGTAGTGGTGGTGCCACTACACCAGGTACAGCCAGGTCCAGCTGTTGTTGTCTGATCTTCCTATGCTCAGCTTCAAGGAATGTCCATCAGAGCCCCAGCTCTGGGTGGGGACATACAGCTATAGGTAATGGCAGGTGGCAAAATTAAGCTATCATCCTGCAATGTGCTTTCCCTGACTGTTAGCACAGACAGAGCTATTACCTTGGAAGAAAGAGACCAGTAACAGTCTCCAGAGTGAGAATCTATTGCTCACATAATGTAATGAGCACTCAACAGACTACCTAGACCTCGAGGCATTACAATCTGTGTTAACCACCTGGGCCACAGTGCTCTGCTTACCTACATTAACAGCCCAGTTGTTCTTCCTCCTAGAACCTTGTAGGTTTATGCTGATTTAACAGGATGAGTTCAGATTCAGATCCTTTTACCTCATGATTAAAGCTCAGGAAGACTTTGGGGCTTTTGGTTTCCTGTTCGGTTTTTGTTTGATTTCCTCCAATGTACAACCCTTCCTCTCCATTTCTTCAGGAGTCCACACACAGCATCAAGGTTTTGTGAAACCTGGCAGGTTTGTGTCTGCAATCTGCACTGTGTGGCTGTGGCAAGAGCAGTTGCTGCATGGCTGTGAGACATGAAGTCACAGAATGTAGAATACAATTAATGGGAGAAGAGGTGGGGAAACACATCCCACCTCAACTATAGCTCCCACAGAAGAATTGACAACCAAAAACCAGATAAAACTGGGATCTTCCCTTTGACACTAGTTTCCTGATTCTTTCTATGTGCTACAGTCTGTCTCCCAATTGGAAGAAAGGGAAGAATTGCACAAGATCCACTAAGCTGTGCATTCTAGCAGGCCTTGCTGTGAGGAAAGGTATGATCTCCACACAGAACTAAGCTCTCCCTCGTGAACTATTTCCCAGTCTTCTGTGCTTCTTTATGCACAAACAGAAGTATATCCCAGCACTTCCCTTAGGTGAACCTCATCTGAAAATCCTCCTGCCCTGGAGAAAGACCTTTTTAGGTCTTTCAGCTCTGAAAGGTCTGAGAAGCTCCACCATAGCTTACGGGTAAAATGCTTCATCTTCTCCTTGCCAGGACCTATACAACACACCCATCCTATTCATCAAAATAGGGCCTTGCTCCTAAAGCTGAAAAAATGTCTTTTTTTTCCAGCCACTACAGATATTAGAATGGTTCACAATTCAAACAGCTGACTTAAAAGGTTAAGACTTCTCATCTTTACCCAGGTCACAAGACTTCTGCTGTACTCTCAACACAGCCATATGCACAGCTTTGCTGTCTGGCAGAGGAACATGGAGCAAGCATGCTGTGCAAGATGGCTGCAAGCAGCTTGACAGAACAATGTCAAGGCCCTGAGCATATTCTCCACTTCCTGGGGGACTGGCTGCCTGGACTGAGGTCCAGCTTAAGTAATAGAGGTGTTTGGCTTTGAGAAACCTCAGCAACATTATCCTTATCATAGCCAAGTCTCTCACCTTTGGTCCCTGCCTGAGCTAGCACAGCCATGCCTGGCCATGTCCCTGTCTGGCCACATACCCTGCTGATCTAAATCCTAATCCTGACCTGATCTTTGTGCTTAGGTACGTCAGGACTACTCCTTTGCTGGTGAGGCCACTGCCCCTGCCTGCCCTGCTGTGACTCAGCTTCCTGCTTCCTCTCTCTTTCCAAGCAGCCTGTCCTTGCTGCCCCTAACAAAGGGCCCACTCAGCTCACCTTGCCCATCTCTGCAGTAGGCAGAGACGGTTTCCCATCTACCAGCACGGAAAGAATTGTTTCTGAAAATATCCACAGGCTGTAGAAGCCTTTAATGTCTGAAATGCTAAATATCAGGGCAACCAAGTTTTCTCACTTGCTCGTTTTACCAAGGCCCCACAGTCAGGCCTGTTTCCATGTTGTTGATTCGTGTTTGCTATTGTGTGAGTTTTTTATCCCATTTGGAACAGCCATGTCATTTTTGTGTCCTTCTTCCACACTCCTACCTCTTTGCCCAGACAGAGCCTGAACCCATCACTCCTGAAGTTGCTCTTGTCCAGTCTGCAAGGCCACAACACAAATGCAGGATAAGTACGCTGTGAGGATCTTGCTGGAGACATGAAGACCTTCAACCTAGAGGCTTCCAAAGCAAAAACAATTTTGACAACTTAGAAGACTCGTGACATTCTTTTCCCCAGTATTACTTGTTTAATTACCATTTGCACCAGTACATCTTATGCTTTATATACATATATCTTTAATTTTTGCTTCTTCAGCTTTTCAAATACATAATATATTATCTCCAGAATACTAAGACAATACAGAAGAGGCTCCTAGTTAGTTGTTAATTGGTGCCATGAACTTCCTTGGTTGGGGAATTGATACATAGTTGAAATGACAGGACCTCACAAGGATGTGAGCAAACAAAAAGACAAAGAAAACAAAATGCCAACCCAGCAGAGTCTGTGACTTCGCCTGCAGACTACAGCCATCCACAAATTCAGGAGGCAGGGAGCTGAAGTACAGTGAGACTGCAGGAGTGACTGTGAAGGCAGGGGAGGGCTGGCAGGGGTAAACACCAAGAGAGCCAGGGAATCAGGGTTAAATGACTATTTAAAATACATCCAAGAGCAGTTTGGTCCCCACTTCTGCAAGTGGAACTGCAGCAGCTTTAGAGCTATTTCAAGAATGTTGCTCCCCAGAGGGATGGTCTAAGTGAAACCGTCTCCAAAATGCCCTCAAGTGTAGCCAGACAAAAATGACAAGAGACCTTTGTCAGTACAAGGTGCATATGTCTAACTACTCTTTTAAAAAAAAGCCTCACCAGAAAATTTTTGCCCAAAGGGAAAAATTTCCTTGCTAAGGTGTGCTAGAGACACAGAAGTGTTGCTGTGTTGAGTGTTCAAAACAGGAAGAAGCCTTCCAGCAAAGCACCAAAGCCCTAGTGTTCCAGTAAGTGGGTACAGCTGTCCAAGAGTCACTGAGACCACCTTCCCAGCTAGTGTTTTGGCTTCTGAGCCAGCATGAAGGGTAGCAATTCAGCATTGTGAGGTTTCTGGCCTGCCCTGTGAGTTCACCCAGAGTAATCAACACTTACACCCCAGATCATATCCACAACTGCTGAAGTACTGTCCACACTGAAGGGCCTCAGAAAACTCTCCTAAAGAAAAAAGTAGAAAGCCATGGCCTTTTACCTCTAACTCCCTTAACCACATAAGAAATAGAGGGGGCTTGGACACATTAAAAAAAAAAAAAATCTAAGTCCCAATAACCAGCTCACATCCCTGAAAGTTGGATTGAAAAAAAAGTCATAATAAGGAACACAGGTGGGAGAATTTTGCTCCCACAGATCTCAGGATTGAGCCTATTATACATTTCTTGAGTTGAAAAGGGGAAGGAGACTGTCCCTTCATCAGAGAATCATCTATTTTCCCACCATAATTCTTACTGTGGATATGTGGATATACAATACTTGTAACACAGTGCCAAGTCACAAAACAAGGCCAGGGCTCAGGATAGTGATGCAGGAACATGAAATGCTGAGTGGTGGAAATCACCTGGTTGTCATCTAGTGCAAGTAACTACCAAATTGTAAAACCACACTTTTTTTTCTTAAAGCTATTTCCAGTTAAAACAGCTCAGTGACAGTGAGGCCTTTGCTTGGGGAGAAAGGAGTTAAAATGAGTGAAGTTCCTCCAGTGAACCTGCAAGCCAAATCAGGAGCCTCGAGGTGGGGTGCCCACCCGAACTACAGCGCAAAGGCAGCAGGTCTACTCAAGGACTTGCACGACTCCTCCCACAGGAGCATGAGGAAATCCAGCACTACCAAGGATTGCAGCAAGGACAGAAGAGTAGTGTGTGCATGGGGAGGGTCACTCCTCATCACAGATGTCATTAATCCAAGAGGGTTTTGTGTTGAGTCAAGACCTATCTCCTTAGAGGTTCCGTTTAGCAGGTGTAGCCAAATGCAGCTGCCCTCAGCACCGCAAGCTGCAGGGACTGCAGTCACTACTGAAAGCAGCCACAAAAAGCAACAGCCTAGCCATAGAAAATTTAAAGGACAAGGAACCCAGAGGCACCTACCCAGCCTCCTCCCGTACTCACTTTCTTCAAGATTCTTGCTTTCCCTGTATGGAAAGACAGGGAAAAAGAGCTAGGATGTACCATATAATGGTCAAGTGGATGGAGGAGATAAGGCTACCTCTTTCCTCCTTGCCCATCTTGGGAGGAGTCAGTATGTTCTCTTTAGGTTCACTGGGATCAAAAATACTAAGTTTAAGTGAAGGTCTGATCTAAAAATGAAAGATTGTCCCAATTTGATTGAAGACTAGAGAGGTTTGTGCCCCCTCTGATCCCATTTGGTGCCTCTAGGTCATCAGTTTGTCCCATTCCACTGCTTTGATCATTCAGAACTGGACCCAGTTGGACTGCTGAGGAGCCTGATTGGGAACAGCACTGAAATAAAAAAAGGAGAATCAAATGAGCAGATCCAGTAAGACTTCTTGACTTATGGTTCTTCCCACGCCCATCAGGACACTACCCTTCTTGTGTTCCATTCATCACAATTTACCTGGATGCAGTGCTGAAGTCTCCCCAGAGGTCTGTAGTAGCTGATACTGGTGCCTTGGATGCAGCTGCAGGAGCATCTAAGTCTAAAAGAATATCTAAGGCAGAAGAGAGAGAGAAAAAAATACATCAGGCTTATCAAGAAAACCCCACAGGCATTTAAACTGTCACCTTAAACAAACTCCTGGATGCGGGGGCAGAAAATCCCCTTCAGGGACTCCAGTTTTCCCTCCAGGAGTTAGACTTTCTGAGGGGTTTGTTATAACAGCTTGTCCTTTTGCTCAATGCACAAGGAACCTCCAGCTGACACTCCAAGGGTACGCTGTCTTCAGGAACTTTTCAGTCTCTGCTCAGCACACCACCTGGCAGATTTTTCACTTTATTTATATGTCTCTCCCAGCAGACATAAGGCTCAGACTCAACCCAAGCTCAGCAGTCATAACAGCTGCCAAACAGGCACCACCTTAACAGTACAAACCATGCACTGGGACCACATGAGCCTACTCAGAAGCTCATGGTTTCTTCTCACTCAAACCTGTGGACAGCACTGCTGAAGTCTCTGCCTTCAAAAAGGCATCATCAGCTCCCCAGACACCTCTGCATGGTCACACTTTTAGCACAGCATCCAGAAGATTGAAGCAACCTCTTTGTTACAGAATCACAGGATGACTTAAGTTGGAAGGGACCTTCAAAAATCATCTCATCTAATCCCACTGCCATGCCATGAGCAGGGACATCTTACACTAAATCAGGTTTCTCAAAGCCCCATCCAAACTGGTCTTGAACACTTCCAATGAAAGGGTATCCACAGCTTCTCTGGACAACCTGTTCCAGGGTTTCACCACCCTCATGGTAAATATTTTTTCTTTATATCCCATCTAAATCTACCCTCTTTCAGTTTAAGCCTTTACCCCTTGCCCTGTCACTACAGGCCCTGGTAAAAAGTCTTTCTTCATCTTTCTTACAAGCTCCCTTCACATAGTGAAAGGTCTCCCCAGAGCCTTGTCCTCTCCAGGCTAAACAACCTCAACACTCTCAGCCTTTCTTCAAAGGAGAGGTGTTCCAGCCTTCTGACCATTCCCATGGCCCTCCTCTGGACCCAATATAACAGGTCCACATCCTTCTTGCACTGGGGACACCGCAGCTGCCAAAGAGAGAAAAACCCTTGGCACACACCATGTCTCAGAGGGCACTGCTGGCACTCGGTTGAACACGGGCTCGCTGAAGCAGCACCTGCCCATGTCTGAGAGACTGCTGGCTCAGGGCTAAGGTTTACCTGCACTGCTCGCATTACTGGATTTCTGCACAGGTGGTGGTGTGACGTGGTTGGCAATGGCTGTGGAAGAAGGGGGAGGTATAGGAGGAGCTGCTATTTTGCCTCCTGGTGGGGGTGGCAGCAGACTTAGGCCCCCTGATCCAGACACACGGGGCTTGGCTGCTCCTCCTTTCTTTGACGTCATGTTCTGTATTAAAAATAAAAAAGAAGTATAAAGAAGAGTTTCCATTGGCATATCCACAGAAAGAAGCAGGGTAAACTGGTGTGCTTACCCCAATGTTTAGTTTGATGGTCTGCCCTTCCTTAAACCCTAAGTCTAATTTCGGACGTGTGTCAGCTTCCTGGGACTCCTTCGAGATTTCAGTCTCCTGCTTCACCCACCTAAAAAGAAGAGAGGAAGACATGAGACCCTGTGGCAAAAAGGAACAGTGTTTTAGAAAAATGTGTGGTTTCTCTCTCCATCCCACCAAACCACCTTGCCTTGTCAAACCAGTTACCTCCCTACCCTGGTGTAGCACAGCACAAAGCTGGGAGCGCCACAAACCCATGAGGCTGTTTAATACTGCACCTGGAGCATCACAGGACCTAAGCTTAAGACTTACAGCAGAACCCTGCAGGGGCTCTCAGCTTGCATGACAGCTGGCAGCACACTCAAGTGTCCCTTGCCAGAGTAGGGCTTCAGGGCCACCCCAAAGAAACCTCTGCTAAATGAGCATGCACCACCACCCACCACGTTCTACAGACGAGAGGAAAACCAGCATTCCAGAAAAGCAAAACTCACTTGAAGTGATCCTGTAAAGAGACGTTGAAGTCAAAGGCATCACCCCGATCCGTGAAGCCAATGCCTATAAAAGCACTTCGTCCTAGCAAGGAGACGGGAGTAGTCACTGGAGGTACCCTGCAACTGGGCTACAAATCCTTCTGCTTGTCCACTCTACCTCTCTCTGACACACCTGCAGCTGGATGCCAGCAGCTCACAGCAGTTCATTGTCCCTAGCTTTCAGGATGCACCCTTCTTCCCATGGGACGTGCTTGGAAACCAAATGCTCCTTCCCAGCCCAGCCCCCAGACTCTGTGCAATGCAGAGAACCTCCTCTGTTTACCTTGCCCTCATACCCCTCCAGGCACACCACCTGGCCTTTTCAGCACTCCCAACACCATTTCCATCCTGCTGGCACACTCCCAGCTCCACCTGGATATCCTCCACCCCTAGCACGTGGCAAATACATTGGCCCCTAACTCACCAGTCCCATCCTGAATTCGAATGACAAAGTAGCGGCTGGAATCTGCCACGGTCTCCACTGCAATGCCAGGGTATTGATCTATAGGAGCCTGGGCAAAAAGTTCTCCTGCAGACAAAGAATCAGGTTTTAAGGAGAGCGACTGCTTGTTAAAGCGTGGCCAGGGCTGCCATGCACAGCTCTGGGCAGGCTTAGAAACACCAGCTCACGGGCAGCAATCACAGTCACAGCCTTGCCAAGGCACAGCCTTTCCCCTACCTGAAACTTTATCCTCCAGTTTTATGTAAGCAGTTTTGCCTTTGGAGGTGACACGAAGCCGCCCTGTCCAGTCTGGATGGTCCAGTTTCCAGTCAGATGCCCTGAAAAGAAGAGCAGCTGATCACTGACCATAATCGGCCTCTCCAATTCTGCCCAGCCATCTCAGCAGAAGTCTCTGCTCCCAAACCCTCAACACCTTGAGTTGCCTCATTCCACTTCCAAAACAAGACATGAGGTCTCAGCTCCTCTCTTGTTGCTGCCAATTGACACACGACTGTGACTGGCATCTCTGGGTGAAGGGAAAGAGACACAGGCCAGAGAACATCAATTCCTCACCTTTATAAGCTTGCAAAAGAGGGAAGACAGAAGCCCAGAAGCTCACTTGAACAGGAAATCCACAAGCAACTAGTAAGTGACTTGTGAGCACTGGGAGGATCCCAAAAATTAATTAGTAACACGCTGAAAAGCCACTCCATTATTCTACCCTACTGTTGTAAAAAAACACTGAGTACTTCTGAACCCAGACGCAGCTGACTTACACCAGGTAAAACGCACACACAGACCTTGACTGACCCATCCCACTCTTTGCCACAGACTCTTGTGAAGGAAAAAAAAAAGGAAAAAAAGGAAAGAGAGAAAAAACCCAACCTACAGAATCACAGAATATTCTGAGTTGGAAGGGACCCACAAGGATCACTGACTTCAACTTCTGGCCCTGCACAGAACACCCCATAAATGACATCATGTGCCTGAGAGCATTGTCCAAACGCTTCTTGAACTGTGGCAGGCTTGGTCCTGTAAAATCTACAGGATTTTACAACTGGAAACAAATATCCCCGGCCAGGCACAACATCCGCCTACAGTCTGTCAGGTTCAGGGAGTACACAAACCCCTTCTCCAGCAGGCCTGTGGGCACAGCTTACACAGTCACACTGCTGCTTTTGGCTGACCAGAGAAGGCATTTCTAACTGCTGGTCCTGCAGCCTCTTCTTAAAAATCACCTCTAATTCCTCCCGCCTTCCTCCCCACCACTGCGAGAGCCACCAAGCCAAATCCAACGTGCCGTTATATCACATCAGCGTCACATCCCAGGGAACCCAGCAAACCGGGAGCAGACGTCAGCTCTGCCTGGAAGAGCAGGTTGCGCCCTCACCTCCTGCCCCGATTAACAGGGCAGCCCCTGCTCCTCCACAGCAGGGAGAGGAGGTTCCTCTACTTTCAGGCGCTGACCACCTGCCCACAGGAGGCAATTCCAGCCGGCGGCTCCCCCAAAGCTCGGCTGGAGGGGGCTCAGGGGATGGCCAGACCTGCTCGCGGTCACAGGACACGGCTTTGCCAAGGGGCGAGGCCGGGGCACGGCACGGCACAGCCCGGCCCCCGGCTGCACTGCCCGTCCTGCCAGCCCTGCGGGCAAGGGCTGGGCCAGGCCGGGCCGAACCGGGGCGATCGCGGGCGCCGCACGCTCCCTCACCTGTACCCGCGGTTGGAGGTGCGCGGCGGGATGCGGTAGACGTTGACATCGGGCTTGACGCAGAGAACGGACTCATACTCCAGCTCGGCCGCCGCCATGTCGGCCGCGAAGCCCTTCGAGGAGCGAGCGGCGGGAGCCTAGTGACCAGCGGCGCTACCCACGGCCATCTTTGATGAGGGCAGACACCGCCTGAGGGCGCCGGCGCGGCCGGGCGAGACGCGGACAGCGTCGGGGAAGCGGAGGGAGCCATCTTGGATCCTGGCAGAGCGGAGCGGGGGCGGGAGGGCGCCATCTTGGAGCCGCCTCTGACACAGCAGCGGCGTCCGGCGCCATCTTGGGGCCTGGCAGGTCCGCAGCGGGGCTGGCGCGGCCATGTTTGTTTGGGGCAGCGGGAGGTGCCGGGCGGGATGGCGGGAGGAGCGGGGCTGGCTGTGCCGCCACACGGTACCGACCTGCTCGTCTGGAGCCCCCGGGGGCTGCTCCCCTGCCGCCCTGGGCCAAACCCGGGGGTTTAAGTGACAATGTTCTTTCTGTGGTGCGGGGATTAGGTGGCTTTTTGGTAAAAGAGCAAACCAAAAAGGAAATGCGACACAAAGCACGACCGGTTTTGCTGCTGGAAGTGACGGAAATGCCAGCTATGCAAAGCTTAATTTCAGGAGTGGGTCTTCCCCCAAAATGTGGCCAAAGTCAGGGTGTAGATATTAGTTTATTTATCAAGAACGATAAGGCTGGCGGCATTTAAACCACTCTTTTAATGGTGCTTCTCAGTGGAGACTGGTGTTGAAGTTTACTGCTGTGCAGCATCCTGTGACTGAGTCTCTAAAAGTACCAATGTTTACTCTGAAAAGTGGAAGAAAAGGCATAAGAAAAGTTACAAAATTACACAGAGCCGTGTCTGAGCATTCCATGTCAAGCACTGGAAGGGCCTGCCTAGGGGGGTGGTGGAGTCACCACCTTTGGAGGTGTCAAGGCAAAAATAATCACTGAAACATCACTAAGTTTGAGGAATTGCTCTTTTTTTTTTCTTCTTTCTTTTTCTTTTTTTCTTTTTTTTCCCTCCCTCCCAGTAGGGAATAGCATTAGTTAATGCAGATAGAGCCATTTCCAGCCATGGCTGTCTAATCATCATTCTCTCTATTTTTTCTTGTTCTATAACTTTGAGATCAAGGACCAGTACAGCATTCAGAATCCAAGAAGGAGCTTACATTTACCTTTTGAATAGAGTTGCTTGTTGACCTAATTTTTCATTAGAACTTCCTACAGTGACTGCTAAGTTTTTTCATTGAGCACTAATAACTCACCGGGAGTACACCCCTCCATGTGCATAGTTACGCTTGCTTTTCCAAATTCAATGATTCACAATCAGCGGTATTAAATTTCACCTACCTCTTTACAGTGCTGTCATTCAGCGTGCCACAGTCCTCCTACAGTCGCTCTAGAAGGAGAGCATCTCGGATGAGGGAGTGGCAAAGGGCCAACTATTATAAGGAATGTGAGGAAAGACTCACAAGCAGCACCAGAACGCTAGGAATACATCTCCCATTCAATTCCATTGAGACTTAACCAGCAGAGGACATAACATTCTTCTGCCTGGTTCAAACAAGCGTCTCTGGACCAAAAAAATACAAAACACTGCCAATAACCACTGAAGTTTAAATTTTTATTTATTTATTACTTTTTTTTTTTTTTAAGGATTCAGCAGAGAGGTTGAAATCTTGAAATAGAACATATTTAAAATCAGATTATGAAAGCAATGAAGGATCCATATTCTTCCCACACAGAAATCTTCAATTAAGGAAAACCAAAGAACAGCAGAAGTCTTGGATGGAACTTCCACTGTGTGAAAGATCATAGCTAGCTAGACATGCCTCTGCAGAGAAACAAATGGAAGATTGGAGAGGGGCTACAAAGCTTTTGAGAACTGCAAAAGTAGAAGAAATAGAAAATACAAGTGAAATTCTCAGTTCTTACCAAAGTGTTTCAGAGACAACCTGCTTACTCTTGCAGGGGGGAGGCTTTTTTAAACCTGCTGGTCATGTTTGTAGAATTGCACATGGGTGTAACTGTTTAGTAGCTGACAGACTGGTGCGGTTTTGTAGTAAGAAACCAGGAATGGCAATACACGTCAACTTGCATTACAGCTTTACTTGCACTGGCCAGTTGAGCCTGGACATCAAGATAAACTTCAGTCTGAACATTCTCATAGACAAGCTGATGGCAGATGGGCTAGATAAGGGGATAGTGAGGTGGGTGGAGTAGTGGCTGAGCTGCTGGGCTCAGGGGCTGGCGGTCAGAAGAACTAAATGCATCTGGAGACCAGTCACTAGTGGTGTCTGGCTGCAGCTGACACTGGTTCCATAATAACTCTTCATTTATGACCTGGATGATGAAGTAACATGCACCCTCAACAAGTCTGCAGATGATACAAAGCTGGTAGGAGTGTGGCTGATGCACCAGGTGTCTGCGCTACCATTTAGAGGAACTTGAACATCCTGGAGAACTAAGCAGTCAGGAACCTCATGAAGTTCAAGGAGAAGAGAAGAGTCCTGGGAAGGAACAACCGCGTGTACTAATAAATGCTGGGGGCTGGAAAAGCACCTGGAAAGCAGCTTTGCAGAGAATGATGATGTTGCGGTCCTGGTGGACAAAAAGTTGAACATAAGCCAGCAATGTGCCCCTTGTAGAAAAGAATGCTGATATCTGCCAGGGCTGGATTAGGAGGAGTGTTGCCAGCAGGTCAAGGGAGGTGATCTGCCCCTCTACTCAGCACTGGTGAGGCCTCATCTAGAGTGCTGGGTCCAGTTCTGGACTCTCCACCAGCAGAGAGTTGTGGACATACTGGAGTGAAATATGTGGAGAACCACTAAGGTAATTAAGTGACTGGTACAGCTGTTATGCTAGGACAGGCTGGGAGAGCTGGAACTGCTCAGCCTGGAGAAGAGAATTATAGGATGATTTGGATTGGAAGGGACATCAAAGATTATCTAGTTCCAACCTCCCTACAATGGGCAGGGACACCTCCCACTAGACCAGGTTGCTCCGAGCCGCATCCAGCCAGGGGAGAAGAGAAAAGGCTTAGGGGGATTTTTTTATCTGTCTGATGGGAGCATTAATGGAGATGGAAATAGACTCTTCTCAGTGGAGCCTGGTGACAGGACAAGTGGCCATGTGGACACTCTGAAACATGGGAAGTTCCATCTGAACTCAAAAATTCATGTTTTTACTGAGGGTGGTTGAACATTGGAACAGATTGCCCCAGAGAGTTTGTGGTATCTCTGTGGAGATACCCAGACATAACTGGACACAGTCCTGGTCAATCTTCTCTAGATGACCCTGTTTTGAGCAGTGGGGTCGGGCTAGACAGTCTCCAGACAGTCTTCCAACTTTAACTAATCAGTGATACTATGAATTAGAGCCTTTCTCAGCTAACTCAGTCTGTTTATCATGAAGGAAACAGGGAGAGCCAGAGTAAAATACAATGTGATGGTTTGGAATTGACATCAAAGCTTAGAGAAGTTTTAACCTGGAGGATAGAACTGGTGAAGAACCTTCCTGCAAACTAGGGCTTGACTGGCAGGTCCCATGGTGGTGACCAGGCTGTGTGTCCCTCAGCCAAGAGGAGCCCATAGGAATAACCTCCTATCAGCGCTGCCAGTCTGGGCCCAAGGAGTCCCCCCAGAAGGATGGCAGCTGAGAAAAAGATGAAGCTAGAGGAATCTTCCTGGCAGGCTGCTGGCTGCCTATCTATCTTTGTGGGTACAGCTCAGCCCTGGCCTGTCTTTCTTTTTCTGGTTTTGTGTTGGAGGCAGCATCTGTGTCTTTCACAGACACACTCAGGAACAGAACTCTGCTCTGTCATGTTTCATTTTCCAGACCAAAACCAAAATACTGAGGCTGATTCTTGTATGTCTGGGCTTTGTTATTTCTGCTAGCAGTCTTGATTTCCCAAATTGTGAGGGGTGAGGGGGAACCCCCTTGTTAAGCATTACAAATGCCTTGCCCTGGAAGTCTTCCGTTTTTATTGTCTTGCCACATTTTGTGCAAATCAGCATTTCAGTTAACCACTTCTAACTTTTTGTCAGTCAAGTTCCTTTTTAAAAATAGACTTTTAATACCCTGAAAAGTAAGAGGCAGATGAAAATCCTTTTGTCATGACCAGTCGTGGTTTGCGGAGTACAGTGTTCCGTATTTGATGAAGTAAACTGTCTCAAGCTGGGACAGAAGCTGATCTGGATTGATAAGAATCCTAGAAATGGGATTAGCTAGGTGAATGTGCTGACCTGGTAAGATGTAGAAGTGGCTACAAGACAATAACAGATCAGACATTTGACGGCAACATGGCAGGGTTTGGACTTATGAATTACTTCCAGCAAAGGTCAGCACTGTGCCACCAGGAAAGATGTCATTCAGTTTACTTACAGAATGTAGTAAAGTATATGTCTGTGATTATCATTCCTGTGTTTTCTATTAGTGCTTTATTTAGGGCACTATTTTGTTTTGACAGTTTTGAGAGACTTCCTGTGGTTTGACTCTTTATGAGCAGATGATATCTAAATCTTCAAATGACATTCAAATGAGTCATTTTATCAGGGTGAAAGAACACACTTGGCACACACATGCGCATGCAGGAAAAGAAGATGCAGTTCCTAAAATGTCATGTGAGTTTTTTCAGTCGCGCCAGAGACAGGACTGATGGTACTTGCTCCCTGACACACTGAAATAACTGCTTCACTCAGGTAGGTATCATAAGCTGGAGAATTTTTCTCTTCTACTTGCCATTTATTATTCTTCACTCCTGAAAACCTCTCTCCCTCCTCCAGTTTCCCCTTCCATTTTCAAACCACATTTCAGCCCTTCTAGCACTCTTGAAAAACTAGTGTGGGCAGTATCTTCTAATTGATTCATCCCTCAGTTTACTTTGGAGTAGGACTTGCGTTACTATCTTTACAGCATTCCCTGTTTCCCTATCCCCTTCATACCATTTTCTGTAGCTATATGGAGAGGCAGCAGGGTTCAGCTCTTGCAGCACTGTTCGCCAGTTGTCCCTCTAAAAGTTGCTTCTACATGGATCAGCAAGACCACAGGAAATGGAAGAAACTTGGGAGAATTTTAAATTAAGCCTCCAGCTTTAAGTTAAGTGTTCCAGTAACTTCCTTCATAGCCTTCCTTGCAGGTCACCCTTACCTACCTACAAGTCTCTTAGCAGATATTACTGAAAAATGGATAAATCATGATGTTTGTTACAATTGTTTATCTCATTTTCTTCTTAGTGAAGGAGTTCTAACACTTACGCATTGCTCCACATTCAGACTGTATGTTATGCAAGAATGAGATTGATGATTTGAAATTTTTTTAAAAATAATATTTATATTTAGCCCTGCATACAACAGTCTCTGGTATTTAAGTACTGGCATAATAGAGGTTAAAAGATGGTCAGTTGTCTTATTGATGTCTTCTCAGTTGCTTCTGCAGGCTGTATTCAGCTCTTCCCTCTTCAGTTTCCTTGCATTTTGGTAACAGTTTTAGGGACCTTTCAGCAGCACAACTGCCTCCATCAATTCAGCAAGGGTTTACTTAACAGGAATTTTATAGACAATTATCTTAATGCCTAAAGGATGAAGATCAGGTTCTTTTTCTCAGTTCTGTCTTGGCTTTGCTGATTTTCTTTTCCTTTCTAAATTTACTAAGTCCAAGAATAATTGAGCAATTAACATTTTTCCTCTAGTAAGATCATAGTTTTAAAATGTCACTTAAGTGTGCTGTAGGTCAGCTTCATTGTCTTGCAATAAGACACCTCATATCTAAAATGGCTCAAGGACATTACTCTGTGTTTTCATTTTTATTTCAACAACTAAATATCTATCTGTTCTTCTTAAACATTCATTTCTTGTCTTTCATAGAGTCTTAAACCATTAGTGTCTTGCCTTTCTCCTCATCAAGATAAGCTTTCCAAGGAACCAGCAGACAGCTCAAAACACAAGCAAAGGAAAAGGAAGTGGTCACTGACACTTCCCTAAAATACCCCTTAGCCAACAGAGTTTATGTCCTATCTATTCTATTTGTAATACCCAGAAAGTGAAGCAGGGTTATTTCAGCAAGACAGGCATTGCTTTCTTAACTTAAATGTATTTTGCCAGTTATGCCAGAAGAAATTGCTCATTTTAAAGGAAACAGGAACTAAAAATGCTGATTTGCCTTTCTGAAGACGGAAGTCAATCAGGAAACACACCAGGGGACAGCATGGCCATGTGAATAGAGAGGTGCACTTTGCAGACTAAAAAGAACCAGACAGAAATCAAAGGGGGTGACAGAGATAGGAGAACATAAGTGTATAGAGCGCCCTGCTTGAATAGTGGCCTTACATAACTTAGCCACAAGAATGATGAAGGTGTACAATGGGCATATCAGTAACAAACTTGTATAGACCAATGCCTTTGTACCCGGACAGCTCTGTACTGTCACCTGACTCAGGGATGCTTCAGTAAAGGTTAAGAGAGGAATTTGGGGAGAAGGATGTGAATTGCTACTAATTTGCTTTCTGTTTTATAGCTGCAGAATGCCTCAAGCCCTGGGCAATAGCAGTTCACAGGAACAGGCTGCTGTATATTATGCACCGGAATCAATTGTCTCCATTGCTATCTTCATCATCGTTTTCATCATAGGTATCCCAGGCAATGGGTTGGTGATCTGGGTAGCTGGTCTAAAAATGAAAAGGTCTGTGAACACTGTCTGGTTCCTAAACCTTGCTGTGGCTGACATAATGTGCTGCTTGTCCTTGCCGTTTTCCATTGTTCACCTGGCCCTCCATGAACACTGGCCCTATGGCTGGTTCCTCTGCAAAGTCATTCCATCAGTCATAATCTTCACCATGTTTGCTAGTGTCTTCCTACTCGTGGCCATCAGCATTGACCGGTGCCTCCTGGTGATGAAACCTGTCTGGTGTCAGAACCACCGAACAGTGAAATTTATGTTGCTAATATGCAGTGGCATTTGGATCCTGGCCTTCATTTTCTGCTGCCCTGTCTTCTACTACCGTGAGACAAGCATTTACGATGGCAAAACGGAGTGTCGGTACAATTTCGGAGTTGATGATTATATAGATGATCCTGTAAATGTGTCTCTAAATGAGTTAGAGGAAGAATACTCAACCTACAATTATAGTGACTTGTGGGGAAACACTAACGAAGGTAATTATTCTATACCCCTTGCCTATGTGATAATAAACATCACTAGGGTTGTCTTTGGCTTTGTGCTCCCCTTTGGCATAATGGCAATTTGCTACGCCCTCATTGTTTTCAGAACACGTGCAAATCAGTTTCACAAGCCACACAACAGGATGCTGCGAACAATTGTGTTTGTGGTAGCTGCATTCTTCATCTGCTGGGCTCCATACCATGTAGTTGGGATTCTCTGCATTGTACCTAGTCTTGGAACAGGACTGATGGAGTCACTGATCCTTTGGGACCACCTCTCTACAGCACTTGCGTATGCCAACAGCTGCATCAACCCCCCACTTTATGTTTTTGTGGGACGGGACTTCAGGGCAAAGGTACGGCAGTCGGTGCAAAGAATCTTGGAGGGTGCCTTTAGTGAGGAACTCACATCTTCAACCCTTCACAGAACCCAGACTTCAGCAGAGAAGAACCTTAGCAGCACCTTGTAATGCAGGACTTCCTATCACCAGTGTAGAAAGAGCAAGCTATGGCGCTGCACATCAATCACTCTCCACGTAGCAGGTGATTTTGCTCCAGCATGTTTGACTAATCTGCAGCTCCAACCCAGGCCACTGCAATCATTCCAATCATGACAGATAACCCCCTTTCTATCCTACACTAGAGAGATGGGAAGTTGGAATTACCGAGTAAAAATCTGAGGGATGACTGTGGTGAAGCAGAAGACACAGTATTTTAAACCTACACAGAGTATTTTGAGAAAGCAGGGCTGGCTACAGATTTGTGGTGGGAATCATGTAGTTGGACCTCTCAACTGAGATGAGAATGTTATTTTATTTGCATATGTCTATGTTCTGCATCTCCTGTCTCTGATAAAGTGCAGATAAAACTTAACTCGGATGCTGCTCCTCAGGAGGTCATCACATCTTTTCCCTGTGACTCTACTAGGGGTCTGAGGGGGGTGTGGGAATATCTGAAGATTTCCCTAGAGGGTACTGCTACATTTCTTTACAGCCATGCACTAGAACAGCACTTGCCCCAGTCAGCTGCATCGAACTGACTTTTGTGCCCTGGTACACGCCCAATGTATTTCTTTGTCCTGGCAAATACATCACTGTAGGGTAGTAACTGGTCAATACACATGCTGTACCTATGTTCATTAGCATGTGCACACTCACGGTCTCTCCAACACTCCCTCCACCACCAGAGTCCCAAATCTTCCTTTTAGGAAGTAGTTTGAGATTATCCAAATGTACCTACTGCATTCTGAGATGGCACACAAGCAGAATTTGAGCAACTGCAGTCATTGATGACCCAGATTAGGTGACTGCTGGAATATCAGCCATTTGGCAAAACCCTGGAACTGAGAAGTGATAACATCCAATCTGACCCCAAGAAGGTGGGGAATGACCATGTTGTGGCTCAGTCACATCAGGCTCTATTTACAAGAGAGATCTGCTTCTTATGCCCTTCCAGCAAAGAAAAAGCTTCATCCAGTCAGGTTGTTTGGGGTGTTCCCAAGACTGAATGTTCCCTGCTCCTGAAAAGCAGAAATATATTTACTACATACTCTACGGAAGCAGTTTAAAATCTACTTTTTGTTCTAGTCCTTCCTCACAAGAGAAAGGTCAGGAAATAGTACGACAAACAGACATTATACACTGGTAGAGTTTTCACTCTGCCTTTCTGGTAAGCACGAATTGAAAGACTCTTAGACCTCAGTGCCCTGAGAACAGCCAGCTGGGAGAACTTTCAGCTCTTAACATCCTAAAAAGTCTGTGTCTAAAGTACATCCAGGTGTGGGCTGTCCATTTGGACATGTCCACACCCAAATTCTAAGGTGGGAACCGAGCCATCATGACAGGCGCCGCTGAAAGAAAAAAATCAATACGGGCACCAAAAGAGTTAAACCATAAACATTCACTTTTTCTTTTTATTAAGAAAGCATGCACAAAAATAAACTCGTGAGACCACGCCCCTCTCTCCCTGACACGAAGCACTGAGGGCCACATTGGGCAGGAGGGGCCTGCAAGACCCCTCTGTGGGCCAGGCTGGCCCCCCTGCCCTCCCTGCAGGCCGGTGCCAGCGCACCCGCAGAGCTCCACGCCCACCCATCGATGTCTTCCCACGCACTAACAACGCACATTGATTTCAGGAGCAGAGGAACGAGGCTAATTTGCACACTGACCGGCATGTATTTACATATGCAAATGAGGCACAACTTAATATGCAAATGAGGCAAATATGCAAATGAGGAGCACTTGGATACGCAGAAGGAGCCATCTTGGTTTGTTTTTCTTCTGGTGGTGTTTTCAGACTTCCACAGGGCCGGCTCTCAGTAATGTCCTCTGCAAAACACTAACTGGCACCTGCCGGAAGTTGTCTCTCATTGTCGTCTCTGGTGCCACTTTCCACAGAAACCTATCACACAGGCTGTATCATTCCCATCCTGAGGCAGCAGAGATAACAGCTGACTCCACGTTGAAGCTGTCTGGGATTCCTCATTTCTCTTGGAAATGCTCACTGATGAACTCCCCCCCAAACACACACTTAAAACAAAAAAAAAAAAAAAAAAAGGGAAAAAAAAAGAAAAAAAGGAAAAAAAGAAAAAAAGTGTTGTTCCCCCCTTCCAATGCAATGAGACTCTGTCCACTTCCTTGACAACAATCCAATTTCCAATTGGTTTATTCCTACAGCAAATTTAAAAAGCAGTGCTAGTTCCCCACCTTCCTGCAGTCAGAATAGAGGTTATTACTTTACTCCTGTGCTCCAGGTCTGTCAAGCAGCCATGATAGTCTATTTCCATGTTTGTTCCCTTCACTGGTAAACAGGAAATAAGGGCTGGGGGGAGGCTTAAGAACTATTAAGAGGAAACAAGAGGTTTGACATAACAGAGCCATACCAGAAAAAAAGGGGAACACAGGACACAACTTTGGGGAGGAAGCATCTCAACGCTCACTCCTGCTCCTGCACCTTTTCCACCTTCCTGATTTGCACGTGCTGACAAAGCTTATCCTTCAGGATTTACACTAGATTACATCATCTCCCCCAGCTGAACTGCAAGGGGTCTGACACACCCTCCTCCCTTTTATACTGCACTCTTTGGCTGGTCAGTTCAAAACTCTGCCCCGCTTCACCCTCTCTTCCCTTATGCCCCTCTTATGAAATTGGCTCGCGAGGGCCGCCCAGTCCCTGACCAGAGGGTCCAGCCCTCGACCAGCAGCCCCCGAGTTCAGCCCCACTCTGCACAGCAGCTTCCTCTGCCCACCAGGAGCCCATTCACCAAGTGGGAACCGCTGACGGAGGATGTGTGTCTACACAGCCAGACTCTTGTTGCTGGCACTCTCAACCACAGGCAAGGACAGCCTCCAAAGAAATATGAGGGGCGGGCGGCCAAATAACAACCGGACAAATACTGATGGGAGAAAACTTCCAAATTTGCATATGAAAGGAAGAGCCTCACTACATATTTTGAAAAAGGGGTTGAAGGGGTGTGGGGTGAAATGAAAAGCTCTGGGGAATAGAACTTGCTGAATCACGTGACACCCCTGACTGCTTCTTTCACCTGATGGGTATGTAGGCTTCACCTAGAGACTGCAAAAGGCAGTGTAGGAAATGGGTCAGGATTCCCTCAAAATCTCTCCCAGTCTTCACAGATGGCACCACATTCTGAAACCCAACTTCTCTGCTGAAATACCATCTCTGCTACATTCTCCTTTCTCCAAACTCAGGTCTGCCCTCCCAGCTCAGCTCAGCTCTCCCTACCTCAGGGATCACCCTCTCTTGTACTTGGGAACACCACTTCTTTTTTTGCTGTTCCTGCTGGTGCGGCGAAGTTCACAGAGCTAAGATCACCCCTCCAGTGTCCCTTCAGCCCCCTGACCTTTACAACATTTACGAAACAACATAACTACAGGCTCCCAGGGTCCACTAGGCTCTCTCACTCCAGTAGCCAATACAACAGATTCACCGGCCACCTTGAAGGGAAAGAGGGATTGTTAAACGCAAAATGATGGAGGCAGAGAAAGATGCACTCGAGGATTCAGCCTTCCAAGGTCTTTTCATGGCACCAAGGACCCATCTTCCCGCCCTCCACAGGGCACTGCGCAACACGAAAGAGCCGATCCGATGCGTCCGAGGCCACCGGAGGAGGGGGAGGGCTGTGCTCAATTATTGGTAATAATAATAATAACAATAATAATAATAAACAAAAGAAGAAAAGAAGATAAAACAGGACGCAAGGAAGGATTATCTTCGGCAGCATCTTGCGGTGGCTTCTCTGGCGGAGATAGAGAATATATATCTATGTACAGGCAAGGCAGGGAGGCTGGGGAGGGCGGTGCTGGCACCATTGACCCCATGTCCCCCTCCCCTCCCACGTCCTTCATAAAGGACGGGCTATCAAGTCTGTAACTCGCTAGGTGATCAAGTCCCAGTCGAAATCATCGGGGATTTCCTCATTGGCGCCTGGAGGAGGCCCTGGAGGCCGAGGGACCAGATGATGAGCTGAGCCAAAGACAAGAAAAAAGGAAAGAGAACAGTTAGAATCAAAAACTACATCCTTTTTCACAGTGGGCCCTTGGGCAAAAGAAACCAGAAGTGATCTGGGCCTTCTCCTTTCCAACTGTCTAACAAACAAGAACACTATTGGCATCAATCCCCCTGTCGGACAGCATCTACCAATGTCTGGGAGTGTTCTGCTGTGAAATTCTCCACAGCAGGTTCTACAGAAGTTAAGTTTCAGTCTCCTTTACTTACCTCATAGCTGACTGCTGACAGAGTACAAAGGACTTCATCAACAGAAGCTTCTCACGTACAGTTGTCTTCAAACAACTAACTGAGGGTGAGGCTAAGCTAGAAGACTTTATGTGAAGTGAAAGAAATCATGCCTTTGAAATCCTAATCCTTCCCAGAGCTATGACAGAGCCCAAAATGGAGGGTCCCTTGCAGTCCCTGCTCCCTCTCTACCCACAGTGCTCCATTTGATTACTGAGTGCTTTGGGAGAAATGCACAAAGGGGTTTGGAACGAGTTCTTTAATATTCATCGGTATAATAGGCCTTAATGTCACCCCTTACCTGGGCGATTATATCCTGGAGAGTCCTGGGTGGAAATCTGGTACATAGGAGATGGCCCGGAGAAGAGATGGGGAGGCTGGGGCTGACCATAGGAGTTCACTGTGAAAGGAAATGAATTAAGAAAACAAAAAAACAGCTGTAAATGTTCAGGTCAGAAGCCTTGGCCCTGACTGGGTAGCAGCTCAGCCACAGAGCAACTCACTCAGACCCACAGGATACTGAGGAGATGTTCAGCTGTTGGGTCCTAACTGCAAGCTATAGCTTGGTCAGGGATCTTGTTCTTGAAACCAGCAGAAGTTTCTCTATTATTGTAAAAGAAGAAAATTTTCATCCAGAAATACCACAAGGTGGCTCAGTATCATCCATTTAGTTCAGTGCTAGATGACACACACCATTACAGTTCTATCAGACCATCGTATCCCCTCCTCAGAATGCATCCTCTACTCCTTGTACAGTATTTCTCCAACAAGGGTGCAAGAGCTTTCTTTTTTACTGTTCCTGCCATCTGGAATAACAATCTCTCTACCTTGCCATTCCTCTCTGTGGGTCACCTAAAAAAGCACCATCACCTTCTCCTCTTCCAGGTTTGCCTTTTAAATATATTCCTGCCTGGAGGTTGCCTGTCAGTAGCATGCATCACATAACAGCAGTCTGTCCAGGCCACAGGTATAGGACATCCCAGTTCTTTAAAGCCAGAGGAAGCTGAGTTGCTATGAACATCTCTGACAGCCTAGCTCTGAGTTGCTCAGTGCTGCATTGCCTGGTAAGGCTGCAGGTAGTTTAGGATACTCACAGAACTGGGCCTTCGTTTACACGTCATTTTAGTCTCCCCCTAATTACCTTGGTTCATGGATTGCTCCTGTTTGCCACTGTTCAGGGCACAAGAATCAGAGATTCGAGGGGGCTGCTGTGGGCCAACCAGATGAGGGAGCTGACCAGTCTGGGTAAGGAAGTGATTAAGGGAGTCACAGAGGTTGGCAATATGGTGTTGATCCAGCGTCCAGTTCTTCCGCTCAGCCTGGCGCAAACTCTCCATGAGCTCTGCAGGGGACAAAGGACAGTGTCAAAGACAGTAGTCACACTGTGATCTTCCCTGCTAAGGGTTTCTGTCTCCTGCCCCTAAATCCTACCTCCTCCTCACAAACCAAACTTTATCGTTTCAAATCTGTCACCAGACTCCTGAAGAGCTCCACATCTAGGATACTGTCACACTGACTCAGGTAAGGCAAGAAAGAGTTGGAAGGAAAAATCTCAGTTAGCTTTCTGACATACTTTTATGATTAATTCTCCCTGTCCCAAATTCTGCAGTGTTCATTCAAGTGCTTCAGGATCTTTAACAGAACCCAGGAAGGAGGACACCTCTTTTTAAAAATGAGGTGAATCACTGAGAAATCCAGGCACTTGCCACAGTTACATTGAAAAAAAGATCCCTGCAAAGCACTCGCATGTTCTAGACTCCAGCCCTAGTCACTGAGTCACTAGCCCTAGTCACTAGGCCAACACTGACCTGAGAATTGGGAGTGCTCAATGCTAGACCAGTTCAGCCGGTTTACCATCTTGAAGCTTTCCTTCAGGGAATCAATGTTGGAGCACCAATCAGGGGGAAACGCTGGAATGAAACAGGGACAAGATTAATACAATACAGATCACCCTTTCCCTCCACCCCTTAATATAAAAAGATTGGCCCCTCCTCACCAAAGAGCCTGATGCTACAACAGCTAGAAATCCTTTCTCCCTTGGAAAACCAGGGATGGTATCTCCTTTTTCACTAAGGCCCTGACTTTATGCTGCATCCCTTAACAGAATCCCAAACCCAGGGTGGATATATCTATCCTCCATTCTCCAGTAAGGAAGCAATTTCCTTCTCAGATTTCAACCATATCTAGTTTTCCCCATTTTCTACACACAAGTAGGTACTACTTAGGGAAAGCTCACTTGTGGGATTTCTGTCTGGGGGCTCCTTAATGCTCCCTTTCCGCCATCAGTGCTTTCCAGCACCCTGACTCACCAAAGCCAGCATTGTTGATTGAGGCCTGTGACTGCTGCTGCTGCTGGTGCTGGTGTGGCTGCTGCTGTGGGTGGGAGTGTGGGTGATGCTGTTGATGCTGGTGGTAACCTCCATGCTGCATTGGGGGCGGGTGCATGGACATCACTGGTGGAGGGCCATAACCTTCACCACCCTGCTGCTTTCCTCCTTGGGATGGGCAGCCCTCTGGTGTTGGAGTGTGGAGTGGGGGAGCAGCACCCACTGAGGAGGGGCCTTGCTGCTGCTGCTGCTGGTACATATAGTAATTGTGGTTGGAGGGCTGCATGTCACCAAGGAGAGAAGAGAAACCTGCCGAGTAAATGAAAGAGGAGGGAGCTTTAAGACAGCGTGGATCAGACCTCTGCTTACATGATCCAGCTCTAATTTCACACTGCTCATCCCGCTATTTATGAAGCTTTCGGAGTGCCCTCTACAGGCTGCCAACAACCATCACCTGTGCAGTTAGGCCCTTGCTGTGCTCCAGACTGTTCAAAACAAAAAGCCCTACAACGAAGACCCAGAAGGATTTTAGTTCAGCACTTAAGTTCCTCCCTGGATTTTTTCCTAGACTTACCAAAGTAATCCAACCTCTCCTGAAATGCCAAGCACGTGTTGTTTTCCTATAAATGACCATTAAACAAACTTAAACAGCAGAACATTTAGAAAATGGGTAACTTAATACTTAATCTGACTTGCTGTTTCCAAAGGCTCCCTGGAGTTCCCTTCTTACAAGCAGCTTGGTCAGGAATCTTCAAAATTTTTCTCACACTGATGGTAGAGGTCATAAAAGACTCTGCTTTTGTACAAAGAGCACACTGTACACATCAGAGCTCCTTTATTACTTTCATTCCTCCTGACTCACTGGGTGTGTCACTTCCATCCTCCTGTATTTCAGGCAACCCCTACACGCGAGAGCATCAGGTATTTTCCACACTTCCCCAACACCAGGAGCTCAGCATATCTCTTATGGCTGCTTCCCCTGTTCATTCTCCCCATACAGTGGGGAACCTCTGTGGAAAACCAGTCAGGGGCACTACATGCCATTAACCTGAGCTACTCACTTCTTACTTTGAGTACCCTTACTTGCCCATCTGCAAGCAAGCCTCACATTTTCATCAACCCCTAGAGTATCCTACTACTGTTGTGGGGCAAAAGGATGAATACTGCCATCCTGACTGAAAAGCTGCCTAAAAATTTTTTTCAAAACCTGCAAGTTTTCCTACACTGCCTTGCAGCCTAAGACTTGGAAGGAAAAAAACAGCAGACAACTGCTAAGTTTGTAAAATCAGAGGAACACATCAAATCAAGGTTCTTCTTTACATTTTTGTAACTTGCTCACTCATACTACAACACCTCACACAACGGGCTCCCACTAGGAGTGCCAGCATGATGAAAGCAGTAAAGGTATATACATTTTTATTTCACTGAAGCTTCAAGTTCAGGAGGCCCCTTCTCGAGTAGCAAACTTTGCCTGCACTGTGTGATGGCTGATAGCACAGGTGAGAAGCTCATGTAATAACACACTCCTTTTTTACACCAGAGTGATATTTACAAGAGTGTTTTAAGGCAGAAAGAGCTGTAAGTTTTTCTGAAATATTTTCCGTGGACATTTCATCCCTGCAGTGATTCTGCCCTCTTCTGGCTGCTTACTCAATCCCAGAAATGCAAGATACAAATGGAGCTGGAGGCTCTCTCTTCCCTGCTCTCAATCCACAAAGCTTAATTCTCCAAGGCCTTGTACAACCCTAGTTTTAACAGATCTGAGCAATGATGATTTTCCACTCTCCTTTTGAGAAACTCCAGATGCAACAATCCCCTCCCTCTTATGGTTTCTAGCCTGACAGACTGTGAATATTTCTGACATGCTTTTCTTCAGGACTTCATTTTTCTCAGTTTCTGCCATTTTAGTATTTGCATTTGTATCAACACAAGGCATTTTTAAATCATTGTGCTTTTTTATTCTGAGAGAACTAGGGGGAGCAATGCATAAAGGACGTGCAGATTTCTTATCAGCTTCTGGCAGAAGTAATTACAGCATGCCAAAGAAGGAAAGTCTGTTTGCACAGGCTCCTGAATGAGGAAAGATCTGAGAGATGCCAAATGGACAAGACTGTGTGGGCAGATACCTGCCCACCCCACATGACGCATATAGTTACTCACCGTGCTGAGAGGAAGATGATTTCTCCAGCATGGATTTGTAGAGATTTCGGAAGGACCAGCTAAGATCCTGGAAGTTGATCTCAGAGTAGGAGAACTTGAAATCATGGTTGGCACTGTACAGCGGGGGCGGCACATCGGCCCCTTCACGGCCCTGCCCCCCTGCTACAGTAGAGGCAACATCCACAGGCCCTGCACCCTGCTAAGGGAGGGAGGAATATGGCCTTTAGCCTGTACTAGGTTTTGCAGCTTGAGACAGAGATCAGAGACCAGATATGCATAGAACATGCACTGATATCCCTGCATCACTTAGCTCATCTTCCAACAAATCTTCCCAAATTTTTTTTGGAATTCCCATTTTCCTTGCGGAACACCAACCACAACTGTTCCTCTGCAGCACAGTGGCTCCAGCCTTTTCTTCAGCTATCTAATACCATTATGCCTTTATCCTTTATCCCCATCCAACCCTTCGCTAAAATTCACTTCCTCCTTATTTTCTATCTCTGCAATTTCAGCTCCTTCCCTTCTTTTTATTTTTGCCTCCACATCACAATTTTCACAATTCCCTCTCCTCACCACTTCGCTTTTCCATTCATACACTCCTCCCACTCTCCTTTTCCTCCCACTTCTATCCTTTTCCCCGCGGCTCACCTGACTGTAGTTGGCAATGGGGGTGGTGCTCTGGATCGACATCTGAGGGGTGGCCTCAGGTGGCAAAGAGGCTTCTGTGCTGACTGGAACAGCCCCTCGGGGGCTTTTACTTGCCTCTTGTTCTGGGGAGTCTTGTGGTATCTGTGGATGGGGAAGAAAGAGAAAAGGAAAGGAGCAGAAATCAAAAACAGATGGAGAAGTGAAACTGCAGATGGGAAGCCAGCTCCCCCGCTGTAGAAGTTCATGGCTTAAAAAAGAGGAGGACTGGGCCTTAGTCACTGAAAAGTCAGGATAAAGGACTTTAAACATGATTAACTTTCCTACTGAATAGCAGCAACAACAGGCAATCAGCAGACATACACACTAGTTTGTTCAGTCCTGGCCTTTGTCTCTCCATCTATACACCCTGACCCCAAAACATTATCATGGTCTGGTGCTGAAGGGAATTCCCAGCCCACTCCGTGCTGTGTGGAAAGAAAAACACTCACGTCATCATCTGGAGGATGCCGCCTCTTGCGAGATATATCTGGACATGTATCTATTGTCCAATAAGAGCCCTGGAAAGAAGACCCATTGGTGAATGCATAATGAAATCACAGAGCTTCCTGAAGTAGGGGGCTGCTGACTCAAGGAATGCAGCACCAGCTAAACATTAGGACCACAAGGACCACCCTCTAGAACCTCAGACAACCGAGACTTGGGTATTGGCAAGAGATTCCTCTCTTGCACTGCGTTGCATTGAACAATGAGGTACAATGCTACTGGTGAAAAGCAGAATCCTCTACTTTCCATCACTCTGAGACAGGACACCAAAAGGATGGTTTGATCCAAGCTAAGTGAACTCTTTTAGGCCTGCACACTCTGTTCAGTAGCTTCCTCACAACTTGCATTTATTATTAACTGATGAGAACCAACTCAATGCTGGGATTTGGCAGACAGCTAAAAGGATTGCTCTTTTTCCATGGTTGTGGGACTCCCCTTAGAGCATCCACAGAGGGGCCATGATGGCTAAGAAATAAACCATGGTTAAGAACTAAAACACATGATGTACGGAGAGGTCTGTTTAGCTTGGACAAGAAAAAGCTAAGGAGATCAAACCACTGTCTTCAACTGCGTAAGGGTATTATAAAAGACAACAGCATCACACAAGAAAAGGCAACAAAACACAAGTTACAGCAAGGGAAAGTACAGTCAGATATAAACAAAATTTTCTTCACAATGATGGTGATGCAGCACTGGAACAAGTGCCCAGTTTTGCTATCTCCATCTCTGGAGATAAAATCTGACAGATCTCATCAACCTAATGTGATTGTTCCTGTCTGGGAGAGGATAGAGGTATATGTCAACCTCCAGAGGTCTCTTTCAACATAAAATAGTCTGTAATTATGTGTGTTGTCTTCTGAATAAATACAAAAAGAACTCCAGAGTGTGATTTAGTTTGTTTTACCCTCCAATCAACATCTGAATAAGTAACAAGCACAGAACAGGTTTTCATTATAAACCCAGCCCAACATGCCAATGAACACCTGCAAACATATACCCTTAAGTCTGTTAGGACTTCCTGGAATAAGCCACATAATTAATGGTAATTTTGAGCAGTGATCTTCAAAGATCTACTACTTCCATTTATAGATCCCAAGTGAGCACCACACAGTCCCTTAAATATAACCTGAAATAAAAGGCCTGAGCAAATGGTCTTTTCTTTTAACTTTAGGATGGGGGAAGGAGACAATCTTTCTGTCTAAATACATAGCTTCTTGCCCCTACCATCTCCTCCTGCTTGTTTGGTTGTGGATTTTTTTAAACAATAATACCTGCATGCCAAGATGCCAAGTCTTGGTTTTGCTAGCAATTCCCCTTTACAATCCGTATACACTATCAGAGCCTTATCAGTCCTCAGTAAGCCAACAAATTCCTAAATTCTTGAGTTTTACTTGTAAATTATTTCTACAGATTTAAACTATGTGGTGATGACATTTTTTTTCCAACACCAAGTATTTCACAGTCTATACAGGTAGTAATTCTGCTCTCATTTCCATGGATCTTGCCTCCATGAAATCCATGATGTCACATCACAGTCCTGCTGTTCACCAGCAGCCACTATGCTCTCTCATAACAGAACTGGTTGGGCTACACCCACATTTTACACACAAAGATCAAGAAAAAGAAACAAAACTAATAAAGTACATTCAATCACACTTTTGACTTCTGCCAGTATCTTTAAAGTCAACTGAAGATCACAGATAAGAAAAATAATTACTAAAACCCTTAAAGCTCCTTTACAGGTTCCCTTTAAGTAAATGCTACTGTAGCCAAAGGACTGCAGTAAATCTTACTACTGCTTCCATTTTTGCCTACACTTTAGGTTTCAAATTCCAACCATGAGTTAGAAAGGGCAACCCCAGCTTATTCCCTGCAGTTTTAAATTGCTTGCCCAGGAGGAGATTTCTTACCTTCCCAGGATCATCTCTTGGTCGAGGCACCTTTCGAAAACATTTATTCAGAGAGAGGTTATGACGAATAGAGTTCTGATGAGAGAGTAAGAGATACAGGTAAGTGCTGCAACAAAAACATACAGTCTTCTGAGTATGCCCAGGAGCAGGTAGAGAAAATAGGATGGTACATACTCAAAAGCCAAAGCTCACTACATATTCCTGGAATGGGGCAGAACAGAAGCTGTGGAAAGGGATGGATTAAGATGACAATATGGGGCTGAACCAGCTCTACACCTACAGAAGGTGCAATGAAAATAGCATCAGTGTGATGCAGAGGATGGCAGTGATGTGGGTTTTGTGGGGGCTTTTTTTTTTGTTTTTCTTGGTTGGTGTTGGTGGGTTTTGGCCAAACTCCTTCTTAATGGACCACCACATACATTCAACAAAATTCTCAGAGAAAATGGGACTTCTGGCTCTGCATTTTCTCCAGTTGGTCAACTCAGTTTTACATCAGCCTTATTTTAATCAGTGAGGCTATTTTGCATAGAATTTAAAAAGTAAGTCTTATAAATAGGCAAAAAAGGGTACTTCAGTGATGCAAGCCCTCACCTTCCAACCGATACCAGCATTTTTGTAGTAGGGAAAGTTGTCACAGATCCAACGGTAGATCTCACTAAGCGTCATCTTCTTGGCAGGTGATGAGTTGATGGCATATGTGATCAAAGTGGCATAGCTGTAACGTGGCTTCCCATCTTGGTGCACTGCAGCCTCATCCTTACTCAGTGTGGCATTGGGATCTGTTGGTGAGCCTGGGGGACACTTTCGGGCAGACCCTGGAGGTCCTGCTTGTGAGGACCCCCCTAATTTTTCAATAGTAGCCCTTAAAGTAAGCTGTGGGAGCCAGTCTATGGAAGTGAGGCTACTTTCCAGGTCAGAGGCCATGGTGCTGGAAGCAGGAATATCTGTGCGGAGAAAGGAGAGGAAAGGAAACTCTTGAGACACAAACAAGGTGAAGCATAAGAACAGAAACATCCATTTGCATTCTTCTTCGGCTTCTCGCCCTATCACAAATACCTGCATGAAGATCATCCTGCTTCATGCATCTTATTCACAGCCAGCCAGAACCATCCCAAAAGGCCTAGGACTGTGCCTCAGGGAGGATCATCCGTACTGAGAGCAGGTGGGACAGTGCTTTGTAACACTGATGGTAACAGTGCTAGGGCAGTCTTACCCAGAGCACTGTTCCCAGGTAAAAAACCAAGATCTGCTTAGGGGAAGTGGAGCCCTTTCAGTAGGTATATCACATTCACTCCTTTACTACATAATCCATGTAACCTTGGTACCCTTCGCCAAGATCACCTGTAAGCCAGGAGGTTTGCAGTGTCAGGTAAGAGGAAAATCATAGCTAAAAGGAAATACTCATTCATGCCATATACAAAGCACAATTTAATTAGATCATCTGCAAAGTCAGGACTATCTCAATTTGAGGGGAAATTAATTTCTCTCTGAGGTCTAGCCTCTCTTTTTGCATTAGGTGACATTATAATGAATCCTATTCCTTAGAGCTAGGATTACATATCTCATTTTAAAACACCAAGATCATGCATAATACTATATATAGATAATTACATCTACCATGTCGAGTTGGAACAGACTATATTAAGCTCATAATAGTTAAAGCTTTGCCTACCATAACCAGTTTTTCCTATATATATATATATATAATTTCATTGAATTAAATCCTGCTGAATTCACAGTATCACAGGCAAGAATTTTCTCCAATTCTGAGGCGCAGAAAAAACTCACTTGTCTGAAGTCACATAAGTTTGCTACAGGAAGAGACTCAGGATCTTTTATCTCATAAATGTTACATACTTCCCCTCATAAAAATAAAACACACACAGCTAGCAGTTGTGTACAGGGATTTCTACTTAACAATTATTTTGTAAGAAGAAAACATTTAGCAGCATGAACTTGTATGAACTTGTACACTTAGCACACTAACTTTTATGTAGTCTGTTGCAGTAGGTAAGGCAGCAGAAAGTTCATCATTCCTACTCACAAGTGGCTGCATTACTCTAACTAGGAGCAATCCCTTGAAGTCCTTCCCTAAGGCAGCTAGGTTTCCAAGGCCATGACTTGCACTGCTCTTTGCATAAAGAGAAGAATCATGTCTTGAAGGGATGCAAGTTCTACACCTTTCATTTCTGAAATTAGTTTTTCCAGAAGATTAGATGGTACTGTCTTTGAGCATGCTGGAGCATACACAAGACAAACACACAAACACTTATGTATGTATAGCAAATGAAACACTTGCATACATGTAAGAGAAGAGGCTGACACGAACACACTCTGCTTAGGAAAGATTCATCAGCAGACACCTCCCACTGAGTGCATCACTCAGATGAGTGGATCAGATGAGACAGGGAGACACCCATCTGCATGAATACCAATTAGATACTTGTTCTAAAAATAGGCATTTGACAATAACACAGTGTGGATGCACAGATCCAGAGACAGATGCACCCAGCATTTTGACACTGAAGCTACCCGTTCTTCCCCCACAACCCATATGCATTATACCTTTCACTTCTGCACTCCAGTGCTCTCACAGCACTAAAGCACTGAAGTCCATACTCCAACGCATTCACATGCACTAAACCTTTCATTTCCATGCATGTGCTCACCACACCTCTTAGGGCTCAAACACCTACACAATACCCCAACAAAATCCATCCCTCAGCCCCCACAGGCAGTGGCTCCACAGCCCGGGCCTCAGGAGACACCTCCGAATTGCAGCACCACAGGGTCTATGGCAAGTGGAAACACTTTTATGTCTTGGGGAGGAAAGCAAAAGCCCAACTGCTATTAACTTACCTATCTACTCATCTGCCACACTATCACTTAGGATAGGGATGACTACTTGCTACACAGCTAACTAGATGATCTAAGCTGCTAAACACTTTCCATTATGCAGCCCCCTCAAGTTGTGCTTTATTGAATAACTCTTTTTGACTGATTTAATCTAATATCAAACATTTGAAATTTACACAGATTTAAAAAAAATAGTAGGACTATTCCTTAGTGAATAATACAAGGGAAAAGCAACAATCTATTTTTATCCAGTGGGGATGGACAGACCACCATGTAATCAAAACACAGCTACATTTACATGGTAACTTCACAGGCAAAGCCCTCACTAGAAGTAGTGTCCCACTTGGAAGAAAACAAACATGAACTAAATATAAGTTGAATGCTTCATTTTGTAAATGTGTCTCATATAAATTTTAATTTCTGTGGTGCAATCAGAAAACAAATTGCTGCTCCTTGTTAAACCATTATGAAATATCAGTTGCACTAACAATACAACTCCAAAGTAAAATAAATACAAATTTCTCTGTTCCACCTCCTCCCTTTTTGTTTTTTTTAAGACAAGCATAGAAATCAAGAAAATTAGGTTATAAAAGTCTATGGCAGGTTAAAATACCAATCTGAAACACCAGAAATTCAAGAAACAGAAGAAAGCACTGTTGTTTTCACAGAGCTTCAGAATTGCGCAGGTTATGTCAGTAGAGCATCTGGGATGATTGGCTATGCAGTAAAATGTAAGGCTGATATGCAACATCCCCGTCATCCAGTACACAAGATTTTGTGCATTTGTATAAAATACACTTGTCAGGGAGACAAGCAAAATTAGAATTGGGTCAGATTACACCCACACTAAGAATTTTCATATTTTCATTCCTTGGCTTATAAAAATCTTCGACAAGAAAACAAAATCCCAAAATCTTAAAAAAACCCCCCGTGTATATATATATATATATATATATATATATATATATGCACTTGTCACCCAGTACTGAAACAACCACTTTTCAGTGAAACACAGCAGCCTTTTAAGAACAGATACGCTAGACAGTAATTTAGGACAGAAAGTGAAGACTCAGACCAAATAGCAATCACGTGGGAAATTTCAAAGCAGTGGAATAAGACCTTTTTTTCCAAGTTTGCACTCTATCATGTTACTGGATTTGCTGGCAATATGGGATCTGTAATAATCAGGCATAGTCAAACATTAGGTAAGGTGGCAATTCCAGAACACTTTCAGGGCAACAATAATTCAGTGTAACTGGCTACTAAATTATTTAAAACAATACTTGCTATGCAGTAAATATTACTGTTAATTTATGTTGCATATCTCATTCACCTGACCCAAGTGTTCGGTGCATCAGCTTGACACCACTTAATAGTATGATAAAACAAGGCTGCAGCCAAACCAGAGCAGCTGATAATTCTTCCAACTTTCCTTTCCCAGCTTATTGCCTGGCAAATCTTTTGAACTCTTCTCTTATGATCCCACTCAGAGAAAAAACTAGTAATAACTAATAAACACACTGAACTGAAATCAAGAGTGCTTTAAAAAATCCTACCACATTAGCAAGCCAGAATTAATTTCAAAGAAGTAAAAAGAAAGTCAAAGACCAGGCTTCATGACCTCCCACAAGGTAAATGCTATCTGTTTATGTACTTGGCTGAATTTGAAAAGCAAGGGTAGGGTAGCCAAGGTCATAACCACCATCAACAGCTGGAAGGTGACTGCAGAGTCTTAATTTCTCAAGCACTAAATAGTTACAGTACAATCCCAAGTCAGACAGGTCAGAGAGATGCAAAAAGTCCAGCCAAGCACTGATCCCAAACTACAGTTAAACAGACAAGAATCTGTCCAATTTGTAAGAACAATGTATTAAAGAAAATCCTTGCACTGAATACCTTTTAATAACCACTAATTCGCTTGGGACTAGAAATACTTCCCTACAGCTTTCCAGCAAAACTAGTGCCTTACTTTGAATCTTTGCAACTAGCAAATGGAAGCTCCTGCTGCAAATGTAAGCCAGGCTCCTGTCTGTGCAACAATAAGCACCATCCCTTAGCAGCACTGAGAAATCTGTACTTTGCTACTTTGCAAATGCTCACCCTAAGCCAGTCAGATCTTATCCAGGATCACTGGTACTTGCATATCAGGACAGAAAAACATATGAAATGTGGGGAACAACACTCAGGGTCACACTGAATGCAGTTAATAAGCATTAACAGCCTGAAACAGTCTCTAAAGCTGGACTCAAAGGCTGGTCAGGCAGAATCAGTTAGGACTGAAGCAGGGAGCCATACAATGAATGGCACCATGCTGTGCACTGCCTACAGAAGATGCCTGTTCTAGAATAAATCTCTACATTTGCATTCCTCCGTGTTTACTTTCACTGTTGCTTTATTTGCTGCTATTCTGATCCAATGAAACACTATGGCAAAAGATTTAAAGGAGACTCAAGTTTCTCAACATGAACTTTGAGAGAAGAAATGCGCAACAGACTACCAAGCAACGACAGACACTGCTGTAGAACACCTATGAATATACAGCCACTTCTATTTAGGTGCATGAAACACAGATCCAGTGATCTAACAATATCCATCTAATATACTCAGAGATACCCCTAGACTCTAAGGTACTTAGCAAATAAAAAACCCGGCAAAAACAGACTATTTGACTGTAACCTTTCTGAAACAGTGCCACAATGTAAGGAGGAAAAGTAAAACAAGAATATCACATGCATGAAGAAATGGAGAGCCTCTACTTTGGTGAAAAAAAGGCAGTTCTGACGTACTTGTATAAATTACACAAAAAATCCTCTGTCCTCATCCAATACAAAAAGGGGAAAATAATCCATTTTGCTGAGTCTAGAAGGAAGAGAAATTTGCCATTTTAAGATATGTGCTTTCCCTCAAAAAGAAGGTGGTGTGAACTAAGATGGCAGGAATAAAACACTGAAAAATCTGATCTTCTCTAAGCAAACATTCTCACAGAAATACTTGTTTCATGTAAGAAATAAGAAAAGTGGATACTGATTATCTGCCCAGTCTGAAATTGCTATCCATCATTTTGGTAACTACTTGTGAGAAGCCTTCAGGAAATGTTTATATTTCTGGAATCAAATGCAGAAGTAAAAGAGGCTGCTGGGTATTGTTCATAAAATGAAACTTAACCTGGAAGGAATGATAGGTGTCATGTTAGTGACAAAATAAAGGCATTACAGTCTGACAGCACCCATCTGTCTGCAGTGCCATATGAAAGGAGGAAAACCCATCCCTGGGGCAAGAAGGTAAGAAAAATTCTCATACCCTAGAACCATGCTTCCCTTTTCGGGGAGCAGCAGAACAAGCCAAAAAATGTTTTCCTGATTAACTGTAGGCTTGCAGATATGGTAACAGGGGGCACGTGGTTCTCACTAGTCATGAGCCTCAGAGGGAAAAGGGATCCAACCAAAGGAAGCTACTGTCACCTAAGAGCACACGGCGTGGTGTTGCCTACACGAGCATGAGCCGTCACAGCGTGCACCTGTCCACGTGTCAGGGTCTGACTCTACAGCCCTGCTCAGAACTACTTCGTGTGCAGGACAGAAGGGCTCTCAATGCTCAGTGCTGTTTTGTGTAAAAGAACACAGGTGGTACTGTGATTACAGTATCCTGAATGGAAAATTTGCTCAAAGTTGCACGAAACACTGAGATGGTACTGAAAATTATCAGTTAGATGAGGATAAAAACTTTTAGGCCACGTATAGCTTAATATAAATCACTGGACTGATTGTTTTGCGGTAATTAAACTGACATACAGATACGGTTTTCCTTTAATAAATAGAAATCTCAACAAAAGGAGGTTCATATTAAGTCTCAAAGAGACACAAAAAGAAAACAAATTTGTTTTCACTGTTATTACAGATTAAATAAATATTGTGATAGCACATTTTAACATAGGACCTTTCGATTCCCTCCATTTTGTGAAAGGTGCACAAGCAGGCTATAATTTTGTATTTTGAATTTAGTAAATGAACGACACTGACTGTGCAGGCATTTTTGGTACTAATGAAGCATGAAGTCTTGTGAGAACTATAAAGTCACCCAAACCCTCATGTTGGAAGTGCATCAGGATTCAATTCCAAAGGCAATTACGTCCTAGCTTTGTATGAAACTGACAAATGGTATAGTTTACAAAACCTGACCTGCTTATTTAAACTTATCAACAGATGGCATTATAGCCAAAGTCTGAAATATACTCATGTCAGGGGAGGCAGTATCTTTGTGGGCATAACAGGCTAGGATTGAGCATACCTAGTACTTTGCCAGATTTTAATAAGACCAACGAATCAAATGTTTTTGTTGTCTGCTATATAAACATATAGGAAGAAAAAAAGCATTGAGAAATACTATGCAAACATTGCAGACACCCCTTAGACAGTCTGAAAATGTGTTCGAAGTTAGGACCAGTTTGTTTATTTATGATGCTGTGTAAGGTAAAGTGGGGAATATGTAACACCTGTCAAAAGAAACAGTAAATGATACTGAGAATACTGGTATACATAAAATACTTTTGAGCTGGAAATTATTTCCTTTGTAATAAGACTACAAGAAAAGATTTATTCTAATAATAAGCCAAATGTCCCATGACAACCCTCCCAATAACAGATTTGAAGTAAAAAGTAAACCAAGCACTTTGAAGAAGTGCAATGAAAATACATCACCACAGCAGAAGCGTCTCTGCAGCATCCCTCCACCCTCAGTACCACTATGCAATATTTCACCGTTGGAAGTAGGAGCTGTAATTCCAATCATATGCCATGGCAGGAGAGAAATCTTTGACATTTGCTTTCAGAATATTAACAGAACAATTACTCTTACACTGAGAAAGGTATAGGGTACTGGTTTTGGAATAAGTCAAATTTATGAGCACATATCTGGAATGAAATTTTCCCTTGGAAACTGGGAAGCCTGTAGTAGAGAAACAGTATGTAAGAGCAGGTATTTCCCACAGCCCGATGAGAGGTTGAAGGATTTCCATTTTACCTGCCTATCAGAATCACATCCAGTAAATAAACCTTCAGCACAAGATATGCAAACACCGATATAATACCCAGATTGTCTCTGAAATTAGAGACAACATCAGAAGTAGATCAGCATGCAGACTATCTTGCTCAGACGATCTGCACAGCATTGCAAAGGCATATACAGAAACCCAGGCTGAAAGAATGCAACATGCTTATAAATGAAAACTGCATTCTTATTCACATCAAAAAAATGGGTCTCTCGGTGAAAAATTACTATTAGCCTTGCATTTCAATGACAGCAATAGTGAAAAGCTTCTATGGTAGAGAAAGGAATGTCAGCCACGTATAGGGAAAATGAAAATCTGACTGCAAGTGGTCAGAACTTGTTCACCAAAGGCTGAACCACTGAAAACAGATTAGTCAATATGAACTCTGCAATAGTTGCTGAACAAACCACAACCCACTTGTGGAAATGGGTATCAAGCAGTAGCAAGAACGCTGTACTGAATTCATAGGAAAAAAGGAAATTGGTATCAAGTGCAGATTAGTTGTATACCACGTGCCCAAAAGGTACATAGAGCACATGCTCCCAGAGTTGAGTTTACCAAAGCACTGCAGAGAAGCCTGTTAAAGAGGAGTCTGAGAGCAAAGCACAGCTGAAACTGAAGTTGGAGAATGATCAGAAGAATCAAATAATACTGTGTGAGGCTCATAAATTAAGTTTCAACCACTGTTTTAACATAATTCCTTTTTATTATTCTTTTAGCTGTTATTCTCAAACTGACAGAACTCTCTTCCAGTAGACAAAACATCTGACAATCCCTGGCCTGGCTCACAACTTGCAAAGATTTGTACCACGCTTGAAGGTCAAGAGGATTCAGAACCACACTGCCACAGAACACACACCCATTAATGGTTTCTCCTTGCTTAAAACACTAGTACTGCTGCTTGGCTTTCTGCAACCTACTCACAAAATGCTCCATTTTGTGTATCATCCTGAAACTAAATCTTCTGTTCATCTCCTTACAAACACTGGAAGAAGTCCCTTTCTTCCACACACATGCTTGCCACAGTTGTCACCTTGCAGCTTCAGGTAAATATCATTCTGCTCTAACCTCGAACATTCCAGTCTTCAAGATGTTCTGTCTTTGCTTATGACAATCTTTATTCCTTTTGCAATCATCCTTCTTCACAAAAGGAGCCAGGGAGAGTGGGGTACATATAGTAAGATGACTACCTTTGAGTATCAGTTAGACTTTTGAATAATTTTCAAAAATGCAAATAATGGCTATTTGCATACTTGAAAACAACTAATTGCAAATATGCAATTAACAGTGGGACTCAATGATCTTAAAGGTCTTTTCCAACCTTAATAATTCTAGGATTCTATGAAATAAGTACTTTCCAGTAACTCTGGCCTCTATTGGCTGGCAATATTCCTGTGTGTATCAAGGTATGAGTCAGCTGAGGAAGAATGCAAAGAGATGTTCATGCAAAAAATGGAAAAGCACAATGTCATGCCAGTGTTGCTGGCAGAGCAAAGGACAATGCAGTAAGAGACAGCGACAGATAGGGGAGAAACAGAAATGTGAAGGCCCCTTAGAGTGAGCACAACAAGCTGGAACCTTATGTGGTGGACGATAGCCAAAGCACAGGCTTGTCAAGGAGGAGATGGCAACGTGTTGAGAAAGCATGCCAGGAGGACAGCTTCAGCAATCGTGTTTTTTAACAAGATGAGAAGGTAACACGGTTGTCAGAGGCCAGCAAGAACAGCTCGCAGTAACAGAGATGGTAAATGAAGGAGGAAGCATAAGGGTTGCCCAAAGAGACTGAAAAAGAAGCAGCAAAAGATTCAGGCCATGAACAGGAAGATGAGTCCCTACACTCTATGTTCAGAGCAAGAACATGTTATAGAGGCCCAACTGTGGAAGCTTGCAGCAGAGGAAAGCAGGAAACAAAGGCAAATCTCAAAGGAGCTTTCTCGAGTTCCATAGTGGCCTCAGGGGTCTTAAACTTGCAGCAATTAATTTAAAAAATATGTTAAGGTAGTATGCAAAGTTGCATAATTTAATATCCCTGGCATGAAGGAGGTAAAGAAAAGCAAAGAGAGGATACTAGAAGTGGGTCACTGTGTCTAACTTATGAAAAAAAAATAAATGGAGGGAGGTAAATAACTTAGTGCAGAAGCTACTGAATGAATGACTAGCATAGTTAGGAGGGAAACCAGGAAAATACTGTCACAAAAGTCAAGGGAGGACAAGATTTCAAGACTGGGCATGATCAAGTGTCAAAAACAGCAGGGAAGCCAAGAAGGATGAAGATGGAATAGAGATCCTGAGACTTGGCCAAGAAAAGGTCATTAGAGATCTCAGGAGAAGCTTCAAGGGAATGAGAATATCTATACTGAAGTCAACTTACAAAACAGTTCTAGACTGCACACAATCATACAGGATCTTTCAGTTTTGGAGTGACTGGTTCCTCAATGAAACAGAAATGTATTGGGGCATCATGCTTTCACTGTTTCCTAACAGCACAAAACCCAGCATATGTAAGTTCTGAGTTCAATATCACATTGTAACTAGGGCAATCAGCAGCAAGAACAGGCAGCCATTATAAAGTGGCTTTCATCCTTATACTTTGGAACCCTTATAAAGGATCAATAACCTATTCCAGGATAAATGGGAAGCCATGCATGGAGAAGCATGCAGCCCAAGGTCAGCCAGGAAAGGAGTAGCAGAACCATGCAGATATCATTGCTCTCCCAAAATCCAGACCAGTTCTCTACATTCAAACCTTGTCTGCTCTGTTCAGGTGGAGATAAAAAGAATTTCAGACATAACTATTTTAGCAGCTTGTTTATTTTTCTCTGCAAGTTCCTGATGGGGAGGGAGAATTTGCCTTGGTTTTACTTAACAATAGTTTTTTAGGGGAAACGGAGAATTCAGAAACTTTGCTCCTTTAATTTGTGACCACAAAGTGTTCAGATTCTTTCCCAATTATTCAGATTTGAACTTTTAACAGTAATTACATATTTCTGCTATAATCAGCCACAGTCTTTATAGAGCAGAGAGCATAAACAAAATTTGAATTGCTAATGGTAAAAAACAAAAAAGCAAATATTTTTTTCCTCAAGGTATAAAAGCTCTCACTCATCATCTCACCCTGTCCCTCATTACTCACTCTCTCTTATACATAAAAAAGGCCAAAAAAGAACACACATTCCCTTAGTTCTTGATTTCACATCAAATAAACTGACCAGCTCAGAAAGATGAGGAATGAGGTACTGGGCCTTGCACAAAATGTTCAGCCCAGTTCTGAAAACCAAGATCCTCAAGTGCTAGAGGGAACCAGAGAACGTAATGGAAGGGTTTTTCATTCTAACCAACTAAAATCTAGCTATTCCTGAGGAAGGAAAGGGGCCATTAGAGAAGGGAGGGTGGGAGACTTAACTGAGTTGGACTACGGAGACCAAGTGCCATTCCCCAGCCAAGCAGAACTGGGTATTTTCAGTGATAAAGAAAGAAGTTTCTTGAGATATCCTCAGACAAAAAATCCTGTGTGCCCACAGGCATATAAACTAACAAAAGGCAAACCAGAAACAGGTCAAAATGCAGATGTGGAAGTAAGACCAGAGCCTGTGAGATGCAGTAAAGACTCCTGCCAGTAAAGAATCCTAGAGAGGAGATGAAGGATGCTTGCTTGATGAAGAGAAAAGCAGCATTTTAGGCTTCTAGGACCACAGGACAGAATGCCACAAGAGAAAAGAGATGCAAAGAGCAGGAACAACTGAGAGGAGGAGTGGGTGTAGGAGGAAATGCGAGTCAAGAAGTAGGCAGGCTGGAAACATGCCGGGCCTTAAAGGTGCAGGAGAGGAACATGAGTGCCACATGATGCTATGGAGCCCAGGGATTCAGGAAAGGTCGGGTACTACCAAAATCTCTGCTGTCTACCTTTAAATCTGTGCTGCCTACCTAAGTAAGTATCAGGTTCATAACAGGATGGGGTGGAAGACTGGGCAGATCAAAGACAGATGGATAAAATGACAATCTAGTCCAAATCTTGGCAAAGCACCACAGGATACAGCATTAGACTGGTCTTAAAGCTGGTTGTGAGATCTCCAAATTTTGAAACATTCACAGTATTTTGCATTTCACTTCAAACTTAAGACGAAAATTTGCAATTAATTAATTGTGAAAACCTACTGCAGCATGCTTGCTCTCTCTCAGTAACACATGTACACAGATGGCCTTTAAAAGTGAAAAACATCAGTACAGGGCAGAAATATGTTATAGAGTTTTTACATTCACCACATATCCCTTAGAAGGAAGAAGGAAACAAAACCAGCAGAACAGATAGGAAGTAGCAATACAGCCTCCTACAAAGACAATAAGCATTTGGAGGTTGAACACATCAACTGGATACTCTTGTTAAAATAACATGTGCAACTGCCAACAATACAGCAAATTAAAGGCTTTTCTTTAGGCTTCAGAGTTAACACAACTGGAGAGTTCAAACATGTTAGCTATCACATTAGGCTGCCCATTAATCTAGGGACTATTCATCTTCTCTAAGATGCCTTCCAGACCAAACACAGTATCCTTCAAAGTTCCAGTTCTGAAGCATCACTCAGAAACAGATTTGGCAAATGGAGTACTACAAAACATAGAAGGTTCTGTGTGAAAGTCACTGATTACTATTCTACCCAAGGTTGGGAGAAGCAAATGGAAAAATGTGTCCAGAACCATTTTTCATCTTTTGGTTGCTAATGACTGAGATCCAATTCCTGCCTAACAGCTGTGTAAAATGAGATAATCAGCTCAGCCCTGCTCTTGAGGGACAGCTGTCCATATCACAGTTGCCATTAACCACACCTCCTTTCTGACATTTGAAGTAAAGGGCCAAAGATCCAAACTGGGATTCAGACAATCTCCCACTATATGAAGGTCAGCTGAAGTTTAAGGGAATAGGTAGTAACCTGTACCTATGTGATAAGAATAAACTTCTTCAGAGACACCAGCATTCAGCTGTATTTTTAGAGGGGGGAGAGAAAAAAAACCAACAAAAAAACCAAACCAGAAGTATTACAGTGGTCACGACCCTCTCTCGGACTGAAAAACTAGATCCCAACTCCTCAAACTGTTTCATTCTTTCATTCCAACTTCTTGGACTCCTTATTCTATCCTAGAAACTTGCCTACAAAACCACATTTCAAGATAAAACCCAAGAACTTATAGAACACATACTTAAACAGTATTATAACTTCATGATCTTTCAGTAACGTAATCCTTTTCCCATAACTCTTTAGACCATCTAATTTCACTTTGCTTAAGGGCTTGACCTGAGAAATGCCATACCATCAGTTCTCAGATGGGAGCTGACTGCCCACAGCACAGGATCAGACTGCTTCAACTTAAAAAGTCAACTTTTGGAAGCATGAATGTCCAAATTTAAATTTACAGAGCCATATACACACAACTAAGTGTCTTTTTCCTCAAATGTAGAAGGCTTCGTTGCTTCTGTTGAAGCCAGGTCTGCGTTCCTGGGCATTTACAAGAAATGGGCTATTTACTTAGGTTCATTAATGTGGTTTTTAAAGTCTAATTTTAGGTGGTCAGGTTTAACATTCTTAATGTCAACTCTTATAACACTTGCATTTTATTGTGCCTATAAAGTATTCTGCACTTTCATGAAAATAAATAATACTCCCCTTTTTTCTTGTATAGATACTTTTGTATAAAATAAATGGTGCAGAACAGCTGCAGTATTCTACCTCAGAGGAAGCTGCATTTTCACCTGTGATAAACATTTGATGTGAATACCATGATCACACTGAAGAGCTGTGCTCTCGAAAAATTATTCCCTAAAATTTATGAGTATGTCCCAGCTTTTGTATAGCTGGGTTTTAGATAACGAGATCTTCAGAACAGAGATTGTCTTAAATTTGTGTCCAAGTCAGTACTGAATGCCTTGTCAGCAATTAACAAATAAATAACAATTAGTCTATAGCACACCACTTCCAGCTTTTTATGTCTGTAATGAACATCTAAAAGCTCAGGCAGCAAATACAGAATCTTTATCATTAATGGAAGAAAAAAAAAATGTTTCATGTGCACAAAGGTAATTGTTGTGGAAGAGCAGAATTTTTTTAAGGCTGGCATACATATTCTGTAAAGTGCCCAGGCATCCATCAGAGGCAAAAGCACTTGAAAAATGTCAAGTCATTACTGTGAGGAAGGGGGCAGCGTGAGGTAAATTAACCTCAAGAGCATGAAAAGTCAGTTTATCCCCTTGAATGTACAAAGGCCAAAATGCCTCAGTTATCTCTTCCCTTGTGCTAGATAACAGCTCTACTCAAAACAGGCTGATTGCATAACTATAGGGCAACAGGTAGGAGGGCATCTAACAGTACCCCCAAAACACAGGTATGCTTGGTGGTTCAGCCTTCCCTGAGAAAGAGCCACCTTCTGAAGCTATGGATAACTGACAAAATTCTCTGCCAAAATGGGGAATCACTTTGGCATCTTTTGTCTGATCTTGCTAGCACATTACACCAAGGAGTTCCTTCTTCAGGGACTCCCTGTTTAACCATTGCTCTCCCAAATGGCTTCCAAAAGGGCTCCCTGTCTTGACCCTTTGATCTTGGATTTCCTCACTGCTATCTCACTAGAAAGAGTAATACCTCAGGTGAGATATCCTTAAGCATGATTCTTCTGCTACTGGAATCTGCTTTGGCTTTATTTGAGATGAAGTCTCCCTCAGACTTGATTTCTCAGGAAAACACTACGTTGGTGTCAGAATACTCATTTGTGGCTGGGAATTAACTGCCTCATTTACAAAAAGCACCAGCGTGCCTCACTCACACAGCACCAGCATCAGGATTCACATTCCTAGCCCCTGAACGCAGCATAAGACACAGATGAAGACTGGTGGCAACTGAACGGCTTCTTTTGGTTTTCAGGGCAGGTTCCACCAGCATAGCTTTTATTCCCAGGCCCCTGAGCACCACAGGACCCACTCTCAAGGGCACTCATTCCAGAAATCATCCCACAGTCCCTTAGGTCCATTAGGACATGCATCTCAGAGTACCTGCATGGGGATCTGTACACTCGGACCCCAAGCACAGCGAGGTCTGCACCGCACAATGGTTTTATTCCCACAGTTACAACCATATAGGACCCACATGGAGATCTGACACTCCACCCCACAGGTGCATCCTTGGACGCTGGCACTACAAATCACTGCTCCTGTCTCCTCAAAGCTTTTTTTGGCCAGTATTATCATTCTCAATGACCCCTAAATGACAGAAATCAAGTCACACCAGTGATGATTAAGGCTGAGCCTAGGATGAATAAACCAGGGAAAGAAAGTAGAAGGGAAAGGGCAGAGAGGTTTCTTACAATTAAACAGAGCTAAGGTCTCCCATAAGCTAAACAGTGAGGGAGAGAATCAGGTCAATTCCATATAGCATATAACGGAGCTAAACGACTGAGAAAGAGACACAGAAAAAGAAGGTGAGGAGAGCTTCAGAAACAGAAACACCTAAAAGATTAAAAGCAAGCAGATACAGTGAGAGAAGAGACATAGAAAACAAGGACAGAAGGTGAGAGAGGACAGCTAGGAATAGAGAGGTGATATAATGTGGTCACTCACTCTGTCTGGAAGATTTTCTGGAGGGAGGTGGATTATCTTCAGTGCTGGTTGCTGGGGTGCTGCCCTTCACACTCCTTCTCTGAGACCCATACTCAGACCGTTGCTGTCAGCTATTCCAAGGGCTTCTTCGAAAAATATTTCGAGGGCGAAAGGATTGTGGATGAAATCAGGATCTTGAGTATTAAAACAATCTGTTTGGGATTGTCAGTCCCCTAAAACTGCTGGTTTTATCCCGGGATGGAGATCCTCTCTCTTGGCAGCTAACTACTAAAGGGGTGTTCCCCTGGGAAACAGCCTTTTCACTGATGGTCAGATTATTTCAGAAATCAATTTCCCCAATCTGCCTACCAAGAAATCTCTTTTCTCTAGATACACCTTGTCCTTAAGGGGGGAGAAAATCTCTTTCTCTAAAAAAATTCTTGCTATGTCTGTGGATATTATCAGCGAAATCTGCCTTTTCCTCTCCCTGTAACTAGGAGGTGTGTCTTCTCTCCTTGCACGGGGTATTTGAAGAAAACCCTCTCGGGATTAGGGGATGAGGGATCTTCCTTGGGATGAACGAGGATGAGATCAGTATTGGAAATTACCTTTATCTCCAGTTACCAGCAAGTGGAAAAGGAAAGAATAGCTAAATCTCTCTCTGCTTTCTCTCCCTTGTTTTGCTCTATCACCTGCTGAGGAGATGTAAATAATTAAAATTACTAGGTAAGTATCTGCAGCTCCTGCTTATTTCTGTCTTGGGAACTGCCTCTCCTGGGCATACAAGATTTCTTCTGTAAAGACTCCCGTTACTACCTGGTCTGGGGAAGGGCTGTATGCTCTGCTTGAGAGAGGACTTCCCTCAGTAGCAGGAGAGAGTAGGCAGTAAGGGTTATTCTCACAATCCTCAGAAACTGGGGTCGGAGGACACCTCTCCCCTTAACAAGTATTGAGGGAGCTTCAGAAGGCTCTATTCCACAGCGAGGAAGAGCAGCCCTGCTTCTAGGTAGTTACTAGGGCTGGGTGCCGGAGGCCTCTGCACACCCTTGGCTCGTTAGTGGGGAAGGGGGCAAGTGTTAAGCTCCCTCACCAGCTGCGGGGAAGGGGCCTGGCGGGGGGGGCCGCCGGGGTGTCCGCACACCGGGCGCGGGGCTGCCTAACGGGGCTGCGGACGGGGCGGGGGGCGGCGGACACGGTCTCTCCCCCACCCCGGCAGGCTACGGGGGTGTCCCCCCACCCCGGCCGCTGTCCCTGGCTTCCCCCCAGGCCCCAGCTCCTCCTGCCCGGGCTCGGCTACCACGGGAGGCCGCGGCGGCTCACGGGCCTGCGCGGCGCCTCCGCCGCCTTCCGCCGGGCCGCGGCTTCGTCCCCGGGGGGCTCCCCGGACTCCGGTGCGGGGGGCCCGGCCCGGGCGGCGCTGAGTCTCTCCAGGCCCCGCCGCTCCCGCGGCTGCTGCTCCGGGCTGCGGCTCCACTGCAGGCCCCGGCTCCTCCCCGGCCGCCGCTCCGCCTCCCCCGGCTCCCCCCGGCCGCGGCCGCCCCCGCCTCCCCGGGTTAAGGAGGCGCCGGCGCGGGGAGCTGTAGGTGCCCGCTCGCTCTGCCAGGCGGAGGGGAGGAGCTGCCTGCCCGCTGGGACCGGCCGAGGCCATCCCCGGCACCGGGGCTCGATTCACCGCGGCGGTGGCCGTGGGGCCCCCGCCCCCTGTCCGCTGCCGGCAGCCGCCTCTCGCCGCTTTCAGCGGGGGGCAGCGGCTGCGGGATCACTCCTGCGACAGCCGGTCGTCGCCCCGGCACGGGGGCTCACAAATGGCCACCCTGGGCCGGGCTCTCCGCCCTGGGTGACCCGCACTGCTCACACCGGCCACGCAGTGGTGGTGCCCTGCTTCAGCCCTGGGTGCTCTGAGGCAACTCCCACCCCAAAACAATGCAGCCTCTCCGTCCCTAGTAATCTTCCCTCAAGCCTTGTGTGTGTCAATAACCTACTGCAGGGACATCACCAGATCGTAAAATGTGTTTCCACCACAACCCTTTTAAAAGTCTCATTGCTGTCTCTCCTGTGTGTTACAGCCAGCTAGAACCATACAGGAAACTCCATTAATTCACCTCATTAATATGTATAAATAGCTAAATTGGGGGTACCAAGAGGATGTAACAAGGCTTTTCTCGGTGGTGCCAACCACTAGGATGAAGAGACAGAAGCTGATGTACAGGAAGTTCCACCTGAACACGGGGAAAAACTTCTTTACTGTGCAGGTAAACTGCACTGTACAGGTTGTCAACTGGATCAGGCTGCCCAGAGATGTTGTGGAGTCTCCCTCACTGGAGATACTCAAGAACCATCTGACTGCAATCCTGCACAATGTGCTCTGGGATGACCCTGCTAAAACATGGAGGTTGGACCAGATGACCCACAGTGGTCCCTTCCAACCTAACTCATTCTGTGACTCCGTGAATTACACTTAGTGGTGTCCCACTTTGACCCAGCTGGCCAAAAACTAGGAGTCTCCTGCTGATGTGTCTCAGGGATGCAGACCAAGGCAATAGTTCATTATCTTATGACATTAAAGGGGACTGTGCAGTGAGGCACACTTGCTAAATAAGAGCAAATACTCCAAAATGCGTGTGTAACAAGGAGCAGGTGCTGCCTGGCGTCCCATACACCTGCGGCCAGTGTCGTAGGCAGATCATTTTGATGTGTCAATCTGAAAAACACGACTGAAACAGCCTCTCCTGGGGCCCCTACCCCAGATATCTGAAAGTCGTCCTGTATTTCATAATCTCATCTTTTTGCGTGTGGTTTCACATCTGCATCCTTCCAAATGGTAGCACTGCTGTAAGACTTGAAGTAGAGGACAGCACACATACTGGGAGGAAATGGCATTTTCTGAGTAAATCTTTTTTTTTTCCTTCTGGAAACTGTAATATGGAAATTGAGATAGTAGAGGGGGTGTTGTAAGACTTGCTGCTTTTGCAGGGCTGAGTTTACCATTGCACCTGCAGTGACTCCTTGCATTCCTTCAACAGGTCAAAACCTGTGCCAAAGTTCCACGCCTTCGTTTCAGGAAGTCAGTCATCATCCTCCATCCTCTCAGGATTCTCTGTGTCCTCCTTCTCCCACACTATCCCTTTCTTCTGCACCTATGCCAGCAGCTCTAGTCACGCTTTTTTTTCCCTATGCTACTAGCTGTTCAGTCAAGAAGGGTTTCCTGCCATTCTCCCCATAGTATTTGCATTCTCTCACTACAGATCCCCATCATGGTGTTCCTGATCATTACCAAGGGCCAACAACATCTCTTTCCCTCCCACCTCCACAGCAGAGCTCTGCCCTATTCTGTCCTTTCTCCCAGCTTCACTCCAGTCCTGTGTGGACAGCTTAGTTTCAGTTCTTTTTTTCTTCCACCTCTCTTTTGACTTCTGTTTGGGCTAGGTGGTCTTTGGATGTGTCTGCTACTCCTAGTCCAAGTTCCCCAGTCCCCCTCTAGCTAGGATTTGTGTCCATACAGCACTCAGACTTCTCTTTACTGAGAGACAAGGCAGGAGCATCGTTGTGCTGGGAGGCAGACGGGTGGTATCTGCAAGTTGTTTGATCTGTAGCCAACTGCAGAGGTGTTAAAAAGCTGTGGTTGGACTCGACGTGTGCCAGGCATCCGATGTGTGTTCCCGACTTATTTTTCCTTTTGGTTCTCAGGATCCTCTCCCTCAAATGAATATCTGAAGTACTGCCTGCTTTTTATAGACAATTAAAAGGTATGATGTAAGTAACTTGTTCCACTTCTTCAAAGAATGTAAATTCAAAAACTGCCATGCAACACAAAATGTGCCCTAGGGAGGCAGGGCAAAGGATCAGTGTGGCAGAAATGCACAGAGATAAATGGATCGTGATCCATCATCATATTCAGCATTCAGAGAACAAAGACACATCCCAAAGCTTTTCACAGCTACGCAGAAAACAGAGGAGAGCAGATGGAGACATGGGGAAAAAAGAGTAAACTAGTCACCACATAGCTTATTTTTACATTACATTTAACGTATTTTATCCTTCTCCCAATTTTTTCAATATGCCACAGGCTTTGCGCATGACTGAATTGTTAATATTTGTCTAAGGAGATCTATAAATTTTGACAGATGGGTAGCGGGCAGTTGGGGCTTCTGGCATCCAGGAAGGTGTAGGAGGTGGCTTTGGTTTTTGGCAGTTGGGACACTGAAAGTCTCAGTATTTGGGAAGGAATTCTCTTCCACATCCTGGCTGAAGGACTGTTCCTTCCATTTGCAACTAGTAATAAACAGGCATCTCAGCAATCCTGTGTAACATGCAGGTATCCTAATGTTTTTCTCCCTGGGCAGGGTTTGGTGTTTGGCTTGGGTTTCTTTTTAAAATCTCTTCTTAGCCAGGAAAATCTTTGTTTATGTACTTGCACACAAGTACAAGAACGACTGAGGGAGTGGGGGTTGTTTAGCCTGTAGAAGAGGCTCAGAGGTAACCCTCTCATCTTTACAACCACCTGAAAGGAGGGTGTGGGGCTGCCTTTTGTCCCAGGTAACGAGTGACAGGACAAGAGGACATAGCCTCAGGCTGTGCCAAGGGAAGTTTAGGTTGGACTTCAGGAGGAACTTCTTCACAGTAACAGTGATTAGACGTTGAAATGGGCTGCCCAGGGAGGTGGTGGAGCCAATGTCGCTGGAAGTGTTTAAAGAAAGACTGGATGTGGCACTCAGTGCCATAGTTTAATTGCTGTGGTGGTGTTCAGTCAAAGGTTGGACTCGATGTTCTCAGATGTCTTTTCCAATCTCATAGATTGTGATTCTGTAGATATGTATGTAAAAATGTACTGGTTGCTCAAGTTGTGTATCTTGAATAATTTCTTAGTGTATTCTATGGAAATGACATTATCTATGTGTGTAATGATGCATCTTACACAATCAAAAGGCCAAAACTGGTGGTTTAAAACTCTTGTGCTTCAATTACGTTTGGATTTTTCACGCCATTACTAGCGTTTAGGATCCTAACTACAAGAAAGCCACAGTGTACCTGATATCTCCACCAGTGCCAACCGCACCTGCCGGGAGTTCCAAAGTTTCAAAGGCTGGACAATCGTCGAGGGACGTGTTTGCTGGCCCAGCCTCGGACACACAGGAAGGCACACACTGTCTCCAGCCGCCGCTCCCCGTCTCTGCAGCACGAATCCTCATGTGACAGGCTCTTATCTCCCGGTACAAACCTCCACCCGGCTCCCTCACCCTGACGGCGAAGCGGGAATTCTCAGCAGCCGGCCCCACACACCGCCCTCGCACCAGGCAGCTCCCGCTGCCACGCCCCTCCTCCGCCCCACCGGGGACACCCCGGGCTGTCCCGGTCCCGCTCCCGTCGGGCTCTCGGGCCACCTTAAGAGCGCGCAGAGCCCCCGCACGCAGCGGCCGGGCGGCTCCTCCCCGCCCCGTGTCGCATCCAGCCAGGGAACGTGTGGCGCGCGGCGGGGCTGTCCGGGGCCGGGGGCGGCCGGAGGCCCTCACGGTGGTGGCGGGGAGGGCGGCGAGGGTGTGGCGGCTGCCCCCGGAGCACGAGCGCGGCCGGCGGCGGCGGCGGCGATTCCACCGGGCGGGGGCGTCCCGCCAGGCCCTCCCTGCCTGCCCCCGGCCCGCGGGCGCCGCATTGCGCGGCGGCCATTGGCGGGAGGCGGGGGCGGGGCTAGCGGTCTCATTGGCTTTCGCACCCATCCATCAAGGAGGAGATGGCGACGGAGGCGAATTTGCCCTCCCGATTGGCCGTGAGGCCCGAAGGGGGCGGGGCCAGGCGGGCAGGGCGGAGCCGCTGCCATTGGTCACCGCCGCGCGTGTCAGTCACATGAGTCACAAAGGGCCGCGCGGGCGGCCGCAGCCGGGGCCGCTGGTCGCGGCGCGCGCGCGGGGGCCACTTCCTGCGCGGGGCTCGGCGGCTTCCGGCTGACCCTCCCCGCCGCTTCGGGCGGTGCCGCCCCCTCCCGCCTCCGTTCGGCGCATGCGTGCCGTGCGTGACGTCACGGTGTGGGCGGGGCCGCCCCGTGTCTGGGGCACGTGGGGAGCGGCGCTCGCAAAATGGCAGCGGGGGGTCCATGTTGTGTGTGAGGGCAGCGGCCCCGCGCCGCCGCCTGCGCGCCGCCCTACGTGCGGGCGATGTCACGGCATCAGCTGGGTTGGAAGAGACCTTAGAGATCACCGAGTCCAAGCTGTGACCGAACACCACCATGGCAATAGACCGTGGCACCGAGTGCGGCGTCCAACGTTCTTTAAACACCTCCAGGGATGGTGACTCCACCACCTTTAAGGGCAGCCCATCTCAATGTCTAATCACTCTTTCTGTGAAGAAATTCCTCCTAATGCCCAACCTAAACTTCCCCTGGCTCAGCTCATGCCTATGTCCTCTCATCCTGGAAGCGTTTAAATTTAATTTAGTCACTTGAACAGTGGGTATGACAGAATTCTCAGGTCCGAAGTGTGTCCCTGTCCCCCACACTGCACTCGGGCACCCAGCAGTGGGGTGTGTTTTGTCTCCTACAACCATTCCCTGCCCGAGGAGTGCCAGCGCAAACCAAACTGGTCGTGCTCCAGCGGTTTTAGGCACTGGGAAAGACAGTAGGATATTTTGGGTGGACAGAAGCCCCTCTGTCTCTCACTACCCACAAAAGTGGTTTCCACATGGACTGTCCTGTCTCTTCCGTGGGCCCACCTCTGCTTTCAAATAGGACCTGCAACAGTACAGACTCTCCCTGAAATCCTCAGAAGTCCAAGACAGGGGCAATGGCTGTACTTCCAATACAGAGAGGCTTTGTTGAAAGTCCCTGCGTTCATTCCTTAGGGACTGCAGGTTGGGTCTTTGTTTCCTCCAAGACTCAGTGCAGGCTCCATGCCATCCCACAGAGCTGTGACAGTCACTTTTCAGGCTGCAGCTGCACTTTAATGTGCTTTGAAGCAGGTAGTTCTGTGAATTGCAGAACTAACAAAGCCTGGTTTTGGTCTCGTAATTGGATTCTTTGATGACTGACAAGGCACAAGTTCTAGCTGAAGCTTTCCCCCTAATTGGTGCATTTGTAATGTCTCTTTTCATTCTGGTTCTCTTAAGCCTTTTAAATCTCTAGTTTGTACTGTGACCTTTCCCTCTGTAAGGACAAAAATAAAGTCTGTCTCCTGTATTTGGTCGCTTATTTTCACGAACCCAATATGAATTCTTGGTTTTTTAGATCTCTGCAAGGGACATCCATTCTTCTCGTGGCTTTTTAGCAGAGGTTTAAACCTGGCTCACCCGCTTTTCCCTTGATCTTTCAGACAGTCATAGTGGCTGTAGGTAGGCACAGGAACGGAGTAGGGCTCGTTCCCAAGGATCATGAGCAGAGACTGCTCTTTCTGTGTCTTAAGGTCAAACCCCCTGTTTGAAAAAGAGATGTGCCAGCGTATCCTAGGCAAATGCCCTTATTATCCAGCTTTGGATAATTGGAGGTAATTGCTTTTTAATGCTTGTTTTCCCCCCTTGAAGCTTATCCTCTTTGTGTGAATGATTTATTAAATATTCACGGAGACAAAAATAGGTAGATTATAAACTCCAGTCTTTAGGACATTCAGGCAGTATATGGGAGATACAAAATGACAAATACTTGCTGCACAATGCTTAACTGCATGTTCAGACTGTGGTATCTCTGACAGAAAACAGTCCAGTGAGGCAGGAGTCTGGATACAGATCTGCCACAAAATGGGGAAAATATTTTAACCACGATGTTCTTGGTCTGCCCCAGCCCTTCCTATGGGTTCCCTGTGGCCGAGTTGTGCTGTGAATGGGCCTCTGGGAACAATGTCTTCTGGAAAGGTTGGTGGGGGAAGATGATGCGCAGGAGTCCTGTTCTGGAGCTTCCATTCAAACGGAAAAACCTGGAGGGTGAAGTTGCAGCTGTCAGAGTCTGCAAGTGCCTGCACGATTCTAAGTAGTACTTAAATGCAAACTCCTGTGTGATCTCGGTGCTTGTAAGGATAGAGAGCAGGGGACCCCTGGGGAGGGGACTCCTGGCCATCATGATCTGGCAGACCAGGGTGTTGAGGTCTTCACAAGAGTTTCCAGTGGCTTAGGGTCTGCTGTGCCCTATTCTAGCAGACTTGGTGAGACAAAGGTGCTTTTTTAAGAAGAGAAAGGAGTGTCAGTGGATGAATTTGTTCTGCATACATTTTCAAGTCATTTTTCCTTCAGTGTAAAACATCTAAAGAATTTTCCATGAAAAATTATTTCCATGATAATTGCACTTTCTTGACGCAAAAGGTTTGCACAGTGTTACTGCGTTAAGGATTGTGAAGTACTCACAAGGGAAACATTTCAGTCATTGGACAGACGGACAAATTGGTATCAAATATTGGATTCTAGGGCTCCAAAGCTCACAGAGATACTGTTACACGTTGTATTACCACAGGCTCAATGAATACAAAGTACAGCAAAGATATAAAGGGATTCTCTAAAATGCCTACATAAAAAGGTACCTTCTTACACAGCAGTTGAGATGCTTACATGCATTTTGGCCAATTTGACTTGATAGGCTGAAGTAGTTTTTACTGGTATTCTTGCTTGTTAGCCCAGCAGAATAAAAATAGCTCTGAGAGAGGAAGCTGGATACTGCTCCTTCCTTTTGAATTGACAAAATTGTGTTCTAATTTTGGATGCTCATAGCGAACAAACCAAAAGATCAATTGGTAGCTGTCCTTAAAGGAAAACCCTGTTTTGTGCATCAAAGTTTGGGTCTTCATATTGGGCAGTGGTGCCAGGGAAGGAAAGCTGTGGACACATTCCCAGGACTGGCAGCTAGCTCTGGCTGCATGTAAGTGTGGACAGAAGTTGCTTGGAACAGTAAATGAAGAAATTAAGAACCACCTGAAGTCACTTTTCAAAGAGCCAGTACACTTCACAGGCACTGAAACACAGTGAGTCTGATTAACAGCCTGTCTGCCACTTCAAAAGCAGATGGTGTGAAAATGCAGACAGGATATAAAGTTTGATCGCAATAACTCAAACTAATGAGCAGTTCATGCCGTTGCGTTCTGACTGAGAAGCAGACATCAGAGTTAATAGTAAAAGATTAAAATCCTCAGAAGTGCTGGCGGATACCTATGATATCAGCAATAATAATAGTCTTGGATGACAAGCATTCCCATGGATCAAAAGGAAAATAGGATACCTGTGTGACTTAACTTATAATTTCAGAGTCATGCAAGAGGTTCTTCAAAATTTACAGTAGGGAGAAGCTTGAATTTGCAGCATTTAATAATTAGGAGGGAAGATAGAAGAGGGATTTGCAGAGCAAACAATGAAATGAATGAAAAGGATAACTGAGAATCTTCCTGGGTGTGAGAACTGGGAAGCCTGTGAAACAATTCGTGGATGTGTTGGATCAAGGGAGGTTAAAGAGAACAATTGAGAAAAACCTTGTTTTTTTCACAAACTTTCAGTTTTGAGGCTTTTGTATCCCTGTCCTGTGTGCATTCTGTTTTTTTACAATGAAGCAGCTTTCAAGGATTGAGAGTTCATAATGAGAAATGTTGGACCAACCTAATAATTTTAAAACTTAATATGGTATACCTCCAAGAATTGTAGAGAACTTCAAGTGAAAAGTAGTGGGGCATTTTGACTTCTTGGGTTAGAAAAATATGTGGTCTCTCATAGAAAGCTGCCATGGTACCCGGGCTTCAGAGAACACAACACAGACTGTACCCACAATTTTAAAAAAGATGGTAGGGATGAATCAGGGAAGTAGAATAGTGAAGCTTTTATCTGTTTCTTGAAAGCTGGTCAGAATGGTAATTAAAAATATGTCAAAACACCTGGAAGATCCTGATAACTGAGATTAATTCTTTAAGCAAAGAGTATCTCATAAATCCTCTTCTCGGTTTTCGGGATGTGTCAACAAAGAAGTTAATAAAAGAGAAACATTTAATCTGATACGTTTAGATTTTTTAAAGGCCTTTGAGACTGCTCCATAAAGGCAGAATCTTGATAGGGAAAAGGGATTACTAATGGAGGTCACTTTGGGGCCTTATCTTGTTTCATATTTGAATTCATGGCCTTGGCATAAATAAAAAGAGCATTTGGATGAAATTTGCTGATGGCACAAGGACAGAATGATCAGGATGTTATAAATGAATACTGAAAGATGGATGAAATGAAATCTTGGATGAGATTCGAGTATGCAAAATTTACTACCATGGATATAGGGACTAATAACTTTTGTTCCTGGGAACTCACCAACTGGAAATGAGAGAGAAGGAGAAAAAAGGATCTTTGAGTATTAGCTGGTCACACACCATGAGCTGCTAAAAGGTAAACAGTATACAGAAAAGTATCAAGAGAATATTCTATGTAAAAAGTAATGTAAACAGAGAATATTGTGAATAATTCTGGTCATTCCTTCTCAATAAAGATTCATTCAAATGGAAACAGGTGTAAGAATGGCTTTTAGGAGCTTCTGGAGAATGAAGATCCTACCACCAGAAATTTGATTTAAAAACTTTGCCTAGTAAAATGAAGGCTGGAAAAGGATCTGATGGCTGTCCAGAGACACACTTGATGGTAATCAACAGATAGGGCAAGAAACTTTTAATTGGGAGGATGTTACAAATTTAAGAATAAATACATTGCCCAAAGTGAGGATGAAGAGTAGGGAAAAAATTCCAGAGTTAATTAAGGACTTTCTAAAATGTCCTTCCCTAAAATCACCCATAGAGGGAAGGTGGCTGGGCAGCCCAACAGTATTTCAAATTCAGTCTCAACAGTGCAACTACAAGGGTTGATGTTACCCTTGACGGGTTTAAATTAACTCTATAATAATCATAGGCATGAGATTTCTTCACCATTGAGGACAATGTTATATGAATGCTCTGCAGACAACACAGAAGTCTGTCCCGAAATAGGAGACTGCAGGAATTGGTGACATGAGCAACTAAGGCATGTAAAAACTGTGAGACATTGGAAAAACTGAGATTGCTATTTTGAAAAGGAGAGATATAAAAGTGGACAGATAGTTTATAAAATAATTCCTGTGGTGGGAAAAGTAGACTTAGCTTCTGTTCTGCCTGTATCATATATATGAGAACAAAAGGACCATTCAGTGAAGCTAGGAAGTGAAAATTGGGAATTCCATATCATTTTCCATTGAAATTCCGTATCATGAGATTACACTGGAGAATTCAGCACTGAAGGAAGTGGTTGAGCCAAATGCTTTACTAGCTTGCAGAAGGGCCTGGAAATTTGTATAGCTCTCATGGGTGTGTAGTGCTGTCATCAGCGGCAATACAGTTGGGGCAGGAGTATTTGTTAGGGTTATGTCCCCACAAGATGTTGAAAGGTTCTGAGGGGGAACATCCTGGCTACAGATGCCAAATTATCTGTTGGGTGACTGATGCCCAGGAGAGACAATCGCAAAGACTGTCCCAAGGATGTGTGAGTCACACTGAAATGTATTTAAAATGAAGATACAGAGCTTGAGAAGGGGACTTACTAATGTGTCCTTTCATGGACAGTCATCTGCTGTCCTACTCTTTCACTCAGCCCGAGGTGGAAATAGGAAAAGGAAACAGCCATTTAACTCCAACTTAATTAACTTTCTTGTCTGAACTAGTCAAGCTTTCTGATCAGTCCACATTTGAAAGCATAACGTATTCCTTCAAATGGTGTTTACCATTGGCCAGACATGATCCTAATTAGTTGCAGGGTTTTTTGACAATATTGCTAATTATGTTCTAAAGTTGTTGGTTTATAGTAATAGCCAGGAGCAGATGCCCTTCTGTCTAAGGAATGAGGAACGGGGACAACTGTGTTCTTGTGCATAATCAGAAGATTTTTGTCTCAAATATTTGAGGAAACACAGGATGAATAGAAAGGGGGAAGTATTTTTAAAGGCTTTTTGAGGTTTTCAGTGCATTTCTGAATGGCTGCTGTCCCAAAAATACTGTCCCCTTCTTAAGGAGTCTGTGTCAGAAAGAGAGATTACTTGATACCTGGTAACAGATTGGTAAGAAACATTTGCAGAGTCCCGAAACACCAGTAGTCTTGGTTGAGTCTGTGAGCTTTGAAATCTTAATGTGAGCCATTCTTAGTCCTTCTTAAAAATTAGTATGAGCCAGTAGTTCTGTTCTGGGTTGCTTAAACTGGCATTGCTGGGGTTGTGGCATACAGTTGGGGATGATGTAAAATATTCAGAGGTAAGTTAGTCTGCAGCCATTGAAAAACTTACTGTCAGCAAGATGAGTAGCCATATACCCAAAATGACCAGTTCTGGCCTGGAAGATGAGTTTACCATTTGTATCCTGTTGGATTTAGAACAACTATTCTTTCCCGACTCCATCTTTGTAGTGATTTTTGCCATATGCAAGCCGGTAGGTCAGGGATGCAATGCAAGAGGTATTTCCCAGTATTTCCTCTGCAATTCTTGGTAGACAGCACAAGATTTAAGGAAGCTCTCCTTTCCAGCTGTGAAAGAACATGGAGATCTGTAGATGAAGCTCTGGGAATAAGGAACCCTATATTAAGCACTCAGAGTAACCTGGCTTTGTTTCAAATCAGCATTGGCTTTGGTTCTTTTAGGGAGACTTCATGTCTGGGATCAAATCAATGGGAGTTTTGGGGAAGAGCACAAATGTGGTAGAGCAATGCACTTGACCTATTAACCAGTGTTTCCAGTAACCCAGATCCTCAAAACCAGCAACAAGCTCTAATTTTCTAAAGGCAAATAAAAAAAGAATAAATAAACTTGGCTCTGTCATCATAGTGAATCAAACATTACATGTAGAGACACGTTAGTGAGAGATGACTTTGAACCTAAACTGCATTAGTCTCTTGACCCAAATTATTTTGGTACCATGCAGAGAGCCTGAAGTAATTGGGCCACATGAAAAGTGAATAAAGTGTTGATAAATTGGCTCAGTGCCCACTCAGAGAGTAAGGCTCACTCTGGCAGTAGATTAAACTTTGGTTTTGAGGCTACTGAGCATGTAGTGGCCATACTGTTAAACTCTTACCTTCTGTAACAGTCTGGCTGCAGGCAGACTTCCTTCTGGAACTTTCCTTCCCATGTGCTGACTTCTAAACTGTGTACAGAACTGTAAGGACAATTTCTAGTGGGCTGCTAACTGAACTTTAAACACCAAATTTTAGTGGGGAACACTCACAGCCACCATTTCAACTAGCACTGTTGTGTAACCAACTAATCTCTTTCACAAAATAGTGCACAGTGACTGAGGATCTGTTCCTGGCCTAAATTGTAAAAAACTGTTAATATTTAATAAAATCCTATGTTTATGAAGTTTGTGGAGGCTCCTGTGTCTTTTAGACCTGTGTGATTCACTGCCACCGTACAGTGGTGGGATGAGGTTTCCTCGTTTTGGAGCAGAGTGGTGGACTGACAGGTCGGTTGGGCTGCCTACGTTTGTGGTGTGACTCTCTAGTGCCTGCCTCTGCTCCGTGGCCTGAGGTAACAGTTGTGAATGCACTGAACATGAAGATGGAGCATGAAGCTGTAGAGAACTGGATGACAAAATCACTGCCAGTTACGAGCCCTTCAGACACTCAGCTTTCCTGTCTTGAAAGTGGGTGTCAGAACTGATGTAGAGAATTTAAAAATTAACTAAACTGAAGGATGTTTACAGCTGCACCAGGGCTTTTCCAATCAGGCCCTGTTGGAATTGGGGCTGCTGCATTGCAGAATTCCTTTCTGGGACCATGCTGAGGGTCACAGTACTGCCAGATACCACAGAATCCTTCTGCTTTTGGTTTAATGTTGTGAGTGCAGTTTCTGCTCATTGCTGTCTCCTGGGATCTAAATAAAGGATTAAAAGCAATGCCTCACCTTCTGCAGGAGAGGGCGTATTTGGGCCCTCACCCACATCCTGTGTCTGGTGAGCAAGAGCAGATACAGTAGACTGAGTCAGAACCAACCTACGAGAAAGATGAACAGCACTGAAACAACATCAGTGGCCATCATTAGTTTTGTGTGGCAAGGGAGGGTTCAGCTCTGAGCTGGGGCTAGTGAAGGAGCTGCTGCACTTGCTTGGATTATTTCACACGGAGCAGAAGCTGATGCTGGAGCACCAACATGTATCTAGAGTGTGGCTGGCTGCTCCTGGGATTTCATCAGCTAAGTTACTTGTGACAAGATGTCATGAGTCATCCTTGCCTGTGGGAACAACAGAGTGGAAAACTCTCTGTGGGCTCTCTGCCTGACTGGTAAAGGCAGTTTGTTGGAGTTTAGGCAACATGGTCATGAAGGAGATTGGGTGGTTCCAGCAGGCAGATGTCGCTGGGCTGGAGCAGGGAGCAGGGGCAAGAGCAAGACTGGCATGAGGGAAGGTACAAAGGCAGCTAAACATAAGTGAGAGCAACAACCAAAGCAGGATTACAATCAAATGCCATTAGGATGTCCTGCTTCTTTACTGTCCATGCAGTCCAATGGTTTGGTGCCCTCCTTAAATGGGAAGGGAATTATTCTGTACCAGAGAGCAGTGAATTGACAAGAGGGTGAATTTATGGCTATCTTCAAAAATGCTGGTGCTGCAGTGTAAGCCAGGCTCCGGCAGAAGCTGCAACAGCGCCCACAAAAGGAACGTGTCAGGGCAAACCATCTGATGAGAGAGCTCTGCCTTTCCTGAGCCTCTGCCCCTAAGCCAGAGATGGGATGGGGCCCTGGGCTAGACACAGAGGGAGTCTGAGGCTGGCTTCTGGTTCATATGTTCCTCGATAAGCAGGGATGCAATCCTTTAAGGAGATTTCTGCAACAGCCAGGTGGGGTTGGTAATTGTACATTCATTAACTGACCAACTGTGGATGATTCATTCAACAACTCTCAGAGGCAGAGGGAAGATTTCTAATTTAGGGTGAGCTGAACTGCAGGGTTTGGAGGTTAGGAGAGTCCTGACTACAGCACGTGGAGTAGTCAAGAAAATTGTCAGTGTTTAATTAAAAACTGTGGAGAACACTTGCAATGGCAGGTGTAGTCTGAAATCTAGATATCAAATCTAATCTAATATAATCTAATCGCATTAACATTCTCCCCTGTTCCCTTTTAAAGTGAGGAAATTTTGATGTGGCCCGAGTAAAGACCTGTGGAATAAACAGAGTCACACACTCATTTAGGTTGGAAAGGATCTCCAAAACCATCTGGTCCAGCCTTTGACCGATCACCAGCTTGTCAACTAGACCATGGCACTAAGTGCCAAGTCCAGCCGTTTCTTTAACTCCTCCAGAGATGGTGACTCCACCACCTGCCTGGGCAGCCCATTCCAATGGAGGAGAACAAGCCCCTCTCAGAGAATAGCGAGGCGTGGATCTCTGCAATTTGTCTATACTTCCAAGTGCTCTTCACTTGCCACCAGATGGCAACAGAAATCCGTTTCAGCGCGGCAGGATCCTGCAGAGACTGCTCAGTTCCAGCTGCTTTCCAAAAAAGATAGAAGCTGACGTGATCTTGTCGTCACTAGGCGCGTACGCGATGACTTTCGATGAAGTCGGACTCCTGAGGACAGCGAAGGAATGGTGACTGGCGAGCTGAGGCTCTGCTGGCCGGTGGTGGGCTGGTGGTGGGCTGGTGGCCTGAGCCTCACAGCTGTGGGCAGCCCCTGCTCACGGTTCAAGAGGAGCGAGGATGTGCCAGCCCACACTGCCATCAGCCTCTGGTGGCTGTGCAGATGTGATCTCGGTGACCCAGAAACAGAAATAGCTGGGGGTGAATTCAGGGCAGGCACTGAGAGAGATGATCAGGCTTTGAGAGGGCCCCGAGAAGCACCATAGCGGGGAGCAGTGCAGTCCAGTTTGGGGGGGAAGGGAGGGGTGGCGGATGAAGGAAGGTGCAGGGCTGCTCAGGCACCCAGAGCTGGCAGACTGAGTCATGCGGCCACTGATGTGGGATTTATCCTCACATCAAAATTCGTTTTCTCTGGCAGCCTCGGTCATCATTTTGACCTCAGATGACTTGAGCGTGGTTGCCGTGGGAACGGGATTGCTCTTCCCTCCATCCCCTCCACTTACTGTCTCTGAGAAGCAGCTAGATGTTCGTCAAACACTACAATAAATCAGCCATCCCCGCATGCCCTCTGCCGCTAAGCAGCGGGTGGTTCTGCCTGTCTCTGCCGTCCTGTTCTGCAGCAGGTGAGGGAAGCGCTGCCAGATCTTAGCTCTGCTTGCCCCTGCCCCCAGGCATGAGCACACACCGCTTAGCAAACGCTGCCTGAGTGAGCGGCTGGGCGGGTTTCCAGGGGCAGCAGGCACATTTATTTTATCCTGTAAATAACTGTCAGGGTACATCACTGCACACCTCACAGCCTCGGCTCGGAAGCAAACAGCGTCAGACAGCTTAAGAGGCTGCAGGAAACGGAATCCCTAAAACCGGCCCTCTGGTATCCAGGATCGGCAGGGCTGAGCTTGCGAAAGAGGGCTTTCCCCATTACGCACACAGCGAATGGAGCTAATAGAACTAATTTAGCTAATTCTGAGACGGGCTGGCTCATCTGCCAAGTCCTGGCAGCGTTACAGCCATTCAGAGAAAGCAAAAAATAAGAGAATGTGAAGAAGGAAGAAGGAGGGGGAAGGAGGGAAGACTGGTGAGGGAAACAGGGAAGAAGAAAAAGGGAGTGGGTGGAAGAACTGTGGCCAGGAGAGGCAGCAGGGTGGATTGACTGGGAGGGCAGCTGGAAGGCTTTGTGATGGGCCCCAGAGAGGAGGGTGGGGCACAGCCAGAGGTGGGAGGTTTGGGGAATGAACATGTTGAAATGAATGCTTATCAAGGTTTAGGTACCCCAGAAAAACCATCTGAAACTTGTGGCTAAAAAAAAGATAAAGGAAATTTGAAGTTACAAAAGGATCTAGAGATGGGAACCTTAGAAAAAAAATGGGACTTGGCTGTAGGCCTGTGGTCTTACAGCATAGGAAGGAAACCCAGAAACTCTCTTCAATACGCATAGAAGAGACATGACGTACATTGCAGAACCCCTGCAACAAAGCAGCAAGACCTCTGCTGTTGCCAAATAGTGCCTTCTATATTGCAATGTCAATAGAAAGGCTCTAGGAAATTTTACAGATCTGTGCACATCTGGGGAGCAGGCCAAGAAGCTCCTGCTGCCTGCTAAGCTGAGATCATACATCACTATTTAAGTACAAAAGGATACAGCAAAACAAATAACTCTTTTCCATGCTATTTAGTGTTATCCACAATACATTATGGATACATGTGCCTACGTGTTGTTCTGTAAATGATCTGGCTTTTTGGGGCTTCCTGTTTATCGTTTTCTTGTAGCTTCTGCCCTCTTTCAACAGCAGTGAGGCAAGAAAGTCTAAGCCACTGGAGGAAATGGTTAGGTGGCATAAGGAGACAGGAGTGTTGCAGTAGATTTGTGTGTATTTCAAGACAATAAAGGCCTACTAATTGACCTTAAAGTTGAATGAGAACACAAAATAGGTAGCTAGAATTGAGCTAAAGTTCCCCAATAATTCAGCCATCCTTAGTCTCTGAAGAATGCTGCAGTTCAGCAAACAGGTGGTTCAGGTGCTCACCCAGGTCCCTCACATGGTTTGTGTCCCAGGACAAAGCGGGGCAATCCTGAGCCCCCTTTCCCCTGCACTCGGTGCCCTGCCTGGGGCTCTGCACACCGGCCAGCAGAGGGAAGTGCTGGAGTGAGCTGGATCCTGTTGCGCCATCCAGTTTTTGCCAGCACCTTCCCATTCCTGGGTACCAAAGGCACCAGTGGGAAGGTGGACTCGGGCCTCCTCCTTGTTCTTGATATTAGCTTGTACTCAGCCCTATCTGTAACCTTTTGCCTTCATGCTTTCACTGCAGCCTTATTTTCTAGTCTCACTTTTGTTCCCTCTTTGCCTCCCTGTATGATTAGCCACAGCCTTCCTGGATCATGGCCTCACCTTACCCATATCTAAGACGGAAAAGAAGTTCTTTGTTCTTCTTTAAAAAAAAAAAATTGTCTTTGACTTTGAGGCAGGAACGATAAACTTGGAATGAGAAGGAAGCACGTTAACATAAACACATGTGAAAGGGAAGCAGCTTATATCCTGCTTAGGGTGATGATCAAGTTGTGAACTACAGCCTTTTTTTGGTCAGAAAGGGAGAAAAAGAGATAAGTTTCAAAAGATAATGACCAGAACAAAAACGAGGAGAGACTCTTGGAAAGGATATCAAAAACTGATAAAACCTAATAAATATGCAAAGTGGTAAATCAGTGTTTCACTGATTTCTTGCCTCAATTAGGATTATTAACATCACTTAAAGCCAGTCTGTTGAGTCCATATCAGGCTGGTTAAATGACCACATTATCCCTTGTGGCTAACATCACACCTTAAACTCAGTCTAGATTAACTCAGAGAAAGAGAGGAGGAGGTAGGTATTGGGAAAAATGAGGCTGGAGAGAAGGATGATGAAGAAGAGATGATGCATAAAATTAACTTTTATGTTGCAAAAGTGAGGGAGATGGGTAATGTACAGGTGATGGGCAGTGCTGGGTACAGAGCAGGGCACAAAAGTTTGGGGTGAAAGGGGACAGGAGAGCAAATACACCTAAGAGCATGAGGTAAGAAAGGGAGGCTGGGGGATCCAGCTGAACATTTCCATCACGTTACCTGTCTTGGAGCTTTCGCTGCAGAGGTGCTAAGTTGAAAGAGAACAGAAGAAGTGCCAGGAGGTGGGGAGCAGGGGATAATGGGATTATAAAATTAGAAGGCTTGAAGTCTATTTCCAGGTCTGGCATGACTGATCCATGTCATATGGCAAGGGCATTAAATAACTCTGACCTTTGTTGGGAATATTTGTTGCTGCTGCTGTGGACGTTTCTCTGTGTAATCCTTAACACTCTGTTCTTAGAAAAGGACTTAATGATAAATCAAGGCTGACTTTATCTGGAGTGATATTAATATGTCCAAGAAGGTCCCCTTGTTCTAAGGCCTTTCTGGCTACAATGGCTCATGTTGTCATTGAACCTAGCCGTACCTAACTTACGAGGGGAAATAAACTGGTGTACATCTCAGTGGGATAATTATTCTGTAATGATTATCCTTACATCTCTTTCTATACAAAATAAAAACTACCTCAATCTGTAATAAGTACACACTTTCAAAGCCATTTTTAGTCTGGAAAAAAATTTTAGAACTTCGAAACAACATGCCCACCAAAACCGGATCGTATAACTATCAAAATAATCATCACTGTGGAACAGTCTGATAAGAGATTTTTATAACAGATCTGAGACAACATGACTCCCATGAAAAACTACAAGAGGAATTTGTTTACCCTTGTCAGAAGCTGCCCATTTGTGACCTATACTTCAACAAATTCAGATAAGACCCCTAAAATTATCCTATGCACAACAGAAGAGTCATATTTTCTGTGCTTGTTTGTCCCATGGTGGGGTGAAAAGAAGTGTTGTCAGGAGAACTCATCGTGCTTTAGCATGTTCACAGACACCAACACTCCTTGTCTGAGAGAAGGAAAACTGTCAGCCTTTTACAAAATTCATGAGCCAGAGTAATGCCAGAGTAGTCACATTTGTTGTGTACACATAGAGGCAGAGTCCTTGTCCCAGGTGGAGCAAGTCAGGACACCTGGATTGCTTCGGCTGTGAACAGAAGACAACTGGATAGCTTTAAAGAGGAGGAAGTGCCCTATGGTGCTTCCAGGTTTTCCTACATGCATTTCACCATGCCCTTTGGCAATCCCAGAGGCACTGGGGAACCTCTGCAGCCTACTTGTGTTTAAAGAGTCAGCCTAACCCTGCAGGGTCACTGTTTCTGTCCCTCCAGCCCCTCTGGGGAACAGGGAAAGGACAGCAAACCAAGGAACCTTGCAGATGCTGCATCTGTCCAGGATTTCTAGTCTCAGGTTAGTGCTGGCATGTTTGCTCTGTCCCTGTGACAGTGAGATCCCCTCGGCAGCACCTCTGCCCCAGTCTCTTGGGAGTGAGTGGGAGAGAGGGAGAGCATAGGTGAGGGAAAAGGAGAAGAGGTCCTGATGGTCTGATCTTGGATTGGATCTGAGACCTAGCAGTACTAGAGTCTGGGTTGCTGTCTTCAGTGTAGCCACATTCCAGTTTCCTTGGCCTTCTTTTCTCAGGATGTTTGGTCAGTGCTTGTGGAAGAGCAGCAAACAGAAGCTTTCTCAGGGGACAGATATAAAGAGATCAGCCCCTCGGTTCCTCCCAGTGGGAGAAGATCTGGAAACAGGGTGAGATGGCATAGCTGATGTGCTGATCCAGATGTAGCTCTTCCTTTTGCTGTGCTACCTTTCACCTTTTCCTCAGTGAGGTGAGGCTGGCAGGCTGCGTGGAGGTTGGAGATCAAGCCAGGTCAGCTGAGACTGGAAGCCTGGGGGGTGTCACAGTCTTCAGAGCAGAGCGGGAGGTGTTGCCCTGAGGAAAGTGCTTAGAAAATGGGAGGGTAATTGCATGAGAGGGAGCTAGGAAGGTAGTGGAAGAAAATGTCATAGGGCAAGTGGTGAGGGCAAAGATTTCAAATGGTAGGAGAGCTCCTCCACGAGGATTACCTGAGTGCATAACAGAGAGATGCTGCAAGCAGAGGGGGCCCCAAGGGAAAGAGGGTTGTGGGAGAGCTGTTGTAAGGTAGGAATGACAGAAGTGGTATCTGGGGTAAGCAGATGCAGCCTTCTCTGTGTTGGATTGCTGTGTTTAATCTCCAGCCAATTTTTCAGGTTGTGATAACTTTTGTTTGCAGGATTTGTGCATTGAGTGGGATAGGTGACATCTCCTCATTGAAAGGGAATTTAATTTATTGTTCACCTAAACTGCTGTGGGTCTGTCTTAATTTCACATCGGTGGAAGCTGGCAGATTCCCAGCGTTGGGTCACGAAGTGGGGCAGCTCTGGTAGGACTCCTATAGGCAAGGTGGGGATACAGGGAACACGGAGTGAGTGGAACACAGTACTTGAATGCCTTTCATTGCTGCCAGATGTGGCAGCACCTTTCCATCTGGGAAAGAGCCAGAGTGAAGTCAGGGCTATTGTAAGATCCTCCCTATGTGGATAGAATCCATATCTGCTCCACGTGTCCTGTCAGCGTCTTCTCGCACCTAAAATCCTTTCCACTTTTTGTGCTTCCCCACAGTGTCCTACTCCCACTGTTTAACATGCCCCCAAGTCTGGTGCACATATGCACTTGCTCCTGTTCTGATTGTGCCTTCCTGCTTGAAGGGTGACACAAAGGGGTGCAGAGACAACAGAAGAGGAGGATAAGCTATTTCATTATGCAAAGCATAGGGAATAAGTTACCTGCCTTACATAACGGAAATCAGCCTCAAATGGAAATTTGAAAGAGAAAATGTTCCTATCAGAGATTCTGCCTGGACAGTCACCCCGCAGAGGTATCTCGGACACCTTCATTGGTTTGGGGGAAGTTGAAATATAACTGCCCAGCAGCTGAGCCTGTGATGGGAGGGAAAACAGAGTGGAACTGGAGAAGCTGGTACCTGCTGGGGATAGTGGCCACTGCTTATTGCCTGAGAGCCACGTGTGTTTGTCATCTGCATCTCTCTGGAGCTTTGTAGCCTCTCTGTAAGAAAACAGAGTACCCAAAATGGCCTCTCTGCTGTCTTCTGGGCACCTTGAAAACTAATGGATGGAAGGGGCTGGGCAGGTTTAATGTTCACACCTGCTGCCTGGCAGGAGGAGACAGTTGATCTCCACAGAGCACACTGAACTCGTATAAACCTGCTTCGCCATGGCAGTTTACATCAGGTCCAGATATTAGGTGATTAGGGAGCCAAAATTAGAGACTGAAAAGGTTGTACAGTATTCAAGCATGTCATGTTGTGTCCCTGTGACTGGCAGGCCTTTTACCTGCCCTTCAAGCCACTGAGGTTTGGTTTAGCCTTTTGAATGTCCTGGGTGGGAGAACAGGCCATAGGGCTGCAAGAGTGGGTTGCCTTTTTGGTGTTTTCTTCAGTGGTAGCCTGGTCCTCTCTTAGTTATTGGGAGGAGGCAATCTGTCTGTTTAGGAACAATGTCAGAGTACTCAGCAGCTCTTGTTCCTCTCAGTAAAAAGTAAGAATATTCTTAGGCTCACATAGGCTGTCTCAACAATACTTCCATGCTCTGTGCAGCAATTTCCCAAGGGCTGCATCCTAACTTCTTTTGGTGTACAACACCAGCCAGTGAGTGGCTTTGTTTTTCTTCCAGTTTAGGAAGTGTCCTACTGCAACATCAGTTTCTCAGTCATCTAACCACAAAAATTTGGAGCATGACTCTGAAGGTCATTTTCTTGTTTCTGGTCTGGGCTAGATGGACAGAATCTGACATGTGTATGTTCCCCCGATAGCATCAGCTGTGCACATTCCCAGCAGGCAAGTGAGGGTTTATGATCCATAACTACACTTTCTTGCATCCCAGAAAATTGTTTGTTGGTGCCAGAGGCTTCAAGTAAAGGAGCATGAAATCAAGAATGAAGACAAACAACACTGAACATGCAGCACTTGTAGTGGCTCTGTTCAGCAGACCTAGCAGCTGCCTGTGTCATGGTTTCTGCTTTTAGTCCACAGAGAAACTGTGGATTGCCTACCTGGTGAAGCACTGGTCTGGGTCTCTGGATATTGGGGTTTGATTTATGGCTCCATCACAGATCTTCTCTTGGGCCAAACAATGTCATCACTACATGTCAGGTTTCCATATCAGCAAAACAGAACTAATACTACTTCTTTTCCCTTATGTATGTAGGCCTTGAGATAAGTCTTCAGGATATAGCTCTCTCTTACTCTCTTTTTATACATACAGTGCCTTCTACAGTGTCAGCCTGATTTAAGTTGGACCCTTTAGGAGGACTAATTAATCCTATTAATAATGCATCTCTAGCTGGCTCCAAGCTCTGAAAATCATGTCATCAGTAGTTTCATTTGTTGGTTTCTGCAATATTCTAAGCTCTGTGGGGTGAACTCTGGAAGAATCAGAGGAGTGGCTGCCATGGGAAAATAATTCCAGATTCTTTCACTGAGCCTGGCACAGAATGGGGTGGAATTCAGGGAGGCTTGGGTCTGCTGTATGAACGTCAGATAATGGCAACAGTGGTCAGACATTTATTTCACTTCACAGTTTAAGGTGTTCCCAGAAATCTTGCATCAATGCTTGATCAAGAATCAGTTGCAGATAAATATGTTATTCAGAGAGTTTTGAGCTTCACTGCATTTTTAGGTCAGTTCAGGATTTAGGGTCCCATGTGACTAGCACATTGTCTTCTCTGTCTGATCCAGTGATTCTTCTGAAAGGCTAAAGAATGTGTTATCTGATAAGTCTTTGGACCTGGTAAAGGTGGCTTGGCTCAGGGTCCCAAATTCCCAGGGAAACCTGAACTCTTGGCATAGGGCAGCTGAATGGTTGTGGTGCCCTGTGCCTTTGTGACAGGAAGAGCTGCACAGTCTGCACTTAACATCGGGGATAATGCAGGAGATATTTCTCAACCAAGAGACTCTTCAAAGATCTGAAAATTACCGACTTGCTGAAGTAGTGGTCTTTCACCCACCAAGAAAATCCTTCTGCAGGCAGTGGAAGAGTCCTGCACATGTTCTCTTCCTGTCAGTGCTGCACTAATTGCTTCACTGGACACAACAATGCTGCAAGAACATCCTTCCCTTACACTGTCACACAACTTTCTGAGAATTAGAAGAATATCTATCACCTACTAGAAAGAGATGTGTTTCTATATCAGCCATTTTTTTTCTATTTCTCCTATTCTTAATTTTTATTACATCCTTGTACTTTCTTTCACAAATATATTTATTTTACCCAGCTGTTCCTTTCTTACATCGTCTTAACCTTGCACCTTGATTTTCTCTTTCTTTTTCTGTCCATTTTCTGTAAGACATATTTCCTTCCCCCTCTTTTTTTTTCTTCAATTCTTCTTAATCCCTTTTTCTGTTTTATTATCTCAGTCACTGTGCTGCTACAAGATCTAGAAAAACAGATGAGAGTTAAAGTTGCAGAAAAGAAGTGTCACAGTCGCTATAGTGCCAGGACACTGGCTGGAGCTGAAAATTAGGTTTAAACAGGCTGCACTCCACCACTGCTTGTTGTTTGGACAGGTACTGCAGTGCTTGTTAGTTAAGGCAGGCTTCAGTACAGTGGCTTATGGATCTGAAGGGGGATAAAGGCAGCGTTTAGGCAAGCACACCTAAAACAACATGTTCCAAAAAAACCCTACACTCAGTAACTATCATGTGCTAGAGGCAAATTTTTGTCATTGCTTTATTTCTGAAAATACTGTTTGCTTCCCTACCAGAGATCAGACATGACATGAAATGCAAAGGTGATTAGTGTGTTTTCATTTCAAAAAAGCCTCCATAGGAAGCTTGTCTCACCATTGGAGGTGGCTGGAATGGTGGAGACGCTGAGAACTGGGTCACGCAGTGGGACACATCCCCATACAAAGGATAATTAAGGATGCATTGGCTATGAGGCAGCCTGATTCCTGCCTTACCTGGCATAGGTACAGAAAGCAGGTGATCTTGGCTCCTAGTCTTTTTTCACTGAGAGCATGTTCAGATTTATTAGGCAGACCATATGTATATTCTAAGGACTACAACAGGTGGTTTTGAGACTTAATCAGGCATTCAGAGCAGCATGGTGAGTGGGTTTGTCCTTCTGTAGCAACTTGTGGATCCATGAACACCATGTCTAGGCATGTAGAAAATGGGTCCCTTAATGGAGAAGCTGAACACTGGTCTCTTGTTCTGGGGTATTGCTCTAACCATAGAGCTACTCTGTTAGTGGAAAGAAAGCAACTACTAAAGAACTGCTCTTTTTTTTAGAAGTAAAGAGAGGGGTGAGAAGGTTCACGAAAGCAGAAGTTGCAGGCTCCCCTCTGAAGGAAGGCACTTCTCAGAAGTTCTGATTGCTGCAGTATAACCTGGAGAGTGCTGGGATTTACTATTTTCTTCTGTGTCATTTTGTATTATGGCTCCTCAGGGTATTTTTTTTCTCCTTCTGGGCTCTTGGTTTCCATTTAAGGGACTGAGAAAGTCCCAATGCTGCAGTGCTCAGCATTGTGGCATCTCAGACTGGGGTCTGCTTTTTCTTTCTCTTTGTCTTGGTTCTTTATTAGTTCTACATCTGATAAAGGCTCTTTTCTCCTTGCAGTGGGGTGCTGTGAAAAATCAAGACTGTCAGATGTCCAGATCCTACAGTGCTCCAGGAGTGGTGTAATGTGTATGTGCCTTGTGGATGGGAGAGGCTGTGCAGTTAGTGACACATTTTGAAGCACTTGACATATTGTTCTGTGATCCCCCGAAGACTGAGAATCTGACAAGATGCTGCCCTATCTCGTATCAGGTTCCATCTGGCTGCACCAGGAGTAACACAGCAGTCCTTCAGTTGGGGGACTTTAGCTCAAAGGCATAGTCTCTGACACCACACCTAAATTCCAATGCTTAGTCTCACTCAGCCAGGTGGCCTTTGTTTTTAGCATGTTTTATTCCTACCCCCTAAATTCTCCTGCTGTGTTTCTGAGTGGAGGGTATGTGGATGTCTCGACAGGAGATGCCTGCTCCATGCTCTTACTCCTGAAAAATCTAATTCTGTTTTGCCTGTCTCTTCACATTCCCATTGCCAGGGAGATTCGGTTTTCCAGGGCGGATGTGTGTCAGACTGGCTGCTGTGAGGTATTCACTTCTTTAGAAATTCAGCTGCTTGGGGATCTGAGTTATGCACATACAGCTGTGTGAATAGGTGGGTCAGAATGAGGATTACTAGAGGGACTCCGTGATATAATGTGGGAAGGCCTCGAGGAGCCTCCCTGCAGCCCAGAGGAACACACAAACAGCACGGGGGACCAAGGGGCCTCCGCAGAAAATGACACTTAATATCCTCCAGCTGCATAAAGTACAGTCACTCATCATATCAATCCTCTTCAATCCTCGTGTGTTTGAGGGTTCTGCATGTGGTACTGGCTGTGTCTGCCAAAAAGTCTGCTTTACATGGCCTCCCTCCTTCCCTCCAGCCTGGCACTGGCACAGCTGATAGCAGGGCTGCTGCACTCCCCTAAGTGCTGAGGACGTGAGAGACTGCATGAGGATGCAGCCCAGCTCCCTCGGGACACCTGCTGCCTCCCGAAAGGCTGATGGCATTAATCAAGGACAGAGGAGGGCAGCTCCCCACCCCCACTCGCGCTTTTAACCCTGTGGGGACCATGACGTCCTTTCACAAGGGACCTTGGGATGCAAGTGAGGGATCACAGCAGCAGAGGCTGGAGGAGGAATAGGGATGCACACGCGATGAAAAATGATGGGGGGAATGATGAGGAGGAGTGTGGCTGGGAAAGGAGGAGCCACTGATATGAAGGGCAAAGAAGAGATACGTGCTGAGGGGAAAGATGTACCCTGCTTGGAAACAGACACAGCAGTAGGGAAAAGATGGAGAAACCACAAAGAGATGGAAGCAGACTTGAAGGAAGAGAAAGAAGGGAAAAAGAAGACAGTCAGCCTGAGAGGGTGAAGGCACAAATGCAGAAGGTACCAAGAGCTGGCTAAAGGAGGGTTATGTGACATACTGAAACCAAGGCACTTGGCCAGTGGGTACAAACGTGACATCTGGGCCTGCCTGGGGCAGAGTTTTGTAGAAGGGGAACTACGGATGTTTAAAATTGGTGCTTAGTGGGGAGAAGACCACTGGCTAAAACCACAAAATTTAAAGGCTGGGTGGATTCCCCGGTCTTTCCACAAGGGTGGTTTCCCCCATATGTCCCCTGATTATCATTCTTGTAGCTCTGTCAGTAGCCAGGGATATTGGACTGGCCATTGTGTAGTCCCTGCCTTATAGCTCCTTGCTGTCCTAGACCTGCCATTTCATTTCTTTATTTCAATTGCTGACCTGGGGAATGGCCAGTTCTACTTATCTGTGTCATCAACAGAGGAATCTACACTCTTCCTCATGCATCTAGTCTCTGCTTTCCCAGGTGCATTTCCCCATACTCACATTGTTTGTAGAGCGATAATGCACTTGGCAGGAGAGCCAATTCAGCAGTATAATGTCTTTCAAACAAAGTGCACCCTGTTCCCACCTGGTCAATTAAACTGGAACAAATCTGTGCAGAAGCACTGACCTGAGGCCAAGCACTTTGCCTCCTGGAAAGATGTGTGGTGACTTCCCCTGTGAACACCGCCTCAGCCCTACCTGGAGCTGTGGGATGGGCAACTCATCCCTGCTGTTCTGTCCACTGCTGGTCTGCTCAGGTAGATTGCAGCAGGGTCAGAACCAACTGTGATGGTGTTTTCCATGCAGCACACACCTGTAGTCTGCCCCAACCCCTTGAAGGAATGACTCCAAGAGTGAAGCCCCTACTGGAACAAGTGGTATCAATGCTTTCTCTCATAGAGCAAAAGCCATGGAGTGGTGCTGAGCCTGTTTCCTACAAGCTGTCTTGTCTCTGGGGAACTTGAATCCAAAGCTTCTCTGTACTGGAGATGTTTGTCAAAGCTTATTCTTGGTCCCTGACCTCTGAGCAGGTAGTCTGTACCTTGCTGAGAAGCAGGACCACAGTGAGAGCTGTTTGAGAGCAAACAAAAGTATTACGGGAAGAGGACTTGCTGGAGTGACGTGGATTGGAAGGAGGAGGCCATGCAGCCAGGCCTGGGACCTCTCCAGCTTCCAGAACTTTCTCTGGAGAGGCCTGGGCCAGAGCAGCCACAGCTCCTGTGTGAGTCTCCCAGGAACCTCTCCAGGGAGTTGCCAATGGAGAGTACAGAGAAGCTCTCCTTACACTTCACTGTAAAGCTGTGCAGAGCAGCACTTGTGACCTACCCTGTTGCAAATGGTCATGTAAAATATTAAAAGTATTGCCCTTCACATCTGGTTGGAAAGGTACAGATTTCTTTTGCGGATTTAGTCAATAGCATTAACTTTCTTAATGCTTTCAGCAAAATCTTTACTGTTCAAGCTCTCCTTTTTTCTGAGTTTGAGACCTTATCACTATAAGGAGTGATATTTGTTGCACAACAAAATACAAAGGAAAAAAATCCCTTCTTCCTTACCTACAGAAGTTTCCCTGTTTTTTTATTTTTATGAATGTGAAAGTTGATGTTTGGGTAAACTTTGCCCAGTAGCAATAAACAATAAAAATAAAGGCTTTCAAAGAGGGAACACGTGCCTACTGGTACACAGAAATGCATATATATAAACAAATATAGTAGCTCTGTGAATGTGAGCAAGCAGAGATATGCAAGCAGAAACAAAGATAGAGCTATATATTATGTGTACATTCATGTGATCACATGTGTATCTACATGCCTCTGTATGTACAAATTAGCATGTGTCCAAATATCTTCAGGTATTTAAAACTCAGAAATAAAAGTGTGTGCATAAATATATATGTGGACATAAGTAATATGTGCACATTTTAATATTATGATACCATTAATATTATGAATTCATGCACTGGTAATCTCAGGCATGCCAATGTTTGTACAGGTGTACAACATCACACGTGTCTGTTTATGTATCAGAACATAAAGTTACTCAGATGTGAACATTTTATATAGAAATACAACTGTAATGCAACAGGCCCCAAAGAATCCTCCACGTGCCCACCAAAACACACCTGGGCAGCTGTGCACAGCATCCTTGCACAGCTAGGCTGGCTGAATGCAGCCACTCTGGTTTTCAAAGGGGTGAGGAGGGCCACGGGCAAGCAGGTACACGCGTGTGTAGGAGTGCAAGTGAGCCATGAAAGGGTGCAGGAATGATCCTGGGGGAGGACAAAGGGCGTGTGGAGCACCCAGAAGGAGCAATACAAGAGCCAGATGGGTTTACATGAGCAGGGCAGCATCACTGGAGGGTGAGAAAGGAGGCTGGGGAAGAGGCAAGAGAGCACGAATCAGGAAACGTGGTATTCCCCTGAAAAGGAAGAAGTATGAGGGGACAATATAGGGGAGATACCCACCCTGATTTGCTGGCACCTGTTTCTGAGGGGGAATGGGGCAGAACTGCTGAGATGGGATGGGATGGGATGGGATGGGATGGGATGGGATGGGATGGGATGGGATGGGATGGGATGGGATGGGATGGGATGGGATGGGATGATGAGGCTGCAGGCTGGAACTCCTCCTGCCCCCTTTCTGGTGGTTGACCCTGCCGGGAATAGAGAGCAGGACTGGCTGCATAAGGCAGCTCTTCCTGAAGATTGGTTTAATGCCTGGATCTCAGTACAGGAGCAGTGTGCAGGGTTTTGGAGTACTCTTCCCATCGCCCCTTTTTTGACCTGCATGGGCTGCTCCTTGTGCTCCTGCTGATTGAGCAGCAAGCACGGGCTGCTGTGTTTGGGAGGAGAGGGGAGCACTGCCCTGGGGCAGCTCAAAGCAACCCGTGCTGGGAGAGGAATGATAAACCCTGGTGCCCTAGATCTGTTTAGCCATTGTTAGCCCGCATAGGGACAGGGGGGAGGCTCAGGTCCCACTGAGTGTTTACAGCTAACTTTAGATTACAGTGGTGAGGGGAGTGGAGAAGGGTTAGCCAGGGGCTTTGTTCCTTTCCTGGGAATCCTGCTGCTATAATTACTTGTGATCTCAGCCATTTTCACAGTCTCTGTTCCCCTCCGCCCCAGGCTACAATCCTTCACTCTGTTGCTGGAAAATATAGTGTGATTAGGGTCAGGCACCTGGGAGCAGAACACGGCTTGGAGAGAAATGCCTTGAGAAGTGGTGTTTGCGAACCCGCAGCTCTGCTCGTGCCCGGTGTGTCTGTGTGTTTGTGTCAATGTATTTGTGTTAATGTGTGTGTTTGCTGGGGCGTGTGTAGGTCTAGTGGGTGGGTTCAGCTCTGCACACTCTGTGTGTGTGTATGCTGGCCCTGCTGTAGTTTTCTCTTACTAATGCTGGGGCGTGAGGAGTATGCCTAAATGGGGACGTGAGATAAGGCAGCTCACACTGATGAAACACCTCCACTCCGTGCCATGGGTGCAGGCCCGGACTGGCTCTGCGTGCCAACAGGCAGCATTCCCCAGCACCTATTCCACTGGTGCTGGATTGACCAGGCTGGGCATAAAATGTGAGGAAGCTTATGCTTTCTGATCGGTATCTGTGTGACTGAAACACTGCAGCTGGTTAAGCAGCCAGAGCACATTGTCGAGCTGCATTTGTCAAACTTCCCATCATCCTTTCCTCAGGCTGGCACAGTGCCCTGCACGTACTAAAGAGAGTTTCTTCTTATGTCTTCCAGAGAAAAATTGTTTCCCACCCTTCTTAAGAAATAACGTTTTACCATCGGAATATAGTAATCTCTTGAGCAATATGAAGTAAAGGTTAGTTTTGTGAAGATTTGTCAAAAACAACCCAGTCCTTATACACATACTGTTCAGCCCTTGGGAAAAGGAATAAGAAGGAAGGGGGACTCAGATGACTGGCAACCCTAATTCCCTCTATCCCATACCTTCTATTCCAGACCTCCTCATGAACCAGCCCCTAGTCCAACCACTCTCCTGAACTGGGTGTATCTTCCTATAGCTATGCTACTGCCCAGGAGTTTGCTAGGGAATTCTCTTTGTAATTTTGCAGGTTGGTACAATTTTTTTTTCTCTGCTTATGCTGACGGGCTTTAATTGAACTTCATGAGCCAGGCTGTTTTCTTACATTGCCCTTCAAATTTAGTTTCTTGCTCAGTGTGGAGAAAAACACAGTGACATGCTGGAACTCCTCCTGCCCCCTTTCTGGTAGTTGACCCTGCTGGCACTAGAGAGCAGGACAGGCTGCATAAGGCAGCTCTTCCTGAAGATTGTTTTAATGCCTGGATCTCAGTACAGGAGCAGTGTGCAGGGTTTTGGAGCACTCTTCCCATCGCCCCTTTTTTGACCTGATATAGAAAAAGCCCACACCACATATGTTTTGGCCAAAGCGTCTTGCTCCTGCAGCCCTGCAGCCTCCTGCTAGCTCAGCCCTGAGTTCCCATCACAGCTCTGCTGCTGTCCCCACCAACCCAGATGCTGCAGCATCCCAGTTCACGACTGGGATGTGGGCTTTGGGGCAGTTTCCGTTGTAGTTTACTTCCACATTCCAGAGAAAAGGAGGGAAACACTGAAAGAGATCATAAGAAGGGCAGTTGCTTGTGGTAAAAAAATACATGTATTTATATCATTCTCTGTGAGTGACATGCACATACTTAATTATTGCTATTCTTAGATATGGACCAGTGTTAGAATAAAATAAGATAAATAAATAGTGCAAGAAAAGGCAAATGTACAGGTATCTCGCTCCTCTCTTTGCTAGAAAGCCTGGTTTCACAAGGCAACATCAATCAGGAGAAAAAACAGGCTTGTGGCCTTAGATGCTGGTCAGGAGTCTTTTTCAGGTCGGAGCAAAAGAAGAGGACAAGGCCTGAAGCATTATAGGAGATGGGACTAGGAAACCTTAGATGACTTTCAGAGGGTTGCCACGTTTCTCACATAGCACCACGACAGAATTTTCAAGGGGATGCTGGCTTCCTCTCCAGCACGTGGGTTTCTGCAGAACTATTCATTCTTTTAATAAGGTTAGTTCCTCTTTGTGAATCATTGTTAAAGCATTAAATATTGGTTTCCGCTGATTTTTTTTTTACAACACATACTTCCCCTTTTGAAAGCAACGGTGAAAGTAATAAAACTTTAAACTTCAGTTTACTTCAGATTAACCAGCCAGTTTAATCACCAAAGTTTTCAGATACTAGCTTCAGCCTACACTGCACCGTGGTTGAGGGCACAATTGCAGAATTTAAAGGTGTCTTAGGTTTACTGCCGTGATCTCTCCAGTGCTATGTCCGTGCTCTTTTAGTTGGGTAATTTTGCAGCTTCCTCCTCTACCTTTCTGTCCGTTCATCTTTTCTGACAATTCACAAGTTATCCTTTTCCCTCTGGTATTTTGCTGCTGCCTTTTCCTTCCTTTTCTCGTCTATTCCTCTCCCTTGCCCTTCTAATCTGCTTTAGTATTTTCTTTCTTCACCTCATTATGTCCTTTTGTTTTTGCCTTCTGTCTTTCCATTGGTTCTTTTCTCACTTGCTTAACCTCCTGTTGTTTACAGGCCAACCTACATCCCACCCATCATCTTGTTTCTCTCTTTTATCTTTCCTCCTTTTCTTCCCCCCCTCCTCCTAACCTCCTCTCAACAATAAAAGTTACTCATGGCTTGAGGGGGAAGCATCTGGCCCATGCTGGCTCTCATTCTCTCTCCTTTGTTCTGAATGCTCTTTTGTTATAAACACAACAAACAGAAAAGCACAAAATCAGCTCTCAAGGCAAACACTGCATAATAATCCTCCTTGTCCCTGCTCCTCTTATCTCTGAAGAATTTGTTCTCCAGGCAAAATAAGAAGAAACACGAGACAGGATTCTCTAAATGTGGAGGTGAAAGAGACTGGATAGAGCTTCATCATATGGGGCAGCACCACTGAACTGCAGCTTGGGCAGATTCAGTAAAGCAGGTGAAATACAGCTTGCCAGGAGCTTGGACAGCAGTGTTATGATCCTGCGGTTGATCAATCCCTGTTGATCAGTCTGTGTTCCCATTAGGTTGTAGAGGCATGGACAGGATCAAAAATGTTAGGTTTTTTATTTTTGTAGCACCTAATTTTTGGTGCCTTCTCCTCATTTGTGCCTTGAGCCAAGGCCTTGTGTATATGAAATGTGTTTGCCAGAGAACTGTACCTGGACCTCCACTGACATTGTCAAAAAGCCATAGCAAGGTGCTTCTGTGGGGTCACATGCCAGCTCCAGTCCCTGAGACAAACCAAAATAAGAACAGGCTTGCCCATTACTGGGGCTCTTGCTTAATGTTAGATAGGGATTCTCTGATTAAACCAGCTTTTCTCAGAAAATGGAAGCTCCCTGGAAATGAAATGCTAGTTGGCATGCACTAGTTTAGACATGCAAGTGTTCTCAAAGCCAAAAAGAAAAAAGCTTGTCAAGCAAAAGACAAGCCTTTCCCAATCCCCATAGCTCTGTGGTTAGGACACCGGTGTTTCATGTGGGGCAGCCAGCATCAAGTTCTACCTGGGACCGGTTCTGCCTGGCCCTTCCCCCAGCAACCTTAGGTCTGGCTGCCCACATGCAGTGGGCCTCCATCCTAGCACAGTAACTGCACTTTGCATAATACACGGGTATTATTCACAAAAAGCCTGGGTGAATAGTTTCACTTGGTGCAGTACCAGATAGCTCTGCTAAGGAGGTGTTAAGGTACTTCCCCCAACAGCGGATCTTCAAAAGAATTAGCCATGATGTGGGAGGTAGGTGTGTGTCCCAGGACAGAAACAAAATTGGTATTTAGGAGGAACGGGCTGTGATGCAAACTTCAAATCTAAATATTTGAGCACATAGGGGCAAAACTCACTGAAATGGGTATTTTTCCCCACATTCCTTAGGGAAACTGGGGGTTCAGTTGATGCATTTTGAGCTTGAGAAAGAAACAGTGTTTTATATTACTGTTTACTTCTCCAGCTCTGTAAAATAAAGACGTTCTACCCACGATGTTCTGCATTATTTGTTAGAGATTTAATTTTTAGCTAAACTTTTATTGCTTCTAAATTGGACCGGTAGCTATGTATGTATTTAATCTAATCTTGGAGTTTGGATTGCTCAGCACTTGCATCAGACTTATGTGGGTTAAGAATAAACAACGAATGAGGACATTTCAGAAGAATGCAGTCCAAAGATTGTCTGAAATGTGAATATGCTTAAAGCCTCCACAAATATGGCAACTTCTCACACTAATCAGTAAATGAATATTTCCAGAGCTAATGCCAGAGTTTGGGACAGATGGGTGATCAGATTCAATGTGGAGTTTGCCATGCTTGCAAACAAATGGAAAATAAGCTAGGAAAAAGAAAAATGCGAGCCAGAGTTACTCAAACAAAGTGTTAGGGAATTAGGCTGGACCCGTCAGCCTGGCAGAGGTGAGGCTGACACAGCTCCTTGCTCCCAGTAGCAGGAATGACCTTGTATTCCCTGTAGGCACGTGCATAAACCCACACATACACGCTGTGTTATACACGGCTGCCTCACAGAGCTACACAGACACACATTCACACCAACAGCACCAGTCACCTCACAGAAGGAGCAGGATGGAGCTCCAGCAGTGGGGAGTATACATGTTTATGTACACACGTAAATAGGATGAGGTGGATCCTTCCGAGGAGCTGGGCTCACACAGTCTGACCACAGACAACCAGTCTCTGATGCTGGCACAAGGCTGCAGCCCCACTCCTGCTGCTGGTACACACACACAGAGGTGTCTGCGTGGATGGCCAGGATACTCCTGATTCCCCACGGGAGCCAACCTGGCACGGCCTCACCCTTAGAGACAAGCAGATATCAGTGGTACTCACCCCTACAGAGAGCACCTCGGAGCCAAAAGCAGAATTTAATAACGAGATAGGGCAAACTGTGCTAACCAAGTGCAGGACAAGGCTGGACACTTGTGCTGGTCAGCCAAGAGTTTTCATGCAACTGTCCCTTTTTTCCCCATATCTGTCCCTTTCCCCCTTTGTTACCTCCTGTAAGCATCCCATAGTAAGTCCTGTGCAATCCCAAAATGCTCTTCCCCTGCATCCTGCAAGGTGTCTGTGTCCCCGTGCACAGCACTGCCTCTTTCACAGTTTGAAAGGCGCTCCAGCTTTGGCTTTGTGATGAATTTCGCACCTGGGCTGATGGCTCTCCTGAGCTGCTGGCCCAGGCAGGGTGTCCTTAATCCGGGTTGTCACCTGGCATTGTGTCCCTGTTTTCCTCCGGGTGTATGAAAATGCCACCTTTGATGTGCTAATGGCTCTTGTGAGGGGCCTGGAAGTAGCTGGGGCAGAGTGTTAGCTGGGGGCCTCCTTCTGCTATTGTCTCTCCGTGCTCCTTTTTGGGTGTGAGGAGGAGCTTTTGTCACACAGTTGAAGAAAGAGGACTGTGCAGGCATCCCCTGCCCTTCCACATTGTTGGTTTTTTTTTTTTTTTTCTGGCAATAATATTTTAACAGCACACGGAATACCCATGAGTTATTTATCAAATAAATATAACACATAAATACCCCATGAGGTTGTTTATCACTCACCCTCATAAATGCCATAAAATAAACGGGTGTTTCTGAGAGTGAGTGAGGGAAAGCTTTGACCTGTTAATTTCCAGTTATGTGTGGGCAGGTGACAACACCAAATAAACAGCAGAATCGAATTTAAAATGGGATTGTTCCAGTTCCCCAGAATTTGATGGCAAAAGTGGTGTCCGGTCTCAAGGTATTTTTCCTAACAATAAAAACCAGGGTAAGTCAGTTTTTCCCCACTGTTCTTGTCCCCAGCCCTAGCTCTCAACCATAGCTGTTTTCTGAAGTCAAAGTCCGTGACAGATTCTTAATTCAGGGAAGACTTTTATTGTTTGACAGCACTTTTGCTTGATTCAAAGCACAGCTCTTCATTATTCTCCTGGAAAAGTTTGGGAATTGTTTGACCTGAAGGATGGACGGAAAATGTGGAGCACAGTAGTGTTTAATTGAACTATAGACTCATCAAATGGTTTGAGTTGGGGAGGACTTAAAAATCATCTTGTTTCAATCTCCCTGCCATGGTGACACTTTTTAGTTTTTTTTCCTCAGAGCCCCATCCAACCTGGCCTTATGCACTTCCAGGGATGCGGCATCCACAGTTTCTCTGGGCAGTCTCTGCTAGTGCCTTACCACCCTCGCAGAAAATAATTTCTTCCTCTTATCTGATCTAAACCTGCCCTCTGTCATTTTGAAGCCATTCCCCCATGTCCTGTCACTACCTGCCCCTGTAAGGAAGGGTATAAGTCTGGGACTAGATCCAGCTTTCAGCATCGTATGAAAAATGTATTTTTGGCAACCAGACAAACAATCTCCGAAACGCAGCCATCCAGAGCTGTACTTCATCCGCAGCTTTGCGAGGTGGGAGGACCACCCGCAGAGCACAACATTTGACTTCAGGCTCCTTCCCCTGCTGTTTGTCTGGCTGCCTCTGCACCGTCACTGCCGGCCTTGCTGCTTTGGCTCACAGACCGAATAAAAGATATTTATTTTTAAATACAACGAAAAATAAATGAAGACGTCGCTTCACGTCACGCAGCTGCTGTCGGTGCAAAGCCCTGCTTGTGCCACGAGCCAGCGTTTCGCGCGTGGCATCCGAGGTGTGGCAGGTCCTTGTGCGGTCCCTGCGGCGCGGGGAGCGGGGCCGCCGCTCCGGGGCCGCCGCTCCACGGCCGCCGGCCCGCTGCCCCCGCCCGGCCCGCTCCATCACGGCCCGGCCGCCCCGCACGCAGATTCCCGTCACAGAGGGGCGTGAGCTCCGGGGGGGATGGGGGGGAGGTGTTTCGTGATTTCGTGATTGCTGCGTTTTTTGGTGCTTTTTTTTTTTTTTCTTCTCACGACGATGGGATGCCCGGCGGCAGCTCAGCCCCGCCCCTCCCCGCCCTCTGCCCTGCGCCTCCCCGCCCATCGCTGTGCCCATAAATCCGCGGGTGTGCGGGCGGGAGGTGTGCGCGGGGCGGGTTCGCAGCAGTCTCGGGCGTGGGCGGGCGCGGAGCCGCCGCCGCCTCTCGCGCGTTCCGTTAGGTGCGGGCGGCGGCCGTTCGCCGGCAGTCGTGCTCCGGGAGCCTCCGACCATGGATGCCAAAAAGGTACGGGCGGCGAACGCGGCCTCCTTTTCGCCCTCTTTTCCGTCGCTCGGGTCCCCGGGCGCTTCGGCGGAGGGCTGGGGTTGGTGAGATGCAGTCGCGACCGGCGTGCGGCCGGGGATCGTCGCCGTCTCCCGGTGTCTGCGGGTCGCAGTGGGGATGGATGCGGTGGTGGTCCCGGCAGGGCCGCTGCTCGGCCCGTCGGCGGCTGCCTGCGGGAGTGGGGGAGGACCGCACAGTTCGGGAGAGGTTGTCGCAGGTCGCTGGATCGATTTGGTTTCGTGCGCGTGGCCTGATGATGCACATGATGCTGTCCGTGCTGTAGGGTATTGATCACGAGGTTTGTTTCGCTGGCGGCGCCGCACTCGGCGTGTCCCAGGGTTTAGGATGCTAAAAGGGGGATTGCTCTTAAAAGGCACTTTTTGGGTGGTGGTGGTATGAGTTCTAAAGGCATTTTTAAATTTCAAGGAGGTGGCAGAGCATGGGCTTCCCCTCCTTCTCATATGGAGAGCAGGGGACATCTGCTCATCTGCAGCTGCGAGTGAGGTGTGCAGCAGTGGAGTGAGCTCATGGCTGCGTGTGTTTGAACGTACTAAGGGAGACAGCAAATACCCAGCTGGACCTGGTGCGGGATGCCGGGGAATTACACGGGAGCAGCCAGAATTGGAGAAGGCCGGGGCTCTCATCGCCATGTTGTTGGGAGGGAGATGAGGGCAACGTGAGAGGATGAGGCAGAGGAAGGGAGAGCGTCTGGTCAAGGTCGCGCGGAGAGGCCGCTCCTGCCGGGCTCAACAAGTTGTACAGCTCTGGGGTTGCAGTCAGTGAAGGAGGGGAGCTGGTGAGGAGCATCTCCTGGGAAATGAATGCAGCCGATGCCTGTGGTCGGAGGGAGGGGTGGTGGTTCGAATTCCGTGGTGGTGTACAGACCTCAGCCTTGAGCCTTTAGATAGAGTGGGTGTAGCTGTGCTATTTCCGAGCTGCCTGTTTGCCTTTCGGGAAGCGAGGCACTTGCAGCATTAACAAATGATCCTTACATTAGATCACAGTCTGGCTCACTGGAGGGGACGGGTCATGCCGTGTGATGTCTAGGTGGTGGGAGGCTGGGTAGGAGATGAATAGCAACAGCCAGGAGAAGAAGTAGGAAAGAGGGTAGAACAACTAACCTCCTTACAGCTTATGTACCACCTCAGTGAGGGGTACCCACAAAGCAGGGACCTTGTGGTCCCTGCAGCACCCAGAAGAAAAAGGCCAGCTGAGATCACTGCAAGCCATGACAAAGCAGAGTCCTGGGGGAAAGGTGCTTTTGTGTGAACCATGTGGAGAGCTGGGGTTTGCCTGCAGCTTTGCCATACTTGCTGGCTAGAGATGGCCTGGCCTGGAGTCCTAAAACTGCTTAGATATTATAATGCATTTCTACAGGCATTCAGATGCTTTGAAAGTGCTGTGTCCTTGTGGTTCTCTGCCAAATATCCTTGAGATAAAAAAGAGGGGAGCGGTCACAGGGTGCCTGCGAGAATGCCTGGACTGTCTAGGGCGTGTTCAGGTGTGAATGCTACCTCTGTGCTCATCTGCTCCTTGTCCACTTTGTCTCCACCACTGACCTGGGCAGGAGGACATTTACATGATGTAGATGCAGGAAACCATGGCTGAGAGTAATTTCCCCAATTTCTGTTTATTCAGGCTGAACTGGTAGTGCCTGAGGGTTGTGCAGGCCAGAAGCACATACGTGCTTGCCTTGAAAAGACTGGTGAAGGTGTCATGAGCACTGACAGAAGGTTATTGTCAAAAACTTTGGGCAGTTTGAGAACCACTACTCCTGGAGCTGAAGCTAGAAAGTGAGAGACTGGAAGAGCTGTGACAGTAGGCCCCAACAAGTAGTTTACTCTGCCAGGCTTAAGTACAATAATAGGAAAGTCTTGGAAAAGGAACTGTTAATATTTTTGGAAAAGCTTTCAAACCTCCTGAGATGGGAAGGAACACAATCTTTCCAAATTGTGCCAACTCAAGCACTGGCTGCCTAAGTGCCAACTCCTGAGTCACCTGCTCCCCCACACCTCCCTCACTCGGAGCTGGCTTAAATGCCACGAGCTTTAAAAATGAACGAAATGTCAGATGCTTTTCGCTGACACTTAAATTTCTCGGTCTGTGGGGCTTCTGAGGTTGGACCTTCAGGCTTTCCCTATGGCTCTGAGGGCTCAGCAGTTTTTATTTTAATAGAGATTCAGGTATACTGAAATTCCAGGCAGCGTACATCATTTAAAATACGAGCTATTGCCACAGCTTAAAGAAAAATAGATGGGGAGCTTGGTAGCAGCTGCTGCGACCTCTTGAGGCGTGCTGCTCTGCCAGGTGCCCTGGGGCAGGGTTGGGAAGCTCTTGCCTGGGAAAAACAAGCCTGTTGCCGCTGAAGAGTGTGTGTTGTAACTGTTATGAGTGACTGCCAGTGTAGCTCATGGGCAGATCTGAGACTCAATTTATGGGGACTTGTCAGCTGGCACAGGGAAGAGTTAGACCCTTCTTTCATGACATGCCAGAGATCAGCAAAAGCTTCTGTAAAGCAGATCAACCCAAAATAACAGCCACTAATGCAGCCAGTGTATTCATTACTAATGAGCTGCGAATAGTTGCTGAAGGTCAGGAGGTAATAAAGGGGTGGCCCTGACAAGCCCTCCTACTTGTAGTCATGGAACTTTTCCTGCTGTACAGTTGCATCTCCCTTTCCAAGGAGGGGGATCCAAGGGATGCTACTGGTACCCACCCTCCCTTGCTGGATAAAAGCCCATTCCTGCCCTCAGAGCCCTTGCACATGGCACCTATGAGTGGCAGCTGCTGTTTATGCTGAAGAGAAACTCAAGTTGTGTAGAAAGCCAAATTAACTAAATAATTGTTCCCTCTCTTTCCACAGAAAATCACAGCGCCTCTTGTCTATGCTGTTTGCATTGCTACCATTGGATCTCTCCAGTTTGGGTACAACACTGGTGTAATTAATGCACCTGAGAAGGTGAGACAAGGAATGAGCTGGGGAGGTGGGATGAGTGAGGGGCTGAGGGGAAGGCAGTGGTATAGAAAGGAGAGGGATTGTCTCCCCAGCAGCCAATAATTTGGTTCTGGTTTATGTAGTCAATAAGGCATTTAAAGCCCCCTTTCAAATACAACATTGAACAGGAAGGGCAAACTTTTGGGGAGGAGAGAGAGCAAACAGAGAGGTTAATTCTCCTAATTAGGAGCACAGGAAGGGCAGGAGGGCTCCATCTGCCATATGTGGTGTGTGGAGGAATGTGAGCCACTTTGGTTTTGAGTCAGAATAAACCAACCATGGCAGAAGGAATGCAGAGAGCAGCAGGCAGAAAACAGTTAAGGGTTGGTAGGAATTACAGCTGCCCTAATTTAGTTTATTTCAAGTTTCTTTATTTTACTTGTTTATTCATTCCTTGTGTTAAGTATAGATTCAGTACTTGCAAAAGGGTTGTGACTTGGGCATTCTGACCGAATCATCCCATGACTGTAGCCTAAGAAACAACACGTAAAGAAAATGAGAGATGTGGTTTTCGTGTAACTTTAAGATGGTTCCTCTGTCAAGAACTGAGTCATGAATACCACATCCACCCTGTCTCCGGGAAGAGATGTTCATGACAGGATGGGGGATGGGGTTGGTCCTCCCTAGCTAATGTCCTGCTGCCATCTGCTGGGGGAGACACTCTGTCCCCCCCAGCCCATGCCAGAATTTACCTCACTAGCTTAGAGAGATGCCTGGGAAATCAGCAATGTGGCCCTGTCACATCCCCATGGGACAGCATTATGTTAAAAATAAACATTTTTTCAGGTTTACTTCAGTGAAGCCTTGTGTCTCCAACTATTTCTATCCCAGAAATCCTAACCCTGCTGCCAGTGTTTTGACATTGCCAGAAATGTTCCCATCCTCTCACTGGTCATGTTTTCTTGTTCCCTTTCACTCCCAGCTGTCTCACGCCTCTTCCCAAGAGCCACCAGTGACTCACATCATCTGAAATATTCAGAAGATAAGCCTGTTTTCCTTAATAGATACTGCTGTCCTGTGGGTACCCCGCCTGCCCCCCCATTCAGTGAAGCACTCTCCCTCATCATACTGCTACTTCAGTGCAAGCTCCTCCTTCTGCACCCTCATTTTCCCTTGTATAACTTATTACTGTGTTTTTGGGTCTATCTCTGTTTTCATGGCAGCAGGAAGCAGAAGGAAGACAGCAGTCTCCCCTCTCACCTGTGTAAAATGCCTCCCTCTGGGTTGTGACTCTCTCTACCCGATTCCTCTTGCAGATCATCCGGACGTTTTTCAACAAAACTCTGTCAGAAAGGAGTGGGAAGGCTGTCTCCCAAGAACTCCTCACCTCTCTGTGGTCACTTTCTGTGGCCATCTTCTCCGTAGGAGGCATGATTGGCTCCTTCTCAGTCAGTCTGTTTGTAAACAGATTTGGCAGGTAAGTTGGGAAGAGGGATGCAATCTGTTGGAGAACTTTTCCCTTCTGCAAAGGAGCATTGGGAGGAAGAGGGCAGAGGTGGGAAGAGATGTCTCAGGAGGAAGCAAGAATGTGTGGACTGCAAAAAGGATTGCAGGCCAAGGCAGGAGCTGAATGGGAATTATTCCATTGTCTTCCCACCCCTGAGATGGGAGATCATGGGCAGGTTTACCTTTACCAATATTCCCGCTGTATTGCCAGTTTAAGCTCATTCTTGGCATCTTTACCCTGGCAGGAGGAACTCCATGCTTCTGGTGAACATCTTGGCCTTTGCTGGTGGCCTTCTCATGGCCTTCTCTAAGGCAGCAAAGGCAGTGGAGATGTTGATTCTTGGCCGCTTCATTATTGGTGTCTTCTGTGGCCTCTGCACCGGCTTTGTGCCCATGTACATCAGTGAGGTCTCACCCACCAGTGTCCGTGGAGCCTTTGGCACCCTCAACCAGCTGGGCATTGTTGTGGGCATCCTGGTGGCTCAGGTAGGCTTGGTACAACCTGATCCTACCCTTGGGTGGGGGAAGGAGGGCTGGGAGAAGGCGAGGAGGGCTTTAATTGCCATCAGGTGCAGTATGTGGATCCTGTCATACTGGGGTGGGGGTGAGGAACTGAAGTGTTTAAAATGACTCGTTTCTCTCCTATTCTTGGTGTAGATCTTTGGACTGGAGGCAATCATGGGCACTGAAGGGCTTTGGCCAATGCTTTTGGGGTTCACAGTCCTCCCGGCAATCCTGCAGTGTGTAGGTCTTCTGTTCTGCCCTGAAAGCCCCCGTTTCCTATTGATCAACAAGATGGAGGAGGAGAAAGCCCAAGCAGGTAAGGACTCATCTCAAAGGGGCAGGGCAGTGTTCTGGCTCTCAGCCTGCAGTGAACTTGAGTGGGAGGCCAGGACTGATTCTGGAGCCTGTGGTGGATTAGGGTGTGACTCCCGGAGGGCACCAGGCCTGGCCTACCTTCCCATCCTTTAGGTTGCACCAGTGCCAGGAAGCATGAGAAACCTGGCAACCCAACAGAGACTCCAGGTGGGATTAAGATGTGAGGAGTGGCACCTGGCCTGGTGGGATGTAGCAGCACCATTTGCTGCTACTCCACCAGCTCCTCCTGAAAGGCAGGAAATAGGTGGCATTTAACAGGGAGCTTGGAGGGCTGGGGTCAGCTCTGGCAAGAGTGTGAATGGAATTTCAGGATCAAACATAACCTTGTAGATCAATCAACGTGAGCAGGACCTGCTTTCTGTGCTGATCACAGCACCCTGACCTCTGGGTTGAAAAGAAGAGCAAAGCTGCCTGCAGAGGCTTGGTCTTTCCCAGGCAGCAGGCCTCAACACCAACTGGAAGTGTTCAGTCTTCCTCCCATGCCCTCCCTGCAATAGCAGGATGGGATGCACACCCCCCATAGCCAGCAGGTGTGTGCCTCATACCTGACACCTTTGGCTTCCTCCCTCCAGTTCTCCAGAAGCTCCGTGGCGATCGAGATGTATCTCAAGACATCCAGGAGATGAAAGAAGAGAGTGCTAAAATGTCCCAGGAAAAGAAAGCAACTGTGCCAGAGCTCTTCCGTTCTCCAAACTACCGTCAAGCCATTATCATTGCCATCATGCTGCAGCTCTCCCAGCAGCTCTCAGGCATCAATGCTGTGAGTTACCTTCCTGTCCCACCTTCTGGGCCTCCCTTATCTCTGGCTAAACTTGCACGTGCCACTGGTGTGGAGAGATCTATGAGTCCCAAAACCTCTTTGTGCCTTGACTGGAGGTCACTGTTTTGTCATTTGGCTAAGATGGAAAGTGGATATTATGGCTTTTGCTTTCCCCACAAGACACTGCAGCCTTGCACCAAGTGAATGAACCTTGACTGGAAGCATGGTGTTTTATAGAGTGGAGTGTTGCTTAGAAACTCCCTGCTGGGTGTGCAAGCCATTAGGCAGAGGATGAGGGACATGCTCTCAAACATGGAATCATGACTGTGTCCAACCTTCTCTTCTCTTCCCAGGTATTCTATTATTCCACGGGGATTTTTGAAAGAGCTGGTATCACACAGCCTGTCTATGCCACCATTGGAGCTGGTGTGGTAAACACAGTCTTCACTGTGGTGTCGGTGAGTGGAACAGGGCTGTGTGTCTGCCTAGGTCTGTTCCTGGCAGTTGGAACTACAGACAAGTAACCAGGCAAAGCACTGGGCTATGCACTGACCTGTAGGAGCAAAGACAAGAGTGCATCAAAGGCATGGTGGGAGGAGAGATAGGCAGAAAGAGGTGTTATTGCCTTAGATGAAAGAGAAGGTGGAAAAGGAGTGCACGTGGGGAAAAGAGTGATGAGAGAAAGCAGTAGCAAGAGCCAGAGTGGAAGAATTTGTGCTGAGGATGGAGCAGCCTGGTGACCTGCACTGAGATCACCATGGTCACTGAGGTTTACAGGCAGATAAGTAAGAGGTGCAGGATACTGAGCAAGGGAACCTGTCCTGCTTTTGCTGCCAAAGTAATGGATTTTTGTTTTCCTTCTGCCTTCTCCTTTCTAGCTGTTCCTGGTGGAGCGTGCAGGGCGCCGGACCCTCCACTTAATTGGTTTGGCTGGCATGGCTGTGTGTGCTGCTGTTATGACTGTAGCTTTAGCTCTGAAGGTGAGTGATCAATGTTGCTGTCCAGGCTGACCCCAGCAGGAACCTATAAGACTATACAACTACTTTTCTCTGCAATGCTGCCCTGTAGGCAGGTAGAGCTGGGGCTAGAACCAAGTGTGCAGTGGAAAGAGCAATTTTGGAACTCTAGGAACTGCTACAGTGTTCACAGTGCAGCTGAGAAAGTTGTGACACTGGAGATGGTGTTGTGCTGATCATATTTTGTTCCCTTGCAGGACATTGTGGACTGGATCAGGTACATCAGCATTGTTGCCACTTTTGGCTTTGTGGCTCTTTTTGAGATTGGCCCTGGCCCTATCCCCTGGTTCATTGTGGCAGAACTCTTCAGCCAGGGCCCACGACCTGCAGCCATGGCAGTGGCCGGTTGTTCCAACTGGACCTCCAATTTCTTGGTGGGAATGCTCTTCCCCTATGCAGAGGTAAGTCTTGGCTTATAAAGCACTGTGAGAGCACTGCAGTATTGGAATAGGTGTCCAGAAGGGTAGCAGAACCTGCATCTTTGAGACATGGGTATATGACCTTTAATAGACTGGTCTCTCCTGGAAGTTGTCCCTGCTTTGAGAAGTGGGCTGGTGAGTCTTCCAGAGTCCCTGAGTCTCCCAGAGATCCCTGAGTCAGTGTTAAGATTGTTACTGAAGGCTGTTGCTCACCTTATATTCTGCTGTCTTAACTAGTTGTAGCTTACAAATATTTGGAAGAACCATCTTAGTTAGGACATCAAGGCTTTTGCTTTAAAAGCCTCAATTTTCGTCACCCCCAGGAAGATTAAAGACCCATGGGAACCCGATTTCAATTTTAAAAATGCTGTGATGACAAAAAAGTCAGTAAGGGCACTGTTGGAGAAAGGTGTTGGAATTTTAACCTGTCGACAGCAAATGACCTTACATGTAATTTCAAAATGAAACCTTTTTCATTTGTCCTCCCTGCAGAAACTATGTGGCTCCTATGTCTTCCTCATCTTCCTTGTTTTCCTGGTCATCTTCTTTGTCTTCACATTCTTCAAAGTGCCAGAGACCAAGGGCAGGACTTTTGAAGACATCTCGAGGGGCTTTGAAGGACGAGGAGCAAACGCCCCCACGTCACCCCAGAAGAGCCCTATGGTGGAGCTGAACAGCATACAAGCTGACAAAGCTGCTGCCTAAGATCCATGACACACCCATTCTTCAACTCTTACATGCTTAAAGAGTCATTAAAGGAATGAGTAAAGAAAACCATGAGAACTGGGACATTTTTCCCCTCCTCAATTGCTGCTATTTTCTTCTTTTCACCCACATGCTCTCCCATTCTGCCAGGCTTGCCAGCGTTAAGCAAATCTGATATGGGTGATCTGCCATACTGGAAAGCACCTGGCACTCGCAAAAATAATCTCATCTTTCCTGCCACAAACATCAGGAGCACAGAGAAGAGCTGGCAATATTTTTACTTTTCTCATGTAAAATGGCTGTTTGGGGTTAACATACTTATGTACACAGTGACCATTATGTTTTTGAATCTAATCACTATTTTTGTAGTGAGTTGAAGTGACCCACTAAACAAGTCCCCAGCCCTTTGAGTCTACGCTGTGTGCGTGTGTACGGTGTTACACTGGAATTTAGCAAGCTTACCAAAAAACCATCTTGCTTTTTCCTATCCAGTGTGCACTTTTTTTAGCCTCAGGAAAAAGGGGACCAAGTCACATGCATATTTTTTTCCTGCCCTTTAATGTTTTTTTTTGTATAGACAGACTGAAAGCATACTTTTACTTCAGTTTATTTATTTGTATGTCACTTTGTAAATATTTATTTTTTTAATGGTGTACAAAAATGTACAGATAATGAAATTGGAGAAGTTTAAGAGAAATAGCTATTCTAACAAAAGATGCTGTAGACTTGAGGTGCAATAAGACTGTAAAGGAGAAATGTGGTACTAAAAAGGAGGTTGAGCATTTAATGTGGTATGTATAGCAGAGCCAATTATGCACATCACCTCGAAGTTATTGGTGCCCTCTGGAAAGAAATTCAAAGAATTGTCTACTTGTGGGAAGAGGTATGTTTCTGCACTAAAATCCCTGTTATTAGGGATATTTGGTGGCTATTTTAAATAATTGTTCTCAAGTGTTGATGAGAGTGTGATATTGCATCTTAAAATGGATGTTGTTGGATTATATTTTCAGACATGGTTTTAAGCATTCTATGGATGATTGAGGGTGGTGATTGCAAACCAGAAGGTAATTATTCCTGCCTTCTCTTAATTTTATTTCTTTTTGGCTTCTCTATTTGTAGTCTAGTATGTCATAAAGTCTGAAATTTGCAGATTGTCATTTAAAGGAACGTGAGGATAAAAATTATTTTTCCAAGCTGTATTTTCTTAGCAATTGTTCCTATAAATATTACAGAGGCATGTAGCATGACCCTTCTGGACACAGGCATGGTCAGTTGTGGTACATGTAAGTTCATAAGGGTAGAGATGCAGGACTAGACACCAGAGCTACTGGAATTTGCTAGTTCAGCAGTGTGAAAGGTCTGTAGTGCTCAGTCCCCTGCTTGGTTGAAGGCCAGATGTTTTTTGCCCCATATATCCTCTCTGAAAGGTCTGCATGATGCTGTGGTGCTCACCAGTGTGCTTTGTAGACGTGTACAGCTCTGTAATAGTGCCTCTGTTCAGAGGGATGTGGCAGGCGGTAATTGTTCATCAGTAAATGTCCGTCTCCTCGCTTGTCATTCCGCCAGGCAGTTGAGTTTGTGTATCCCCCACCCTTGCTGAGCTAGCACAGCTCAGGTCAGGCAGGCAAAAAGTAGCACGTAGGGTACACTTGCAGTCAAGGAGGGGCAGCTTTACTTCACTGCAGCGTTCTGTGACAGGGTCCAGGCCTGTGCCTGTCCACACCTGCACAGAACATCTACAGGTAGCGCAGAGGTGGGTCCAATTTAAACTTCTGCTCTTCTGAGATCAAGCGGCAGTTTTTGGACTTGGTCAAACTCAGGGTGACCTGCTGGAATTCATTACTGGATATCCCAGAAGAGAGGCAGGCCCACAGATTCTGAGGTGGTAAAAGGAAGAAAGGCTTAGAAAAAAAGGATGGAATGACAGCAAGACTTCTGTAGCGTGGATAGCCCAAGCTTTCTTGCCAACACAATGCTTCAGAGCAGGTTAGAGAAATTCCCATTGATGTATATTCTGATGGGGCCTGTCCGACATTTTCAGTAACTAGTGATGACATTTCTACCTTCCCTAATGAGAAACAGTTGCAAAGATCAGTTAAATTTGGTGCTGTTAAATGCTTCCTGTGAATTAATTTGGAATGCCCCAGCTTTGCACAATACAATCATATTACATCCAGTTTTCCCTAGCTTTATCAGGCTTACATGCCAGATAATTATTATCAGAAGTATTATATAAGACTTCTCTCCCAGTTTTGATATTTTGGCTCAGTTATGTAGATTTCTGTGCCCTTCCTTTGACCCTCCAGCACATCCAGACATGATATTTATGGGTATGTATGTTAGGAAATTCCCCCCACAGCTGTGCATAAGAGCATTCCATACTTTGCATCAGATGTGTGTTGGCTTGGACCGAAATATGTTGGCCTTTCTCACATGGTATTTTTGTTATTTTCTTTTTCTGTAACAGCATTGTGAATATTTTGGATGGATTTTATATGCTTATTAATGTGGTGGTTTCCTGGTTTTGAAATAAAAAATATGAAATAAATACCTGAATTGGATTTTACCTCTATCCTGTAGGTCTTCTCTTACTCTTTTATTGCAGCCTGAGACTGTACCCTGAAATGTCACCAGCATCTACCCTGCAGCCTTTTTGGGTAGCTCAGCACTTTGGATTTGCTGTTTTATCCTACTGGAAGTGATAAATTTTCTCAGCCTCTATGCAAATCACCTTTAATTCCCTCACCATTATTTCTTAGCAATTTTTAAACTAAAAAGATATGCTTCTCTGGTTCTTGTTTGCCCAAATCCTTTTTGTTTGTGTGCAAATACTTTCCCAGTGTAACAGGAAGGGAGAGGAAAAGTGGCTGGAGGTTATGAATCATGCACAGAGCTAAAGAACCTGAGACATCAGCTCCTGCTCTGTTCCCACTGCAGTCCTCAACTCCTCTGCCAGGAGGAGGAAGGAGCCCTTTGCAGTGTAGCTGGTGCTTTACCTCCCTCTGTCTGGGATGTGACCTTCGTGTCCTGCTCTGAGATCGTGCCTATGTATGCTCAGTAGTGGATACTGGAAAGGAGCAGGGTGGTGGAGAGAGTACCCCATAGCTCAGGGAGTACTCTCAGGGCTCTGGGCTGCTCTCAAAAACTATGTGAACAAAATCTCCTTCAGCAGAAGAGGATGGAATGAAGTGAAAGGAAGGAAAAGATGGCAGATCCCAGAGTACCTTAGAGCAGGAATATGGCTAATATAACTCCAGAGTCAGTGGGCTGCTCCAAGCCTAAAACAAGGAAAGAGTAGGGAACAATATAAAGCCTGAAAAAGCTCAGCATAGCAGAGCTCCCATGAAGACTTTCTGAAAGCTGCTGTTGCTGGCTGCTGCGTGTTCCTAGCTCAAGCCAGTGTTTTGCTAAGCTTGGTATGCAACCAGCCTTGGAGCTGGGGAGTGCCCTGGGCTAATCTGTCTAGGATTGTTTTTCAATTCTAGCTCAACTATAAAAATAAAGCCCAGCCATCCAAACTCATAAGCATATCCAGCTCAAACTTAACTCTTAACGTTTCAGTTTTCTTTGTCAAAAGTGGAATCAGAGAACAAAATCATTTGGGACAAAAGCACGTAATTTGCTGAACCCTAAATTAATCTGTTGTGTAGTTTTTTGTGATAAACTTTAGGTAGGGAACAAGGCTTTGGTTTAGATCGGGTTAGTCCTCAAAACTGTAACGAAGCTTCAAAAGGAAAACCTGTTAGCAATTAACTGGTTTGAATGCAATTAAATGGTTTGAGGATTGGTTGTTTTCAGCTGAAAGTGTTCACATCCAAGTGAGCATGTGGGCAGTTCTTGTAGCCACCACAATACTCCACAGAAATGAATCCCTGGAGAATTCTTGGAGTGAAACTACTGCTGAGTGGACAGGAGACGAACCCCAAGGGTCCCAAGTGATATCAGCCACATCAAAGGTTTCAGTGCTGTTTTATAGGCAGGAGCACAATAGAGTATCACAGCATCACTGCCAACATTTGCAGCTTTCTGCTTGTGTTATTTCTGATTAATGTCTTTGCGTACCAGGCCAGAAAATCAGTTTATTTCTGTGAGAAGAAACATGGGAAAAAAGCCTCCAGCAAACCACATTTTATTGGAGGTAGATTTCACTGGTGCATGTCCAGTGTACAAATCTTTTTATCTGGTTTTGTGTTCTGAAACGAGGACACAAATTCTAGACACCTCAGTAGCCGGGAGATATGGGGCAGCTTCTCCCCATAGGTGGGAGCACAGGCGGGACTGCAGTCTTACCTCCAAGCAAAGCTGCTACCCCCTTCTTTGAGGGTTATTCCAAGAAGGAACATTTGCTAGTTTGGTGGGGGATTGTGCCATCACTGCTTTCATTTGAGAGGAAAGAAGGTGTGGACACACTGCCAATGTCATTGTGATGGGCCCCGATGGAGCAGCATCAGGAGGTGACTCATCACTACCTTTTCTCCCACTGTACACATCGTGAGAAAGGCCCTGCCAGCAGGTAAATCAAATGCACATTTTGTGGCACAGAAAATTTATGTCTATCTGGCTTTTTTTTTTCAGAATTTCTGTGTCTCCACCGAGGACACAATTCTAACATTTTCTTCACTTTTAGGAGGACTCTTTGAAGACATGTGAGATGCTTACTGGAAAACCTGGGGTACATCCCTCTGGTCTGTCCCTTATGCTTTAGCTTGGCTCTCTCTTTACAGTGTGAGTTACCAGATGAGAGATGGTTGTCTTCATAAAATGCTGCTGGGAAAAGGCAGCACTCAGGCTGTCTTAGACAAGGACAGAAAATGGTTTTCTTTCCTAAAATATATATTGCTATGACAATTTAATTGGTGTTCCTTGAAAGTATTCCATTTCTAGTGGAGGCAGGTTGTAACTTTTAAAACAATTCACTTGCTGTGATAAACCTTGTTTCTATGCTATACTTCACTAAATTACACAGTATTTACAAGAACTGTCTCTTCCTCTTCCATAAGTTTCAGCAGGCCTGATAGACACATGACTGACCTGCTAAGTCTGTTTTCTGCTTATGTTGCACAACCATTCTCTGTTTAGCAAGTGGTCACATGGATTTGTGTAAGGCAGTCATACTGGTGCACCAGTCACTGTGACATGCATTGAGGGTCCACTGCAGATCCTGTTCTGAACCAGCAACTGGTCATCCATGTAGTGATCAGCCTGGTCAGACACCACCCTGTTTTTCCATCTCTGGTCTCTGTTTCATCCTGTTTTTTAGTCTTTTCCATCATGAACAAATTTGCCTTCCATTAACAAATTTGATTCTCCATCACAAACAAACTCCTATGTTTATTGCTTCCTTTATATTCCTGTCACCAAGTGCTATTGTCACTCAGACTGCATATTATCTAGTTACATTGAATTCTTTGGGGTCTGGACTAGATTTATCTCTCCTTTGCTCTGCTTATTTCTTGCAAAGTGCTCTCTCTGGTATGGATCAAAGCTCACAGTGACAGTCTTAACCTAATAACTCTGCTTTGAGTCTAGTATATGATCGAAAGAGTCCTCAAGTTTTAGGGCAAAGTCACCGGAGTAATTTTCCACTGAGGAAGGCATAAGGATGCAGAACCAGGAGAGGATGAAAGGTAGGAGCAGTGGTGAACGTGTGGAGGGATGCAGCAGTGTAGCAGGAGAATGAGGAAAGAGAAAAAAAGCAACCATACCCAAGACCTGGAAGGAAGATAAGACGTTTATAAGTATGAAAAGGTGGAACAGGCTCTAAAAGAGAGGAATATGAACTTTAAAAGAAGCAGGTAAGAGACTGAGGAAGTGAAAGATTGAAGACAACCAAAGTATGGGCCCTTGACCTGCACACAAAATAAAATGAAGCCCAATAGCACTCCAGTAGCTTATGAATCACAGGCAAGAGGTCAGCGGTTCTTCAGGGTAAGAGAAACAGAGGTGTCACCACCATGTGTCTACAATTATCTCTGCTGCTGAAGCAAATAGCTATGTCAGAGTCACAGTGTTCCTTGCAGTACAACTTCACTCTTGATCCACAAAGATTGGGTTCTACTTGCTGGAAAGATGGCAGTAAAAATGCCTCTTAAGAGCCCCAGGCAGGTAAAACTGATGAGCATGCAAGATACAGCTGGCTCAGCTGGACTGAAGGGATCACAGTGGCAAATTAGAAGCAGCCTGGCCATAAGGACAAAGCAGAGGCATCTTCCTACCTGTGTTAGGTAGTGCCAGACAAGATCCAAACAGAGCTGGCCAAGGCCAATGTCAGCAAAGCCCGGTGTGGACAGACACCACCACTGAAACCTGCAGAGGCTGGTCCATCTCAGAAAAAATATCCATGCAGAAATGCTGAGAGGAATACTTTATTTCATGCCTGGCATAGATGATAGGGAATACAGTATCATACAGTCACCCCAGGACAATGCAAGAGACAAAATTTTTGTGGAGCGATGGAGCAGCATCACCCCACCTCTGTGCCCCTTCTTTTTCTCACTCTGACACAAGAGTGACATTCACAATGATCATTTGTAGTTCATAGGTAATGGTGCATATTGTAATGCTCTGGTCACATACACATAGAGACACAAAAAGTTAAAAGTGTTGTATTAATGTAAGGTTTTGGTGTTTCGAAACACACACAAAAACGAAAACCTAACAAAACTGAAAAAAGGGGGGAAAAAAAAGTAGAAGTGAAGGGAGAGAAATATTTTTCCTTGTGACTGGAAAGTCCACTTCCTGACTGGCTGTGTGTGTGAGAACAGAGCAGCCAAAGCAACAAACACCAGGGCTGACTAGAAATTAAGGTGTAGCAAAGATTTAGTGCACAGTTTTGGCTTTTGAAAAGATAGTTTCAGGTTTTTTTCCTTGAGTGGGACTTAATTTTTAGTCACAGGTTTTGTTCTGCTGAAGGCAGGGTCAAAACAAATTAGTGGCACCTTAAAAACAGAGACTGAGAAAATCTACAGCTCATGGGAAGTCTTAAAGGAGTGAATTCTGCAAAGAGGGTTGACAGGGAGGGAAGGATGGGACTCACGCCTGGAAATGCTGACAGCTCTTAGGAGCCAGAATCAGCCACTGCAACTTGAACTGGGCAGGCTGGACACACCTCAGTTCCCTGGCAGCCTTCTCTGGCCTGGAGGCCAAAAGGGACACAGGAATGGTCCAAAATGCACTCACTTGGCCCCGGATATGCAGTCACTGGGTGCATTTTCTTGTGCAGGGCCCTGACATGTGGGAAACTGCAGAGGCATAGCATGGCTCATCATGTCCTTGTCTTACCTGACCTGGAAGGGCAAGGTGATGAAAGAGGAGCACAAAGGAATGGGTTGATCTCTCCCTGACAGTAATGCTAAGGACTGCAGGACTGGAAGATCTGGTGCCAGGTGACTGAAAGATCCAGATGGGTCCCAAGGGGTTATACTGCCCCTGCTCCCGGACTCTCTGAACTGGGTGCTCCCGGGAAGGTTTTTGGAGCACAGCCATGAAAACCATATTTGAAGTGGCTTCCCAGCAACACTGCAAACCCAGCTGAGATTCATATTAGAGTCCAGGTCTTTCTTCTGAGATAAAAACCTATCTAATGTGGGGTTTGTGGGTGTGAACACTTTGGTTGCACAGATACCTTTGCTTGCTCAAGGTAGTACGGTGTTAAAAGTGCAGTTGGGATACAAGATATTTCTGTGATTAAGCCAGACTTCCTATCACTCCCATTTTTTAAAATAACATCATCTGAAATTATCTCCCCCATGTCTGCCTCCTTGGTTCACATTGAAACCTTGACATACAGACATGAAACCCGCAGAACAATTTTTATCTCCTTTCTTACAGAACTCCAGAGCCTGAGAGGTGATGAGGCACTGAACATGAGTGCTCAGCAGCTAGGTCTGTGCTTAGCATGGAGAGAAATGGTGTCTCTGTAAGGGAAGCTTAGGAGGGCAGGTGGTGGGTTTTTATAAGTGAATTGTGAGGAGGTGTTGACACTGGAGAAGAGTTTCTCATGACCCTACCCTGTCACCTTCTCTCTATTTGCCTATTAAAATCAACTGTCCCTCCAAAATAGTCCTGCTACCTGGGGTTTCCCATTCTAGCTGGATTACCCTTGAACTGGGAGCTATAAGCTTCCTCCTTTCCATCTTTCCTCTCTGTGCCCTTAATGCCAGCTCCTCATTCCCAGTGGACTGGGACAGAAATCTGAATGTGGTGCTTCTCTGCAGTAAGGAAACAACAATACCTTGTTCTCTGAAGCACCCTGTCACATGGGGCAGAAAATGGACCAGTAGCTACTGTGGAGTCTCATCTCCAGTCACTCCAGATCCATATTAATCTGCAGATATTGGCTTGCTGCACTTTGCCATTCTACTTCACAGTGTCTGACCCAGCTCTCCCACTATCTCTCTAGCCTGTCCCACACCCCAGTGCACAGAAAAATGCTAGTCAACCTGTATGGCCTGCTCTCTCAGCTCTTACCCTCAGCACTGAAGCATCCTGTTGTCTGTGCCAGCATGGCCAGAACAGTGGCCATGTGGGCCCAGCAGTTTCTGCCTAGACAGATGCACTGTTGGATATTTTGTAAGGAATAGCTCATAACCATTGCACATAAGCTGAAACTAGTGTGAAGACTTTCTTCCTCACTCTGTCTCCCTGGTTATGAATTTTCCATTGACATCTCCTCTGGCCTTATGGAGGTGTCAAATATTTCATGGGCAAGTGCATCTCTAAAAATTACATGCTCAGATAAAGCAACATTTAGTGGATGAACATCAGCAAAACATCAGAAGTATGTGGAGGTAATAGATGGGAGAATACTTCTTCTGTTTCCAGATATTGCTTAGGGAAAGGTTGGGGGAAATCTGCTAAAATTTTGTCAGTTGATTATGACTTTGGATAGTCTGTTGAGCTTTGTCTCCAGAGCAATGTTCAGTACTGCAGAATATTTTGTTGGGCAATCAGTCGGTGTAGGTGCAACACCTGCTCTTTCTGATGTGTTCTACCGTGTGTCAGGGTGTGAAGAGCGTGATGGGTTGCTCAGGGCAGTCTTTGGGCAATGTCAGAGTACCAACCTGGGGTTTAGAGGAGCTACTGATGCTGTCATTCACAATCACTGGAATATTTTACAACTTCCCAGTATGCTGAGTAGTGGTTTGCTGCCATACCTCCCCCTCCTTCCAAAGCAGTGTGCTGTGCCTACAGTGTTAACTCCTGTCAAAGTGTATCACATCAGTCACTCTCCCCTAATCCATACAGCCAGTCCTTTCATTTTAAAAGGCAGTCAGTTTGTCCTTGGTAAACCAGCATCACCCTTTCCTGACTGCATTCTCGTCCTTGGTGCATGGGATGCTGGGTGCCAGGAGGACACAGCACTGAGGTAAGGATGGTTGGTCTGGGGTTCACCGAGTCATCCTGGCTGCTCTCTGCACAGTTGAGTGTAACATTAGCATTTTTCCAGCTGCCAGGGATGAGAGATGGAAGACTCTTGTCTCATAATCACATCAGGTAATTCTTTCAGCAGCTTCAGAAATGTCCTAGCACCCTTGAAGCGTATTCTATTCAGTCTCATGCACTGTAATATATTCAACCTCCCCAAGCAGTATCAAGCCTGCTGCTGCCCCACTCCTGGCTGTCCCTCAGTTTTACAAACCGTTACGATATCTCTGGAAATCTAGGAGCAGGCTTTGCTTCTACAGACTATAGCAAAGAAGGCTTTGAGTACTTCAGCCTCATCTAAGGCTGAGGCATTCATAACTACTTTGTCCCCCCCATTCTTCCACAGAGCTGTATTTTGCCTGGACTGGTTACTAGGATAGTTGCACAATCCCTTTGTCAGCCATCCTAATCCATGCAGGTTTCTCCTCTAGCTGGGCTCTATGGCCTTTCTGACTTTGTCCTCCTGTTCCCAAGCAATGCTTCCATCTCCTTCTCCATAGCCTTTTTTGCCAGATCTTATGCACATGCTTTTTGCATTTGAATTAGTTGTGAAGCTCCTTCCTTAGCCAGGATAGGTTTCATCCAATGTTACCAGACTCCCTGCACAAAAGAATGATTTGAAGATGCACAAAATCACTCCCTAACAAAAAAAAAAGAGGTTTGAAGATGCTTTCACAGTGTCGGCTGGGGCAAACAGTTGTGCTGGGTCACTGTCTTTTTACAACTCTCTGATGCTGCAAATCACTGGAAGAGTGACTGGTGGCACAACTGGAACTGCAGATTTCTGGCACTCAGGTGGTTTCCTACCTTCCTTCCCTGGTGTTACATGAATGTGGACACAATGGAGGCTGTCCATATGGAAGAACATTGCACTCCCAAAGCCCAGTGAGCACTTTCCACCATCTCAGAGCAGTCAGCATGGCACTGGTGGATCAGGGCAAGGTTGATTTGAAATTGAAGATGGTGTTTAGGGAACCGAGTAAGAGGAAGACAAGGAAGGATGGAATGGAGTGAAGCACGGAGAGATGATTGCAGCAGAAGACCTGGCAGAGACGTTGAGTGGCTCTGGAATGGAGTCCTAGAGCTGTGAGGAAGTGGTCCTGTAGTGAGCCAGCCAGAAGGATTATCAAATACCCAGAGCATTGGGACACTTGCTGGCAGTGTGTCTAGCACGTAAAGCAGGAGACAGGAGGGAGCTGTGTGTGATAAGGAGAGAGAAGTGTGCAGTGAAGAGGGGTCAGATCTCTGAAGGCAAAGGTGGTTGAAAAGATTTTATAGGAGAATTCTTGAAAGTGATGTAGCTATGAGTGGAGCTGTTTGAAGCGAGGTGGAGTGGCCATCAGGTAGTTTTAGCTAACTATTTCGGTGTCTTGGTGTGAGACCCCCCTTTTCAGTCGTGGGATCATGACTACAAGGTGGGCTGGGAGCAGGCAGCCACGAGGCAGAGGAGGTAAATAAACTCTAGTCTATACCCACCAAGAATGTGCAGCTCAGCACTTGCTGTCACCCAGCAGCCTTTGTCTTTTTGTCACCATGCTCTCTCCAAAACAGTTCTTTCATGTCCATCCAAGAGTGTTCTGTGGGTACAGAGATGGCTGCCGAGGTGGTGGGAATGAACAAAAAATGCTGACAGCTTTGGAATAAGTGGCATGCTGAAGGCTAATCTTGTTTCAGCAGCTAGAAACGGCACTTGGTGTGCTCTGGGCCTCTCTGTCCTGTGGATAAAGCAGAGCTTGATAGCCACTGATGAGAAGGCTGCATAAACACCAGTGCGCTTGCAAAAATTTTGGATATGCAAGTTAATAGCAGACAGCGATACTAGAACACACACCACTTGTTTGGAGCACTTATGCAATTCTGACAGATCAGAGCTGAGAGGTAGGGAAAGACAGGAAAGGGAGGGGGATGGCAATATAAGAAAAGAAACAGTGGCAGGGCATTTTGGGTGCAGCAAGAAGTGGTGCCAGTGTGCAATGTCTTCTCTGGTCTTTTGACCTGAGCAATCTTGTTGGAAGAAGGGATAATCAGGGTGAAAGTTTAGCAAACAGAACAGGGTAGGTGATTTAGGTTTTATCACGGGGTGGTGCTTGGCAGGCGGGGTTCGAACGGGAGCTGCTGGCCGGGCTGTGTTAGCGCAAGAAGCGCCAGCTCCGGGCAGCAAAGCTGGCAGTGCCACCTCCTGGGCAGAGCATGGGCTTGGAGCAGCTCGCATATCTCTCTCCTGCTGACCAGCTGGCTGATCTTGAGCAAAACACTGCCCTTCCTTGCACCTGGATATTTTCATTAGCAAATGGATGGCCCTAGGGAAGTCGGTGAGCAAAGTTCATGCCCATCTAAGTGAGATCTTCACAGTGTCAAATAAAAGTGCAGAGCTACACTCGGGTTGACAGTCACTGCTGGAGGAGAGCAGGAAGGACAAATGTTGCCTCAGTACTTCTTACCGAGTTTCTACACCCACGTGTGACATACTTATTAGCTGTGGGGTTTTTTTAGTGGGCACCCGTCCTGGTGCTATCTCCAGCTGCATCACAGCAGTTTTTCAGCCATGTAGTTGCATCATATTGGCGCAGAGATTGCACTTGATTTGGTAAATCCAGCACTGTCAAGTTGTAACAACCACCACAGTAAGGGAGCTGGGTGTGGTGGGAGATGATGGGTGGCCTTTGAAAATTTCAGTTAAGCACACCATAGATATATTTCCTCTGGGTTATTAAAGCAACACCTTTAAGTCTGTATCTTAGATCCATGTAGACTAGATTGCAACTGCCCCACAGGATGTGAGCAATCAATGTCTCCAGAAAGTTACTCACATCCTGCAAAACAGAAAATAGGATGCACAATTGTCTGCAGAATAAGATTTTTTCACATGAACCCAAAGAGAAACATGACGAAATCACACATTTTACACAGAGTATCAGCTGCTGGAATTTATTGTCAGCTGCCATTCAGAGCAACCTGCATAAAGGGCTCAGTGTAAACTGATAAAATGCACCTTTTAAGAGCCCCAGGCAGGTAAAACTGATGAGCATGCAAGATACAGCTGGCTCAGCTGGACTGAAGGGATCACAGTGGCAAATTAGAAGCAGCCTGGCCATAAGCACAAAGCAGAGGCATCTTCCTACCTGTGTTAGGTAGTGCCAGACAAGATCCAAACAGAACTGGCCAAGGCCAATGTCAGCAAAGCCCGGTGTGGACAGACACCACCACTGAAACCTGCAGGGGCTGGTCCAGCTCAGAAAAAATATCCATGCAGAAATGCTGAGAGGAATACTCGCCAGTGTATTTCCTTATTTTGTGCCAGAGACAAAACTTCTGTGGAGCAGCACTGCACCACTTTTGTGCTCCTTCTTTTTCTCATTCTGATGCAGGAGTGACATTCACACTGGTCATCTGTAGTTCATAGGTAATGGTGTGTGTTGTAATGCTCTGGTCACACACACAAAAAAAGTTAGAAGTGTCATAGTAGTGTAAGGTTTTGGTTTCCAAACACATTGTTTAGAGCAATTTTTTTTCTATGAGAAAGTCTGATTTCTTTTTCCAAATGTAATTGGGAAAAATAAGAGAAAATAAAAATGGGGGGAAAAAAGTAGAAGTAAAGAGAAAGAAGCTTTTTTCCTTGTGAATGGAAAGTCTACTTCCTGACTAACTGTGTGGTTGAGGACAGAGCAGCCAAAGCACAAACACCAGGGCTGACTAGAAATCAGGCTTCTGCAAAGATTTAGTGCACAGTGTTGGCTCTTGAAAAGATAGTTTCAGTTTTTTTCCTTGACTGGGACGTAACTTTTTTATTAACTAAACTGAGCTGAGAGAGCATTCTTTGTCCTGCTGAAGGCAGGTCCAGGACACATTAATGGCACTTTAAAAATAAAGACCATGGAAATGTAAAGCTGCTGGGAAGCTGTGATGCACACAGGATGCGCAGATACTGGGTGCCTTTGCCTGTGCAGTGCCCTGACATGAAGGACACTGCAGAGGCATAACACAGACAGTTCCTCATCTCCTTATCATGCCTGACATGAAAGGAAACGAAGGTGAAAGAGGGACACAAGGGAAAGGGGTTGCCGTCTCCCTGGTACCAGTGCAAAGGACTGCAGGACTGGAAGTGCTGGGCAGCTGCAGTGCCAGCTGACTGGAAGATCTGGGAGCCAAAGCAATTGTACTGCCCCTACTCCCAATCTCTCTGAACAGGGTGCTTCCAGGAAGGTTTTGGAGCACAGCCATGCTGAGCACACATGTGATGTGTGAGCTGTGGGTGTGAGCACTCTGGTTGCACACACACTGCTTGGTTCTTGCCAGTAGTGTAATGAAAAGGTACAGTGTCCACACATCCAGTCTCGTCCAGAGAGGCCTTCTGACAGCCTTGATCACAGCTTGCAGACCTGCAAATTCCTTTCTTCTGCAGGGAAAATAAAGGCAAAAGCTGAATTACTCTAATCATATAGCCATGCACACAAGCCCAGCTTTGCAACAGAGTCAAGGTTTTCACCCAGATCCCCTGAATGACCCAGTCCCCACACAAAACTCTCAGTCGTCTCTGTGGCAAAGGGGACACAAAATTCCTGCTGAGCATGTGGTTTGCCTCTGATGTACTTGGTGCCTTGCAGGAAGAGTTCAATGCAGTGCCAAGGTCTCTTCCTGCAGCAGCCAGAGACCTGAGAGTCTGTGTTTGCACAAGGAAGCCTCTATTACTAGAGCTGAAAAGACTGAATGCTCCTTGCTAACACTGTCTTTGGATGATTTGTCTACATTAGAGGCCCAGCTACCACAAAAAAGGGGCCAAAACGGCACAGAGATGGGTAAACTGAAAGTATGGATGAAGATGGGCTCACACTACCCAGCCATCTCTGGATCCTCTCTCGTACCTCAACAGTTTTCTTGTGCCCCTGAACACACCTGGTCCTTCCTTCTACTATGTGTTACTTTCCCAAAAGAATACATAATCTTAGAAAAAAATTTCCCTGCTTATTTCATGCTGAGATTTTCACAGGCCACCATCCCCCTCCCCCCTCCCCCCCGTGTTGTCTTCCCAATGAGTTTAACATTACATCCCCACAAGCTGATTACCTTTGGGCCATGAATTTCTTCCCTGCTCCTGAGGTGCCTCACTCCTGCTACAGCACAGTGCCCTGGGGGAAACACAAACTACTGAGTGCAGACACACTGGAGTGTGCTGGCTCCGTGTTACCCTGTTTCCAGCCAAAGAAGCCATGTATGTGCACATATATATATATATATATATATATATGTATATGGCTGACATTCACTCCCATACCCACAATTCTTGCAAAGCTTAGATTCACCTGCAATGTAATTATCAGTAGACATCTTTTAGGGCAGCTGACAACTATAGGGGTAAATCTTGACACGCCAAAGCACAGGGCACTCTAAAATATGAATGCCATGCCACCACCCCACAAAACATGAAATCCCTTCCCTCCCACCCTAACCCCCAAACACCGAACCAGAGCCCAAGCCAGGGTACAGCTCAGCAGCAATTCTGTGGCTCCTGGTGTGCACCTGAGTTACAGGCTTCAGAGATAAATTACCTTCCTGTGGGTTCAATGGTCTCGCTTCTCTTTTTCCTGCAGAGCTAATTCAGTTTCATGGGGGAAACAGACCCATTGACAACATAGTTTATTAGGATCCAGCAATGATGTGACTGATGTCCCAGGAAAGCCTGCTGAAAGATCAGCTGACATAACCAACACTGAAGAGGCAGAGGACCAGACCTGGCTTGGCCCTCCAGCTCATCTCTGTACCGGTGAGATGATTGTGAATAACTGGTGGTGCTGAAGTGACACACAACCTTATTTACTTTCATCGGAGTTCCCAGAACTGTGCCTTCCAGTTCAGCCCTTTCCACCTGTCCTCACCTGCTTTGTAGGAGGTAGGGCAACTTGAGTGGAACTTGGGAACAGTGGGAATGCCTTCAGACAAGACAGATCTCCCCCTGTGTGTAAACAGAGATTAGATCCACAGATTGCTGAGAAGCAGAGAGGCTGAGACGCTGCAATTCTGGTTTGATACTTGCTAGGCAGAGAGAAGCTGGTTTATAACACTCCTGTGCCTGCTGCTCTTCCCTGGGGGTTCTCTTTCCTCCTCATCCCCACATTTTGCAGGGCATACAAAATAGAATGTGACCTTCTTTGTGTAATCTCACCATAACTGTGGGCAGTATTAGTGCTGCCCTTTAGCTTTACGACAAAGGTTTTCTGTAATGACAAGCTGTTTCTGTTTAGCCAAGGAGCGGCCAGTGCTGTACCGTGACAGGCCCTTTCCTGAGCCCACACGCAGCCTCAGTCTGCCCATTCAGGAAAATAAGATTATAAGGATTTTTGCCAAGTGCTTGCTGGCAAACGTGCATTTCTTCTGCCTACCTTTTTTTTTTTTTCCCCCTCCCATGCTGTGCTTTCTAGACATCTCCCTTTGAATACTTAACCTTTGGGATCCTTTCTCCTCAGGTGCATGACTAGCCCCCATCTTTTCTTCTTTCTCCCTGCCCGAGCAAGATAGGTTCCTTTTGCATCACTTCTTTGTTCTCTGTGGTATTTGCAACACCCTCCCAGGCTTGTATCTATCACCTGTGAATTCCATTCCTCCTGGTTGTGTTTTCCCTGTCTTTTCAGCACCTAGAATGACGAAGCCTTTTGTGCTGCTGTTGCTGCAATTGAACCTGATACTTGAAAGGAGGAGAAAAGGTTGGAATAAACTGCCCTGATGATTCATCCCTGGGGCTGAAAGATTTGCTCCTTTGGTATCAGTCCCTTGATCAGAACTCTGCTATGTTATCTCTGTCTGGGGAGACTTAATTCCTGGCACATTTGGGCTAGTGGAATCCCAGATACCAAAGCCGGTGACTGGAAAAGGAGCACACTACATTCTTCTTCCAGTCTTAGATATGTCAAAGAGTCTTCAAGGTTTGATATTCCAGGGCCTATAACCCCCTTAAGGCAGCCTTTGCATTTAATGCAACTGAGAAACCTCTAACTTTCTTCCCCCCTGCCCAAATCCATCACCTGCTCTCTCTGTAACTTACACCCTTGCACAGGTGTCCCAACAGCTTATTTATGCCTTGTTCTGTGGGCAGCTTTCCCTACCAGCTCACCCTCAGCTTGTCTGCCACATCCTCACAAAATATTGAAGACCCCTTCACCATTGCCTTATGAGACTGTGCACTAATCCACTGGTCATGGAGCAAGATGAGTGAAAACCATGGAAGGAACATGGAAAGTGTATCTTGATCCTAGTCCAATTCAAATGTTGTGGTCAAAACCTAATATCAAAGTGCTGGCTGAGTGGGATGTACTCACAGGTACTGACAACTGAACTGGCAGAGGAGCCATGGGGACCTGCAGTTTTCTAAATTAGGTTTAAGTAGGAATTCCTTGGAAAAATTGCCTAGGAGCAAGTCTGGGGGATGCCACATAGGGACCACATCTCTGAAGGACCAGGTGAGTTTTCCAGTGGTGGGAGAGTGTTTTCTCTATATGCACGCTTAAATTAAAAAGCTGTGCATGACACAAAATGGTTAAACATGATCTGAGATTCCAAGACTTCAGACAGCTTGGTGCCGTGGCAATAACCACCAATAAAAATCCTCATAGCTTTTGTTAAAGAGAAGGGGAAACAGTTGAAGTACTACAAAAAATGTAAGCATTAGAAAAACCCTCCCCTCCTTTCCTTTCGGGGAGAAAATATACCACAGATGACATTAACAGCAGTTAAGATCCGTTATTCCAGGGAAGTTAGACATGGTGGATCTGGAGTGGAGCCTTGCTGTAACTTCATATGCAAACTTATTTCTTCCAAGTGAAAATTCATATTGAATAGGGAGGAAACTCCACCTTCCATTTCTGATCATGGACTCTCACATCTCTTTCAGTTGGTAGCACACATCTGGCACGGACAGATACTTTGGGAAGTGGGAAACACACAGCAGCATCAGAGTGCATGAGAATTTGCTGTATTTGCCATAACTTGTAGCCATACAGCCAGAGAAATTGCTTTGGCTAGTAACCACAGATGCCTTTTAAACCTGAAGACAGAAGGTAGACCGGGCTTTGTGAAGGATGTGTAAGAGCAGAGGAGTCTACTACATTCCAAGAGATGTTGGAACGAGATTAAAAGTGGTTGATGTGGTAATATTGTCCAGGCCTTCTCCTCTGCCTACAGGGATCACAGCTTTTTTTGGCAAAATGGGAAGTAAAATCCTACAAGTTAGACCCAGGAGACCATGGGAGTGCTGGCAACACTGACAGATCATTTTTTCCAGTTTCATCTTCCTCTTGGCATCAGTGTCAAACTACAGTTCTCTTTGAAGGCCTGACTGTGTGAAGGACTCCAGGAAGGATGTATGAGCAGAAAAATCCATCTTATGGTAATGATCAACAGCTTGTCCTAAGCTGCTTTGTTGAAACAAAGCCCATTCATTCCTTGGCCTGTACATTTTTTCTCACTACACAGATTTTACAAAAAAGGAGGAGAGGAGAGGAGAGGAGAGGAGAGGAGAGGAGAGGAGAGGAGAGGAGAGGAGAGGAGAGGAGAGGAGAGGAGAGGAGAGGAGAGGAGAGGAGAGGAGAGGAGAGGAGAGGAGAGGAGAGGAGAGGAGAGGAGAGGAGAGGAGAGGAGAGGAGAGGAGAGGAGAGGAGAGGAGAGGAGAGGAGAGGAGAGGAGAGGAGAGGAGAGGAGAGGAGAGGAGAGGAGAGGAGAGGAGAGGATTTAAATGTGTATGTATACATATATGTGTGGGTCTGGCACAGATTTTAATTTTTACCTTTCACTGATTTTACTGAAAAATTTTGCACAGCAAAATAAGTCGGGCTTTTATTACTCTGAGTAATTTAAGAGAAGGGGCCCTCTGCAGACTGTTCCCTTCCTTCATGAACTAAAACCACTTAACATGTGAAGTTGTGTCCTAAATTACATTTACAGAAGGAAAAAATGAAGGCAGCTAGGAAATACTTACGAGTGTTATTTAAGGTTTGCAGACTTCCTAGACCCTCCCCCAGTCTTTTTAGGTAGGTGTTACCATAGATCCCCTTACATCTTTCTGCCCTGAGGGGTCTTAGCTTACTTTTTTTGTGGCTCTGGATGGCTGCTACGTACAGCAAAGTAGCAGTTCTGACCAGCCTTAGGCTGAGAACAGTGGAAAAAGAGAAAAGGAATAGTTTTCCTTTCCTTTCTTTTTATGATCACCCAAATGAAATTTGGCTGTATTCCCCGAGTGGGAAGTTATTTTACCCCTTTCAGAATTTTCCAGCCCAGTATGACACACCTAAAAACCCCAAAAAGTAGCAGCACATTTATGATTTTTCAGCATACATTCTCCTTTCCCCTGCCTAGTCTCAGTTCAGGAAGGCCGTGTGTGTTAGTGGGGGAAAGAAAACCCTTTTCTGGTGCAGACTCATTAACAATATTTATAAAGAGCACAAGGTCATTGTGACGCCAGGCAAGCACATGGATCTGTCTAGATTACAGCACAGTCTCACAGAAAGCAAAGAAAAAATGTAGAAAATCATCAGTCACCAGAAGAAAAGTCTTCCGAGAGAAATATCGTGCTTTAAGAGAAGCAAATTCAAGTTACAATTAAAGAATTAACATGCATAACAAAGTGATTAAAAGGGCAACAGAGTGGTAATGCTGCAATGTGGAAATGTTTTAGCTACTTTGCTTCCTCTCCTTCAAACTGCATTACTTTTCCAATTTTTTGCTCTTAAAATGTCTTTTGATTAAGCCATTACTAACAACAGTGATCACAACAACCCTACAAACGTTTAAACAAAGCAGGGCATTTGTTTGGGGCTTCAAAAAAAAGGAGAAATATTAGAAAACAACATTATCAAAGCCTTTTTCTTAAAACAACTGTAGTAACACTCTTTGAATAATTAACCAAAACCACATTCAGCAAGTTCAATGAGTGAAAAGCACACTTTTTTAAAAAGCCAACTTGGACAGAATAAAATACTTGTTTACCAATATTAGTAGTTGTGGAAAGAGACTGTATGGCCCAAAAGGACTCCGGAGGGTTGCCAGGTTCTCACCTGCAGTGCAGGCACCTCTGGGGAGAGGTGCTCCTCTTGCACCCCCCGAGTGGGCTCTGGGGAGGCCAAGCTTCCAAGGAACTTGGTGTTTTCCTGGTACAGTGGTAGCAAGAAGGGCACCTAAACCACAGGAGCCCAAACTGCCACAGCTCTGCCAGGCAAACAGAAATGCACAAGCAGTGAGACTGCTCCTGGTGGCATCGGCTGCATTGTCACTGAGGAGGCTGTGGGGCAGAGCTGCACCAAGGAGTGGTGAATCACAAGGGCTCAAACTGTGACTAAATAGCCAAGTCTATTCAGGTTGCTGTCAGATTTAACTTTCAGTTCTTGCTCTACTATGTCCACGCCGTAGATGCCAAGCCTTGTTTGCATGTTAGCTGCCATGGGATGCTGCCAGAACACAGACATCTCAGAATCTGTGTCTTTATTCAGACCTGAGCTCTTTCATTTGACTCCCTCTGAGTCCTTCTTCAGGAGAAACTAATATCCCTGAGCTACTCTGACCTGCTCTGCAGGCTCACCTGGCAATTGACAGGCTACTGTTTCATTGCTGTGACTGCTAGAGAGCTCAGTGCCATCTCTGAGGAAGCAAAGGGCTTAGCTGTTAATGAAAGATCATGATACTGCCCCGCCATGAAGAATTTACCCTCTTTTTGGTAGTGTGCTTACAGCTTCATGGTACAGAAGAGTAGACAAAGGTTGTTTAAGATATCAAAAAGCCCTCTGAGCCATGAGCCTGAGCCTGGGAATGCTTTCATGGAGATCACTGTCAGATAACAGGGAGTATTTGGGCCCAGTCTGGAATAGAGCAGTACCAAACCAACCAGGCTTGGTTTGATGCCAAGACACGTCTGTGTCACATGTTTTATGGGGGACATAAGCTGCTCCCTCAGAGGTGCTGCTGCTCTGAAACCACAGGCAGTGAGTGAGGCCCTGAGGTTCCCTCAGCTCCTCTGCCCCTTGGTCCCCCTCCTGCCCCCAGGGAGGTGACTCCCTCTGTGCTGCCCCACTCACTGGTCCAGCTGGGCGGGTGGCTCTGCTCCCAGGAGTGACACCACCCTGCTCCCAGGCTGCTGCCTGGAGGGACTTTGTAGTGCAAGTGACTGCTCTGGTTTATTATGGCCTCTGGGCACTTTGTAGGAAAGATCCCAGACACCTTCAGAAGAAGCTGAAATCAATGAGATCAAGTGTGAAGTGCTCAGGCAGGGAAACTCCCAACAGCTACACAGACCCACTGCCACCCACACCAGCACCCACACTACGTTTTCTGCCTGGTCTTCAGGTTCAACAATCCTAAAACAGATGTTGATACCTCGCAGGTCTTCTACCTTGGTTTCATATTCTTACTGCACCTAAGGCCATGAAAACTTGAATGCCAACATACGGTAACAGGCCAGGCATAAGTAAGGAGAGCATAACATTCTCCTTGACTGGTGGCACTGGAGCTGCCCAGCGGGGTCCCAAGCTCTGTACAGCTCATGTAACTTGTGCTAATTAGCTAGGGCCTGAGGGCAGATGTGAGGGTCAGTGATCTCAGCTCTTGTGGCACTGCAGCTCTGATTCAGAAGGGAAGCATGAGCCAAAGCCAAATTGTAGAGGCTGTTGCAGCATAATTGACACATTCAGGATGTTCTTGGGTTTCTGTTGAGGCAGATGTGCTCAAAAGCCCTTATTTGCTTTAAGTTTTTCACATAAATTTAACATTAAAACCTGCCCTTCTTGTGCAGAGATATGTCAATCCCTGCAGTTTGTAAAGTAAAAAAGTGTTTAATGTAAATGGAAAACATAAAACTCCGTGTCAATTTAAAGAGTCCCTAGCCAGGTCCTTAGCTCCCTCCAGTCTATACCTCATGGGAAAATGTCTCTACAGACAGGGAAGCCAGGACTAGTGACCTGCCATGGGGCACAGAGCAGCACAAGTCCTGGCAGAAGTGCTGTTCTACATCCTTTTAAACTGATCTGAATTCTACTTCCTATTTCTGTTGCCTTCCCCCACCTGTCTGTATCTTCTCCCTGCTGATATTCGAACACTCAGCAAGCAGGTGTCCCTCTCTGGCCTGCTGGACAGGTACTGGGATGCTAGCCCAGGCTTGGGATGAAAGCAGCAACAAGCATTTGTGAAATAATGAGGTACAGGGGGGTGAGAGGACTGTCCATTTGAAATCATTTTACACTTCTGTGGATTGGCACCTTCAGTGCTGAGCTTCTGACAGGAAGCATGCACATGTCCTGGTGCCAAAGCAGGGCTGGTTGTAGCAACAAGTATTTTAATTAACTCTGGGACTTCTGTCTTTCTATTGAGAAACAGACATTAGTGAGAGACTCATAATGTCTTTTGAGACTAAACTAATAAAATTTTCCTAAATACAGGCAGAGCAAAACCTGCTGATGAGAGGGGACAGAAACAAGCCCAATCTGCAGGCCTGTAGCTGAATTCTGTAGCTCACTCACCTTTAGTTATTTAATGAACAGCTCTGCAGGTGCCTGTTCTCCTTGGGTAGGCCATATGTCAGGAAACATCAGCTAACCCTGTCTTAAAGTAAACTCTTCATCTCCTTTATTCCAACCAACCTGCAGCAACCTGGCAAAGGCCACAGCCAAGGCTACACAAATGAAAGGATGTGCTTTTGAAAGGCCATGGGCAAGCAAATCTGTTAGCTGCGGACCTTACATACACTCGATTTTTTCCTACCTCCCCGGTGAAAATGTCTCTGTTGGTTGTCTCCCTGGAGAGAAGCCAGTTCAGATTTCTGAGCCTGCTCTGAAAAGTGAGATCTGGTGTTGGATGTGATTTGCCCAGTGTTTCTGACTTTACTCTGGCACAGGTTTGTTGAAGATGGGCCAAACACATTTTCAGCTGGCTCCCTCGAAGGCCTGTATGAAGGAAATTCCTTTACAGTTAAAAAAAAAAAAAAAGGTATGTTCTAGCCCCCAGCTCTAATTCTTACTCATTTCCCCCCTGTTCCATCTCTGACATCTGCAGCTTGAGTGTGGGAAGTGCTGCCAGGTCAGTAGGGGGTGTTTGTGGGTAACTCAGGCCAAGGTGTGGGTTTGGCTGGCACGGTATGGAGCAGCTCAGCGCCAGATTTCCCTCCTGTCCTCTCCCCCTTGGTGGAGACTGGCTGGGATGTGTTCTCCCAAAGCTGTCTTGTACAGGACATCTGTGCTCACGGGATTTTGAGGCAGGACAAGCTCAGCAGAGCCCAAAGAAGCAAGCAGAAGGAGTCGTCCTGGGGCTCTGGATCAGACCCTGCTCAGGTGTGACTGAGGAACCTGCAGAATGGGAAGAATTCAGAGGGGACATATTTCAGCCCTGATGCCGTGTGCGACTTTCCCTCCCCCCTGCTCTGTCCCCACCCCACCGATCAGCCTCTTTAACATGACAAAGAGCCCGGAGGAGCGGGCCGCGGTGAATATTGCGGTCCCAGGCAGGGAATGGCCGGCTATAAAGGCCTGTCTGCGCTTCGGGGCTGCCTCAGCTCGGTGGTGAGACCTGCCCCCAGGTGAGGGTGACATCTGCTGTAAGGTGGGGGACCCGCCCCTTCAGCGGCTCCCCATGTGCGCGCACCTGGCGCTGCCCCCGTACCAGGCGTACCCCGGCGGGGCTGGCATGGGCTACCTGGAGTTCTACTGGAACTCGGCGGGCGAGGCCGGACAAGCCCCCACGGCGGCCGGGCCTGCGGGAGCCGCCGGGGCTAGGCAGTCTCCGGAGGCAGGAGGGAGGAGGCACGCAGCAGGTAAGGCCTTCCAGCTAAATCCTGGAGCTGATCCCCAGGATACCTCTGGTCCCAGGTCAGGCTCAAATGACTTTGAGTGAATTTTTCTCTCTCCCTGCCTTGGTTTCCTAGTGTGTGACCTAGGCAAACTGCGGTTGGTAGGCAAGGAGGAAGGGTGACCTTGGCCAGTCACACCACTTTTCCGTGCGACTTTTCTTGGGTGACTGTGGACCGGTTTCCTAAACCTCACCAGAGCCTGCAAGAGTCGAGGCACTGTCAGGTCTGTGCTCCAGGCCGAAGGGCAGTGTGACTACTTGGTCTTATGGAAGTTCATGGTTCTTGGGGCAGGAATGTCTGAGCATCCTTTTAGTTAAGTGCTGTCATGGGTGCTGTCAAGAGAAACAGATCCTGGAGATACTTCTTGTGGCATCCCTTATTCCCTTACAAACTCCTTGCACTTTTTATGTGCTTATTAAATATGAGCCAAGGCCTGCTCTGAATTACTGGGTGCTGGGAGATCTGCTCTGTTAATTCTAGTGTTGTTACTCACTGGTTCTTTCATTTTGCCATTTTCCTCTATTTCCCTCTCCTCTCTGTGCTCTTGTTGCTTTGCCTTTTCCCTTTTTACCAAAAAGTCCCAGGCCTCACGGCAGTGACATTTTCTATTCCTGCCATTCCTCTCCCACTCCAGTGAGTGGCAATAGAAGAGCTGATAAAAGCAGGCTTTCGCCCAGCCCCACATTGTGGTCAGCAGGGCAACGCTCTAGCAAGGTAAATTGGTGGGAGGAGAGCCAGGTTTTGGGGTGCCACTTTCAAGCTGTCAATTGCTGTAGAAAGCTACAGGCTCAGGCAGAGTGACTATGGCTACTTGGCACGTGGCTACCTGCCATGTAGCTTGGAGAAAGGCTTGGGTTCTCTGCATGCTGCCTGCCCGACAAAGGCAGCAGGCAGATGGACTCCTTTGTGCCCCAGGTGGGCCTGGTATACAGACTTAAACCCCGTCTTCAAACACTCTCCTCTGTACTTCTCTCAGAGAGAGCCCAGTTGTGGAAGTCAAGGGGCTTGTGGGAGTGGGTCTGTCACAGGCTTGCATGTTCTGTCTGTTGCACTGTTTGTGTTTCTTGCTTCCTCTCTCCTTTGCTCTCTTCTCATGGGCGAGGGAGCACTTTTGTCCTGAGCTCGAGCTGCACATGGGGGTTTCATGGGGGTTTGGGATGACAAGTCGAGCAGGAACCTGGGGGAGCTTTAGTTTTACAGGGTCTTGCTGTGGGTTCCCACCTAACAGGAGACTTTCCTGTTTTCCAAGCCCATGTTCCCAGCATACTCATTTTCTGCCTACAAGGTTTTTACTGCACAGACTGCAGGAGCCAAGCATCCTGTGATCCCACACAAAGTTTTAGCTTCCCACGCTGCCAGGTCATGGATGTTCATCTTCCTCAAGGCTGTGCAGTCTAGCCCCATGCACATAACACCACAGGCCTTTGCACCTCTTCTGCTGACAGCCTCTTCCTGCTTGTAGACAGAATCCCTTTGCAGTCCTCATGGCTCTGCTCCCCAGCACTAGAAACCTGCCCCACTACACCCCTAGCTGCTCACCCAGCCCCTGCTCTGGGTTGTGTCCTCTCCTAGGGATAGCAAATGGCCCGGAGCAGGCAAGCCTCGAGTGGCAGGCACCACAGAGACAGGCATGGCTCTGTAAGGAGAGTAACAAGGGGAACACTACCACAGATGTGGCCACCTTTCTGAGGTCCAACAGCGCCCCAAGGCTTTTGAGTGATTGCTTAGTAGGCTCTCAGCTTAGGATAGAAGAGGGAAAGGTTTTGTAGGGTGGGTGGGAAGCCCATTCCTCCAGGGGACATCAGTACTTTGCACTGGATATATGTTCTGGAGGTTGAGGAGGGTGTCTCAGTGCCACAGCGCTCAGGGTGACTGGTAAGGAGGTTGGGAGACATTTGGGCTCAGTAGTCAGAAGGTAGGTCCTGAAATGGCACTGCCCCATTCACTACACTTCCAGTAGTAGGAGAGGGGATGGATCATGCAGGACAGTTTGCAGAGGAGTAGCTGGAGGAGGGAGGGATGGGCAGATTCATCACTGTAGTTTGGGGAAAGAGGAGTGACTAATATCACAGCCCTTCAGTCAGGGTTGGCCTGAGAAGGTCTCAGGCTCTCTCAAACCCCAGTAATCTGGCATCTGACACATTTTCTTATTCCTTCATGCTGAATGATTTTGCATTTTGGCAGCTTTTGGCTTCACTAGTAGCCCAGATTGTTCAGGAAGCTCTTCCTTTAGGTCTTGATCTCAACTTTGTCATCAACAGAGACTCCTTAAGACATGTACCAAGACAAATGAGAAGGGGCTTGAATGCCTTCCTCTGCACTCTTGAATTCTGTCCCCTATGTCCCTGGTACAGAACTACTGGCTCCTTTCACCTGTTTCACACATCCACATTTCCTCTGCCTCTCCTTCTCCATGTGAAATTTCTCTTGTCATACATGAAATCCCTATTTGTGCTTGGTCTTTGCATATTAAGTGCCTTAATTAATTTGAGCTTAATATTTTTAAATTGAATGTTAAAATCAATCCATCAGTCCAGGTACAATAATCAAGCTTTTATGGTCTTCCTGTGTTTACTGTATACCTTTACAAGTGTTTTAAGATGTGTTGGATGTATTTTTATGTTTTACTTGTATCTTGGTTTCAAGGCAGATTTTAAAAAAACCCCAGTTGCAACAAACAGCCCAGCCCCCCATAAGCACATGACCCTTATCTCAACTAATATCACCCCTCTGACCAGGAGGAGCCATTGGTGGACAGAGGTGGTCTGTCAAGGGGAAAACACCAACCGCCTTGAACCAGGGGGGTGGACTGTGGGTGGGCTGTGGGCGGACTGTGGGCGGAGCAAAAGCTATAAAAGTGTAAGAGAAGACACGCCCACTCTCTTTCTCCCTTCCTCTCCAGCTTGCTAAGGCAGTGCTGGAGAAGCCTACCCCTTTCTAGGGGCTTTTTAGAAATAGATTTCTTTTTGACCAGCCTAAACTGCAAGTTTATTTTTTTTCTCTACCTGAGGTTCAGAGCTGTCTTAAGCCTAAAGTTCCTGAATCCCTGCGCTCCTGGGGCATATCTCTCGAGCCATCTGGATCCCAAATTTTTATATTTTGTTAGTTTTTTTGCAATTTTTCAATTTTTTTTGTTTTAATAAATTGTTTTAATTTCTACAAAGAGTTGTCTCATTCCTCACATCTCTCCTTCATTCTTCTCTCACCAAAAGCCCCTCTTAGACAAATAGGTCCCCCCACCTACATGTGTTTCCAGTAGTGGCGCAGTCTGTGGTGGGAGACAAAGGCAAACAGGACTGAGCCAATATCCAATGCCTGATGCTCTCCACCGGCTGCTCTCACTGTGAGCACTGGCTGCTCTGCCCCACCATGCACCCTGGTCAGAGTTTGCTTTGTCTCTATTGAGTGCCTTGGTATTGCTGGGCAGGCAGTTTTGGGGAGCCCAGCCACGAACCCAGAGCTGTGCTTGCAGTCATGGCAAGGCCTTTTTACACCACGCTCAGACTGAAATATTGTTGAGGCGTTCTGGAGGAGGATAGTTCACTGTGAACCAATGTGCACCACTCTTGCACCACTCCCTGCCCTGACTTTTCTGCCTGGTAAAGGGGAGCCACGAGTATCCCAGAGGGGACTGACCTGGGAAGCTGCTCACTCTCAGTTTGCTCGTCTGTGCTCACAGATCCATGAAGAAAGGAGGGTCACACAAACCTTTGCTTCAGGAAAGCTCCTGTCTTGTAGGCAGAGCTCTACAGCAGGCAGGGTGCATGCTTATACCCTTACAGCTAAACATTTTGTCTCTCATACCTTTTCTCATTGTCTTTTTATTTATAGAAGTATCCCCACCTTCATCCAGTTCTGAGAATTTCAGCCAATTCACACCAGATTCAGCCACCAGTCCACATTCGTCATCCTCGTCCCCACAGCCTACAGCTAAGTCTCAGAAGGGCAGAGAATATGGCGTGGAGGGGCTGAGGAAGACCAAGAGCCGTACGGCTTTCTCCAAGGAGCAGCTGCAAACCCTGCACCAGCGCTTCCAGAGCCAGAAGTACCTCAGCCCCCAGCAGATCCGGGAGCTGGCTGTTGCCCTGGGGCTCACCTACAAGCAGGTGAACACAAAGACTTTGACCCACAGTATATTGATCTCACAGTGGCTGAGTGGTCACATAAGGAAGTGACAGGATGGAAAGATGAGCCCCCAGCAGGGACTGAGGCAAAGGTGCCAGCTAACAGTCGCTCCCCTGCTTATTCATGCCCAGAGATCAGAAGTACTTCTGCGGATAGAGGGGTCAGTGGCACCTCATTTGGGCCTCCCGAGTCAGGGGTCAGTTAAGGGGTCTGTTGCCAACACCTGTAGTAGAATTGCAAACCCAGTGATGAATATGTTGTTTGTCACAAGCATTCTCTACCCTGGGCTTGACAGCACTTCACAGATTTTTCCATGCACTGTGAACTTCACAGAAACCCTGGCATGCATCAGTTCTCTGAATCGTGGGGCTGTGGCATGCTGAAAGCTCTTGCTAGTGTCTCCCAGGACTTATCTTGTCCAATATCTACTAATGTTCCACACTCAGCACTGCCTGGCTGCTTGACACCTGCTCCCCACTCCATGTGGGTGCTGCTAGGTTCACACATCACTGCCCTTTGGGGTCTCTGCCGATCTCCAGGTAAGGTTGCATGTAGTGAAATGATGCTGCCTCAAATTATGCCTTCATAAAGCAGGGGAGGCTGGGCAGTGGGGCACAAGGTCTCACAGTTACAAGTCCAAAATCTGCCTGGAATATGGATCTCAGAGCTGGGCATGATGGCCTGAATGCCCTCGGACTAAAAAAGTTATATGTGCATTGTAAGTACCCACGTACAGCACACACTGAACTGGTTCTGTCAGGAACAAGACAGGTGGGACAGTCTGCTCTTTCCCTGAATCCACATCCCTGCAAAGGCTGCTTTCACAGCCCAGACACAGCCCGGGGGGAAATGGCCCTGGAATTCGCCCCAGCAAAGGAGCTTTGAATTTGGGAACTGCTGGGTACAAGGAGCAAGTCTGTCCCTTCTCTCTTCACAAGTATGCAGAAACAGTGTCTTAGAAGTTTGCCTGTAGTGCAGGGGGCTTGTAGAGGTGTCAGTGGATCTGATTTAGACCAGTCATTCACCTCCATGATTGGAACGAGTCGATTTTTCACAACTATCACCGTCTCTTGACACAGATCCACCCCCTCCCCCATCACACAGTTGCACTAGCCACCTGCTGAGGCTGCTAGACAGCTCTCTCCCCGTGGCAACAACCCCCAGGAGTTCTTAAAGGCTTTTATCTGCTGCTACCCATGTATCTCTGCCATCTGGTCACTCTCCCTCTGGTTCCTCCTGCTTGTGAATTTGGTAACATTTGTTCTTCCTTCGCCTTTGCTGACATTTTCTCTGCTCTCCCTTCCCCACCCAGGTGAAGACTTGGTTCCAGAACCGGAGGATGAAGCTGAAGAGGTGCCAGAAGCACAGCCTGTGGAGTGAACGGGCTCAGTGCCTCACGCAAGTAAGAACATAGCACATGGCTCATCATGGCTCTTCTGTCTGGGCAGATCAGTCCTGTATTTCCTCCATGGGGGCAACTTAAGCATAAAAGTGTCAGTGTACCCGGCCTCCTGGTTTGCTCAGCACAGAGGCACAGACTTGGCATGACTCTCTGTGTACTGCAGGTAGCCCGGCAGTGGGCTGGGTATGCCACAGAAATGTTTCCAGGGAAAAGCTCTTTCCCTCCTATGTATATGTAAATATATATGATTGTGTATCCACCCCTGAGCTATGGGAATGGACACAGTTCTTCTTGCCCTTCATGCCACTGCTGCTGGTCAGAAGACAATATGAAATGTGAAGGGCCAGAGGCCTGGTACATGTCAGGCCTGTGGACACCCGTGGAGAAGCTATGTGTTCTGACTCACTGCCTTTCCCTTTCAGAGTGGCTTCCAGACCAGTACCTACCTGGACGTGCACCCCAAATTCCACCAGGGCTACCCCATCACTGCAGCTGGCAACATCCAAACCATGCCTGCCCCCCGTCAGCACTATGGAGCAGGGCAGAACGCTTACACGATTGTGACCAGCGAGGATGGAGGAGTCTTTGGCAAAGGCGGGGGGACCTGCAGTGTCCAGCAGACAGTGGGCTTCATTGCCCAGCACAAAGTAGACTTTTACCACAGCTGTCCTGGCAGTGTGGAATATCCAGGCTCAAAGACAGGTGATGGCTGTAATTTTCACCACTCAGCCACAATGGGGGCTCCTTTCCCAACCACTGCCAGCCATCATCTTTATCACTCCTAAGCACTGTGGGGTACTTGGGCAAATCTTGTTCTCATTTCTCCCTTTGTTATTCGTGTGCAGTCCACCTCAGGGACACCTTGTAGCTAGAACCTGTTTTGGCATCCAAATATGTGTCTGCAGACACACAGCCGTGCAGATACCCCTTTGCCCCAGTAAGCACACACAGCCCTTCCTTTCTGTGCCCGTACATGTGCACACACATACACTCCTTCCTTGATTGGCAAAGGCAAACAAGCTCCCTTATAGCAAAACCCAAGATCTGGCTACCCAGCTTGTGCCCTCAATCTTCTTAATGATGGATCTTGCAACTTGTCTTAGAGGAAGCCCAGATTCCTTTGGGGATCTCATTTCTATGTATCACTGTACAGTTTGTGTGTACATAACACATGAAGCCAGGGGCTGTACTGAGAGGTGCTGCTCATGTACCTTTAACTGAAGTTGGAGAAGTTATTGCCATGTGCCAGTTATCCATCTGAAGTGTAGACCATCAGTTCTGTATGTCAGCCATGAGGTGAAGGGATGAAGTGTTTAATGAAGGGAGATGTGACAAGCAGCTTGCAGAAAGGCTGGTAAGATGATCTTTTAAGCCCTCCCTTCTAGTCTGTATCTTGCTGTGCCTCTCCTTGAGAAAACCTAATAGTGCATTCAATTTGGCAAATAAAAAAAAAGTATTTTTAAAGATGCAGTATGTATTTTTCTGTATCTCTTTTTTTCCCACTGCAATAGAGCATTGCAATATAAAAGCCAGATGGAACATAAATAGCTACAGCAACCATATGCCATTGTTATTTGATGCTGAAACTATAAACAGAGATTTTTCTGTTGTAAGTGGATCAGCTTCATAACTCTTGGCAATGCCAGGTATCTCAAGTCAAAGAAACAGGTGAGTAACTATCACCCACCTTAAGAATTTTCCTGATCCAGCAATATTGAATATGGGGACTTTCATGGAGGTACTATAATTTCTAAACTTAAAACTATATAAGTGTCTAAGCACCTAAAACCAGGTATGTGTAACAAATTAATAATAGGCCTCCAGTTCCCAGAGTCACAGGTTTTCTATCACTCTTTTTCTGTCACTCTTGGATGATGACAATGAATTTCTCTTAATGCAATGAAGTAGCTTCCATGGTTAAAAAAAATGAGCATAAAATGAAGGCAGCGATATCTGTGGCTGGAGTAATAAGAGGCATGGTCTTCTATTGGCAAAGCTGATTTATGTCTCTGTGCCTCACAGCTGTTTATTCCCACTCCCTCATGCAGACACTCTTTGACCCTACTGTAAACTGCATGGTGTGCTGACTTTGGTTGTTTTCGTTAATCTTCACAGTATCTAGGATGGGGCTGTGTTTTGGTTTTGGGCTGAGAAGGGGATTGATAATACAGAGATGTTTTCATTGTTGCTGAGCAGGGCTTGCACAGTGTCAAGGCCTTTTCCACTTATTATCTCCCTGACAGCGAGAAGGCTGGGGGTGCACAAGGAGTTAGGAGGAGACACAGCTGGGACAGCTGATCCCGACTGACCAAATGGATATTCCATCCCATATGACATTGGGCTCAGTGTAGAAAGCTGGGGGAAGGAAGAGGGAGACATCCAGAGTGATGGCGTTTTTCTTTTCAGGTAACCATTACATGAGATGGGGCCCTGTTGTCCTGGAGGTGGCCTGCCCATGGGAAGGGGTGAATTAATTCCTTGTTTTGCTTGTTTTGTGTGTGAGGCTTTTGCTTTACCTATTAAACTGTTTTTATCTCAACCCACGAGTTTTCTCACTTTTATGATTCTCTCTCCCATCCCAGTGGTGGGGAGTGATCAAGTGAGTGGCTGCATGGTGCTTATTTGCTGCCTGGCATTGAACCTCAAGATATGGCCAGTATGATTTGGGGCAAGATAAGGCCTTTTGGATGGTGAGTCATATAACCTTGGCACAGCTCCCACCCCTTCCCCCTACAACCAGCAAGTGGCTTACATTGGGGAAGACTGTTATTGGAACAATTAGAGGCGTGGGAACAATTAAGCCAACTGAAAAGGGGCTGGTTAACATCGGAGGGTGGACTACAAAAGCAGCACTTATCAGGACTCTCACACCATTATGAGGATATTTTTCAGTTCTTCTCGAGCCAATAGTGGTGTTTACTTACCTGAATATCATCTAAAGCTTTTCCCTGCCAACCCATCAAAAGGCTGCTGTGGGTGAAAAAAAGTTGAGCTTGCGACTGGTTCTCACTAATAATTCTCTGGAAAAGGAGTCATGTGTCATGCCCTGCTCCTTCAGAGCTGCTTTAGGACAAGGCAGGATTTTGCTGCAGAGGCTCTGGGACTGGCTTGCAGAAAGCTGCTCTCTGTAAGAGCATCAGTTGTGATCTCCCTGTTATTGACCTTCAGTAAAGTAGTGCTAACAAACACTACCAAATCTTGCAGTTTCCTCAGAGACACAAAATTTTTCAGAGGTCATCATTCAAAGACAGACCTTATTGCCACAGGTGGTTATGGAGAGTCCAAAAGCCCGCAGCAATTCCAACAGGCAAATAAGCAGCGTCCAGGAAGGGAGGTCATTGATATCTGCTGCATCAGGAGCTGCATTCCCAATGTCCTGTGTAAAAACAGCAGGAATGCAGCTTCTGTTAGAGGGAGTCCCTCAGCCCCAGCCAGCCAGAGGGATGCTGGGGGATTGGATTATTTTCTGATCATGGGGCTCACTCAAAGCAGAAGTCCCAATGTTGTCATTTGAAAAAGATTCAATAGTTTGGACACTGCCCAGCTGCTAGAGAGCAGATGGACCTTGGTCAAATATAAGAATTTAATTCTAGCCTGGTTCTGAAAGAGATTTACAGATAGGACCCGAGGGTGCTCCTCAAAATTTTGGATAGCATGAAGATAAAATGGCCCTCACAACTAGGAAAAAACTTGGCGCTGAGGTTTCTCGGGGGGTTTTTTGGTTTTTGGGTTGGTTTTTTTTTTTGGTGGGTTCAGTTTCGGTTTTGGTTTTTTTTTTTTTAATGTCTAAGTGTCATGATTTGGAGTCCTTCGTGCCTCATGACTATTCAGTATCAGCCAATATGCTGCTGCCCTCTGAGGACAGGCCCGGCAAGAGACGTGTGGCAACGCTTGACTGAAAATTTCCGAAACCCTGTTAGCTCAGCCTTCGGTCATGCGCTGTAGTTAGATAACTAAATATGTTTACACATGCCTGTAGGGAAGAGCCTATTAGAGCAAAGATCACGACTTTTATCTGCACTGGAGAGACAACTGGGGCTGTGAGCCCTTGCTCATGGGTCACTCAGAAGAAACACATAGCTTGTAAAACATTGCTGCAGGCCACATTGACGCTGAGAGCAAGGTCGCTTGCACCACACTACCTGCTTGGTATTTTGCCTGTGGGACAGCTGGAACCCAGTGAACTACAGAATAAAACCTTTGTCTACGTAATCTGTACTAGATCAAATTTCTTCTGTTTAGGTGGGATTCTCTGCATCACTGGAACTACAGCGGCAGCTTTGGTAATGGAGTTGTCATTGACAGCTGGAGTTTTGTCACTGCAGAAATACTGTGAATGTGCAGTCCCACAAGCTGTAATGCATATGAGGAGCTCCAAATCATCTTACAGCTTGATCCTAAAAAGAGTTGCTGGCACAGCAAATCATGTTTGCAGTGTGCAGAAATCACTGTTACACAGCACAATCTCGAGAAGCAGCAGTCCTAACAGAGGTGTAATGTATCCTAGGAGAAAGCTTTTGCTGGCATGCACCTACTTCCTCTGAGGAACTGACACAAACTCTTCTGCAAGTATGAGGCTGGAGGCACCTGCATCTCCACCAGTTTTGGTAGTAGTGCCCAAGTACCTGTGCAGTTGTTTCACACGGTGTTGTAATTCAGGCATGTGAAGACAACAGAAGAGAGCACCAGCTCTGTGGAAAGGCAGACTCCTGCTTAAGTCCACAATCTCTAGAAACACTTTATGAACTACTAGGAGTCCTTTCTACCTTCCAAAACTCCAACAACAGCTGCTCCACATGTTCCCTCCAGCTACATGTGCTTGCCAAACCTGCACCAACCCAGGCTGAGCAACCAGGGGAATAACACAGCCATGAGGGAACATTCAATTTCCACAGAGCGCTCCCGTAGTACATGGAGTAACACAAACCACAACGCGCAATCATTCTCAGCCCCAGGGCTGTTTTAGCAACAATATCTGTTTCTGCAGGACATCTGTCAGCAGAGTTCTGGCTATCTCCTTAGCCTTGCAGCAGACACATGGAAAAAAACATACCAAGCAACACAGCTAAACTGCAGCAGGCATCCTCTGCAATTATTCTGCAAAGATCTGTATACCTTACTTCTTTAGAACTAAAGATTGCATCTTAAAAGAACCACAAAAACATAAGCTGATAATTTTAAAGCTGAAAGACAAGGCATAGTGTCAGGAAAATTAATCGACAAACACCACAGGTTTATGTCCAAAAAGGAGACAGAGGAGTACTGTAACTTTATTCAAATAAAGGAAGAGGTCATGGGCATTTCCCATAGGTCTCTCAAGTTGTTAGGAGGACACAGCCTCCTTTTCACCTTAATTTCCCGACTGCATTTGCATCTCTCTTTCACCATTGGCTGAGGGACCTGAGAGGTTCAAACTTCCTGAATCGCTTAATACAAACCCCCTTTCTAATGTAAAACCCCCCTCTATTCTTTTCTGTGTCTGCTCTTTTTCTCTAAATCCATGGATTAGCACGGAGTAAGTCTGTGTCAATTTAGTGGAATTCCTATGGAATTTATGGTTCCTCCCATTGCTTCTTTCACCTCTCAATATCTGGGTTTATCTACCAGTAGGACCACAGTTTGTTTGTGAAGACACCGCCTTCTCATTCCTTTCAATAGGATGTATGGTTCAGTTTTATTTTTTCAAGGCAAGTGTTGAAATTAATACTATTGGCCACAGAATTACCCAGAATTCATACACACTGATATTGGGATATGAATCTCCCACCCAGATGAGAAAGGATCTCCATTCTATAATGCAGAAAACCACATGAACCTGACATTCCCCCTCTTCTGGACCAGATTTACCTTTTTGTGCTGTTTTGAGGTTGGCAGCCCACACGTATGAGTGACTAATTCTTTTGTCCTCCTCTACACAGGCTCATGCCTCCGCTCTTCTCTCCTTCCTGTAGCTATTGTACCTTTCCTCAGGAGCAGAGGATTGCAGCATTGCAAAAGGAAAGAGGGGATATGCTTTTGCATCCACACAGGCAGGTTCTGTTCAGCAAAGGACCTGTAGCAGTTTGAGCCCGAGCAGTCAGCTGCCAGTTTAGCTAATTGTGCTCGGTGGGAGTAGGCGCTGAATTGCCCCTTTCAGACAGATGAAGGGCTTCAGTGGTGTAGTGTAAGTTCAAAGAACCTGGGATTAAACACAAACACAACTTCTGCTAGTTTAGAGGATGAGTCAATAGCAACTTGGTTCTGGTTTTGTTTCCAAGCTGGAGGCAGGAGATTCTGTTACTTACTCGCAGACTTCTGTTGCCATTTGAGGTCAGCACACGAACCTCAAGAAAACTGCAGATTTAATTAGGAGGGATTCCTGGCCTCCAGTTGTGACCTTCTGGAGCAGCAGCAGGAGGCCACACCATCTCTAGGACACTTTCTTTTGCTCCATCCCCCTTCTTCAATAATTTTTTTGAAGCATTGCTGTTCAAGGGCTAATACAAGCATGTTACAGGGCTGCACATCCCTTCAAGCAAGCAGCTTGTTCAGTTGCCTAGCCCTGGAGCCTCCCCCTGCCCTCGCCCTCCTTGCACTTGGCAACACACCTGCATACTAAGAGCAGGCTGATAGCCTGATCCCACCCGTGGGAGAAACACAGTAGGGTTAGTTATTTCCTCCCTTTCCTCAGTACTGCAGGTCTAACCTGTGTAGAGTAACCACTCTCGCACCAGGCTGTTTCAAGGCAAGCTGGTGACATCATTACAACATTAAAATAAAGTAATTTATTTCAATTCAAACAACTTTGTAAGAACATTTAACGTTAAGAACACTGAACATTAAGCAGAAATAGTAATAACAGACAGGATGCACATAACATAAAACATGCCGGGTAACACTGCAAAAAACCACACTTTATGAAAAATTATTCTGCAACAACAAATATTCACCTCCCTTGCAGTGGAAGCTCTGCTGCAAGACGCACAGGGCAAGGATCAGAGATCACCTGCTTGAGAGGCAGCAAAGAAGGTGAGACTTTAACAACAAACAGACTAACAACCTCTGCTGTTCACAGCTGTGACATTGCACACTGGCCTCAATAAATGAGGTTCCATCTCATCAATACCCAAAGCATCTCTGCCAAGGGTTAGCTACGAACAGACAAGCACACTTAAACAGAAAACTAGCCCCAGGCAGCAGGGTGCTGAGCCCCTCCCATAGTTAAAACAGGAGTAGTGGAGGAGGGGCAAGAAAAACGAATAGAATCTGTATCCCTGAGTCAAGAGCCTGGAAATCCCATGGGTGAACACAAAAGATGGGAGAAAAAAAATACTCAGACCTGAGACTCATACCAACTCTGGGTCCCCATGGGATGCCAAGGTACCTGGCATTGATTCTGTATAGGAGAGCTCGAAAATGGTGTGACAGTGTCAGAGGTGTTCTGGAAGTTGAAGGCATCTTCTACCTCCACGCTGACATAATCTATGTTGTCAAAGCAGCTGTGATAGAAGTTCATTTGCTGGCTTAATAAACCCATGGTTTGCTGGGTATTGCAGCCTGTCCCACCTTTTCCAAAGGGCCCCTCATCCTCCACAGACACGAGTGAGTACAGGTTCTGCCCATTCCCATAAGTCTGTCCGCTGCTGTAAGCCTGGTGCGCGTTGGGCACAGCCTGAAGGTTTCTGCCGGCGCCAACAGGGAAGACCTGGTGGAACGTGGGGGCTATATCCAGGTATGCAGCCTGATGAACCCCACTCTAGGAGACAGAGAAAGTCGGTCAGTAGTGCAGAACCACAACAACGGCCCATTTTTTTGGATGGATCCTCCTTTCTCCCCCAGCTCCTCCTCCAGGCTGAACAATAGCGCCTTTTTCATGCCCATTGTCCTCCCAATAGACCAGTAATAGCAGAGATGACCGGCTCTTCTCTTAGTAATCTCCAGCTCTGCGTGTCTAGGAATGCCACGCTGGGGGGAAGCCAGTTTAAAAGACATGCCACTGTAAGCTCTGTTAGGAGAAATACAACTGGCTTGGTAATACTGAGTTCTGTGTATTGTTTGAATTAGCAGGTTGGACATGATACACTTCTCCCTGCAGATTGGAGGAGCCGTGACTGGTGGTGGTGGGGAAGTTTACTCACCTGTGGTAGATACATCCCTTTTTCCACCCACTGGCTCTCCTTTTGGCAACGCTTAAATTTCATCCGTTGATTCTGAAACCATGTTTTCACCTAAAAGTGATGTGGAAAGGACATAAGAAATAAGAAATTGACTTTCAGAGCTTACTACACGTCCTCCTTTCTGCTACAATCCAGTTTCTGCTTGACTACTAGTATGGTAAATAATTTCAGCAGCTAACAACGTGCAGCAGATGCAGGTAGCTGTGAAATCACAGAGCTGAGACATGAAAACTAATATTGCTACTCTTCCGATCCCCACGGGATCTTCTTTCCCGACTTCAAAAACCCTACCTAGAACACTGGCCAAGGCAACTGCAGCAGTCAGCTTGAACAGCACCATCTCACTGCTGTGCCAAGATCAGGGCTCAGGACCCCAGGAGTGAGTCGTTCTTTTAGTCAGACACAAGCAGCTGGTGGAGCAGGGACCCTCTCTCTAGGGAGAGGCCAAGGTACCACTCCGACTAGGAAAGGCCACTTGCATTGCAGTGCAAGTATCTTTCACACTCAGAGACAACACATGTCCATACAGAGCAGTTACTGGACTCTGCATAGCCCTGCTTTGCTGCTCTCTGCAGGCCCTTTGAAACACCTGCACGGAGTGGGTGGATAGTGCTGGAACCAAACATAAGAAGACTGAGTCATATTTTCACACCCTCTGCTGTCTCACACACGCAGCAGCACGGACAAGATAATGAAAGAAACTTATCTCTGAAAAACTTATCTCTGAAAACAGAAAATCACAAAAAGAGACCCCAACTTTGCTGCTCAGAGCAAGATGTTCACCTGTTTGTAGGTGAGCTCAAGGGCAGCAGCCAGCTCCCGGATCTGCTGGGGGCTAAGGTACTTCTGGCTCTGGAAGCGCTGGTGTAGGGCTTTCAGCTGGTCCTGCGAGAAGGCTGTGCGGCTCTTGCCAGCCTTCACCACACCCTTGCCTTGCGCCTTGACCTTCTGCAAAGAGGAGTGGGGAGACGGGCTGCCTGCTGCGGTGGGGCTAGTGGCAGAGTCAGGGGTGTAGTACTGGGTGAGCGTCCCAGAGCTGGAGGAAGCTGGGGAGAGAGGAGAAAATAGAACTGATGTGAGCAAAATAAGGCAGGGAAGACTGAAAAACCTCTAAAGTCCAGTTACTCCGGAGAATTAAAGATTGTTGGTGCCCTGGGGACTCGCAGGGGCTCCGTAGCCGTGGGCAGCGCAGGGAGATGGCCACAGGCCGCCTCGCGGCTGCGGAACCGAGGCGCCTCGCTGGTCGCCCCTTTGGCCCGTCCCGTCTGGGCAGAGTGGCCCCGCCGCGCCCGGCTCCCACCGCCCCTCCCCGCGGGGCCGCGACCACTGCAGCCTCGCCGGGACCGGGGCCGCCCGCAACACCGGCATCGCCTCCCGGCCCCGGGGCAGGAGGCACACGGGCGCTCCCAGCCCAGGGTAGCCCGATTGCTCGGCCGGGCCGGCCGCGTACCTGAGGGACTGGGCGTCTTGGCCGCGGGCAAGGGGGGGGCGTCCGGCGCCGGAGCCTCCTCGGAGGGCACGCTGTCCATGCTGCCTGCGGAGAACCAGTAGTAGTCTCCGTACCTGGCCGCGCCGGGGTAGGGCACGTAGGACGGCGGCGTGGCCAGGTGGGCGCTCATGGCCGGGCCGGGCCCTCCAGCCCCGAGCATGAGGCGATGTGGCGGTCGAGGCTGCAGGCAGCCCACGAGCAGGCACCCCATTGAGGGGAGGATGCTTTAAGTCCTCCCCAGGGCCCTCCTGGCCTTGGCTGGAAGGTATTGTCATGGCCATTGTCATGTTAAAAGTTGGTTGATTGGGGGGAGGGACTTCGAGGGTGTTCAGGGACTGGGGGAGGGCTGGGACACCGGGCTACTCTTACCAACTTGGCTCCCAGGTGCCACGGTGGGGATCAGTACATCCCTCCCTGCTGGGGCGTGGGAGGGAGATGCTTGCTGGCCCCTCGGGGCAGCAGGCATGAGCAGAGTCGCCTGGTGAGTTGGACAGACCTTGGCAGACATCCCCCACCCCCACATTTCACACTCTTCCTTCTCACAGGTCCCCACCCAAACAGAAAGAATGGACCCGGAGCCCGCCGCGGGGCATGCGGAGACTTTGTGCGTCTGCATTGCAGATCGCAACCATCATTGCAAACAGATAAGCCCTCCACGTCCCCGCACGTGAATCCGGACGGGGGCAGGGGGGGATGGCCCTACAGAGCCGTGTCTGTATGGCGGGGAGGAGGGCTTAAAGAAAGCTAGGCTGCTTCTCCCAGCGGCTCGCCCAAGGCTGAGTCAGGTAGTCCTGCTCTACATATTTTCCAAGCTTCTTTCCCCCGCCATTTAAGACTTTTTAAAAAGTGGTATCTTAAAACATAAATTAAAAAAAAAAAAATTGCTACACAGCAGGGAGAAATGGAAGTCACTGGGTCAGATCCAAAAGGAGACAAGAGCACTACAGCTGTAAAAGAGCTTTACAGATCTTAAGGATTTGAAGTTAGGGCCTACAGCCTTCTTGGGGAGAATGAACTGTTTCCCTTTCCACCCTGCCCCCCCCTGCAGCTATTACTGCTTACTTTAAGGAAATTAAAAACTTATCAGGAGGATCGCACAGCCCGGGAGTTACAAAACCTGGAAAACCACTTGGAAGAAGTACAAATGAGGGTATGTAACGCATCAAGCAAATTCCCCACCTCCACCAGTGCAAGGAACCAGGCAGGGGAGTCGCTACTAACCTGTTACACTGTTAAAAGCCTTTAGGACCTGACAGGGAAAGGCCGCCCTTGATTTCAATTTATCTCAGCCTCGCATCTTAACTCATAATGAGAAATGAGCCCCAGCTGGTGCCCTGAGCCAGCAAGGAAGGGTTCTTGCCGGGCCTACTTTTGAACACCTCCTAATTAATGAAGATTTAGTTTCTCAGAATCCGGACAAGATCCAGTCGGGGAGACTATTAGGAATGTGGGAGGAAGTTATTATAATCGGGCGAAAGGGATGAAATGCCGAGCTAGAGCCAGTGCCTGCTTCTGGCCCCAAAGCAAGCAGAGCCAGCCGGGCTGTAGGTTTTGGGCAGGTCGCTTGCTCGGTGCTCGCAGTGCAGATGCACGAACGGAAAGGGATTGTCCCTGGGAGGCGAAGCCATCCTGCTGCCCTTTGTGGGGCGGAGAGCCGCCGGTGCCCGTGTCCCCTGCTGGCAGGGCTGCCCCGGGACACGCGTGATCCCCGCGGGGGCTCTCCGACTTCCCCAAAACCAGCCCTTTGGGAAGACGGAGAAAAACGCGGGGTCTCGACAAGCTGCAGCCCTGGTGCTTGGCCGTCCCAGAGGCTGCAGGAATCCCCGAGTCGTCCGAGGACACACGGCTGGTGAGGATCAGCCGCGGCAGAGGGATTAGAGTTGTACAGACGGAGTAATACCACCTCTGCCAGCAAACCCTCCCTCGGAGAGCTGTGTGTGTGTTTGGAAAGGCAGCAGGACTGCTCGTAGTTTGCAATTTTCATACATAGATCAGTTTTCGCCTATGTATCAGCTTCTGTCCCAGAGTCAGACCTGCTTTGTAGTGAGCGTGGAGCTGATTTAATGTCTTTTTTTTTCTTTAAATCTTTGTTCATATTTTGTTTTCTCATCCCATTTGTCCTCCATTCCTTTTGTTTTATGCTTTAACCACCAAAACTCTTTTCCACGTATTCCCTTCCAGTGAGGATAATTTGCTCCCTCTCCCCAACCATGCCTCTAATCAGGTGACCAAACATATCTTTTTTAATGTCATTGTGAGAGAAATAAGACTTACGTAAGTGTATAAAACCATACCATCTAAAGTCAGAATTTATTAAGGAAAAGAAATCCTTTTATTTTCCCCCAAATAAATGACACACATAGAAACATATTGGCAAGGTAAATCCAGAAGTTATACAGACACAGGGAATGCTATGGGAAACATGATGTGGACATTTGGGAAGCTCATGGGGTGATCAGGTTTGAAACATCTGCCTGTGGCACCATCAGCCTTCAGACTGGATATGCTGCCCATGAATCTCTAGAGCTGATGTGCTTTTAAAAAATACCTGTTGGGAATGACTCACAGAGCAGATGCAAGTATCCACTCATGTTTCTTTTGGAACTGTTTTGAGCTGAAACAGCAACACAGGTCGAATCTAGTCTAATCCTGTTTTTCTCGACAGGGCCAAATAGCAGGAATAGTTTGGTTTTTGACCCTGGGTGGTGTCCCCCTCTCCCTTCATTCTGTAGCTACCCCCTTATTTTTCAGTTCTTAGCTCATTATGTGCCTAATACTGTGGAGCATTAGTCAGGTAAGTAAGAGTAAGTTGGCTTGTTCTTGACACCCATACCCTCACCCATGAAATAGTTTGTAAAGACATTAGCACACACCTATCCTATCAAGTATATGGGACTGAATGTAGCCACTCACTGGGCTGCAGCATGCTCTAAAAAACCCTTTCTGTAGTGCTTCGGCAGCAGAGACAGAAGCTCAGGTCCAAAAGCCTCTTAGTCTAAGCACAGTGAGACAGGACTGTTGCTGGAACATGTTTCATCCAGGAAATTCCCCCTACAAGGGTCTCCCATCATTCTCACTAGGGTCACTACCTACAGAGGGCTGGAGCCCAAGCTTGCTCTAAAGTGATGCAAAACCACCAGTTTACACAGATGGAGGCTGGGGGAGCACCAGCTGTCTAATGCTGTAAATCCAGCTCTGGAGCTCACACCACCGACTCAGAAATGCTGGGGTTTTCCTACTTCAGAGCATCGCTAAACCCATTTTGATCAACCGGATAATGTTATAGTGGTAGAGATTGTCTCAAATTTTACATAGATTAGGTGCTCTCCTGCCTCCTGTAGCTGGCTGTAACGTGGGTCACCTTTGTGCTGTGGTAAATACTGTGAAGTGTCACTGCGTGTCGCTGTGCCATTCTGCTCATGTTGGCGGTGCTCAGCGAGGCACCAGGGTGCTGGCTCGGTATTAGTGAGCAGGGAACCATGGCCAGAGCCCCACTGCCCCTCGGAGGTTTTCCTGGGAACCACCATCCTCTGACAGGAGTGTGTGTGCTTGGGGAAGGCAACTAGAAATCCTTGCCTTGTGTTCCGTTGATCTTGTCTGAGCTTTTGTCCAAAGCAGGCACCTTTAATTCTGTTGTTTTATTTTTGTTGTAATCGAAACTCCCCAAGTTAGGTGTATGAAAACACTCCTGCCCTGCAGCCCTCAGTGCTTGCCCAGCCCTTGGCTCTGGACAGCCTGTCCCCTGTAGCATGGTCATAGCCTGCAGTCTGCACCCAAGATGACAGCCTGTAGAAGGAAGGGAATCAAGAAAGAATAACAAAAATTAGGCCCTCATTCATATTAAAATACAGTTTTTCTTTCTCTTGACTCTTTAGGGGAGCAGGTAGAGCAGAGGACAAAGCTTCTCCCTCCCCCTGAGAGCCCAGTCTCTCAATGCCCTGACGATTACTGGGTGATACGGCCCTTTGTTAGCCGTGCAGGGGCAGACTGGCACAAGGCAACCGCGGCAAAAAGCCAAGTGGCTCCCTGAAAAGGCAAGAAAGCTGGGTTTCAAAAACCAGGCGGGAAGCAGGCTAGTGAGAACACGAATGTCTAGGGTTTGATGGGTCTGTTCTTTCTTTACCAGTGCTTCATCCATGCCTGCAATGCACTTGATGCCTGAGTGCTGTAGCTGTAAGCACTCACCTCAGGAAACATTTCCCACCAGTGCCCATCAGCTGGAATATGGAGCAGTCTCGCAAGCGGCTTGGAGCCAGGGTTATGTGAAGTCCTGGGGCACATGGAGAGATGTGCATATGAAGCAAAAACCTTCCAAGCATCCTCTCTGCTCGAATCCTCCCCTCTCCCCGCTATCCCTGCTGTGGTTGTTCCCACAGGCTCAGTTAGGAGTGTTCTTACTAAAAGCAAACAGCACAGACAGACCTGTGCTCAAATGCTTTCTGCCGTTTCCACCTTAAGGGGGAATGACAAATCCTGTGTTTCTCACTGTACCAAGGCCCTATGCATGGCATGAGCCACCTCCCCCACTCTCCTCCAAAGGCTGCTCTTCATCAAGCACTTTGCCTTTTGTTCTCCAAACACAGACCACTTATGAACTTTGAAATTACACAGAAGTTTTTTCCCCCCTTCCCCTGAGACTTCTTTGTTTGTCTTCCTCAGTCTCATAGGGATAGCTTCCTACAGAATCCAGTGCTGCCAGAGCCTTCAGTTCAAGTGGGACACTGAAGTGGTAGCTAACTCTCATCCTCTCCCGAGTTCACTGTGTATTGTGGCACCTGCTTTCTTCCACATATCTCATCTGAGGATGATCCTGTGTATGTCCCCTTTGTAAATGAATATCAGAACAGAACTAATGAGGATTATGTGCCAAGTGGGTGACTGTAATCACACTCGTGAAGGCCATAAGTGGGCACACAGTCTGGAAGTGCTTCTAACACATCCCACAACCAAATTCTTCCAAGTTTGCACGTACTTTTCAGGCAGCTCACTGTGCCAAATCTGTGCTATCTGGATTTTTGTAAGTCCCCGAAAGTCCCCAAAGGAGCAGATCACCTGCGATGCAAGTGTCCAATTGCAGGGAAGGCTAGGATTATGAAAAATAGTGCTCAGTTTTCAAATCTGTCAGGGGTTAAGACAGGGAGCCCCCCCATTGCCTGGCCCTTGCCCCCACCTATACGCCCTCTCCTTTTCTCCAAGACTGGCTCTTGCAGATGCATTCATGAGCGATTAGCAAGTGTTAGAGCCTGAGGCTCCCTAGCTGGCACCCGCTCTACATCTGAATGGCAGAGCCGGGTAAGCCCAGGGCTGTGGAATGGGATCTGCAAGTGGATGTTGTCTGGGCCTGACGGAAGAAAAAGATTTACCTGCTTTTGTCTGACAATATTTAGATGGCCGACTTGGCTGAGATGGAAAGAAAATGAAGAGCGGAACAGTGAGAGGCTGGAGCTTTTTAAACTGGGTGTCATTTGTCTAGGAATTAAATCCAGTGAAGGGTGGAAAGTGGGTAGGGGAACATAGCACTGCCATCAGTTATTGGTGTAAAGATTAAAATTACCTGTACTTCATCTCTAAATTCCGTGGAGCTCAAATGAGGCTGTGAAAGCACATCGTCTGGGGGCAGCAACAAATACCAAAGAGACCGACCCGACCGTAGTGTGGACTGCATCTCTCCCCAGGTGCAAGGTCAGAAGCCAGAGAATCATACAGTGAAAGAACTCCAGACCCCCAGACTACTGTGACAAAATAAAAATGCTTCCCCTGCACAGCTTAGTCGTGATGGAGCCATGACTGTCTGTGTTGAGAAAAACATTTTGCTAAAAATTCCTTGTCTAGCCCCAGTTGTGTCTTTCATGCAAACTCTGGGGCTAAGACAGGCCTGAGAACACCTTCTCTTAACCCCACTCACGACTATATTGCTTTACTGTAGTTGTAAACAGCCTAATAATAGTGTCAGAGTGCTTGCAGATGCAAAGTACCCTTGCAGAGAATTCATGGCTTTGGTGCAGAGATACAGGTGTCGAGTTGTGATCCAGCAAGGCCCTCTGACATGGTAGCACCTCAGGTGTCTCTCTTCACTCAGTGCACCCATCAAACTTCACCAAATCTCCAGCAGAAATGGTCAAGTCAGGTGTAATTCATCTCTCCTCAGCCACTGCAATGCACAGAGAGCACATTGATGCAAACCACTGAAGATTTCAGTTTCTATCAGTATCCACCTGCTCTGTGAACCAATGTGCTGGCACTCTTTCTCTGTGATTTGATCCCCAGAGAATAGATGCACGCCCTCGGTCATGGGATTCAACACTTGTCCCCTTCGTGTACTGACCTTCTTGTGGCTTGAGAGAGCTGCTTGGAGCACCTGAACCTGTCCTTGAGGCGCTGAATGGCGCAGTTATGGAAGTGCCAAGGGCTGCTGACAGCCTGCTTAACAGCAATCTGCTATGGCACCAGGGAACAGGAGGAAAAGCAAATTCTCAGAATCAGGCTGTTCTATGTAACGTCCTGTTTGTAGCTTTCAAAATTCCCTTGTGGGGAAACACATGAACATCTAGTTTCAGTCTCCTGAAATCAAGGCCAAAAGAGAGGGAGTTAGTCCAGTGGGACAGGTGCTGATTTCTGTTCCCTTTGTGTAACCACGAGCAGGGAGGGATTCCTGTCCCATGGCAGTCAAGGACACACATCGACTTGGGTAGCAGTGAAGTTTGAGATTTTTTCTGTGCTTGTAAAAGTGCACCTGAGTGCACACTCTGACCCTTTGTTTACATGTGGCAATACATGCATTCCAGGACAAAGAAATAAAGCTAGACACAGTGAGAAAAAGCTGAGCCACAATAAGTAGAGGGGAGGTAAGAGAAAAAGAGAACAGAAAACAATTTTATTAGGTCCAGGTTCCTAGATTGCCTTCATCGTTATGGTGTCTGAGCATTTTCCGGTGGAGTATTCAATGGCCTGACTCAGATCTGCCACATGTGGTTCTTTGTCTCTTTCTCATCCTCTCCTCAGGGAGACAGCTGCACACTTTGTGGAAGATTTAACTTTGGCTTAGCAGGCTTGGGTTTGGGGCTTGTTCATAACGTGCTCGCAGCTGTCTGTATTTGAGCTGTGTGTTGGAGATGTGCAGCTTTTACTCGAAAGCAAAAACCAGGCCATGTTGTAGCACGGGCTTATTGTGACCCCTAAGACACCTCTGCTTCCTGCTTAGACTAGGTTTTCACATGGTTAGAGAGCTCCCTGCTATCAGTACAGTGGAACTGCTGAGACCAGTAGATGTCAGCTGTCAACTTCAGAGCCATAAAGGAACTTCTACATACTGGCCTGAGGCCACTGGGTTCATCAAGATGTTGAATTTGGTAAGTAGGGACCAGCCTCACTCAGAAAACACAGCTCAGATACAGGAAAAAGCAGGCCAGCAGGGATGGGTGAAACACTCCCCAGTCATGTCCTTGTGCTGTCCGAAGTCTACTGACTGAGGAGGTTGCCCACACTGTTTGCTAGCTGATGTTGGGAGTGGAGGAGAGTTTCGCTTTACATGAGTTGTCAGCAGAAGTGTAACTGGCCAGCCGGTCTGATCCAGTATTTTGGGATGTAGAGCACTTAGAATACAGTAAATATCCAAGCTAAGTGAGGGATGTCCGCTGTTGCATTGTGCTGCATCCATCACAAACCCATGTTCACCAGCAGACAGCTCCAGGCAACTTTCCATATCAGAGAAAGACCTTACCGTACCACAGGGACCACTGTTCTAGGGTCCACCTCCGAGCCAGCACTTAACTCTGTGGTTTGGTTATGGATAATGATGGAGTTTGGACAGTTTGAAGCTAAAAAATACCAGCTGAGATGCTGGTTAAATACTCTGGCAGTGATCTGGAAGAGTGGTGTCAAAACTGCAAGAAAATGCCGTGTGATGACATTGGGTAGTTCTGTGGCAAAATGATCTACCCATGACCTGGTCTGGTGTGAACTAAGTTATCAAATTATCAGGTATGGGGAAGGACTGAAAATAACACATCAGCTCTTCAGTAGAACTGACAAAAGGAAAATACAGCCTTAATTAATTACTTCCCAGAAACAGGTCACTGCCTACCTCCCCACCCTCAGCAGTACACACAGCAGTGGGTGATTGCAAATACTTTTGTTTGTTTCCCCCACAAGCCAGGAAACTGAGGCACAAGGCTGTGTGGTGACTCGGCAGTCCTGCCAGGCCTGGAGCGAGCATCAGGTGATTCACAAGTCTTTGACAGCTTGTATTCTTAGGCTGAGCAGAAGTGGAGATCCGCGTTCTATTAAAGTCAGGTTTTGCCCTGGCATCACAGAATCACCGAACCAGTTAGGTTGGAAAAGACCTTTGAGATCATCAAGTCCAACCTTTGACCGAACACCTCCACATCAACTAAACCATGGCACTGACTGCCATGTCCAGTCTTTTTTTAAACACGTCCAGGGACGGTGACTCCACCACCTCCCTGGGCAGATTCCAGTGCCCAATCACTCTTTCACTTCCTGCCCAGACTGCCGTTTGTATTTAGGGAAGGAGTGTACAGGCTGTGACACTGCTGCTTTCTGTGCCCCAGGCCTGGGCACTGCACAGAGCCTGGCAGGAAGCTGTCTGGGTTTGTCACAGGCATGCTATGACAGCGTGTCCCACAGACACTTGCTGGGACAGATATGCCCTGCCAGGAGGGCAGTGTGGAAGCTGGCCAGTCCGTATCCCAAAACACAGCTGCACGGAGCTGTGGAGCTTCCATGGTGTGCTCCTGCCTTGTGCTGCTGCCAAGGGAGAGGGGCATCCTGGCGTTACCCTCAAATCCCTCCAAACCTCAGAGGGAATGCCATTTCAGGCAGAGAATGAGTCACTTCACATCAGTCCAAGCAAACGCAGTGACCCGAGTACGCAGCTCCTCAGGGGGTTCTGTGTTATGCAATCAGCTCCATCCCACACCCGAAAAGAAGAAAAAGGGGTAACCCTGTCTGCGTCCCAAACCTGTGGCGGGGAGCCCGTCCAGGTTCGGTGACTGTGACCCTGGCGTGAGGGAGAGCCGGTCCTGGGACACAGCAACAGGTGGAGAAGGACCCCTGAAGGAGGTCAGCCTTTCACAGACGGGTCACTTCTGGGAAACCCGAGCCTCCTCCGGCACGGCACAGCACGGCCGCTTTCTGGTGGGAAGGCTGAACTCGAGGGGCCGGGGATGATCCCCCCACCGCGGCTCTGCTGTGCTTTACCGTGCGGCGGCCACCGAGCGGCAGCAGACAGCCGCGCCGGGAGCGGCGGGAGGCTCCCGCATCGCGCATCCCGGCTCCCTCCTCCCGCATCCCCTCTCCCGCCCCTCCGGCGCCGCCTCCGCGGGCCCCGAGCGGCTTCGGCGCCATCATCATCGTCGCTGAGGACGTGTCACACGACATCCAGGGAGCGTGGTGAACCCCACCAAGATGTGCAGTGATATCAGACACAACAGCGCCTAAATCCAGGAATTTGTGTTTACACAGTTTTGCACCCGAAATAAAAGCTTGGAAACACAGCTTCTCCCCCAGCACAACGTTTTTGTGCCTTTCTGCCCTTGCCCTGCTTGATTTCCCTTCTTTAGGCTCACAGCTCGCCCCCGTGCTTTCGACAGGATTTCCTGTTACTGGCAGCAAACCCCAGACAGGGCCTCTGTAAATCGGCGTTTAAACTGGCATCAATGTAACTGGCTGCAAGCTGGCCCAGCTTAATTGCTGAGAAATGCACATCTTCGCCTGCTTGCACAGAGGGAGGGACCAGCATCCTTTCTAGCGTGACATGCCAGACTGTAACTGTCTTTTTGAGAAGGGAAGACTGGATGTGACACCAGGAATCTTGTAGAGGTGTTGTCTTCGCTCTTCTGTTCTCTTTGGCAGCTGATACTCACTACTCTTGTGTTTCTTTCAGTATGACACCTTCACCAGCTCCTGGCTTTGCCGCAGGCCGCTCAGATTCTCCGTGGGTGCTTTTTTTTTTTTTTTGCTACCTGTGCTGCAGGCAAGTGACTCATGCGCTAGAGTTTCCACTAGACAGATACCCATACAATAAAGGCTCCAACTGGGAGAAATTTCCTGTGCAAATAAGCACTTCAGCTAAAATAGTTTCTGAAGGTGTCAATCTGTAGGGTGTAAACCCTGGGGGCTGTGGCCTGAGGTCCTGGAGGGCTCATTAGCTTGAGAATCAAGAAGGCTAAATGAAAGGAGGCTGAACTTCCCCTGCTTTAGGATGATGTTGCTAACAGTTCCCAGCAGGGCTGGAGCATATGCCAGAATCCACTCTGGCAAAGATTAAGGGCTTCAGTCGCACTAGGAGAAGGATTTCTTTTCCTTCCACCAGCTGTCACGATCTTCTGGTCTGTCTCCCCCGTGCATGGACTGAGTAAACTTTGTAGTGTGGACTATCCAGCATTTTCTTCCCCTTGCACAGTTAGGATGGAAGTGTGGCTGTCTCTGGCCCATCACTGATCCCCCCTCAGGATTTTTCACTTGTTTTTATTCTCACTCTTATTTGCTTTCACTTCTCTCCTGCACTTTTTTCCTGTTCATTTTCTTCTCCAGATGGCCTGTCATTTTAAATTCACATCTCCCTGTATTTTTTTCCTTCATGACTGTATCTCCTTGCTACATTTCCTTGATTCTGTGTGATGTGCAGCAGTCTTCGGCCAGTAACCAAAGCAAGCTTCATTTGCAGACAAACATAACCGCTGAGAGAGCTGATTTTGGAACACCAGTTGCTTGCAGCTGCAACTGTAGTTGCCATCAGCTATAAGGATGCAGGCACCATTTTTTTCATGGAGAAGGATAATTGTCATGATTTTATGGTCCTCCTCCACTGTTGTCCATTTATATTGTGGAGATAGGTGCTCTCAGCATGCATGGTGCTGGTACCACTAAGGACATCAGTGCTGAGAATTTTCCACCAGCCATGCTGCTGTGCCAGCCTCTCTGACATGGTGACAATCTGAGCAATCAAACCAGGGAATAGTATCAACCTGGCAGCTTCATCTGCTTTCCAACTCTGCCTCCTAGATCACAGTCAGATTGCATCAGGCTTCTCTGCGTGCTCAGAGGAGCCAAATTAACAATAGTTTTTTTAATCTCCAACTTTCAGCTGTTTCTATGCTCTCCTGTGTGCTGATGATATTTTTTGGTTTTTGTGTCAAAATATGTTGTGTCTTAGAAGAAAGCCTCACAGGTAGTCCTTTCCTGCCTAACAGTAAGGATGACAGGATCCCAAGAAGGTTCTGTGGCTGTAGCACAGTGAGATTTAGGAGCTCATAGCCAGGGGGCTGGAGGACTTTCCCACACTATAATGTTGAATATCCATACTGTTTTCAGCGTGTTGTGGACACTAACTGGCTCAGCAATCCCTTCAGCTATGACAGTGCTCACCTCTTATGTAAAACTCAGAGATTCCCCTCGGGGAACTGTCCTGCCCCAGTGGCAGTAACAGACAGTAGGTGTGGGGGACAGCATGAGAAGAAAAGATGTGAGCTGTACTTGCTACAGCATCAGTGTCTGTAAGTTTATGATAAGCCTCAGCCTTGTGATGCAGCTGTCAAAGGTAAATTCCACCCATGTGTGCTTAGTCCTAGCTTTTGTTCTCCTCAGATAAAGGTTTCTGTGGAAAGGAGGAGATTAGCTGGGAAGCCTCTCCTGGGTGAGACTTGGGTTCATGCCTCCTTTTAAAACTGGCTCTGTGGCATCCCTGCTACATCCCACAGACTATCAGCTATTTTATAGGACAACACAGGATGTGGGGTAGAAGCCAGTGAGAGTGGGAGAGAAGTGATGCCTTTTCCTGGTCTTAAAATCAAGAGTCAGACACGGTTAGAAGGGAAAAAGGGATTTTACCTTGGTACTTATTTTAAGGATCCTTAGGTGCACACGTCCAGGTCAAATGCACCTCCATGCACACTGCAATGCACACCCACCCACAATAGATCTGGTGTAACATTATAGGTCTTACTAGCTACTAATCTATCAAAAATTCCCCAATGAGAGGCTCGAATTGAGCCCCCCTCCCCAGGGAACCTTCCCCGGATGGTTCTATCTTAGTTTACAAATGTGTTCTGGAGAGGACCTTGGGGTCTGGGGCACACTGATCCCTAACTATGAAGCTTCTAAAATGTTTAGTCTCCTAGCTTGACAAACAAGTCCAAGAATGAAGGCAAAAAGCACTAAGAATACAGAAGTTACAAAGAGGTATAAAAGGGGTATAAAAGAAAATGCAAAAATCATCATGGCATCAGAAGGAGGGACCCTGTTTGTGCTGTGAGTCAGAATAAAAGCATCTCATTAGAGTGAGGCTTTTCAGGAAACAGAACTGCTGATTTATGGCCAGCTGTCTTTGAGCTTGGCTGAAGTCAGTCACGGAAGGTATTTCTGGGAAAATGGAACTTCCCAGGTTTGTGATACTTTGTTTCATAGCACATTTTGGTTTGCTTGTGTGCCGGGTTATTTTTTGCCAAAATCCATCTCTTACTTTGCAGAGCTGCTCTCCAAATTATTTTGCTACCTTCTGCAGAACTGACTGGATTAGAATTAAACATTATAAAAACTTACGGAGGTGACCATTTATCCTGTCCTTCCTGGTAACAGAACCTCGAGGGTGGCAACTGGCAGCAGAACAGCAATGACAAATCGCCGGGGGGAGTCCTGCCGCAGTCAGTCCTACGAATAATTTGTGTGATAGTAAGTGGAGCTATCCTGCTTCAAAACATCTGCAAAGCTATGATGCAAGCCCAATAACTTGGACTGTTGTTTTGGGGTTTGAACTTGAGCCCATTTCACAGCTCACCCTGTTCCTTCTTCTTCAGGTATTGCTACAGAATCCCAGTACAGACAGACTGTTGCTTGAAGTAAAGATAAAGCTGTCGTGGCTCATGTTTTATCTTTCTAAGGTTAGAGATCAGGACAAACTGGGGCCAGAAGAAGAAAATGAGGTTTCCTTCTTCCTTGTCTCACAGTAGATTTTCTTGAATTGGGATTTTTTTTCCCTTGCCTCATGCTTTTGCCCAAACCCTTTGCCCTACCATCCCCTGCACAGCCACTACGCCCTTAGAGAAACTTTTTATCCCTGGCTCTCCTTTCACTCACCACTACCCACTGCTGCAGCTTGGATTTTTGTTATGGAGATGCACAAATTCAAGAGAGGAGATGACACAGGGTGACTTGGGGACAGAGATCAGAGGCAAATTCCACTGCCTAGATACATTGCCTCTGTGATGCTCATGCTCATGCATTCGTATTTGAAAAGAAGCCTGCACTCATTAGGGTGTAACCACAGGGCAGGCAGGGGTTTCTCCAGAGCTGTTGGTGCTGCTGCAGCAAGGGGCTGTCTGTGGGCTGGAACGGGGTGGAGCATTTTCAGGCCGGGGATAGGAGCAGTGGTGGCCTCAGCACACTGAGACATGCCCCACTGCCTGTGCCCGCTGTGGGCTGTGCCAAAGGCAAGAGCAGCGGCCAATCCTGCCCAAGTCTCCCCAGCTCTGCAGGCTCATTTCTCCTACTGCTGTGCCAAAGATGTGTAGGCACCTGCCTGCTGCCTCTGGGGCAGCATGGAAGCTGTGTAGTGCTGAGAGGTGGACTGACTTCTGTTACCGCTCCAAGAAATTCCTCTAGTAATGGAAGGGCCCTGCAAATGGACAAGTAGAATTGCATGGAGGTGTGTTGTATCCCAGCCTGGATTTCTTTGCCTGTCTAGCTCATGTTCCCTCTTTATGGGAAGAGTTTCTTTGATGAGCTGGAGTAACCAAGGGGAAGTATCACTGTTTAGGGCAGTCTCTTGGCAGTGAGAAGTGTCTGGATAGCACAGGAATGATGCAGAAAAGAGAGACCTCCTTTAAAGAGTGAGGGGAAATACTTTACACTATTGTACTGCTCAGGCAGACTTTCCCCATCTTCCTTTTTTTCAAACACCAGCTTTCAAAACAGAAGCTATTTCACTCTCTTCCCCCATCATCAAAACTCTTTGAAAATCTTCAAGGAAGCATATGCTTCATAAAATGATGAAACAAGATTAAAAACAGGGATCAGTAATTTTTTCTCGGGTATTTATTTGCCTTTTGTTTTTTGAGCTCTGAACTGTCCTTCCTGTTCTTTGTCTCACGGGTCTGCACAAATATGTAATGTCAGATGAGTGGCTGTGACGCAGGTCTGAGGCTAGAGGGGCTAAGATGTAGGAAAAACCTTCAGAATCTGACAGCAAAAGTCAACTACATCCAAGAGGCTACAGAGAGATGTGCTGGGGAGTGCTGTAGTTTTTTAATACACTGATTTTGGTGACAATTGTCTTCTACAAAGCTCCTGGCTTGTACAGATTCTCCTGTCCTGTTCAACTCTGTGAGGTGATAAAGCCTCCTTAACAGGATTTGTAACAGATGTGGTGTCAGAAAAGCCCAGCTGTTGAGGGACCAACATGTAATATGTGCATAGGAAATATTCCCTGGTATCCTGCAAGCTTTTAAAAGAGGAAAATAAAGTACAAAAATGCAGTTGTGTTTTGGTTTCTGTTTCATCAAGCAATGAAGAACAGCATATTGAATGAGATAAATTGAACTAAAACATTATGACTCATCTGTCCCATGACTGAACTGTCAGAACAAGATATTTTGTATTTCTGGTTGAGTTGCCTACATGCTGATGATCTCACATCATGTTTTTCATTGCCATATTCAAGTTTTCACTGAAATAACAAATATGACCAGAGCGCTTAAGATGCAAAATGACTGTCGATCACTCAACAGTTTTTGTCTTTTCTTTGTTGGCTGTCCACAAATCTAGTTACCTAACCTGTTTTATTTATAGCCCCATCAGACCCCTGTAATTAATAATGCTTATTATTTACCCAGCAGATTCCTGAGCCAGACCTGAGCCAGTCTCTCCTTAATGCCAGGCCCTTGCAGTGCTGTTGGTTCCTGGTAGATGCCGTGGATTTGTTCTAGTTCAGGTGTAGCCCACAGCTGCATTCTGACAGGGCTCTGCTGACTCCTCCCAGCTGTGATTTTGTGCCAGCCCATTTTTGTGCCATGCCCTGCATGTGGGGAGCTGGTGCTGCAGGTGGTACTGAGCATGGCTCGTGCTGTGCATTGCGATGATCCACTCCTGTTGCACAGAGCAGATATCTGGGCAGTTTCCCAGGAAGGGACTGGCTCTTTCTGAGGGCAGCCACCATCCCATGACATGACCTTAAGTAAAGACATCCCACTCTGTGGTGGGAGGGCTAAAGTGTTATCTCAGCAGCCCAGCATGTAATTTTCATCCAGTCCTAGGACACTGCAGTGGCAGAAGGAGGCAGTTCCAGCCCCAGGTGTTTGGAAACTGAAACCCCTCAACATCCAGCCTTTTGTTGCCAGCTCAGAGAATGTTAGTCTGTGGCTTGACAATATTATATGAAGCTGTCACAGCACAGCAAAAGCATCCCTTTCCCTAAGATGTGGGAAATCCAGGTCAGCATGTCATGCTGCTGTTGCAGTACACAGGAGATGATGAAGTCTGAAAGACTGAAAGAGAACCTGACCTAGGAAATTCTATGTTCTTGTGTCCTAGGCTGTGTTAATTTTACACCCTTGTGTCATTCACTCACGTTGTTTGCATGATGGAGAGCATGTGAGTGAGAATCAATCGGGTAAATTTACTAATCTAAGAAATTACAGCTGTTGCATGTTGTACTGTCACCAAATGAATGAAAGAAACTTATCCAGCACCAGTTTGATGTGAATAAGCAGACACTGCTTTATTCAGGCACTGGAAACATGGGGGAGAGCTCCTCTGAAAATGTGTTCCCCTTAACCAACCAAACCCATCAATTTTATATACTTCTTCTGCTGAATCATTGGTACATAAGTTCTTTTACATACTATGCATACCATGCCCACTCTTAAATTTAACCTTTGCATTGGTTGGTTCCAATTGTTAATAACTTCATCAATATTCTTAGCCCAAAACAATCCTTGGTTATCTCTCCTGAGGTGTACTGACTGGAATCCTTAATATTAAAATCAAAGTGGGAAGGGAAGCGGGTTTCCAAGCAGCATAACTGGTGAGCTGGACTGACTCCATAGCTTCTGGACTGAAATATAAGGGTCCACTAACTTCTTGGTGAGGTTTGTGTGACTGCAGATTCCAAACAGAGGCTTGTGATATTTCTATGCCTTATACTTGGCAATTCTCTACTTATAATCATAGCTAACCCTTTAATATGATTTAATCAATCATTTGATCAAAATATTAATGACATTTCCCCCCTTTGAAAATTCTGAAAATTATTTCAGTATTTTCATCCTAGTCTTATTCACTACATGCTGGCGGGAGACTTGGAAGTGATTCCTTTGTGTCTTGTCTAGCTGCTCCTTGGATAATCATCCAATTCCCTGCAGTCTTGTTGTCAATTTGCTTCTTAAACAATAGTAGATCAACATAATTGCTAGGAAGACTATTAACAAAATTGTGTTAATCAGTGATTTTACCCATGAACTCAGATTCCATCCCAATCTACTAAAAATTTAACTATCCTATTTTCTTACATATTTTGTTGAAGCTTATGAGTATTTTCTTCTACCTTTTCCAATAAGTCCAGGTCATGCTCTGCATCTTGTGTCACATTGGGAATGTGTATACAGCAATGATCAATTCAATCTTTTAAGCATCCTCAAACTCCATGTTCTTTGAACAGGAGCATATTTAAAGCCACTCTGTTTTATAAAGTCCTGGAGGTTGCTTGTAACTGCATGTTTAAATCTGTAAATCCTTTCCTGGTCACATTTGCAAGCCTTCCTCTGTGTCCTGTGAGTTGATATCTATTTTTAATTTGTGTATATTAGTAAAGGAGTCAATAAACACTCTAAGGCCCTAGTAACTTTCACTCCAGGTGAAGGTTCATTCCATCCTTCATCCATTTCTGACCTTTTCACCCATTCTAACTGCAGGTTTTCTACTGTTCCCCTTAAAGGAGATTTCTTCCCAATTGGACATAACTTTGGCATACCAAATGTAATTTGCTTTACCATCTACAGGTAAAGGAGCTGTCCAAGTCCCATCACTCATTGCCCATACTAAATGTCTGAGGCTCCTGACTGTAGCTGTACTGCAACTGAAACAAAAAGGTTCCCCTCCTATCAGTCAATTGGAGATTATTTTTGAGGCCTCTACAAAAACATCCATACTTTAAAGCCGCAGTTAAAGGAGGAATAGTCTACATTACCCAATCAACAGGACTACAATTATATATCCTCTCACATTTCCACCAGGACACTGGGTTTTGCTTTACTGGATATGAGGTTCCCCTTTCTTGCACAAATGGTCAATTTGCAAAAACCAAGCTGTCCCAAGTAAAACACCAAGGGGCCTGCCTTAGTCATATACTGAAATTGAGAAAACATTGTCATGGACCAGGTGGAGTCCCAGTCTGCCTCCTTTTCTTTTGTTGGAATAATTTTGCCACATGTCCATTCCATAAACATTTGGCTCACATTTTTCTTTATTTGTTCATCATAAGAACACCATCCTACTGTCTGAAATCTACCTATTTTGGTGAAAATATAATTTGATAATTTCTCACAATCAGCTCTATTCCCTGGAGGCTTCCACTGTTTCCTAATTTTCTCTACCTCTTCCTTCCATCCAATTACAGATTTTTGTTCACAATGTGTGGTTTCATTTTTATGTTCTTCAATAGTCAAATCCATGGCTAAAATTCCCCATGGAATGGCCTCACCTACTGCTCTTGGTGTTGGTGAACAAGCGGTAAGCTGTGATACATTCTGCAAATTGGCAAACTCCTTGATTAATCCTAACATCAAATTCTCCTCTGGAGATTTTCTCAGGAAGAAGATTAATTGCTCTGTTTCTGTTTGACTTTTAATTCTCATTTTCTCTTCCTTCTTGATCTGGGTGAGTGCACTTCTTTCCGAATGACTGAGCTGGCAAATGAAATTTCCTTGATCTCTTTCCAATTCTAAACAACATCCCTGCTTTGAAGTTTGGTATTCCCAACAAACCAGTTATTGTTTGGGACTTTGTAACACTATGTCATATCTTGGGCCCATTTGTTCCTTATTTTCAATGGGTTGGCAACAAAAAGCACCTTCACTCAACAAATGATTGACAGCCATCCTTCAGGATGATAAGGTGTGCCACTGTGCCATTTACCTATGCACCTAATTTTAAAAACAATTCTTTTCTATCTCTTTTTCCCAGCTCACTTACAATTTACCAGGATTAAAGTTTGGAATCTGAGTAAAATCACACTTCAATTTCAATGGCTCTCCATATCTTATTGATACTTCTTCTTGTTCAATTTTTATTTTGCCCCAGGCTCCCACTAATATTAGTTTCCAAATTTTTGTCAAATTGATGACTAAAGCTCCCCAAAGAACTGAATTTTCTGCAGACATTTGTGTTGGCAAAATATTATAGAAGTTACATTCTATAATCTGCCAAAATTTTGCACTAACTTGAAAACCACATTGCCCTTCCCAAAAGTTAAAAACATAGTTTCCATCATTATTATTAGTAGTAGTAGTAGTAGAAGTAGTAGTAGTAGTAATATGCAATTATTTATCATCTTAATCTAAATCCAATAAATAGTATCCCCCTAGAAAATCATATTCCGTACCTAAAAGAATAGGATTTATATATATACATATATAAACTCCATGGTGTTAGTCAGTCTTGTCTCTGCTGCATTTTATGTGTGGTTGCTGGTTTTACCTGTGTTCGATTCCTTCCACCTTGAGTGCAGTGTAGGTTACCAGGAGAACTTGATCTGGTCCCTTCCACTTCTCCTGGATTGGTCCAAAATTCCAGGTTCTCCTGGTCAGAAAGGATGTATAGGCAAGTCTAGTCCTAATGAGCTGTTGATAATGATGTACTTTTTAAAACTTAAAAGAGTTCCTTTCACTGCTATTAAATACTAATTTCAGCAAAACCCTTGAGACTTCTCTTGCCTTGTTGGTGAGATATGGGGAAGGTTTCTGGACATTCAAAAAATGTACCTACCAATACCAAAATGTACCACTCCTCATTCTGCCCGGGCAATTCTGCAAAAAAAATTTGCCAATAATCCCCTGGTAAATTCTCATGTTTTACTAGCCCTGGAGGTGGTCTTCTTCCTTCCTTGGTATTATTTTACAAAACAAATCACATATTTTTCAACAACTGATGTATTAATTGTATGTATTTGTGCTTACTCTATTCCTTTATAAACTAGTTACTTACTATTCTTTTTTTCCTAATGTGTTTCCTGATGTTTTAGTTCTGTTATCTTAGTTATCTCATACATTAATTGTGGAGGTACAATTACCTGCCCACGTGAGCTTACCAATCACTTGCTGGGATTTTCCATAGCTTCTAATGATAGGGCTATCTGCCTGTCCTGATTACTATAATTCGGTTTTTGTTCCCAGACATTCAAATTTTTTGCTAGGTATTAGTGCAAGGATACCTTTTTCAGCAACTTCCTTAGCTGTTTTGTAAGTGAATTGATCCTCTGTATTAACTGGGGAGTCTCCAAACTGATGGGCTTTACAAGGGCATCACAGCCACTTCTTTCAGCTTTTGCACGCTCTGTAGTAGTTGACTAATTTCTTCTTCGTATTTAATAGGAGCACTCTATGCCAACAACAGCTGCCCTTTTTTCCATATGGTTTCATGTGTGTGCATTATTCCAAACCCATATTTTAAATCAGTCCATAGGTTTACCCTTTCTCCTTCAGTGATTTCTAGCACTTGGTGTAAGGTCATTAACTCTGCTTTTTGTGCTGATGTGTTAAAAGGTAAAGCCTGGGCTTCTATTACCTGACTCAAAGTTCCCACTGCATAACCAGCTGTCAATTTTCCATTCTGTACCTTGCTGCTCCCACTGGAGTGCAGGTCCAGTTCTGGGTCTGGGATAGGATTGCTCTTGGGATCCGATCTGCCAGAACACACTTGTTCAGCGATTACCAGTGTTAGGAAAATTAATCCAAGATGCCAGAGGTTTATGTCCAAAAGAAGACAGAGGATTCCTGTAACTTTATTCAAATAATGGTAGAGCCCATGGGGCATTTCCCATGGGGTCTCTCAAATTGCTGGAGGGCACAGCTTCCTTTTTGTCCTAATTTCCCAGCTGCATTTCCCTCTCTCTTTCCCCATTGGCTGAGGTACTTGAGAAATACAGGCTTCCTGAATCACCTGATACAGACCCCCTTCTAACCTGCACCCCCTGTCCCTCCTTTTTCTTTGTATCTCTGTTCTTTTTCTCTAAGTCCAGGAATTTAGCATGGCTTTGGATGGTCTTTGTCAATTTAGTGGAATTCCTATGGAATTTATGGTTCCTCCCATTGCTTCTTTCACCTCTCAGTATCTGGCTTTATGTACCAGCAGGCCCACAGTTTGTTTGTAAAGACACCTCCCTCTCATTCCTGTCACCACGCAGTCACACAAAAATCTCTGGGCTTCTTTTGAAGCCTGGAGAAATATGGCTGGGTTTAAAGTAGTGTATCTTAAGTTCAGCAACATCATCCTCCAATAGAGCAACCTGTATTTCAGCATTCTGCCGGCAATATCCAATGTCCTTGTTTTTGTCCCAAACCAGCTGTGCCCATGTGGGGTACATAACAGCTTTTGTGCTTCTCTGTGGCTACCACCACTCTCAAGTATCCACCTTGACTTCCATTGTCCAGCTGTTTGGACAGGCTACTTCCATGACCCCAAACACTGCACCAGTATCCCTAGTGCCAGGTGCATCCTTTTGTGCACAAATAACTCAGATGGTTTGGGTTAAGTGTGGGAGTCCCAGTGCAGGGGTTGGCATTAAGGTTCTTTTAGGTCTTCAAAGACCTTCTGACTCTCAGGAGTCTATACCAAATATTTTCAGTGGAGGACCATGCAAGGGTTTTGCCAGTTCCCCATAATTGCAATCCATAACTGTCACCATCTGGCTGTATCTAAGAAGGCTCATAGTCCTTGGCTCTGGAGTCTGGCAAACAGCTTCTTTTCAGCTGCTTCCCAAGCTTCTTTTTTCCTGTGAGATCTCTAAAATATATTACTGCTTCTTTGTCTATTTATGCAATTTTCTTTGGCACCCTGTATCCAAATAGTCCCAAGAAATTTAATAGACTTACACTAGCCCCGAGGCACTTACTTTCAGTCTTGATTGCTGGTAAAACATCATCCACACATTGTAGTAAAGTTCTGTCCAGATTTTCTTTTTCCAGCTCTCCAATTTTTTTTTATTTTTTTTTATTTTTATATTATGAGCACAATCCATGACAGTTGCACCTTCCACCCGGTGTTTGGACTCCCCCACTCAAAAGCAAACAATTTCTAACTATCTGAGTCAAGAGGAATTACAGAAAAATGCCTCCTTAAGATTGAGCACTGTAAACCATTTATATTCCCCTTTCAGTGCTGTCAAGAGTGTACAGACTAGCTACTGCTAGACAAATACCAGGTACTTTTTATTAATAGCCCTTAAACCTCATACTAATCTGTAATTGATAATACTAGTGTGTTATATTTTAATTCATGCTCTTTCAATAACCCATATTCTAAAAATCTTTCAATAAGCTTCTCCAACTTTTTCCTTGCCTCCCATTTCATGGGATATTATTTTTGCCTTACCAGTTTGCCTTCAGGTTTGAAAGTAATCCTTACTGGTTTGACCACCTTTGATCATCCAGGCATCTCAGTTGCCTATACCAATGGCGTTAATTCTCTACCTCCTCTGGGATTTCTTCCAACTCTTTTTTTATTCCTGTAACATAAAAATCTTTGCCTCAACAGCTTTTGATTCTGATATTTGAATTTGTATTTCTTCATCACAGAAAGTTATTTAAGCATCCAGTTTCCCCAATGATTCTCTTTCCAACGAGGGGATGGTTCATTCAGGCATATACAAGTTGGTGTGTCTCCCACTGCTTTCTTGACTTTAACAGTAATGTTTGTAAAAAAGAAGCCTGTTCTCCTTCCCCCAATTGCATCCACAACACTTACAGGTTCCAAGCTAAGTTTTTCTCTACACATATTGAATATCAAATAAGTTGCTCCTATACTGAGTAAAATTTACTTTTTCATTCCCAACAATAATGTAACCAATTATTACAGTGCAAATTGTCAAAATACACTTAAGCCACCAATTATTAAAATATTCAACCATTTTCCACTTAACTAATTCACCTGCTGCTTTGTCCAATGTTTCAATAAACACCCCAGTGATGAGGTTTTAAAAATCTGATCATCATCAGTCAAATCACCAACACTCTTACTCTTAAACATATCCTTAATGCCCACACCAAGTTTCTTAGCCATGTATTTGAAATGGCAAACAATACACAAACTCTGACAGATATTAAGCAATACACAGACACCAACAGAAACTTACAGGCATATAAGAATAACCCATCCATTTTATATACTTTCTCTGCTGAATCATTGGTACATAAGTTCTTTTACATACTATGCATACCATGCCTGCTCTTAAATTTAACCTTTGCATTGGTTAGTTTCAATTGTTAATAACTTCATCAATGTTCTTAGCCTAAAACAATCATTGATTATCTCTCCTGAGGTGTACTGATTGGAAGCCTTAATATTAAAGGTGGGAAGGGGACTGGCTTTCCAAGCAGTATAATTTGTGGGCATGATCATCTCCATAGCTTCTGGACTGAAATATAAGGGTCCACTAACTTCTTGGTGAGGTTTGTAAGGTTACACATTCCAGACACAAGACTCCTGATATTTCTATACCTTATACTTGGCAATTCTCTACTTATAATCATAGCTAACCCTTTAATATGATTTAATCAATCATTTGATCAAAATATTAATAACGATATGAGTGTATGTCTGTCCACTTAGGACTTGCAGGGGTCACAGACAAAAGCCATATGATTTGTGGAGCTAGAGGTGAAGAATGGGAAATGGCTTCTGGAGAAGAGATACAGGCATTGCTTAGTGTCAGCCAATCACATCCCGCTTAGATCTTTGGAGAAAGCTGTTGACAGCACATTCTAGGGAACAGAGCTTTTGCAGTTTAGGAAAGTACTTATGCCATCTCTTGACTTCGTCTCAGGTGATGTCTATTTCTGTCAGAGCAGAGTCACTGGAATGGATCATGTAAACAAACTCATTTTGCACATTATCCTGCAAGAAGATTTCCCGTCAAATCTCCGCTGAACCCATTCAGGCTGAGTGCCACCATCTTATTTTAAAGGTGTAAGACACCTCAATCTGCAAGCTGCAAAGAGGCCCATTCCTTAGTAATATAAGCTTTTCATTCCAAGTTAGGTGAGTTTATTGCAATCTTGAAATTCATTAATTTCCACCATGAACTTCCATTTATGTTCTGCTTTTTATGATAGAAGTGCATTCCTAGCAGACCTTATCTGGTACTATCTATGATCCTTTTCAGCTTTCAGAAAGTTGCATTGTTGCCACAGGTACTCACAATGCATTTACAAACAGACATGTCAACACGAAGACTTTCCATCCTCTTCCAAGCCATACAAGATTTCCCATTGGGTTAGGGTGGCATACATTGGTTAGCCAACAGCCCACAGTGCTCACTTTGTCCTTCCCAACTGGAGACAGGCACTTTCTGTGGCAGCCAGCATTCAAGCAGAGAGGGTTAAACAAGCTGGTGTCAACATCTGGCAGTAGCTTTGGCATCAGTCCTGAAATCACTGGAGCTCCTTGTCCCTCAGAAGAGACAGGGCTCAGCAATTTTCTTCAGGTATTCCATAAAAAGAGAAATGGAAGCTAAAATCCTCATACTGTCAACTCATGCCATTTTGGGATATCCCAGGTAATAGAAAAAAAACCCAAGGCCAGCTGCTGGAGGAACAAATAGCCCTGTAACTGTTCTAGGCCAAGGCTGGGTCTGTGCATCCAGGCAGTGTTGAGTCTGAGATAACCTGCTCTCCTGGCATGCTGCTGGCATGCAGAGTGTGCCATAGCTCACCCCGAGGCAGAACTGGTGCCTTCATGGTCTATGAGGAGTCACTTGGGTCCTGTTGCCTGCTGCTCCCCTGGGCTCCTCATCTGAGGAACACGCCTGCAGAGCCTCTGCAGCACTCTCTAGGCACATCTAGTCCTTCTTAGAGCAGGCTTGGTGTCCCATGAATGTGTTTGTAATGTTTCCAGACCTGATCAGGCAATGCTGTGCCTCAGTTGATGAGCCCAGCCAGGCTCTGCACGGAGCCAGCTGAGCTGTCTGCACCCACAGTGCAGGTAATCTGCAAGCAGAACCCTGCTGAGTGGCTGGCTGGTATCTGTAGCTACTCCTCGGTGTCTATCTAGGATTGTGAGTCTTGCCAGGTTTGCCTTGGCCATGTTTTTGAAAGGCTGCACTGTGTTCTTCCAGCACAGTGGTTAGGTGAACAGCAGGAACTTTGTGGGACTTGGGAGCTACTATCTTTCCTAAATACTTCCACAGAAAATTCCTGTAACAACACTCAAAAAAACCATAAAGAAAGGGAATGTGAGGTTTTTTTTTACAAATCTCAAAATAAATGGATTTTGCCCCTTTGCACTCTTATCCATGTACTCATCAGCATCATAGAATATCCTGAGTTGGAGGGGACCCACAAGGATCAAATCAAAGTCCAATTTCAAGATGTGTGCATCTTAGTGGCCTGGCCAGGATCACTCATGTGCAAGAGAAATGGTGCAGGGTAGGTACTGGTTCTCAGAAAGTAATGGCTGAAAAGATTGGCTAGAAATAAAACCTCGTAGACTGGTGTCTATAGAGCAGGTATTTGTTTATTGCAGCGCTGGAGGTGACAGAGATTTCTCCACCTAACTCACCCACCCTTGTCAAGTGCTGTGGTTTATTTACACAGTAAGTATTGATTAATATTGCTATGTCATTATAACATCATCACATATGCACTAGAACTAATTTACATAATGTTATAGTTATTAATAGTTCTTCTGTGCTGCGCTTGTGCTTCCCCAATTTAGGTGGTCTTGGAGGTCTTCTTCTATGAAGGCTCAAGGCCTTCCTCACATCTGAACTTTTCAACTTTGTCTTCGGAGCAAGTGCAGTTATGGTATTCCTTGGTCTTTCTGGATCCCACTGGTCTAAATTCTTCATTTTGTGGCTAATTGGCTTTACATTTGCCAATTTCTCATTAGTACATCCTGCTGCTTGCCAATACAGCTACACTTGTCTATTTTTGAAACTATTCACCTGGTGAGTTTCCATTTATTTTAGCATTAAGCAACTAGTTAACCATATACTTGCTCTTACATTGTATAGAAAGTTTGATTCAGGTTATATAGGTAAAGAAAGTTATGATTCAGGTTGTACTGGCATTTTATAACTCAAGCTATATAAGCATCTTGTAACTTTGACCCAAGTTATACAGGCATCATAAGAAAGGCCTGACAACACATGCCTTAAAGTGATGCCTTTTCCTGGTCTTAAAATCAGGAATCAAACATGGTTAGAAGGGAAAAAGGGATTTTACCTCTGTATTTATTTTAAGGATCCTTAGATACACTATGTCCAGGTCGAATGCACCTCAATGCACACTTCAATGCACACCCACCCACAATAGATCTGGTATAACATTATAGGTTTTACTAATTAGCATATCTATCAAAGATTCCCCAATGAGAGGCTCGAATGAGCCCCCCCTCCCCAAGGAGCCTTCCCCTGGATGGTTCTATCTTAGTTTACAAATGTGTTCTGGAGAGGACCTTGGGGTCTGGGGCACACTGATCCCTAACTACGAAGCTCCTAAGATGTTTAGTCTCCTAGCTTGACAAAAAAGTCCAAGAATGAAGGCAAAAAGCACTAAGAATACAAAAGTTGTAAAAAGGTATAAAGGGGTATAAAAGAAAAGGCAAAAAATCAGCATGGCATCAAAAGAACAGCTGTTTTAATAAAACAGAATAGGAAGAGGAGTATTGACAGCTAGTAAATCTAAGACCCCTTGAGATGCTGGGCACCCTGTGTTCAGGCAGCATTGTTCAAGACCAGAGGGGAAACCCTGCTGGGTTTGGTAGGGAAGGTGAGTAAGCTTTGCTGACACTTTGTGAGTGAAGCCTCTCATGAGCGGTGTTTGTGAGCACTTCATCTTTGACAAAGTTGTGACAGCATGGAAAGATCCGGTGATGCACAAGGCAGAACCACCATGCTTTCCACAGAGCTGAGCTTCAGGTGCTCCAGGAAAGGTCTGTATGCCACACAGAACAGCTGCGACCCTGGGAGGAACATCCTACACAGAAGAATAAATCACATTTTTCTGCCAAGGACGCATGACCATCCCTTTGAAACTTAGAATCAGGCTTCAAAGAGATGGTTCAATTATTTAAACTGGAAAAATGTATCCACCCCCCGCAGCTGAGATAAGGGGTGAGGAAAGAGGTGAGAGCACTGCTAGGGGCAGGCATGCATGGATACGTCATTAAGAGGCAGAAACTGAGGCGAGGCGAAGTTTTCCGGTTTCCTCTCTCGTCGCCCTGTGCCAGCGGAGCCTGGGGGTGTGCTTTGTGTTTGGGCGTGCCGCGTGGAGCCCCGTCTGCAGGGACAGAAAGGAGGACCACCACGAGGGTCCACCGGGAAAGGAGAAGCCATGTCCAGGAGAAAGCCGAGAGGGTAAAAGAAATTGCTGACTAAAAAAAAAAAGCATCCCAGCTTCAGCTCTGTGTTGTTGCCGCTGCTTCAACCCAAGGGGATCCCTCGCTTTGCTGCCCCGGGGGAGGGCTCTCTGTCTGCGCAGAGTCTCTGCCTTGCTTGGAGAAGGGCGAGGGCAGCACTGGTGGCAGCGTACCTGAGTGGGACCTTTGTCCCCAGTGTCACTGCAGTGGACGAGGGGCTGCACTGAAGTCTGAGCCTGTTGGGGAAGTTCCCACTGGTTTAGAAGCTCTCCCGGGAGCCATAAACCACCGAGGAACAAAAGGCACTGACAGAAGCACAGGAAAGATGGGGATGTGACGGGGAAGGGCCAACGCAGGAAATGACTCGCCCCAACGCTGGGCTGCAAGAGAAGCTGAAAATCCCTCTTCCTTGCTCGGCAGTTTCGAGGTCTTGAGACAGCTGTTGTCACCCAAAATAAAGTGTCTCAGACCATCTTCGGTTCAATGGAGGGGGGAGGGAGGGGGAAGTTTTAATGCAAAGTTTAGTAAAGAAGTACCTTGGTTGTGCAAAGCATTAGCAAGGGACAAAAAATGCAGATTAAAGAAGTTTTGTCAAACTTATGCTCATGTATTTTTAGACATTATCATTATTACTATTATTATCTTGCAATGAGCAGAGTTTTAAATAGTTTCTAATAAAAAGTGTTAGAGGAAGGAAGGAAAATTATTAAATATCTATAATGATGCAGTTTATTACACAGTTTTAATAAAAGAGATATTAGTTTTAGGAGCTGTTTTTGTAAAATTAGTACATTTTAAAATAATCTCATTGCATTCTTGTTCAAGTTATGGATGATGGGACAATACAGCAGAAATATATAACACATTTTAAAATGTGTTTTGTAATCAGTCAATACATTTTCAAGATTTCATGTACATTTACATAGCAGCTGCATATTAATCAAAAAGAAAATAAAGCCTAGGAGATGGTTACATTGGCTGTCATCCCTCTGCCATTTTCTGCCCTAATTTCTCTAAACATTTTGGGGCACAATCAACCTTTCAAATTATTGGTCACACTTTACAGTGTGTTTCTCTGCAGCTCTCAAATTCCGAAAGGATTGCAAGTTCACCTCTATGAGATTGATGAACCAAATTTAGAAAGAAAAATAATTATGTTTTCTTCTTTATATCTTTTATTGTTTGCTAACTATGAATTTTGTCTCATATTTATATTGACAACTGTTAGTGCTCAATTTTTTTGAGTAGGGCTCTGTCTATATGTGTACCACACACCAACATATAACAATGCTAAGCAGCAAGGACTGCTGGTGATAACTGTAAAAATGAAAAAAGAAATTGAAGTGATTGCACAGCTTTGGGCAATTTGTCTGTAAACTCACAATTACTTTAAGTGTTCTCTTATTTGGCTTGGAGAGAAAAATGAACGCTGCCTTTCTGTATATATTCTATAGTGTGTGAATGTTTTATCATGGTTTTAAAATTTCTCATCTGTTCTTCTGGTAGAGATGTTTAAGTTTTCATTAATCTACTATTTAAAAATAGCAAGTTATAGCTGTAGCAAATATTTATAAGAATGCAGACTTTTGGTCATGTTGCATTAAGTTGATTACACTGTAAGTTTCACTCGACATCTGTAAGGTGTCTATATCTTGAAGTTTTGTGCATTTCAAGATTGTTCTAAAGAAATAGCTTTATGTCCCTGAAAATATGCACAGGACACCTATTGCAATAGCTTGTCCAAAGTGCAATATTTTATGGTCAAAACACAGGTAAGAGGGTGCTTAAGACCTGTTTAAGTAGGACTTGGAAGTTTTAACTTGTTTGTGTGTTATAATCAGATGGGAACCTCTACATATACCATTGAATAAATCAGATCTCTGTAACCTGTTGTGACATTGATTTCCAAAACCTTAAAGGTACCTTCTGTAAAAATTAGATGAACTGATTGGCTTGAGTATTGGGAGTTAAATGAATTTTTTTTGGTGAACTTCAACCAGTCACATATTTTATATATTTATTGTGAACATATAATTATTTTATGTATATATGTTCCCTAAAAATTGAGTTTTAAGGAAATTTAAGCTAATAGACATTAACTTCCAAATAACATACTATAAATTGCATCTCTTTTAACACCTCAAATGAGAAAGCATAAAAATTGAATCTGTGCTTCACTTTTGTCTCTCTTAGGTTTTTTTTTAACAACATACTAAAGGAATTACGTATAATAAAAAAATTATTCCTGTAAAAGAATTAAACATTTGTTGACATTTACATTTGTTATTACATTTACATAAATTCAACAGAAAGTCTGATAAAGAAATCTGCACACATGGTTTCTTTGGTTTATATAAACGGACTTTACATGGAGAAGATAAGGAGAGATACACTCTGCGGTTCATAAACTGGTTTGTGTGCATATGTATTTTAATGTGTAGGAGGCTGGGATGAGGAGGAAGGCAGGGTAAGAAGACAAAGCCTTCTGACTGACTCAGATAAATGAGATGCTTTTTTACATAAGTGATAAGTCCTGCAGATAGAGAATATGTGACAGTTACTTCTTCTGCAAGATTTCATTTTTCCCTAGTTCACACTGGGGGTTTTTGTGACTTTTTTGTTTTGTTTTTGTTTTTTTTGCTGTGCTTTTTTGTTGGTTTGGTTGGTAGGTTTTGTTGTTTGTTTGTTGGGTTTTGTTACTAATGAGTACTAATCTATAAAACAATTTACAGGCTTATTGCTTCTGTCTTCAGAATCTGATCAGTTGTCTACTAGATTTACTCTGAATTATTCTAATGTGGAAAAACATATATCTGAAGTGCATTCTCATATAAATCTCAATATAAGACAATTGTACAAAGGCCACAAAGTGCCTCTGGAGACTTCATTATTTATGTATTACAGATAATTACTGAGTGTAAACGATACATTCACGACCAACACTGGCAGTCTTTATATCCTTAACTGACAATATTTAGACATCCTTTCTGAACTCAAAAAATATCCATTCTGGGAGCTGCATCTTTTTGTATAGAGCATTTCTTTCTTCTTCTCTCATGTAGGATTGTGCTGACTGTGCTAATCCTTATGAAAATACAAACAGGAAGAGAATCCAATAAGGACAAATATTCAGCTTCATAGTTTATCAGTACATTTATTTTCTTTTTTTTTTTTAGTTTTTACAAAATTCACAAGAGCTCCCTACATTGAAAAGGGCTACATAGGAGCCTTGTAAAAATGTTTGACACGTAAAAAAAATATAGACAGCTTTTAGAAATACTCCCACTGATGAGGAAGAGGACAGGCATAGGGAGGGAGGAGGCGATGAAAGTTCTGCATGCAGCTGTAGACAAGGGGAGGATTAGCAGTTCAGGGTTTGGTTCCTTTAGTTCCTCTACCCAGCCTGGTGCCTGCCTCTCCATTTTCCTTGTGTTGCTCTCTCATGCTTTGCCCTTCTCAGTTCTCCTATGATTTCTGCCACCCTCCCCCTTTTTAATGTACTAGAGTACTCCTGAAAACAAAGTTGTAACCAGTGATTCCTTGAAGCTTCTCTTCTGTTGCAGCATGTATGTATCTGACTGGGTATTAAGAGAAGAGTTTGATCCCTGCATTTATTCAAAGCAGACATACCTACTATGCAAGGTGCAGTGGGCTAAAAGTGAGAGGTTTTGGATACACTGGGTCAGAAATGACAATGATAAAGATTGCCATGCAGAAAAGTACTTCCTGGAGGAAGTCTTCGAGCTGAGAAGTTCCAGGATCTGTTACATCACCTGGTACCTGTCTTGGAGCCCCTGCGCGACGTGCTGCTATATAATCCGGAATTTCCTGGAGAGGCACCCCAATGTGCACATAGACATACGCGTGGCACGGCTCTACGAAGTACACCAGCCAAGAACATGCAGAGGCCTGAGGGTACTTGCCCGCTTGCGAGGCAGAGTAACCATTGATGTCATGAAAATCAAAGGCAAGGTTCCCCGTGGTTTCTGGGGCTGGGGAGGTGTGAGCTGGGGAACTTTGTGCATGGGTGAATGGGGTATGGGCTTGCTTCTATGGTGTCCCATGTCCTACCCAGCTTCTTTGTGGGCACAGTCATCATCATGCAGTGAATGAGTGTCGCATTCAAAAAAAAGGTGTTTAAATAGTGCAGGAGAAGAGGGACAGGACCCTTAGAAGCCAGATCTGTATGAAAATTCTCCTTTTATTAGAGATACCACCATCCTTATGTCACTCCAGAGGGAATGGGAGATATGGTCCTTCTCCCCTGTCTAAGGGAGTAAATGCAGTTGCTGGGATAAGGCTGGCTGAAGAGCTTCTCTGCAGTTAAGGGAGGGAAAAAAACTATCCGGAGTGAATGGCATTGGTTCCAAATATGGAGGGGACAGCATCCATCAGCTGACCTATCCAAGGCCAAGCTGTCTCTGTGACGTGGACACAAGGAAGAGCTTAAAAAGTCTTGTTCCCTGAGCTTCTCTGGTATCTGAATAAACTCAGGTTAATCATTTTGCTTCTATTTCTCCAGACTACGGGTACTGTTCGAAGACCTTTATAAAAGGTGATGATAATGTTTTCTTGCCCATGGAATTTATACCAGCCATAAATAGAAATCGTTGGATGCTCAAAAATATCCTTGAGGTCAGTACACTCTGAGAGATAGAGGGAATCCCATGAAATGATTTGCAGTCTAGGGCAACTGAGCTGTAAAGAGCAGGAAAGAAGCCCCTGTTCGCATGTAGCTCTGATTTGCACCTAGTTGGACCTTAAAGAGTACTGCAGCAGGCTTTTGAGAAAAGTGATATACTAAAATGATGGGAGCTATCCTGTCCCACTGGGAGAGAAGCACTGTGGATATTTTTCCATCAGATTGATGCCATCTTGGTTTTTGCCTTATTTTCTTTTACATGTTCTTTGTATTCTTCGCATATATATTTGGAGATCTGTAGCTTATTATTGTATTCTATCTAGCTTTCCCAGTACTCTTCTGTGCCCTTTCCCTAGGCAGGAAGACAAAACAAATTCCAGAGCTCCAAGCCCCAGGGGGTACAAGACCCCTATCCTATCTTGGTTCTTCCTGGGAACCAATGTTGAGAACAAGGTCTTTGAGACACAATTCCATAAAGTACAACTAGTACTAAGGAGGGAGGGCTCCAGAGAAGGAGCTTGCCCTGGGGGGGTAATTGCATCACCACTTGTCCTCCTAATTGGTGCTTTTTATCAATTATGCTAATTTCCTAAAACCTATAAGAACTATATTCACCCTGTGTATGGGGGCTTTTGTGGACATTCTCCATAACTGCCCCTGGAGGCCTCCAAATAAAAATCTACTTTCATATTATCTCCTGTACTAAAATTATCTCAAGTTTAATTTTTAGGTTGAAAAAGGCAATAATATTATGAAGGAAAAGCTAAGAGTGCAATTTTTCTCCTTTGGGTTCCAGCGTGAGAAATTCATTGATTTTTACCTGGAACTCCAGTCTCATCTCAGAAACCCTCCACCAGATTCCTTTTTAATCTGGATCTGAGCATGGGTTTCAGTTCACCAAGTGGTGCTACTCAGCCCCTTTCTGCAGTGTTCTGACACCCCCCAGTCATGGGGCCCCTGCAGGCATCATTAAAGTCCCTTCCAGATTCCATTCAGTAACTTCTGTGACTGATTGGAAAGGTACAGTTTCTGTGAGATGAGAAAAGCTGTTCAAAACAGAATGTCAGTACCCTGGGAAAATTCAGCCTTTGGGGTTTTTTTGTGCCAGACCTCCTGAAAGGCAGGAGAGAGAGGAGAGAGTGTGTTCAACAACAGTGCTGAAAGTTTGTGCCCCTGGAGACAAGAGACCCTGCTTGAATGAATAGATCCACATCCTTGGCCTGGAAGGACTGTATTTTTAAAAATCTAGCAAAACTAATATAAGTGCTGCAGCATTTTGATTTCAATGTATTAGAACTTTCTGACAAAAGCTATTTTTAGTGAATGAGAGTGAAAGAAATCTATGGCTGCATGGGTCATTGGTTATTTGGGAAATCCATTTTATATGGCATATGTGGAAAAGTAACATCCTGGGCTATTACAACTAATAGACTGCTTCTGCTATGTCCCTTTCAAATCACAGAAGGTTCAAAGTGCACTTGGAGGATCTAAATGTCATATTTCTACTTCCATTTCAGGGGTCTTATATATAGAATCAGAGAATCACAGAATATCTCAAGTTGAAAGAGACCCAAAAGGATCATCAAATCCAACTCCCTTCTCCTCGCAGGACTACCTAAAACTAAACAACATGACTAGAAGCATCTTCCAGATGCTCCTTACCTCTGACAGGCCTGATGGTGTGACTGCTTCCCTAGGGAGCCTGTTCTTGTGACTGACCACCTTCTCAGTGAGGAGCCTTTTCCTGATATCCAAGCTGAACACCACTAATGCAGCTTCATTCCATTTACACCAGTCCTATCACCGGTCACAGGTTTCAGGATTACTTAAATTTCAGGATTACTCTGTCCCAAGTGGAGAATCTGGCACTTGCTCTTGTAATATTTCATACAGTTGGTGGCTGCTCAGCTCTTCAGTATCCAGATATCTCTGCAGGGCCTCTTTACCCTCAAGGGGATCCACAGATCCTCCTAGTTCAGTATAATTTGCAAAATTACTTAATTTTTGGTTCCTGCATTTGATTCCTCCACATAGATGATTTATAAGAACATTGAAGATCACTGGCTATAAAAATGAGCCCTAAGGAACCCCAGTGGTGACTGGTCACCAGCCTGATGTAATCCCATTCACTGTAACTTTTTGAGCCACTTGCTCACCCAAAGGCCTATGGACTTATCTAGCTGTGTGCTGGACATTTTATCCTGAAGGTGAAGTACCGAGGCCTGAACAACAGGCCCTGACTGAGGCCTGAAAAATGGGCCTTGAGCCAAAGTTGACCTCTAGATGAACCTTCCAACCCAAGGTTATATTTGTATCTGCTCACTAACAAAGTGTTACTAGCAGCATGATATAGGTATCCTCTCTTTGGCAAAAGATGGGAATGATTTACCTTTCTGCTTTTAAAAACTGGACAAGGCCAGATCTTCTTTGCTCTACCTCTATTTTCCTATCTTTCTTTCTTCGTTTCTTCCTCTGCTTAAAAGTTTAACTCGCTGCTGCTGCAGGCTGTTCAAAGATGGCTGTTGCCACACGTTGTTCAGAAAGATTTAACTTGCAGGCTGTTCAGAAATGTTTAAATTGTTGCTGCTAGAGGCTGTTGAATCTATCATATGGTTTAAATTGCTGCAACCTGTATAAATAAAACTTTCTAATTGATCGCGTGGTATTTTTTGTGTTAATTTAGTCCAAAGCTATCCCAAATGTTGGCAACCTCAGAGTAGGTGGTCCAGGACATCTCTCCCAGGACCTGATAACTGTCTCTCAGAATAACCTTCTTCATTGTTTTACCAGGTACTGAAGTGAGACTGGCAGGTCTGTAATTACCAGGATCTTCCTTCTTACCCTTCTTGAAAATTGGAACAACGTTGCCATCTTCCACTTGACCTGGAACGTAACCAGACTCCCAAGACCATTGAAAAATAGTGCAAGGTCCTGCGATAATATTGGTCAGCTCCTTCAGCAGCTTGGGACAAATCCCATCAGGCCCCATAAATTTATGTGCATCCATCTGGAGCAGCCACTTCTGAACCAGTTCAGGGTTGTCTCTGGGTTTATCATCCCCTCAGTCATGGTCTTCCAACACAGGGCTCCTGGGGTGCCAGGACCCATCCTCTGGCAAGAGATGATCAGGATGCCAAAAGGAACATCTCTGGAGACTTGCTGTCCTCTCAGCTAGCCTTGTTTCCTACCTCATGATGCAAGAGGAACAGAAGTGGACTTAAAACCACAAAAAATGCCCCATCAGGGCAGAAAGCAGAGTCCAGACACTCTACCTAGCAGTGACCAAGAGGATGTTTTTACAGAGAGCAGACAATCCTGGCCACTAGCTGTGGTTTGTCATGATCCTGTCCCACTACCTCAATACCTGCACAATGACTGCATTTGGGAACCCTGCATCTTACCTTTAGTGTCTCTATATGGACTTATTTTTACCCTGTCCTGCCATCTGCATCCACAGTTTACTGGAGCAGAAAATTCCAGAAGCTTGTAGTTAGCCATGTAAATAAGCACTTGTCTCTGTATTAAGCTGATCAACTAATCACACTAAGTGTCAGTTCTTGGTATGGTAATGTCTCATCATTAATCACTGAAACACTAGTCTTCATTTGAAAGACTCTGCTAACCTAGAGGATTTTCCACTGTCTCAGTGGGAGCTATAACATGTAACTGACAGCAGTACTTGATCTAAAAAGCAACTTCAGAAATACACAGATACTCCGTTCAACAGAAGCAAATCCTCCATCCACCAAGAGGTGTGACTGTGGAACGATAATTACAGTATCCATGGTCATTGCATTTCAGCATCTCCACTCAGATAGCTAGAAGAAGTAAGTAAGTATTTTTATTTGCAGGTCCATCCTGGAACTGGGCCACTGGATGTATCCACTGGAAACCCCTTGTGCTTTTAAGGTGTATTTAAGGAGGCAGAGAAAACTGATCACACAAGTTGTTACGGCGGGGCTGGGAAAGAGAAACACAGATGATGTGAAACTGCTGAGCAAAACTTTTAAAATGGACCCAGTGTTCCCTGTTCAGTCTCCAATGTAACTAGTTGTTGGCACAGGCTGCCAAACAAATGATATCACAGCATAACCTTCCCAGCAACTTTGGGGGTGGTTCTGTAGCTTTGAATCGTTAAAAACCCGGTATTCAGGGACAAAAACTCTCTAACTAATTAAAGTTAGAAAGTGGCATGTTTATTACGCCGGCGGGCAGCACAGGAGTCGCCTCCTAGAGACATGCCAGCCGCTTACATGGTTATTTGCCCTCTATTTATTTCACCAAGTGGTGCATATGAATCATGTACATATCTCCAGCACCTCCCATTCCTGCTTCCTATTAAAATGAAGTCACTGGTCCTTTGCAGGTGCACAATTCTTTTCTTGATTTAGGTCAGTGGTCTTGATTTGAGTCAGTAGTCTTGAAAGATGAAGTCAGGGATCTCTTCATCACCATGAACTTTCTACCTTCTATTCTGGGCAAGCCTTCTAGAGACAGTCCATACTTCCTGCCTGTATTTGATCATGCAATCTAGGTGCTAGCTATAATTCTATCAGCTTCTTTTGCCTTTAGGACAGTTCATTTACTACAAGCAAAGTTTCAGACAGGTACATAATAGTGAATAGCACTGTATTTCTTAGCTAACTTTCTAACTCTTCATTAACTTATCTTTTAGTTCAATCAGTACAAATTGTTTCTAAGTCCTAGCTGAAGTTTAACTCTTCATAGTCTTGACTCAGCTTGTTGATCCCCTGTCTGTGCCAAGGCTCATTTTCCTTAGTTCTTGTTTACACAATCCTGTTGGCCTTGTCCTGTTGGCCTTGCCACACTCAGCTCCTGTTTGCGTCATAACCAGCTTTTGGCCGAAGCAAGCTTGTGACATTCCAAGGTCATGAGCAAGGAAGAACCCCAAATTTTTTTGACAATAAAAACCAAAGACAATTATTATGGTCCGTGCCTCTTGGGGCCCTGAGGACTTAAAAAAACCAAAACCTGGTTATCTTGACTACCCTCACTTATGGCTTCCACTGACACACTGTGGGCTTTGCTGCCCACAGATGGCCCAGGAGCTGATATGTTTAGTATGAACTGCTATGAAGAAAATGAACTCCATCCTTGATGGTGCCCAGTGGTTGTAATGCCTGATCCTGATAGATGTTTTCTGGTTGTGATGGAAGTTTTGCCTCCCATGGCAGTTACAGCTTCCAGGTGAATTCTGGGGAGAGTTTAACCATATATTGTTGTCATTGAGCAATCCCTGAGTGCTTGGAAAAGAAAATCTCAGAGCTGAAAGTTTCTAGAGCTGCTCTGAACGCTCTACTTGATACAACCTACAGAAAATCACTGCTTTCTCTCAAATGAAGTCCACTTGGTTATGTGGTCCCCCTCATATTTAAAACTCTGCCAATTGTGTGATGACTGACTCAGGCTCTGAAGCAGAACATGGACACAAATCCCCACTGGGTTTGGGGTACTTATTGTTCTGCTTAGTGCTTTGACAAAGCATGTGCATTGAAACAAAGACATAGAAATGAGGCAAAATCAGAAAGATAAATATATAGAACTTCTGTGACTCAAAATAGTGTGAGAAAACTGTAGAAGGACTGCTTAGAGTAGAAAAATATATTCCAAAATACAGATATGTTCACTTGCAGCTTGTTTTTTTTCCACACTGACTCCTCATGAACTATCTTTGATGATCAGGGAAATTCTTTGATTTCTACAACCTCACCAGTTAACGTGAAAGAATTATATTACAAGGATATCAGGATGTTTCATTACTGAAGTAAGCACGCAGGTAAGTCCTTCCCACTAGCCAATTATTTTTCACTTTGCCTGGGTCAGAGCTCTGCCTGCACATCCTTGTGGCTGGGTGCCATTGCTTATCGTTGTTCAGAGTCAGCCTCATAAAGCTCACCCAGCAGTGGCAGGGTGCCACCAGTTATCTTAATCTCTTAGGTTTCGGTTTCCACATATGGAGGCTGAACAAGAGTCTCAGGAAAGTATGGTGACGCTGTGCAGCCTGTGGGGGAAGTGAAAGCAAAGGTACTGGGAGAGAGAAACGAGCCACGGATGGGTGTGCTTATCAGAATTGCAAAGTAATATGCTGCCAAGGAGATGTATTTGTTTGTCTACAAGCTTGTTTTTATATTCATTATTGCATTATTGTGCATACACATTCGTAAATATCCGCAAATACCTTCATGAGTGCGAGTTCATACGTACAGGTTCATACATAAACACATTTTAGCCTTTTTTAAATGTGGAGGTCACAGAATAAATCTCAAAAGGCTCTGTGGTTTTTCTTTCTATAAAAAATACAGATACCTGCTGAGAAAACTCCATTAAATCCAAGTAAACATACAATGGATTTTCCTTTTACTGTCAAATGTGTCAGCAGCAGAACACTTGAACTAATACAGGATTTACCATTTCAAATTAATTCCAGGAGGCAGCCTCTAAGTGGAGGTTGAGACTTAAGCCTCTTGTGGCATAAGCCCGAGGCTTTTGTCACATTTAAATTTAACCTTTCTCTTTGCTTCCAGACTTCCACTTGGTGATTCTCACCTCTTTCCAATAGATCATTCAGCCAGGGAATAAAAAGCTCAGTACCTGTAAAATCTTCAGAGATTTGCAAATTGGGATCTTAGCTGATTCAAAACTTGTCCCTTTTTGTCTTCTTTGATGTCTGATTTAACTTTCCTTCTGTGCTGTTCTTTCTTCTCTAACCTGTCCATCTTCCCTAATTTCTTCCACGTGTTTCCATTTCTAGGAGTCTGTCTCAGTCCAAATTTGTTACCAGATGCACATCTTGGGCTTCGAGTGTCAGATAAGCTAAAAGACACTTGAGAAAAAGGAGTGGTACATGAACGGACAACACCTCTGTAATAATGCTGCAGACCTGTTTTGCTGCAATCTCTTTCCTGGGAGCCATCTGCAGAGACCTAGCTCCCTGATGCTCTGTCCACCTCTCTATCACTTAGTGTGCATCCTGGAGGCCCTTTGTGAAATGTTCTGAAGAAACCGTGAAGCTTCTTGATTATTTTCCCTAGTGAATCTGGTCATATGTGTACAGCATGCCTCTACTACCACCAAAGGAAATATTCTCATGAAGGTCTAAGGTACCTGGTGTTTAAAGGAGGCACGAGTGAGTGTATGCCCACCATTCTATGTACCCTTTGCTGTGTATGTTCCTCCAAAACACATTCAGGTTCATGAGGCATGCATATGAGGGTGGTGGTTATTAAAAAAATTCCCTTTGCTGGAGTGATTGAGATATATTCAGATGTTATCAATAGCTCAACATCACGAACCACCTCTACATTTATCTCTTATGGTACCTTAAGCAGCTTCTATAAGGGGGCATAATTGACTGCATGAGAAGTAGAATAAAAATTTTTGCCACAGTTAAACGTTTGAGTAATACGAGACTCCACCTATAGAGATAACCCTTGCTACTGGCACATAGCAATTTAAAGGGATACTGCATTACTGCTGGTTGCTCATAAAAACTGGGAAATGGGTTTCCCACCTAGTTGTATGATCCTTCTGGAGGTCAACATCCTCCTCCTGACTCACTGAAGCATGGTCCTCATAAACAGAGTGTGTAAATTCTTTTAGAAGTATGAAAATTCGCTTGTGTGGCAACCTTGTCTTTCTGATGTTTTTAGGGTTAAAGCAACTATTGAATTTGGAAGGGATTCTTCTTGTCACATTAGGCTGACAGGACTAACAGAGCAGTATTTCCAGTTTTCTTTTATTTTTCCCTTTTGGCTTTCCGCCATCTTGTACAGCACATTCAACTTCCTGGAGACACCTGAAAATGTTGCATTGCTAATTCCCTGCTGCTCCGACTCATTTTTCTCTCTCCACTTTCTGTGGCACGTTGCTGGTTTTCTATCAGGAACTACTGCTTCTAATCAAACCATTCCTTGCAGATCAGACTAATCATCTCTAAGCCTAATTCGCACCTGCTTATTTGCAAATATGCACTGTAAGGACAGGGCAGTGAAGGGTTTGCTCCAGCACCAAAGCATTCCTGGTCTTACTGAGGATCATGGCCGTGAGCTCAAAACCACATCAGTCAACCACGTTTTTGTTTCAACAATCTCTGAGTGTTTGAGTTGCTCCCCTTCACTCTTCTGTGTCGGGAAAGAATCCAACCACTGGGGAACAATTACGTGCTGAGAAGTGAGGAGTGACCTTGCCGCAGAAGAGGCCTTGAGGGCAGACTCTGTGCTGGCACTGCCTGATGACCTGCCACAACCAGTCTTCTCCTTGACAGAGAGTCCTGCCACTGCCCGAATCCCTACTCCCTCTGAACTCCACCGTTCATGTACACTTCTGGGTTTTTTTTCTGTCCTGGCAGGAAACTGAATACTTTTTGACAATGGGATACTGAGAGCTTGCTGCAGAGAATACAAATAAATCCCTCCCTTAGCTTTACAATCCCACATCAGGCTTGGCACCAGGGAAGGCAGTGGCTTTGTCCAGGGATCTCTACAGCTTGCACCAGGCCACAAAATAATTGTGTCACAAAACCAGAAAAAACTGTAAGTGACAGAGACTCGTTCTACCTGAGCCATATGAAGAATTCTTCTGTAATCCCTTTCCTCTGCAAGCCGGTTTTGGGTGTGTAAGTCAGAGGAAAGCTTCTCACTAGAAACTAGCATTGTTTCCGTCATTTTTTAGATTAAATGGGAAATATTCTTTTGCTGCATCTTGTGAGAGCTGCAGAACTGATCACAGGAAGGTGATGCCCAGTTCATAATCCTGAGCAGGTTTCTCAGGGCACTGGAAAATGTCTGTTCTATTTACATCAGCGAACTGATATCATGACCAATAGCTTCTGCAGATACTCCACAGGTGGCTCAGGTCTTGCTCTCAGAGTGTCCATGTGAGTACAGATATCTTCTCAGTTGTGATATTTCAAAAATACCTCGATGTTCCCTCACAACAAGGTGTCCACTGCCAAAGCTCTCCTGGATGCTGGACAGCTTGCTTAGAGTTAGCTTGAGAGTGGCTGCCCAGCCACTGACCACAGCTCAGTGGTCACACACATGGAGTGTCTTCCTTGATTACATGAGGACCCAGGCTCAGGGGGTTATGAGCAGTCCTTGGAACGCCACAGGAGCAGTCCCATGAAGGGAAATGGCAGTAACCACCACCACCTGCTGGAGTTCCACAGACTCACAGGCTTTTGCATATGATGTCTTCTGTTTCCCTCTTTCCACTGGGTTCTGTCCGACTTCCTCGTGGCATCTGGGTGTCAGAAAAGTGACATGCCATGCCACAGCTGTGTGGCTTGATGCCATTTGTGTAGACGCTTTTCTTTCTTGTTGCATTGGGGTGACTAGAGAAGATTTGCTTTTCTGTTCTGGAGCTAGAGTTAATAAAGAAATGTAATTTCTGCCTGCACTGCAAAAGGTGGCTCATCTGTTAATTCCAGCTTCTGGAAGGTAACCTTGTACTTTCAAGGCCAGAGCAATTTCTGAGTGGGATCTCCCCCATTTGCAGTTCTTCGCTGCCGGGAACTTTCTTTCATCTCAGCCAGTGGGGTAGTGCAAGTAAGCATGAATAAAGTCAGCATAAGGAAATACTCAGCTGAGCAGCATTAATAAGGCCCAAAGATCAGTATTCTCGTTCAGGAATAGAAACTGAAACTAGTGTAAGACTAATAAAGGCACACCAGTCTTCCAGGATGAGACACAGAAATCCAGAAGTATCCATGGCTGCTGTCAGTGGCAGAGGTAAGCACATTTATGTGGAAGGCAGGCCTGTTTCTCCATATTCAAGTGTAGATATTTACTGTAGTTGTATCTAAAGGACTGGAGTGTAGACACAAATGTGGTTTGTTGGGACATGAGGATACACACCAGACAGATGTGGATTTGAGTTCTATGTCTTTGAACCCATTACTGTATCTTGAGTCTTAGGTCCAGCTTCAAAATATTAATAAAATTTTGTTAATCTTGGTATGGCAGGAAGAATTCAAAATCCCAGAGAACTTTTACTGTGGAAAGAGATCTTGAAGGCTTTTAAGACTGGAGCAATTTAGTTAGCTTATCTATTAATCTATTTTATTTTCATTGTGATAAATAGCTAGAGTATTCTTCCTAAAGAATCAGGGCAATAAGGCCGTGAAAGGAGTTGATCATGTCTCTGTTGATGTGGAAAACTATTTTCTTCCTGTTGAAATGTAATTTCACTCTGTATAATTCATAATTTCTCATCTTAAAGAGCTAAGCTGTGGAAAAATGTCTTTAGTACCTTAATTCTAAGTAAATTTTAAAAGAAATCTTTATTATATTATGTATAATACATAAAAACTAGAAATAAAATTAATTCTTTTCATTTTATAAGCACTTAAATTTTTAAAAATTTAAAAAATGAAATTAATTATTTATCAAATAATATGGCAGTTCCTAGATCCTTACGTTTTCTATGGGCGGATTTTTACAAAATAAATGAGTAGCTTTGATCACCTGCAATTGTTTTCCTCTAGACCCTCAGCTGGGAAGGGATGAATAAGTCTTGGGGTCAAAGTTGCTTGCCACCATGGGAGATAAAATGTGTATAATCAGGCAGGTCTGTGTTGCCATCATGTATGTATTTGTTAGTCAGAAATCACCCTTCTTTCTGTACAGGTATTTTTTCCTTGACACTAATATTTTTTTTAGTTTTTGAAAAGGTTACAGATTAAGTGGAGATGGGAAGTTGGTTGTGAAAATTTTTCTGTCTAGTTTGCCAAAATTATGAGTACCGATGGGAAAATGGCTCAAGTTTTGCCTGTCTCATAGAAGTGGTTTGGAAGATTTAAGGGATAAGAGATTTGATTCTGCTCTTTGATTAGTCAGGGAAAAACAGATGCAGTACTGCTGAAATCAGGGAATTTAAACTTGAGTGTTTACACAATCAACCATAATGTGCTAAACTGAGCAAGGGTTCATGTACAACATAGCTTAAACAACCATCAAGTTCAACTTCCAGGTAGGAATCCACACCTCCTGCATCCCAGCGTGCCTATCCTGCTGTGCAGTGATTACTTATTAAGGCCTTTTAGAGAAAAGAGATTTGGCAGGGAGTGTATAGACTGAAAGGTGTCTGGACAGAAAGTGTAGAGGAAATTTTGGTTTCTGACCTGCTATCCTCGATGACTCACAAATATTTTCTGTACAGATCTCCTTTCCAGCGGCAACAACCAAGGGTAAGAGATGTAGCTCTGTCACTGACTTCTGCCTGAGCTCCATGGCAATTTCCAGGGACAGCCTTGTGCCTTGTTTTATTCTTACTATCCTTTTCCTCAATCTTCCTTTCCAGTTGCCTTACTGCTTTGACTGATACTGATCTCTGTGTGGTGACGGGCTTGCTTACCCACCCAACAGTTCTCAAGGAGGTGCTGGGGGTGTTCTGAAGTCTTCATCACATTCCAGATTTAGATTGCTAAATTGAAACATTCTTCAAGCTGCTCATTTCTGATGGGAAGAGCTGGGAGTGGGAGGCCTGGCTGATATTGAGAGTGGGCAGTGCACAATGGGACCAAACATCATTGAAATCTTGGGATCACAGTACTGCTGGCACTCTTATTCAGGTGGAAGATAGAGCCAAGAGACTTCCAAATAAATTATTCGCCCAGCCAACATCGACGGGGGGTGTACCTGCTCTATGAAATCAGGTGGAGAAGAGGTTCCATCTGGAGGAACTGGTGCTCAAACACTCGTAGACAACATGCTGAAGTCAACTTCTTAGAAAATTGTTTCAAAGACAGGCCACAAGTTCCTTGCTCCATCACCTGGTTCCTTTCAGCTAGTCCCTGTGCAAATTGCGCCGAAAGGATTCTGGAGTTCCTGAGGTCACGCCCTTATGTGACCTTGAAAATATATGCAGCCAAGCTGTTCAGGCACCACGATATCCGTAACAGACAAGGTCTCTGCAACCTGGGAATGCATGGAGTCACTATACATATAATGAATCTTGAAGGTAACCCAGCTACTCTTTGTCTAAGTGTGGATTGAAAGTTCTGGGATTATGTGCGCTCTTAGTTTGTAACAGAGGTGATGACTTGCTTTGGGGAGGACTAGTGAGTGCAAAAATGTCACTCTCTTCTGCCTTATTTCTTCCCCAGTCCTGTACAGCAGCAGGACCAGCATGGTCATTTCCTCTTGCCAAATCTGAACATGGAGAGTCAGAGGTTTCTCTAGCCATCCACACCTCCTTAATATGCAGTGAAAAATCCTGGGTGTAAGACAGAACCTGTCCTTCCTAGAAAACATGTGCAGATCAGCTTGCCATCTGCATCAAGTAATTGGTTTCCCTTGGTAGCTGGAGAAGAGAAGGAAACTGTTTAAAGGAGACTTTCAGATGATGCATGTGCCTTGCACATGTGCCTTTTTGTGCCTATATCTTTCTTGCCTGGTGATGTTTGGCTGTAAAAATAGTCCAGACGAGCAGCTCACAAAAAGAAATGTGTATTTCAAGAGATGAACCTCACACACCTGTGTGGATATTTACCACTGGAGTGAGTAGCTATAAAACCCACCAGGTCAAATGTAATCTTAAAGGACATTGCTTATCTTGGGGATACTGTCTCTGGGATTATACCACCAGAGCATTGACAGAAGCTCTGCCCACCCTATCAACACTTGGATCAATATGAAACTGCTAAATGTTAGAGTCTTCACTCCAGGTTTTCCCTGATCATTGGGGTAAGTCAGACAGATTAATGATTGAAGCAACTTGTCTGACGAAAGCTGTGTTCTCAAGCATAAGGCTGCCAGAAAGAGAGCCTGATCAGCTCTGACTGCATGTGCCACTTCCCTTTTCACTCCTGCCACTCACTGATTCCTTCACTCTTGGCAAATGTGCTCTGGCTTTATGCCAGAGTGTGCTATTTGTCATAAAGGTTGCCCAAGCCACCACAATGATCAATTTCTCTCTCTGGCAATTTTTTTTTAGACATATTGCTACCTGCTGAGTTTTGGTTCCCCTTTCCACTAACTTGTTTGTGTAGTTATTTGTGCATCCCTTGTATGAATATCTTTGTCCTTTACTGTATTCTTACTGAGAAACAAATGACTCACTGACATGTTAATGAAGAAAGAACGGGGCATCCTTTCATCAAGAGTGACTGGGTATCTCTCTTCTTAGATTACAGTTACTGCTGGAGAAACTTTGTTGCATACCAACCTGGAGATCAGTATTGGACCCAGGACTTCAATGTATACTACTTTCTGAATTGCAGAGAACTCCTTCATATCTTTTTGGTTAGTAGACACTCGAAGAAAACACCAAGAGAGAAAATAAATGCAAAAAATCCAAGGAAAAGGAGATTTGGATGATCCCAGCAATGGTGTTAGCAGAAGTGACTGTAGGGAAAATAAGCATGGGCTTGACCCTGCATGAGCAGAGGGCCAAGCAGGCAAGAGATTGCCAAAGGACTATGCTGCTACGTTGTGCCTTTGTGGCCAGGAGTAGAGGGGAGAAGAGATTTAGCAGTACTCTCATATTTTAACTAAGAAAAGGGTGCATTATTTCAACCCTTTGCATGAATCAGCTACCAGTTCATTAGCTTGCAGCTTACCAGAGCTATTTGACCCCAAAAGCTCCTTCAGCTCTGTAACCATGATTCAAGTATTCTCTTTTTGCCTCTCAGGATAGGCCCATGGATTTTAGTTAAGTTCTGAGCAAGTTCAAAAGCGCAGATGGGTGGATTTACCTTCAGGATCAGAGTATCATATGGCCAAGGTCTGCTTTCCCTATTTCTTGCAATGCATACAATTGCAGAAGTTATTTGTACAGTCTGATATCCTACTCTACAAGAAAGAGAAGGTGGTCTACTGGGCAGGAGAGAAGACCAGATCTGGACTAACTGCAGGGCTCAGCCACCCTTTGTGGAGCAAGCCAGTTCTTGCTTGGAATGGTCCCTCTGTGCAGAATGGATGGCAGGAGGTGGAGGAAGGGATGCACAAAGCTGCTGGCAGGAGCTTAGATTCACAGACACAAAACTAACCTATAATGCCTTGTTTTATTTCTGGCTGAGGAAAAGGTACACATTACCCTTCATTTCAGTTCCATCCATCCCAAACATTCCACAGGACTTTTAGTACCTCAAGACCTGACCTTTCCATTTCTTTTCTGAGTAAGACATTCAGGTGACAGGATACACAGTCAGTAGCAATATCCAGTCAATCAGCTGACCTAACAAAGTACTTTATGCAATGTAATGGTTTAGGAGACATTTTCCCCTTGGCTTTCAGTCTTTCTGAGTCTCCTAATGCCTGAGATGATTAAATAATTTAGCAGCTTACACACAATCAAGTGCATGGTGCGATGCTTGCCAGGAGCTGAGCAGAGCTGTCTGCTAAATGCTTGTGAGTGCTGACAAACTGCTGCTGACTCAGCATGGTTCCCTGTGCAGCAGTACAAGGGGAATCTGCCCTTCAGGTCTTGGTTTTAAAGAGCCAGCTAATAAATTGCCTGTCCCAACCAGGCAACCTTGATGATTTCTGCAGAGTCCTGCTGGCTAGGAAGCCTGCTGGAAGTCAGGCACTTGCTCAACTGCTCTGCTGTCTCAGCTAAACACAAGCCACCCCTCAAATGAAGGTGAATAGGGTCCATCATCAACAGTTCTAACTACCAACCCTCTGCAGAAGGAATGGGAATGTCTTTGTGCTCAGCCCTTTTGAACATCCTGCCCCATTGTACTAATTGTGCAGAGGTGTAATGGGGTGAGTGAGTTCCAGGCATGTGCTCCAGAGAAATACACACTGTTGCATCAAGTCCTGGCCTTCCTGGCAGGAGAAAGACACTGAGGAACCAGAGGGGATTTGGTGGAGTACCACTGCAAAGGGCAGGGGACTGGAGTAACTTGCCCTATGAGGAGACACTGAGGGAATGGGATTTCCTAGACCTATAGAGAAGGTGGCTAAGTGGGATCTAACTGCAGTTTTCTGCTACATAAAGGTAGTAAAGACATAGCCAAACTCTCCTTGATGGTGCACAGAGGAAAAATGAGGTAACACACACAAGCTGCATTGAGGGAAATTCCAACAGGATAGAAGGAAAAAGTCTCCCCTGACAACGGTGTGGTACTGGAACCCAGAGAATCTGTCACCTCCATCCCTGGAGACACTGAGAACTTTGCTCTGAGCTACCAGATCCAGCCTTGGAGTTAGCCATGCTGCAAACATGGTGTGGTACTAGAAACCCCTGCGCAAGTCTTTCTAACCCCCCAAAAAATCTGCCTTTCCACAGGATCCAGTTCCACTTCCCCTGCATTCAGCTGTGCAAGTTCCCACCTTTTAAATGCTGCTGTTTCTAAATGGTTTGTATTTCTAGCAGTGGTGTACATGGCACAGTGTATTATGAGGTGCTACCCTGTTGTCTGGAAAAACGTATCCCAAGGGAGATTATCAAACACACCGAAGGAGGATCAGTGATCTCTTGGACCAGATGCTTTATTTTCAAATTCTCTATCATGCTGAAGAGATATCTTAAGCTTTTTGTATCTAATTTTTAATGGTTGTTTTTCTTCCTCCTAGGGGCTTCCTCCATTTCTGACAAACTGAACACTAACAAGCATCACCACCATGTTTTTAAGCTCACTTTGTGCATCAGTACAAGACCAGAAAATCCAATCCCTGGCAGGCTTTTCTGCTGCAGCCTTGATAAGCTTCTTGGTGCCACCAGAGAAGACTCTTATCACTGGCTGGGTATTGCTAAGTATTGGACAGAGCAGAAGGAGCTCATGAGAAGCCATCAGAAAGCTCGGATGACGCAGCCAGGCATCCAGGACACAGTGCTCTGTGTCTTTACAGAGCTTCCTGAGAGTCCAGTAAGGATGGAGACTGTACCCCATAATCAGGCCTTCCATGTCTGCTGATTCTGCAATCAGATTCTGCAAGTACCCTCTTGAGAGGCCAGCACGTAACATTTTTCATGATCTGTTCCAAAGAAGTAATCAGCTATGCATTCTTGCTTTCAGCATTTCTTATGAAGATCATGTTTATGGCTACATGTGTATGTTTCAGAAAATATTTCATACCTTAACAGTATTTATGCAATACTGTAATAATACTTCATTTTTAGGTTTTATTTATGACTGTAAAACCAGTGTAATAAAAGGGAAAACGTCAACTCTGTGGAAACTTTGCTTTTCTTGTTCAGCTCCTTGATACACAACCTCCCCTTGTAATTCCACACTCTGGAGACATAGCTGTTCATTGCAAACCAGGGGAACAAAATAAAAAGTCTCTGTTTTTCCAGCTGGAAACAGAGAGTGGCCTGGTGAGGTAGGAGATATTGAAAGCTCTGAGCTCTCTTTACTGGCAGCAGGCAAAAAGAAGATACAGGTGTTTAGGGTCCTGCAGCAGTTTTGAATTTGAGCTGCAAATAATGTAGAACATCAGAATGAATCATGTGGGGAGCTCCATGTGTCATGATTCCCAACCTCTTCAAGCAGGAGGCCCACTGTGTGATCCCACTGGGGAATGTGCTGATGCTGGGATCCACAACATGCACAAAGGATGATTTGAAGAAGGAGGCAGGGGCTGGTGGGAACCATGCCTATCTCTTCCAGTTTATTAATGCTTATAGCATCCTTTGGCCATGCCAAAATCTCCAGATGTTTAGCAGACCATCAAGACAGCCAGAAAAGCTGCAGGCTGAGAAAGCAGCTCCAGTCCCTGCAGTATGAGAGTGTATCTAAGGCTGAGCACAGCTGGCTGGGGAGCGTCTCCTATGTTTATCAAATAAAAGAACTCCAAGCAATGTATAGCACAGCTGAAGTTTTCTTCCCCCTGTCCAGGGCCTCATACTGGATGTCACATGCCCTCTTTCTGGACGTTATAGTGTTTACTCTTTGTTTCCTTAGGGAGCAATCAAATCACTTGATCAACGTGTAGTTTAGTACAGCAGGGTCCATAATCATTCATGTCCAGGGGTCAGCCCTTTCCCACTGAAGGCAGGAGGACAAACCTTCCATAGTCTGTTTGGAAGCTTGCCAGTTCCAAGTCAGCCCAGTGACGTTTTCGCACCAGTTTTATCTGCCAGAGTGAATTTGCAATCTGCTGTATCCCTGCTGTGCCCCTACTGGCATGTGAGAGCCTTGGGGTGGGTCTACCACACTGGTAGCCTTTAAAGGCAACTGCAGAAGGCAGCTGGTCTGCTCTCAAATTCTTCTGGCCCTCTGGACTGGTAAAAGCATTGTGCCAACTTGTAGAGTGGGATAGTTCTTAACTGTGAATTAAGGACAAGGTTTTAGAGTGGAGAGATCAACACCCTCCCTGTGCTGGAACTTGGGTGCAACAGCAGCAGCAGCAGCAGCAATGGAGTTTTAGCCATATCTGATGTGGATTTGGAAGCCTGAGGGGAAACCTGCGTAAGACAGAAATGTATGAGAGTTTTAGAAGCCAAGGCAGCCTTCAAAATACTTGCCACCCTTTGGTGCCTCCCCATCTGCTATGACCTCTGCTCTTGCAGCAACCCACTTTCTCCTTCCCCAGCAGAGGCTCTGCTCATCATCACTGGCATTGTCTGAATGAGGGGTCTCTTCTCTGCCAAATCCCTTCATGTTTCTTCTGTGAACCAAATGTGACTTCCATCACTGTGAATATTTAATACATATGTGATGAAAGAATGACATTTCTGCTCATAGGAATGCTAAAGGGTCAGCACCAGGGAGAGTAGAAAAACGTACTCAAAGACAATGCTGGACACAAATACATCTAGGCTGAAACCCCCCTGAAGGGACAAGTAGCAAGGGACGACACTCCATGACCCTGAAACCCCTTTCTATCCTGATTTCCAAGTACCAGCACGCAGGAGAGGAAGAGAAAGCAAGCGGGGAGAAGACATGGCTGTGTTTGCAAGGGTTTGGAGTGTGTCTTTGCATTGTTTAATGGTAATCTGTTTCTTATTATTGCAAAGTCCGAGGACGCCGTGTACTGACCTGGAGTAATGCTGCGTGCAGCTGTGGGAATGATGTCAGTGTCCTGCTCTTCAGTGGGCATGTTCTGGGGGCTGTCTGAGAGACAGGCTTTGGGAGCCGTTTGCAGCATGGAACAACATCCCTTCAAGCCAACACCCTCACACAGGGTGCCAGACACCCCCGTGCACCAGGAGATGGCAGCCATGCCCAGTTTTCTACACCAGCAGCCATCCCATCCCGTTTGTCCTGTCTCCTCGGTTATCAAAGACCGATCCTCTACAGCTACCTGGATGTGCCTGTGCCTTGTTCATTGCTGCAAACCCCAGAGTGTTGATCAAGTGAGACTGGGGTTTTCAGCCAGCACCAGGGCCCCTGCTCTGGCTGCTTCCCACAGTCTGGGGAAGAAATGTCCCCCCAGAAATCACAAGCCCCCATTTCCCACAGCTCAGGCAACTGGGGTTGGAAGTATATTTGCCACAGTCCCCTTGAGAGCTTAGCTGTTGCCCAGGTGCATAGAAAGGAAAGAGACACCTAGAATAGCACACCCACAATCTTCATAAGGCTGTAAAGATAAGTGGCCATCAAGAATATAAAAGCAATAGCGAAATGTTCACTATATCCACAGTCTACAAAGCAAGTAAAATATCTTCTGTTAAAAAAAGTGATGTTACTACATAACAGTCACCCTCCAGGGAGTTATTCTTGGCAGAGACACCTAAAGCATTTGAGGTTGAATTAATTTAGAAAGCCAAATTAAAGAATGTCTTGTAACAAACAGTATGAATTGGTAATTGTGAACAGAAAAAGTGCAGTTAAAACAATCTCTATAGCAAAAGAGCTAAACTCCTTTAGCTGTATCACATGGATTAACTCTACAGTCCACTCTGAACTTAGTCTGACTTATGTTCAGAAGAACCTAAACATAGGATATATTCTTAATGTAGTTCATGATTATTTTCATTTACTCATTGCATTTTTTCTCCTCCTATACAATGTCCCCTGTTGTCATGTTTCAATAAGTATCTTCAACTCAGTGCTAGTCAGAATTTAAGCAAAAGCCAATTCCTTTTCAAAGGAGTTTTCCTTCAACTCCTTTTTTAGAAAATACTAATTTTTCTAATAATTTCACTGAGAAGGACAACGGTGTTGTACAGGCCAATATCAAAAGTTGAAAGACAAAGATTCTTTATACATCTTTGCTTCTCTTCTTGTTTTGTGAAGCATATTGGGTCAGGACTTCTGTGTCCAGTGTGGTCAATTACGAGTCATGACTGGGGACCATAGGCTGGCCATCAATGAAAGAAGCATCTCAAATAACTTCAGAGATTTTTGGTAGTATTTCCAAAGTACCCAAACAATTTATCTGTCTCGATCTGCTGGGTCAATAACTGTCAATAACTTTAAAGCTACAAGTAAAAGTACAAAGATAGTTTAATAGTTCCAGGCTGTGTCTCCAGAAATGAGAAAGATGACCTGTCAATCCTCTGTGTCAACTTTACCTCCTTTATCCACATGATACCAAAAAAAAAAGACAAAACCAGATGCTAGTTTGTAAGACCTTTATTTATATAAATAATATGCACCATATGAAACAAATATACAACACCATGCTTGCAAATTAATGCTTTGCAAAGGACTCACATTGCTATTCCTGGTCGAAATTTCTCAAGCTGAGAGTGCCTCGGGAGCCTGAAGTTGTAGGAAGCTTGTGATGCACCTGGTTGTGACCTCTCCTAGCAGGAGGAGGCCCTGTAGGAGCAGGACTCTCTGCTGTCCTCCTGCAGCTGGCCGAGCACCAGAGGAGGTGTTTTGAGGAGTTCCAGCCTTACTCAAGAGGAACAGGACAAAGCAGAGAACTTGTAGCCATCATGAAGGAATGACAGAGCACACCCAGAGTGGGGGACACACTTAGCCTTGTCAAAGCCTCAAGAAGTTAGATTGGAGAGGACAACCCAGCTGTAATTTAGGTGCTGGGAAGGTGGTGGTGAGCAGGCGGGTACTATGAACCCGTATCTTCAGCTTGTAAAGGCTGTGTCCACCAGATCAGATGCTAATGGGGCCCCCTAATGGAAAGAGAGTGATTGCCAGGCAGGAGGATGGTTTGATTTTTGCCCCTACAGAAGATATCTATCTACAGGCTATAGAGCTTTGCTTGTGCCAGAATTTTTTTCTGGCCAGCTCTCAGTACAGTCACCAACTAGACACTGCTGGCCATATTATGGGCAGTAAAGGACCTGGATAAACAGAAGACTGTGGGACTGTAAAGGTGCCTCTTGCAGAGGCAGTTGGCTGGGGAAGGAGCATATTGCATGTCTGGTGTAGGGAGAAATGCTCGGTGGATGGAGAATACTCCACACAGTGAGAGCTGTGGTGCTCTGCACACAATCCACTTACACAGACCTGCTGGCTTCAAGTGAGGTTCTCAAGCTGAGCTACCTGGGCTGTCAAGGACTCACTTCAACACTCTCAGCTGAGCTTTCCAACAGCTGGCCAACTTAGCTGTTAATACATAGGCTGTACCACTTCAGTGGTGATGGTTTTCAACTTCTTATCCACATCCAGAAGGACAAATAAACCATTTCACAAGGAAGGACACAGAGCAGCTGAGTGTAGTTCAGCTCTAAGAGCCAAGAGATGTGCTCCCCAAAGCCCTCATAAAATGTGCAGGTCAGTGGAGTGCCAGTGAGAACACAGCCACATAAATAGGTTTGCAGGCTGTCTGCTCCCACCTGGGCAAGGATAAACCCAGAGCTCCATATAGTGGATCACCTGAATCAGCTCTGCAGGGACTGAGGGGGGAAAAATCATTCTCTGGCAATGTCACTGCAGTCCTGGCTATTCCCAGTTAGCAATGGATAAGGTGTGAGCCTGGGGAATGTGTCTTCAGAAGATCAGCCTAATTCTCCTTGGAAATAAAAAAGTAAGGATAGTCTTATCTCTAGACACAGGGCTGGAAGGAAGAGAGATGTAAGGAGGGAAAAAGATAAAGATCTGTTGTAAGGGAGAGTTGGAAATCAAAGAACAAGTGTTTGCAAAGTCTTCTGGTTGCTGATGACTTTCACTTCAAAGTCCCAGGATTTTAAAGGCATCTCGTAAATCATCTACTTCATACAGTGGCTGCAGGACAAAATATAAATGGTAAGTCAGTTCTCAAGTGAGCAGGAACCTATGAACATGAGGAAGGACTGGCAAGAGATGAGATGAGAGGTGGAAGAAGGGGAGGTGAATGAAAAGAGGAGAGATGAAGAAAGTTGGGGAAAGAGGCATAAGTGATGCGGAAGGTGAAGACACACGAATGAATGGAATGGCAGATGGCAGGGATGAGAGGCAAGAGCAGACAGGAATTGTAGTGAGGAAGACAGGAAAAAGATGAGGGAAGAGGCACTGGAAGAAGAAGGAGAATTGGCCCTTACCAGGAGGATTCGTCGAAGTTTCCTGGCGAGATGGACGGAGTTTTCATGCAGCCCTTCCCAGCCTTTGAATGTCTGTTCCCTGTTCTCCACAAATGTGTTCCAGCAGTAGAAGTAATCTGTGCAAAGTACAGGGGAGTTACAGGGTGCTCAAGGGGACACTGACCTCTCCTAGGATCACTAAACCATCACACTGCATCTTTTCCTACCTTCTCCTCCCCCTCTTTGGTGTCCATATGCCCCCTTAGTTCACCATCATCTCTTTCTTGGCTGCAAAACTCACCTTTGAAGGTCATGATGGCAATTTGTGCCCCTGCCTTGTGCAGGCGCCTCAGCCCCTCGGGCTCTGCCTTGCGGTCCTCGCAGAAGTAGAGGCGGGCCATGAAGATGCGGAGGGTCAGGTTGGGGTAGGAGCGCAGGAAGTTGGCGATATGCTGGGCGCAGTCGTAGCAGGGGCTCCAGGAGGTGAACCAGGTGATTCGGTAGCAGCGTCCCGGGTCCAGGTCCCAGGCTGCGATGTAGCGCAGGAAGAGCACCTCCACGTGGCAGCCCATCTTCGGGAAACGGGACAGATACGGGCAAGGCGGGAGGTGGGGAGGGAGAAGGGTGTGAGAGGGGCAAGGAGGGAGGTGTGGCGTGGATGGGGTGTGAGGGGAGGAGAAAAGAGGTGGGGGTCAGCACACACGGAGGCAAGGCACGGTAGTACCTAAGGGCTAGAAAAGCACAGGAGGGCACTGATGTGGAGGGATGTACAAACGGGCTGAGTGGGACCTAAGCAGGAAGGCAGGCAGACTGGTAAAGCAGCAGGGAGTGTGGATGTCTTGCTGGTAACACACTCGGGGGTAGCACAAAGGACAGGTTTACCCGCAGGCTGCATCCCTCAAACACTGTGCACCAGCACAGCGTCCGGGTGTGCCTGCATTGCTGTCACAGCCCTCTGTTCCCTGCTGCCCCAGGCAAAGTGGAGCTGCGGGCACCTCAGCATGGATGTAAGAACAGGAGGGCAAGGCATTCCCCGTACCTGGTTGCGCAGGTATCCGAAGTCCAGGGAGCACGATGTGGCGCTGTCCCGGCGCTTTACGACGTAGCAGAGGTAGGTTTCACGCCGGCCCTTGGCCTTGCGCAGGTTCCTGAAGTTGTAGAGGAAGAGTCTCCTTTGCATGAGGATGCTGCAGAAGACAAGAGAGAATTTACATTAGCCCTACCCTGCAGCCAGATGTTTACCACATCTTTGTTGAGGGCTCAGAACCAAAAATAGCCTCTTCACATCCAAGCCTCTCAGTACGAGAAGAGTGTCGGTAATTTGCATGAAGTGTTCTAGGGAAAGGATGCAGACATGACTGTGGGGATGAAGCAGGTGACCTCGTGAGTGGAAACAGTATGTGAATTAATAGTGATTAGTCAAACAGCAACTATGGCTGGGTAGAGTGTGAAAATACCTGAAAATATCCAGAACATGGACACCAATGAGGGAGAAGGATGAAGGCCTGTGAAGATGAGAGGATCTGGAGTTCAGTCATCAAGAGATGTTATTTTCACTTTATGAAACCCTGAAAATCCACTGAGGCAAGGGATGCATCAAATTAGAACCTGTCTAGAGAAGACTGCACTGAATGTATTCCAAACACTGCTTAAAAGAAAAGCAGAGTTGAAAGTGTGCAGAACTAGGGAGCAATGCCATCCACTATCTGATGGACTATATTATGGGTAGGCATGCTGATACCTCTCCAGGCACAAGCACCATTTCCACAGCAGACAGACATGAAGACTGGCATGGGCCTGCTCCCGTGCCCAGGGACCCTCCTGGGAAGAGGCAGCAGGAGCACAGGGCAGGTGTAAGGTAGTCATGAGCCATGTCTAACAGCCTCGCTGCCAAGCGGAGGGACACAGGCAGCTGGGTTCATTGAGGTGAGATACTCACCTCCCCCGCAGCAATGCAAAACAGAAGTGAATAGGTTAAAAATAATCACGTCCTTTGTCACCTTTTCCCACTGTTAGGCTGATGTTCAGCACAAAGATGGGGTAAGTTTAAGAGATACTGAGCTGGGTTTTCCGGAAGGTCTCCAGTGAAGTGTAGAAAAGGGGAATTTGAGTTTGTTAGGAATTTAAATCTGAGAGTCTAAGGGCATATATACACCCCTCATCTGTTTGCCAATGTCACCATAAAACTTGAGCACTGCAGAGCATTTGATAACCAGCTAGCAGGCACCCTCTCTGCTCCTCCAGGAGCTTCTGTCCCTTGTGCACCCTCACACATGGCCACTGCACCACAGGTACTCATTCATACAGTCACGCACATCCTCTTGCCTTTTGTCACCCAGTGACATGCTCTGAGGTTGTGTAACACTCCCTACTGCTCCTCACCTGCATCAGACACATTGTCCCTCAGGCACCCTTGCTCCCCTTGTCCCACAGACAGGCAAACGACTCTTTCCTGTCATGTCTCCCTCAGCCTGCAGTGCAGAAATACCTGTCCTGCTCACACAGAAAGAGGAAGCACACACATACTCTGTTATGCCACACTTTGTACAGACAGGCTCCTGCAGAAGCACATCACATGGGAGCATGTCTTAGAAGAAAGCCCACAGAGAAGACTGCACACACTCAAGAGGGTAAAGCATCCCCACTAAGCATTCCATTCAACCCAACAACAGTCTGAGGCAGTTCCTGGAGGTCTGTCCCATAAGCACTGCTGTAGTCTGGCTCTGTTGGGCTTGCAGGCTGTATCAAGAGTAGAGCACAAGCTGATCCCACTGCCTTTCGTCACCCCTTTCTCTGGCTGTTCTTGTTGGGTGTGTGTTTCCCATAACCACAGAATGTTCTTCATCATTCCTCTCACACTTAGAGCTGACTCACTTCCTACCACCTTAGATTCACCCTATTTCCCTGCCTTTGTACAAACACTTACAAATTACCATGTGTATATTCCTAACACACACACACACATTGGCCTCCTCACAAAATTATCAACCAGTGGTTCACTGCAGGTTTCTAAGTCTTAGATGTGTTATTGCAGGGATGTGGAGAAGACTGTCCTCTGTAACAGAGGTGCTGGAGAGGGGGCACCTGTTCTGTGCTGGCAGATCCTCAGGTTGTCCAGAAAGGATAACCCATAAAATTGCACAGTTGTGATAGGTCAGAGGCTTGCAAAACTCTTACCTGGGGTGTGCCACAACTGCAGAAAATAGAGCAGAGGTACTGTGCACAATTCAATTGCTTGCTGAAGAAACAAGCCAGGTGAAAAACAATTACAATTATGTTGATGTCTCATTAAAACCCATATGGAAAAAATACTTTTTATCACATCAAAAACATAAGGGAAAACAGACTTTCCCTTTTTTCTTTTGTGTGTGTGTGTGTGTGTGTGAAGTTTTGAGCAAAACCATTTGCTCTCAAAATGTTTCTGATTCTTCTTCTAATTGTTCCTTTTCTCACCTCATTCAATTTTTCTCTATTCAATGTTTTTGTCCCTGCAGAGTAGCATGTGGATGCAAATAAGAGTGAAGAAACCACAGAAAAATAAAATTATGATCACTTAGATTATTTTTCAGTTTCAGAACAAATTGAAGACAATTTGAATCACAGAAGACATTTGTTCAACTAGAAATGTTCATTAACATCAGATCTTTTTCTCCCTTTCCTCTGGAGTTCACTGTCTCAGGGCTTTTTTTCCAGGGAGGATTTCAGAATATGGCTGGTGCAAAGAGAATAATGAATGAACAGATGTTGTGGGGAGCAAGGGAGCAGATGTCTAGTTAGGTATAAACTGCTGGATACACATGCAACTCCTATAGCTATAGCATAGCTCAAGGGAAAGCAGCAAGGACGTGGGAGTTGTGATCATACCTGGGCACTGAAGAAGCAGCCTGAACAGAGATCTTCTCCTCAAATAAAGATTAATGAAATCAGAGTGAAGCAATTGTGGAGAGTCATAATAAGCTCACAGAGTAATTGCAGTGCAAGTAGAGGATTGAGGTGCTTTAAGCGGCAGATAGCATCTGACTGTTCGTCCTTCTGTTATCATCCTTTGTTTCTAGAAAAGAAAAACAATGAAAGCAACAAAGAATAGCCACAAGAAAGAAATGACAGAAAGGGAAAAGAGTACAGGTGGCAGACAGTCAAAGAGAAAGAACAACAGAGACACAGAGATGCAAGTTGCAAGAGCAGGACAGGCAGGGAGTCAGATCACTGAGTCAGGTGGGGAAAGGGAAAGGGATGGTCAACACCAGAGGGAGAGCAAGTTAATTCTGACAGAAAGACTCTCATCTCTCATATGAACAAGAAACTAGAGGCACTCATTTTACCTGTCCATGACTCCCAGGGTCTCTCTCAGGTGATGGGATTACAGGGAGGTTATCTTGCAGGCTCTGTCTGTGCAGCCCTCTGACCTGATGTACAGAAATGTGGACTGGCCTGTGTGTCCCCTCCCCATTCACCTCTATCTACTCCCTTCTGGCTTTCATCGGGGTGGGGCTGGGGGAGGAGTTAGAAGGGTCTCTGGAGCTGCAGGAGCTGAGAAGTGTTGAGATGCAAAGGGGCATCAGTTCTGAAAGATGCTCAGCACCCATTGGTCACCACCCCCCACTGCACTCCCTGTTGGCCCCCCCCCCGCCTGCAAAATTATTCTGAAATAATATCAATAGCATAACAAGGCAGGAAACATTGTCTAGTGGTTAGAGGGGGGCCTGAGAGCTTGTGTACCACTAGCTTGAATGTGGGCAAAACCACACCATCCCTCTGGGCTTCGCATCACGCAGCTGTGCAGGGAACGGGGCGACCCTGCCCTGCTCCACTGCAGAGGCAGCTCTGTGCAGCACCCTGGAGCCACCCCGCTGGAAGGAGCTCAGAGAACACCAAATTGTTGGCAGTCTTTTCCCACTCCACTGTGACCCCCTGAAAGGCCTGGCAGTTGCATGGCACAGCACCGAAGCTGCAGACCAGAGTGAGAGGGACTCAGGTCCCAGGGTTCGGTGGGGAGTGCCTGGCCCCACTTTGGCACCTGAACATTGCCACGGGTGTCTGAGCCCTGTCAACACGCCAGGAGCAGTGGCAGACCTGCAATGCAAAGCCCTACACAAAGCACCAGAGGGGAGTGACTGGGCCTGATCCTGCTGTTCCAGTGCTACTGGCACTAGCACCAAGATCTGCTGGTGGCAGGGTGACTGTCAGGACCCGCTGACTGAGGTCTGTGCTGTCACAGCCAGGCTGGCACTCAGGATGCACACGCTTTGCCCTGCCAGCACCGCTCTGGGCTGCCCAGGCTCTGCTCCTGCCCAGGCACCCATCCTCTCTGCGGGGCTGAAGGACAGCTGAGGGATGGGGCAGTGCCTTGGGCTGGGCAGGGTGCCAAGGAAGCAGCCAGGGCACTTTCTGCTCCGTTTCTGCCTCAAGCGGGGCATGGCTGAGAAACAGGGCTTTTGTTTACCTCACGCTAGGGTAGTTCTTCGTTTTTTCTCTGCTTGATTTACTTTCCTTATTAATTTTACTGGTTTTCAGAATGCTAAGGCTTTGTGAAACCAGTATATGTAAAAACATGCAAAGGAGAGATGAGTTGCCAGAACAGAGCAGACTCTCTAGCCCAGCACTTGGAGAGGACTTGTTTTTGAGAGCAGAGAGCATGGCATATTTCAGGAAAAGAAGAAGCACTCCTGGAAGGCTCAGGCATGGGCTGTCCTACTCCTGGGGGAAATGCCTGGGTGGGACACATGCTCTGTGAATACACATTTTGGCAGCTGCATTGATCTCAAGAGCTGTGGCAATTATCCTCCTTGAAGATCTGACTCCTAGTGTTTGACCAGAGCTAGAAGAGACTGAAATCCTTGAGAATCCCTGTCCTACTTAACAGAGTCCAAGAGGACAGTCCTGCTAATGAAACAGCTGTCCCCTTTCAGCCTTTGCTCTAGTAGCACCTTGTGACAAATCTCCTAGGTGAGACCAACACCAAATCACACTTTAATGCTAGTTTTTTCTTTTAATGATTCAAAGAGGACATTTGTTACACAGGACATCAAAAAAAGAGAAAAACAAATTAAAAAGCAAAACACTCTGGGAAATCTGCTTCTTAGAGATCACAACTGTTTGTGTTTCATCTGATGAATTAAGGTAACTTCAGCTTTATTCTTGTGCTGGCTCTAAATTTTTATAGCCAAAAGATTGCAGAAAATTTTATATAACATTTTCTACTTTGAAAGGAGTCAATAAATATCTCCATGGTCAGCCTGGTCTTCCCTATAAATTAAATTGGTACAAAATTATTTTTCAAAGATTTAACATGTTAATTCTCATAGAATTTTGACTAGATCCTTTCTCTGGTCCTGCCTGTAAGTGGAATTTACTCTTCCATGTTTAAAACATGCTCTTTCCCTTAAGTGTTGGAGCTTCTTTGCTCTCCACAGAGATAAAAAAGAAAGAAGGGATGAACAAAGAGATGAAGTATAATTAATGGCAGGTCTCTCAAGCTGAAGCACTGCTGTAGACTTTCTAATGCTCTTTGTTTAGACAGGTAACTTCCCTCACACGTGAGGTGCAAGAGCACAAAGTCAGTGGTACAGATTCTCTGCCCCTAGCTCTAATCCCCAGAACAGAAACATGCTGGTGTGGATGTGTTTTAGTGTCTTGCAGCAAGTCTAGGGGACATTTCAAGAGGGACCTTCAGCTCCTGTGCAGTTCTGCCTGAAACAGGAGCTGCACTTTCTTGCCGCAGCAAGATTTTGCTCATTAGCAGATGTCACCCCTGCTCTGGTTTAAAAAAAAGTAGTTTGGAAAACCGTGGAAATGTTGCTGATCCCTGATCTGGTTGCTTGTCCAGCTTTCTCCCTGGTTGTAAATTGCCAAGTCTTTTACATATGTCAAGCATATGCTGGGAGCTAATACACAAGGAGGTATGCTGACCACTTCAGTTTTCTTTCCTTTCTGCTCAATGCAAACCTATTTGGAGAGGGACCTGAAGATGGGAGAGGAAGATACTGAAGATGGCTCCATCACTGTTTCTGATCAAAGCCCAGGTCAGTTAAAGGCTGGTGGGGATGGCTGGAAAGAGTCCCTGAGATGCTGTGTTTGGAGTGTTATTTTGCAAGAGGCACTGCTCCAGCTTTTTGGGATCATGGAAGGATGTCCTAGCCTCCCTTCAGGTTTCTTGTGCTCAGGGCTTTATTTTCTATCTTGGCGTGAGAACGGAGGAATAACAGCTGGATGAAGAATAGTGGTCAGGTGTAAGGTGGGGGAGAGGAGGGATGTAATGGTTTACTTTTACGAAAGATTCAGAAAGTAAACTACCACGAAATTAGACAGCAAAAATGCAGTGAATAATTAAAATTATCTAGCCCCAAAGCAGAGGAGAGGTTGCTTGTTTAGTCAACAGGAAGTCATGTGTTGGTGCATACCATTATAAATATATATTTATTTTTTTCCATTCACCCTTTGCTCAGAAATGGCCTTTTGAAACCAGCGCCGCTATCACCAGTTGGTTGGTTTTGCACTGAACACAAGAAATGCAGACACCTGCTTCCCCTCGCCTCAAGAGAAAACCTCAAACAGAAAAACTTTCTCTGCTCCACAAGTGCTGATGCACCACAGACACTGACTTGCACAGAGACCCTGAGCAGGGGAATTGTGGAGCTCCTTGCAGTTAGGCATTGGCAGATAAATAAGCTGATAAGCTTATTTGTTATAAGCACGTAGAACATTCTCACTTAATATGAGCATATACTAATTGTGAGACTACATATTAAAGTGCTTATTTATTACACCCACATTGCACTGTGTCCACTCCACAATGATTCACACCCCATTTAGAACGACAGACCCAACACAAAGGTAGTGCACTTGCTCAGACACCTCTGCCAGGCGCAGCACTCCCAGTCCTGGGTGCAAAAAACCCCTCCACTCTAGATGTAGAGCAGCTTGCTGTCTAGGACATGGGGCAGAGAGCCCTGTCCCTAGAGCTGCCAGCTCATCCTGTGATGCAGCTGTGGATGCCATGCCTGGGGAGAAGGTTTCAGCCGCTGCATTAAAAAGCAGTGATTTTTGCGGAATACGCAGCACCACAGAGATATGTAAAAGCTGTAAGGATGTGTGTGAGGTCTGCCTGGGCTGGACTTCACCAGAGAGGGATGGTGTGGTGGGGTTTGCAAATGCAAAGCTAAAGCACTGTGGGGCGACTGTCACAGAGGCTGCATCTAAGTCAGACAAGAGCAGGGATCCCAGGTTATGAGAAGGAAGGGGGAAGGGAAAAAGGCAGGAGTTCAGGATGCGTGGGAGTGCCACTGGGAGGGTGGGTTTACAAAACTTGCACTGCTGCATGCTGCAGGATTGTCAGTGATGCAACTGATGCAGAATTGAGGGCATCTGGTTGCTGGGTGTGCACAGAGGTTATATGTTATTGTGTGTTTTACTGGTAATTCAGCTTTCCAGGCTTGCACTGCAAAACCTTTACCTGGAGACTTGACCCGAAGTTTATTTTTGTTCCACTGTTGAGCTTGTTTTGGTGGTGGGGGACAAGGCAAATTAGGGTGAAACTATTGAATTGAGTATACATTTTTCAACCGCAGCCCCGTGAGTGCTTCTCATTCCTGCCCTGCAGCTCTCTGCCAGCCCAGCCTGAGGCTCCTTATAGGAACTAAGAATCCTTAGTTCTGCCCCTGTGACCCCGCAATTATTTTCTCTCCCTGCCTATATTAGTGCCCTCCACCATGTTTCTAGGCCACAGCACTTCCAGCCCTTGCTACCAGAGACTGACACCTGATGGGATCACCAGCAGGAAGGCAGGAGAGGGGCTAGACTGGGTTGAGGAGTTGGAGACCTGGTGAATGGCTTCCACATCATGAATGCAGGTAAGAAATGTGACCAAAATCCACATACTTATGCTAAATGTCATCTAGTGTGTTCTCTGACTCGAGGCCATGACATGATTGGGAGCTTATCTCATTTATGCTAAGAGAAACAGACTCTGTGATGAAAGCAGAAGGTGTCCTCCCTGTGTTGAGAGCTGGGGGGTAAAGTACCCACCAGAGCTGCTTGCACCGGGCTGCTTCCCATGGCAGTGCCTCCAGCTTCAGCCTCCAGCATGCCCTGCCCATCTCACTTGGCCCCTGACTCTGCACTGCACTGGAGAACACCCTCTGCATGCTCAGGGAGCTGCAGGCGCTGTTCCAGGCTCACTCCATTCTCCTACAGCTCAGCCCCCTGGTCTGGACACCCCACACCCTGCTTCAGATCACCTCTTCCCCCTCCTCAATGGAAGTCACTGGCTCCATATCTCTGCAATCATCTGCTAGCCCCAAGGAGAAGCTCAGTTTTGCACTGCAGTTTTTCACAATGAGACTCACCTTCTAGCTGTGGTTATGGTTTTGCAAACCAGTGTTGCCTGTGATTAGCTCGTGTTTGTGCAGTGCTGCAGCTCGTGCTACTCAGTGCAAAAAGAGCTTGCACCTGGAGCCTGGCTGGTAAATCCTGATTTTAACTTCCCTGTTGTCTTTGGAGAAGTACTTTGTTGGAGAGACTGAGAGAGAAGTCTTGGGAGTTCACTAAAAAATAGCATGTAGCATGTTCCTTGGCTATCAGTCATGTGCTGAGTACCTTGCAGTTGTACAGATTTCCTTGGCAGGACGTCCTCATGAGCATCTTTTGGTCTTGATTCACATACACAGCCAGGTAATTTCCTTTTGTCCAGTCTGTGCTCAACATGGGGACACCAGGTCCACTCCTCTCTTCTATTATTTCCGTGCAGGTACAGGTAAGGCACAGGCAAATGTACTTAGAGGTGGCTAGCTTGGTCCTGTTCCAGTTTGGAGAACTGGGAACAAGGCCAGAAAAGCTTTTAGATCAGAAGAGCAAAAACTGTGAAGCAGTGACCCTGGGGATTCCCAGGGAACAGAAATGGCAAAGAAGTTTGCAGAGACTACAAGGAGTTCAGATGCCTTTCCTAAGCTAAACCAATGAGAGACTACAAAGAGAGCAGCTGATGGACAATGGAGCCAAGAGAGATGGTGTGTGATGACAGTGCTGGGCTCAAGCAGACCTGATGAGAAAATTGCTGGTCACCACAGCACAGAGAGTCTCAGGAACAACAACACTCACACTGCACCAGGCAGAAAAGAAACGCTTTTGAAGGTGCCAAGAAGGCAGCAAAGGCCAAGACCCACCCAGCCCTCCGTTGGCACTGCCAAGAAGCCCTGGTCAGTTGTGGCTGTGAAAGATGTCCCAAGGAAAGGCAAGAAGCTGGCAGCCAGCATGGCCAAGAAATAGCTACAGAATATGAAAACTGACAGAGCAAAAGAGGCAAAGATCCAGCTAAGGGCAAAGCAGTGAAACCCAAGGCTACCAAATGCAAGGCAGAAAAATTGAAAGTGACCTCAGGGTGAGAAGGTAGTGCACAAGAAGTAGATGCTGTGTGAGCATAGAAAAAGTGGCCTGATGCAGGGACACAGACTCCAAATCCTTTAATTGAGCCACTGATTTTTTGTCATGTTGTGCATTTTTCAACACAATTTACCCAAAGTAAGATAATTGATTTCAATTATTTTAATGCCTTGTTTAGCAATAAAACTCATGCTTTGTATTAATTAAAAGTTTCTTGTTATTTTCTTCAGCTGCTTGCAGCAATATTGTAGGGGACACAGTTTGCTCAGAGATGCACAGCAAAAAGAACAGAGGCAGCAGATGAAAGATGCATTAAAGAAATTTCTGATCTGACATCAGGAAACTATTCTCCATCTTAAGTGTGGTGCAGTATTAGAACAAATTGTGGCTTCTCCATCCTCTGCTGAATTTTTCAAAATTCACTTGGACAAGGCTCTGAGCAATCTGAGTAGCTTTGAAGTTAGCTCTGCGTGCTAACTTTCAATGTAAGTTTATCTGTGATCCTACCTGGGAACATACACTATCTCCAGATCCACATTTATTTTAAAAAATGCACAGCTTCACCTGTTTATATTCAGCTTGACCTTACATTTAAGCAGGTGACATGACTTACTAGTTAGACACATTGAATTACATATGCTTTTCTATTACACATTTTGCTAATTTGTGACCAGCTGTACTTGTATGGAAATTGCAATCTTAGTAAAATGCCCCAAATAGCATTCTGATAGATAATTTATTCATTGACTGAATTTAATGCTTTTACCACTTCACTTTTTTTAATATACCTCAGCATACTAGCAACAAGTACATGCTGTTTGCATTTTAACTGATATAATTTATATTACTGAACATGTTTTTATTTGAAAAATTAATTTACACTAGTAGCAAAAGTAGACAACCAAATACCTTTGTGATATTTCCCACACATTTTTTAATAACTTTTTTTTAATGGACTAAAATCCAGCTCTCTATTTTGTGGGAGTTTATTCCAACTTGCTGCATTACAGGGGCTAAGGATGGCAGGGACCAGAGAGAAAAAAGCAATATGCTAAAGATCAGAGAGCAGGGGGTGAAGAGATTCAGAACTGGAATTCAGATTTCCTGTGCCCCAGTCAAGGGGCTGTTCACAACTGGACAAATGTACACTGTAAAACAATGTCAGAGCATATGGTGCCATGGGCCAGGATCGTGTACCTTTAATACCTCTGGGAAAAAAACACCCAAACAATGTTTTAAAAAAAAATTAAGCTAAAATCCCTTTTGGTTTCAACCCAGCTATTCTTTGTCTAGTCGAGGTGCTCTTTTTGGGTGGGTGACAAGGACCAGTCCCCTCTGTGAAGGACAACCCCACACAGCAGCCAGCAGTACTTCCTTGAGGGATCCTTCCAAGCTGAGGTGCCCGATGTCAACACACTTTGTTCACTCTGTGGGCTCTTGTGGACAAGATTCAGGCAATGTGGAGATTCTAGGTGACATGGCAGCTGCTTCCAACAGCCCTCCCTTGCTTGTTAGGTCCATACACCCAGCAGTGAGGCACTGCTTTAAACTGGGGAGCAGCATCAGAGCACTAGCTTGAAACAGCAGCCTTCAAACTGGTCACACTGGTCGGTACTGGGGAGCTGTGCCAGCAGAAGGAGAAGGAACAGCCATTGTGTGGGAAGTGACTGCAGGGCACCTAACACTCTCTCCAGGTCAGGAAAAGTTATGAAAATCAGCCACAAATGCAGAGACAAGCTTCTAAAAACAGGGCTCTCTCAGCTTTCTTTGTGGCTAGCCTAACTGCATGAGCAGCACACCTAGCTGGAGCTGTATTTAAAACCACTTCCCTGGCTTGCAAGAGAAGGCACTGCCCAGATACCATGGCAGTTCAGGTTGGAGAGGCAGGGGAGATAAATCTGTGTATGGGCTAAGTGCTAATGAAGTGTGAGCAGACTCCAGTACTGTAAGGAAAAGGAAGAATAAGCTGAATTACAAAAAGTTGATGGCATATATTGTGCTTGGCTCACACAGCTAGGGAAAAGTGCCAGTACAGGAACACTGCAAAGGCTATGAGCTCGTGAGACAGAACAGGGTCTGGCCTGTGTAGGTGGGAGCAGTATCTCCAGCCACTGGGGCTTAGGCTGTATCCATCACAGCAGTCTGAGATCGGGACACCAGAGCTTCAGCCAGGAAGGGGCATTGATTCTAGAGGAGAGTGTTGTGCAATAACCTGCATTGTGTGGTTTAGTCCTGAAAATCTGTGGGGCACTCTCAGAGGCAGCTTAATGGGTAATTTGGCCCACAGCCACTTTTGTTCTAGAAATACCATCTAAGTGCAGACTTGACTACTTGTACATGAAGACACTGCTCAGTCTCCCATGTCTTAGTGCTCCACCTTTTCAACCAAAATATGACGTACAGTCAGTGCCTGATGAAACTATGCCAAAGTCAAAAAATCAATGAAAAGCAAATTTTCCTAATCCTTTTGACCTAGATGTGTAATTTTTAGTGTAGTCTTTCAGTTATTCCCATTATTGAGTTAAAGGCTTGTAGTGAACCAATTCTTCTCTGTTTATATGATATTTATTACAGCTTTTCTCTCATTTCAGTCATCTTGACATTTTATTTGAAGCTGTTAATTTTCCACCAGAAGTCATGGCACATGCACAGTGAAAAGATGTGTCCTCAGCACAAATTTCATGGGCTGGGAGGAGTTATCCCTGTCTTCAGCAGCTACCAATTGTCAGGAAAATCTAGCACAGCTATCCATGGTAAAAAAATGCTGAAGAAAATGTTATGTTTCTCTAGAAAAAAAAAAGAGTTTCCAGGAAGACCTGTGATTCATGAGTGAAAGGAGGGTGACAGCAGAGGACTAGGCTAGCAGGGAGTAAAAGGTTCCAAATGATAGGTTCTATCTGGAATCAAGTCTCCCCACAATTCTGGAAGAAACACAGCAAGAGACAAATAAACCCAAACACATGAGAGTTGCCAAGAATAACAAGAAATAAATTTTCTTTTAATATGGATTATATAGACTCTAGCATTAAAACAGTGTTCTCCTGAACCGGAGCACCTCTTCCTGTCCCTGCTGAAAGCAAGCAACAGAAAGACTTCTAACCACTTCCCAACCTGTATGAAAGTTAGATTTCTATATGCTGTACAGTAGCTATGTTACCCAGTTATGTATCTATAGCAATGTATATTCACCTCTAAATACAGAGTGGAGACTTGACCTAGTCCAATTTCCAAGCTCTAACATCTCATCTCCATCCTACCTTCCTCCACGCCAGGCAATTTTCACAGGTATCCCAGCACAGAAGCCCGTGGCTGCCAGTGGCTTGAATGTCTTTGAGATCAAGATCTCAGTACCCTCCTCTCTACAGAAATGTGCACCCTCCTTCATTCCTAATCTCATGAGCCTGGAGTACTTGGGAGTAGCATCATCTTCTGAGTAGGGGTGCAATGCTCCTATATGTGGGACGAAATTCTAGGCACCGTGTAATTTGGAATTCTTCCTCCTGTGTACTGGATTAATATAGAGAGATTTAGCCCATCTAGGGCTAATTTTGACCTCATATGGAATCTGTCCACGCAGGGTGTCTTCCCCTACACAGAGGATGTAACCAGCTTCTTGCTGCACACAGCAGGAATGCAGGTCCTGGCAACATGGTCCTACACTAATTGTTCTGCTCTTTTTCTGAGACGTCTGACTCCGTGCAGCAAACTGTCCCCAATACTGTGTGAACCTGGCTCTGTGCAGCAGGGCAGTGCTCCTGCAAGGCTGAATGGTCTCTGTTCATCAGAAGAGTTTATTATGTGAGGGGAGTGAATGCCTAATCTAGCAAACTGGCTTTCAGTTACTTGGGAACAACACAGAGATCCTAGAGACAGGGTCTTGCTGATCCTCTGCTGCAGTGCTCCGGTGCCCCACAGAATCATGCCCCTAAGAGTCACACAGAGTGATTAATACAATTCAGACTACTCTTCCCCACTTACCCTACCCAGTCTCATCATGAAAACTGCCCATATAGCTGGAAATGTTCTCCATATATCTAGAAAACAAAGTTCTTGAGCAGACCAGACATCCAGTGCTACCACAGTGAATTCTTCTGCCCAGGCTGGCCTGTGTAAGTGCTTATACCTGCAGATATGTTTACCTTCCCCATCAGCACCTGGCTCTGTGCAGGTCAGCACAGTCAGAGATTCTGCAGGAAAATCGGAGGTCCCAGATAAACAGGGATCCCAGATAATGATTCTGTTCCCACATCCGATTCCAGTTTGTGACCCCTTTTGCTTTGTGCAGGAGCTTCCAGGTCAGGAGGTAGGAACACAGCTGGAGATACTGAAAGCAGGCACAGCAGCTGGAGAGTGTGGAGGTAGCCAGACCCAGACAAGACACCAGGACAAGATAATTCATTGCAAGTTATCAGTAATGTCAGGCCACATGGGTTCTTCATGGGCTTTCTTGGGAGTAGGAGTGGAGGCAGACATAATTACTGCTCCCTGGAACTTGCCTGGAATGGGCATCAAGAGATATCTTCAGTGGGAAGGGAGGAACAAGAACAGGGGAGAGGAGAGGAGGAGAAGAGGCAGCACTCTGTTCCAACTTAATCTTCTTGAGAAAAGTATAATGCCATACTAAATCCAGAATTCTTCCTTTTGGTAGAAGACGTATGTGAGGGAGGCAATGGGCTTGAGACAAAGAACTTCCCAGAGGTAGTTATAAATGATCTGTTGCCATCCAGGGACAATGAGGTTTGCCTTGGGTTCAGGACAGCTCATCTCCCAGTTCTGTCACTTCCCTGAGGCCAGCAGACACAAGGAGGAGACTGTGCTATCACACAACAGTGGCTCAGGAGAATCGGAGAGGATCAGGCTGACCAACTACATCCGAGCTCATACTCATGTCAGGCAAGAAATCTAGGGCAGGAGTCCTAGGGCATAAAGGTGAGATGAGATGCAGCTTAGGGCATCTATACCATTGGAGAGGACTATGTCCTGTCCCCATTTCTATGTCTCTCGAGGGGCAAAGCAAGAGAAGGTGCAGCACATTTATAAAGACCTCTGGGAAATGAGCATCTCACGGCCTGCCAGGCAGAGTGTGAGAGAAAAGAGGGGAGAATCCCATATCTTCAACAACAGACTATAAAGATGACAACAGCTACCATGACAGACTAGCAGAGAGGGTACTCTGTGCACTGCAGCACCTGAAGAAGAGGATGTAAGAGAAGGCATAGAAGCAAGGAAATGGTGGGGAAATCATGAACAAGAAGCACTTGTCTTGGACTGTAGGTAGTGGATGATGACTTCTCTTCTCTCTCTTCCTTTTCCTCTCCTCCTGTGGGTAGCTCACAGAGCATCAGGCCTGCGCTGCTGCTCCAGGAGCTGTCTGCAAGGGAGAGGCAGGGGCTGCCCGGATCGGCGGAGACGTCGAGGAGGAAGGCCAGCCAGCTGGCGGCAGATCTCATCTGAAGACAAGCAGACACACACAGGCTGACAGATAATCAAAGCTTCCTTTGAATTCTTCACCAGCAGAACAGTTAGAGGTACATCCTTCACTGCATCTACAGAAACTGTTGAAACTGCTGAATCCTCTTATACATGAGGCAAGCAAAGCAAGTCCTTAGGCTTTCATGCATTTCCTTCTGGCTTTATGCATGTACATTACATATTAAAACCACTTGTATTTTGCTGCATGCATAAAAAATCTAGATTGGATCCAGCTTCTATTCATGAACAGAAATACCGAGATATACTCTTTAACCTCAAAGGAGTACAACTTTGAGTAAGGGTGTGTCTGGGACTACTAGACCATGATCGAGATTGAGGAATAGAGAGCTATCATATTTATTGATAGTACAACATCTAGTTCCCAGTTTGTTTATCATGGCATGTATATTAGCCCCGAGACTGCATTGCTTTAGAACTCTTTCAAAGTCCAGGGAAGTTACTACGTGTGGGTTAGGGTCTAAGTCAACTAGTTAGCTTGGAGATGCTATCAGATGGCTGCAGCTATCCTTCTAGGCTAGCCTGTGATACCACTCACCTTGCATGACCTCGTTCTCCTTGCAGACAATGCGAGAGCATACCTCCTTGTTTATTATGTACATGCGACGCACACTGCGGGATCACCAGGATCAACAGCAGAAGGCCCAGGGACACAAAGAGACAAAAAAGGGGTACAGGGAATAAACATATATATTCACCAATAAGCAGGCAAATCCTAAGTTTTTATGATTACTTAGCCTAGAATAAGGCTGCTTAATAGCAAAGTAATCTTTGTAAAGACTTAATGAAAACTAGACTCATAGAATCATAGAAAGGCTTAGGTTGGAAGGGACCTTAGAGATCACCTAGTTCCAAACTCACTTCCACAGGGAGGGATGCCACCCATTGGATCAGGTTGCTCAAAGCCCTACATTGAACCTTGCCTTGAACACTCCCAAATATGGGCCATTGACAACTTCCTGGGCAAGCTGTGCCAGTGCCTCACCACCCTCTGAGTAAAGAATTTCTTCCTGACATCTAAATCTCTCCTCTTCCAGTTTAAAACCATTCCCCCTTGTCTTATCACTACTTGCCCATGTAAAAAGTTGCTCTCCCTCTTTTTTATAAGCCCTCTTTTGGTACTGGAGGCTGCAATGAATTCTCCCTGGAGCCTTTTCTTCTGCAACCCCAGCTCCAACTCAGCCTATCTTCATAGGAGATGTGCTCCATATCTCTGATCATTTTCATGGTCCTAGAGATGACCAAATACCTTAAAAATGGATTACAATATAGGGCACAGACTATAGTCATTGTGCTGTTTTAAATAATCACCGTAAAAGGACACTCTGAGGATAGGATTCATCTCACCAGTGGGTTCACAGAGAAAACATCTGATCTTCAAAGAGAACAATTGCTGAACAGGACATACCATTTCTGGGCTGTTTTTAGGGCTTTTCTTAGGGACTGCTGGTTTCTTACCTTGTAACACAGAGGTAGCTGATACACTGCTTTACTGGCTTGTGAACAGAGTACAAGCGCGTGCAAGGGAACTTTTCCTCACGACAATCTGGGAACACACACACAAACACGGAGGTGCAATCCAGCATCATGGCCAGGTGCACTCATTCTGGCACAGATATAACTTAACCACTAGGTACAGTCCTCCAGGCTTCTAGGGAAGGATCCCAGCCTCTATTGTCACTCTCATGTGAGAGATGGGGGTGGTTTCGAGACGAGGAAAATGGTACTGACATTTCTGATCCCCTTGCTTCATAAGACAGAAGGAAGGGAAAGTTGAGTGAAATGCAAGCCAAGCCCACTGGACACTCAGAATACAGAAGACACATGTTGTAAAGGGGACAGACACATATAAACAAAAAGTAAATTTTAGTTGCATATTTAAGACGTGTTTCTAATGGATGTGCAATTATCGCATTCCAGGACACAAATCTAGTTCCTTTATTTTCAGGACAATCAACCCTGTAGCTAACTACAATGGATTCTCTTGCACTTCATTCTGAAATGCCAGGTTTTGGCCACCAACACTGACATAATATTGACCCATTGTGTCTGGTCTGCTGATCTCCCTTCCCAGGCATGCCACCCAGGAGAAGGCTTCAGCTTCCACTACCATCATTCTCCAGTACTTCTAACTAAATGAAAAATTGAAAGCAATTTTCCAGCAGACAAAGTTTCATACCCAGCCAGAACCTGCTTGGAGAGGTAAAAGGGTGGGTGAAAGTGGGTCTGGGAAGTTTGCAGGCAGCAAACTTAAAACACACCTGATGAAGCCGTTGTCGTTTCGCTGTCAGACTGAACTAGAAGACAGAGAGTAGCAAAGTTAGTTACCATGATTCCTTCCTAGACATCAGCTTAATCAAAACAAATACCTGGAAAACTCTTTCAACAGCTCTCCATTGTAACTTCTAATGTAGAAAAAGGTTTCCTTGTTACTGACATGAAACCATAAGGTACAAATTCAGTGTGAGTCGAGTGCCAGCTATGCAGTCAGCAACACAAAAAATTTGCCTAAGCTTTCCCATAAAGCAGTACCACTACAGTTCAAAATTACACTGTAAGAACATTTTGACTTAAAAGATCAGGTAAATTTCTTTAGCTGCTGTAATTACCATTTATCTAGACAAGAGGGGAAGGAGTTTGTGACTGCCCTTCATAAGGAACAGTGACACCTTTAAGAAACAGCATCCCAAGACCACTGGCTCTTTAATGTCCATGACAAGGGGCCAAAAAGAGGTTGATTTGTTATTCCCTCTGATAAAGTAACCCACCTGTGCCACAGCAAACTAGTACATTTTATAATTTACCCAGTAACAAACTGGAGAGAAGTTCAGAAAACTGACTGCCAGGTGCAAGTTCATCTCAGCAGTGACAGAAGACTTTTACTTCTGCTCAGATGCCATAGTATCAGCCCAGAAGCATAGACAAAACATGTGTCTTAAAGAGAATGAATCCTTTGGGTGTGGGGCGTAGGGGCAGTCAGAGAAGGCAGGATTCCAAGTGTGCAAGGGACTGTGTGAGGAGAGGGAAGGAGGGTCCACAACATGTGGCTGAAATCTGAGAATAGACTCACCAGGAGGAAGAAGCACAGGTGGTATGACAGCTGCACCTGGAAAAAGAGATGTGCTGAAAGATCTTAATTTGAGCTTCCAGTCTCTTTCCTCCTGCCAGTGTTCTGCTGATAGCTCACCAATCCTGACCAGTAGCCATCTCACATCTGGTTCATAGACAATGCTGATTGTAGTGTTGTTATTATCTGATTTGTCAGAGTAACTGCAGGCTTTCCCTGCAAATATGCTGGGGGTGCTAGAGCTGATTGGATGCTGCAAAGCAAAGATGGGTCCCAATGGCACGTCCTTTGTGAAGAGTTTTGCTTGATCCCTCAATAGTAAGCCCAAGTCTGCTGTAAAGGCTTCACTTTTAGTCTTTTAACCTTTAGATGTAGGTCAATCACCACCAGTTTGGTCTGGACACTAGGTCCTATGTACCATCCTACAGACTGTCAGGCCTCATACACTGAACACAGTTGCTTTCACCTCCCATCCCAACCACGAAGATCATCTATCTTGTAGATACAATCTTGTGCTTCCACTTTTCTCTTTCGGTGTTGTCACCTGGCTGTCTGACCCACAACAAATACTGCAGCCAGTTGATGAGCAGAGTCGGGGCAGAGGACAAACTGTGGAGCTGATGTTCTAGAGAACAAGACACCACTCTCAGATGAGTTCCCCTACGCTCAGAGCACACTCCCCGGAAACAGCCATGCATAGCTGCCTCTCTTTGAACCATAGCATTGACCACATGTGTTGTCCCTCTCCCTGCCCTGCCTGGTCTTCACCACCTCAGAGGGATGTGTTTGAGAGACTTCTCCAGCAGAAAGAGAAACCATCCCCAAGGCCAGTAGTGCCAGATTTGAAATCAGAGTGGGGTTGGAAAAAGTGGGGAGGCTCCTTCTTGAGCCTCTCTTTTCCTTCATTGCCCATTCATTGTTGCAATTGCCTACACTCCCACCAGCTCTGTGTCCTTCTCCTGAGGCTGTCTCCACTCTCTAAGGAAATACACCGTGTGCTCTAACTGCTCATCTTCCAAGTCCTCCATCTACCCTTCCCTTCACAGACATTTTGCTGCCCCCTGTGACACAGCCACAGGCACGGTGGGAAAGACACTACTGAAAGAACAGAATCTCCACTTCCCCACCCCAGCAATGCTCAGGGCTTGCTTTACTACTTTCAGGGTTTTTTTTGGCACCTGTGTCTCCTGAGCACTGAAGCACATCTGCTACCTGTCAGCAGACACACACACACAACCTGTGTTCCAGTTTGAACCTGTCCAATTTCTCACCCTCATCATTTAGTCTCTCTGTTCCTGCCACCTTCTCTGGAAGCCAAGGATGTGTGTGCTTTGAATTTCATGGCTTCCTGCAGTGAAAACATCTTCAGGGAGCCCTAGTACACCAGATGAGATTGGCATTTCCTTGGAGAACAGACCATTAAGTCACCCTAAATTCATCTCCCTTTGTGGAGCACAGGAAGGACTCCCAGACAGCCATAAATGCTGGAAGAACGCTGCTATGTGTCAAAAGTGGGAAGAGGAGTTTCTGGGCATAATGGGCAATTTCTGGGTCTGTGTAGGCAGGACTAGCGAAAAGGGAAAAAGAAGCATGAAGATGCCAAGAGATGGGAGCTTACCAGAGCTGCTGTCGGGGGTAACTCCACCTGGAAAAGAGAATGTCCTTGAAAAAGCTTGTCTTTACTTCATGGTCCCTTACACAGCTAGCCAGAGCCAGCTTGAATACCTCTGCTGCCATCACAGGCTCATGAGACAGTGGGATCCAACCCAGCAAATACATAATCAAACACGGTACCCCCAACCCGCCCGTATCCACTCCCTTTTCTGGTGACTGGCCTGGGACCAAATGTTTTAGTGCACATGTTCTATCAACCCTTAGTGAATTCTGGATATTCTGCATATTCTGACTTCTCAGATATGGCCACTGTTGGCATCTTGATGGGAAAGAAAGTCTTCTGAAATGAAGGTCCTGAGGGCTCTTGCAGCACTAGGACAGACAGCTGAGGCACTCATTGGCAGAGAAGGAGGGAGGCAACTCCAAGACCTAGTTTGACTGCAGAAATTCATCATTGGATGACTTTCTTTGAAAAGCAACTGATGGCAAAGCTGGGGTAGCGATGGAGAGGTAAAGCATAAAGGAAAGGATGCTTGGAGGACATGTGTTGGGCTGGCTTCTGAATAGTTTTCTGGGAAACCCCAGATATTACACATCACAGTATCATAGCTGGGAGATATCTGAAAGCTTAGCCAGGGGCTTCAGGTTTGAAGAAAAGGCAAGCCCTTGTGGTCCTTTTGGATGCTGAAGCATGATGCAAATGTACACTCATTTTATCTTACCATGTCACAGAAATTGATTAAGATCCAGGGGGACAAAGCAAACAAAACCAAAACAAAAACAGAGCCAGTAAGAAGACCAGTCAATATCCTTTCCCAGTGGCCTCACCATGCTGCTAGTGCACCATATTCCCTAGGATTTTTCTGAGCAGTAGTAGACTTCCCCAAGCATATCACGGTTGAAGACTTACCAGCTTTTGTGGGTCTCCCACAACCCTTGACTGTGAACATAGCTCCATACCCTTCAGCTAAGTGTTCAGGACCCCTACCCTAGAGAATTGTTTGTAAAGAGCACGTAACACTTAGCAGGTTGTCTTGGAGAGCTTGTTTAATCTTCACTGGAAGGTAAGCTCACAATGTCAGAGGCCAGGGAACAAAGAACAGTATTTTCTAATAAACAGGCTGTAACTCCACAGGACAGCTGGGTCACAGGGGCAAAATGCAGCACATTAACACGTCTGTAATACCCACCAGTTACACTTTCCGGTTCTTGCCCATTGACCATCCATGGAAACCAGTCTGCAAGAGAAGGAGAGGGGAGTGAAGAAAGACAGATTTTTACAGTCTGCAGGCTTTGTGAAATTTTAATGCTTATCTATCCAGGAGACACCACTGCCCTCTGCTGAAGGGAGAAATGCTCTCCACCTCAGCCTCCAGTGCTGCTGGCTGCGTTTGCTGTTTAAAGGGTTGTGGATACAGTGGGTCCTGATCCCATCCCTGCTGCTTCCATGGCTAGGCACTGGGACTAGTTAGTAAATACCTCCAGATCTGCTACCAGACTTTGCCCTTCTGAAGCCTCTTTTGATGCATTTTGAAAAAAAAGAAATCCATGTGGCCTTTCTGCTCTGGAGGCTGAGCAAAATCCCTATCTCTATTTTATAAAAGAGGAAACTGAGTAATGGAAATTACTCACTTAGGGTCATGGATTGAGTCACTGGTACAGTAAAAAGCAAACTGCAGGTTTTGTAGCTCCTTAGGCAAATCATCCAGCCTGGGTATGGAGCACAGAGCAGATAATCTTTCCTCTCTCAGCCCCTGGGTGAACTGGAGAAGGGGAACGATGAAGGCTTGGCTGTGCATGCTACGTGGAAGAGAAGAAATTGAAGCTGGGCTAGACTGTTTGTTTGTTCAAATATAGAGGGTGACAGAGCTGTTTCCTTACAGCAGCCAGGAATAGGAAAATATTTCCTGCTAGCCACAGACGAGGGAAATGTCTGCATAACTGGGGTGGGATGAAGGAAGGAGTTGGCAGGAAAAAGCCAGTGATCTGGGGCACTGCAGGGATGTGTGCAGCCCAAAAATCAGTACATCCCGCTAGGTCTTGTGAACTCAGCCTGTAGCTTTCTGCTCTTAAAGGGAGCACTGTGTGGGTAAAAACTATCAGGTCTGGAGTTTTTGTCATAGTTCTTCCACATTCCAAGGGCAGTTACTTGCAGGCCGCAGAGGGTCTCTTGGGACCCTACATAATCCTGCTCCACAGCATTACAGGAGTTGCTGGACCCTGATACTCTGTTCCCCACCCAGCTGCCAGCAAGGGCTCAGCTGCTGGCAATTTACCCAGGGTGAGCCAGACATGTATAATAACTTAAGTACACAATTTAATACAACTTTCCCTGTTCTGGCTAATCTCTTAACTGTAACAAGTAGAGAAGAAAATGGTGTTGAGCACTTTCTCATTTGTTCCTCATGCAAAAGGAAGGATGCAAATTCTGAAACCATTGCAGAAGCCAGAAGTGCTGGATTTGAAGAGATGTAGAAAAGACAGGGAGGCTCCTCCCTCTTTTCTAACACTGAAAAGTCAGCTATTACGAATTTTGTTTTCCCCTAGAGGTTGAATAGAAAACCAGTCCAATTCTAAAACAAAAGGACATAAGTGAAGTGAAATCTCTGCATACCAGGCAAGGACACAAAATGGGTGATTTTCTTATCCCACCTTCAATCACTTCAATTTATATTTACTATGGTACCCAATAAATAAGCCTTATAAACAGTTGGACTTTCTTATCCAAGTTGCAGCAAATTCATCCTTGAGGTCTAGAACTGCAACTCTAACTCACCAAATCTGTAGCTTACCCAAAATCAAAAGAAACAATGAGAGACCAGCTGGTGATTCCTATTATTTCCCAAGTTAAACAAACAAACAAACAAACCCAAAGAGAAGTGCTAAAACAAAATACACAAAAGTATGAAATATTCCTTTCAGGCTTCCTTTATGCATAATAAAAACCTCAGCCTTTTTTTCCCCCTCTTTCAAACCATAGTCCACCTATAAGCTCATCTCTTAGATGCCTCACCTCCCTGCTTCTCAGTCAGAAACATGACATCGTCTACTGTGCATCTTTACAGGAAAATATGCTATTTGAAGCAGAATCAGGCTTCAACATGAGGGGAGGACCAAGGAGAGTATTGGAATTACCTGATTTGAAAGTGATGGGTAGTCATCTCTCTCCTACATACAGTCTTTCTTGGACGAAGCTTTGTCCATTCCTGAAATTAATCTTCTTTCACTACCTGTCCTGAGTCTCCTGACTATAATGTCTGATGCTGCCTTCTTGTTTCGTTTTTTTGTTGTGCTTTTATTTTGAAGAACAAATTTTATCTGAATTTTTGCCAAAGTATCTCCACAAGAACAGTCATGGAGAGACAAAACAGAATAACAACAAGCACCACCACCAAAAGCAGAGAATGGTCTGAACTACAGGGGTGAAGTCTCTCAAAACAGCTGTACAAATACTACAAAACCTCCCAGCAGTTGAGTGGCTTGAAATGAGGTCACTCCAGCAGGAACTGCTAGTGACAGCAAATGTGTCACAACTATGACAGAATAAATTTTGCAGAGCACTGGGAAATGCCCTGCAGATCATGCATACACAGGTGGTACAGCAGTAAGCACAAAGCACACCTAACCCTCTCTCCCAGCTTGAACTGGATATTTTGCTTACTATAACGTACCTCAGTAGAAGCTGTGGATCTGTCTCTTGTGACTCCTAGTACTTACTGGAGAGTGTCACAGATGGCAAAACATTTCCAGTTTCTAATTTTTTCCTTACAATCCTATATCCAACTTGCCTCTCCTGTTCAGTCCTTCCCCCTTCACTACCCCTCTACATATCTCTGTCTTTGTCCTTAGGTCATTGCACATTATTCTGTGTAGGAAACTCCATGGGGCCCAGATGGGGAAGAAATCCTCCCCCTGGGCATAAGGACTCACCAGCTGGGGACAAGAAGAGTGTTAAGAGACAAAACAGTATACAGGTTCCAGAAGTCTTCATCCCTGTGGAGTGGAGGAGAGAACAGAGGAAAGCTAAGGCAGAAACTGGTATACCCTCCCCTATATCTCAGAAACTTTGCTAGTTGTCCCCATTTTCCTCTCAAGACCATTTGGTCTTCCCAGCCTCCCTCCTATTTCCCTCCGCATGTGGCCAGTTTTCCAGGTATTTCTGAAACATTCTGGACTGAACTTGTAACACCACCTGCTCTGTTCCTCTTTTCATCTCCCTTCTCCAGCCCCCGTCTCTTTTCCCATCCAGGTGGCCAAGCCCTGCCCCACACACACCTTCAGCATGCAAAGAAAAGTTTCCCCCACGTTATCTCCCTCCATTTTCTTCTACTTTTCAATTATTTTGAGGAGCACTGAGAGAAAAGACAGGGTCCCCATCACTTACTGCAGCCCTCAGCTTCCACTCCCTTCAGCAGCAGACGCTCTGTTTTTCCCCTTCGGTGCCCCCCCACTTTGGCTATTGGATAAATCACATGCAGCCGCACCCAGAACACGTTCTCCTTTTGGTTGTCTTCAAAATACAATTTCTGGGAAAAGGAAAAAAAAAAAAAAAAAGAAAAAACCCCAAGAAGCCAGCGAGATTGAGGGATATGGTATCATCATGCATGTGGAATGAGGGGGGGAGCGAGGAGCAGCCCACACCCTCATTCCAGAGTTTATTGTCCTCCGAAGGGGCTCCTCCCATTCCCCCAGGATGGCCCAGCACCAGGGATGGATTCTTGGGTCTGCTTTGCACACTGGTGTCCCGTTTCGTCCTTCCCTTCTATGCAGCTTCTCCTCAAGCCGCTACCTCTAGCCACGTTTCCCGAGTCAGCTGCTGCCTCTCCCCACCCCAGTCCTTCGGTCCTCTTCCCTGTTTCCCTGCCTGCCTGTGGTAGCACAGGGACACTGCGGAGCCCGCATCCCGCTCTCCCGCAGGACCCGCCCGGATGCTGCCCGCGGCTCTCCGCCCAGCGGGACCGAGCAGGGCCGGCGGCGGGGCCGGGGCCGGCGGCCAGACGGGCTGGCAGGAGGACATCGGCGGGCAGCGACAGCGGTGACATCACCCCGCTGCCCCGCTGGCGCTTCCCGGGGGGATGGAGGGACGGGGCTTCCCGCTGGACCAGGCTCGGGGCGGGCAGGGAGCACGGGGAACGGGAACAGGTACCGGCCACGGGGCCCGTCCTGCAGCGCCGCTGCCGTTCTGGCCTGAGAAAGGCAGGGAATAAAAAAAAAAAAAAAAAAAAAAAAAAAAAAAAAAAAAAAAAAAAAAGTTAAAAAGTAGGAAAATGAGAGAGACACAAGCTGAGAAGGAAGACGACGACGAATGAGACGTGACCTTCACTGCCATCCTCCTGACTCCCCTGTGCCTCCAAGCACGGTGCATTTTATGATAGAGGGAGGTGCAAGCTCCTAAATAGCCACCGGAATAACCACTCTCCTCTGACCCTTCCTCCAACAGCCAGTGGATCTGACCCCCTCTTGTTGCTTTCACTGACTTCCCTTTACTGCTTCTGTAACAACTCCGCTGGGTTTGAGGAGGCACTGGATGAGCTTCAAGACACAATCCGAGTCCTGAAGCCAAGGAGAAAGCTAGGAAATCACCCCAGCTCCCTACCTCATACAGCAATGGAAGACAGAAACCTTGTAGGGGAAAGCTGTGTCCCCTAAGGCTCATCCCGGTAGCTTGGTAACCCTCATTTTTTCTTAACTAATTGCAAACTAAAAATAAAATTCTATAGTGCCTTATACACAGTTAGTAAAGGAAATGCTCACTATGTCCTCACTGCCACACGAGACCCATGTGGCCTGCACGTCACACAACTGAAGGCACCACTTCTTACCTGAGAGTGGCTGAGCATCGGGTGCAGCAGTGCTCAAGAGGAAAACGACTGCTCCTTCTTATTTGTGGCCCTTCCTCGACTCCTGGAGGATGCCCCAGTGGTGGACCATACCAGAAGAGGTGCAGAAGGGGTGGGGAAAGCTAAGCATTTCCCTGCTGACCAGGGCAGCCCTTTGAACCCAAACACCATTACTCAGTTTCACTGGCGCAAGACACCACCATTCCCACTTTCGGGGACCAGCTCAAACTGAGTCCACTGGAAATGCTCAACAGGTCATTAAACAACCAAAAGAATGTGATGGAACTTATAACCACACCTCAGTTCGAGGTATCCTCTCAGATCCTTGGCTTTTTCTGGAAGTCCACATAGCAGCATGTTTGGACAATTTTTCACACACCTTGGTTTGGTTATTGTTTTTCTATGCTCCTCTATGTTGTCATTTGAGCCTGTTACTGCTTAACTGAATAACTAAAACATCCTGAAGACCTTGTGAGTTTTAAGCACATTTATTTGGAAATTTTCATTGATTCCAAACATTTTGGTCTACCAATGTGTTGATGTACCACCATCTCCCACAGAGCACATGATCCACAGACAGTACTGGGTGAAGTTTCTGCTGATTGCTTTTGAGCTTTAAATTTTTCTTTCAAACTGGAAGACATTCTCCCCCAGCTGCTGGGTGAGGGCAGAACCCCTCCATTTGGAGAGCTTGGTGGGGATGGGGGCGATGGTGCTGGTGATAGAACTGCTGGCTGGGAAGCTGTTCAGTATTTTACATACCAGACGAGCCGCAGAGAAAGAGCTGGAGGAGTCCTTCTGCTCTTGCTCGCGGTGGACACCGGAGGGAGCCGCAGCACACCGGCATGCGAACGCCCCTTCTTCCTGCTGCAGGCCAAGCACATTCTCCAAGAGATGTGGCTCTGCATCTGCAGGCCTTCATCTGGTATGAAGGATCTCCTCTTAGCTCTCCTGTTTTTCTGTCTACTGGATCAGCAACTGTTTAACCTGTTTTTTTGTGATAGAAAATAATCTTGATTTCCTCCCACCCCCCCTCCTTGACCCATGATATCGACAAAGACTGCTGGACACCCTTAATGGCTGGGAGATACGAATAATTAACATCCTTCTGCACGTTCCCTTCTCACTCATGTTGCTGTTTCCTGCTTTGCATGCTGCTGACCTCCATCACAGGGTATTGGGGGACATCTACAGCTGATGACTCAAGGTAAAGCACTCTTTCTTCTAAAGGTTCAGGTATCAGTGCCACAGTATGGTGTGAAGACCTGCAGTAAATGGCATGGGTGACTCATAAAGGAAACACTTCCATACATATATTCCTTCAAGTGCTGAGCCCAGTTCCTGTAGGTGTTTACCTAAGATCAGAAGCAGGGACAGTGGTTCAGCAAAAACTTATCTTCCTTTCCAGTTGGTACTGATCCCATTATGTTATCTGGGACACTGTAGTGATGGTAGCATATTCTGGATGAGATACAAAATCAGCCTTCCTGGAAATTAAAATCTCCTGGTGCATTTCACCCTGGAGACTACTCTGTCTAAACAGACAGTTAAGAGATCCCGGGACATGCTATTTGCCAAGGTCTTGGAGACCTTTACCTCTTGTCTTTGCTTCCCTGGCCTTCACATATCCTCATGGTAACAGGGCATTAAGTTTCATTTGAGTGATAAGAAATTAATGAACTGCTGTGAGATCTGTGAATGCATCATGTCAATAATGCAGCTCTAGTAGTCATGTGAATTGGGGCTGAAAAGAATTTTCTTGGGATCCCACTGCTGATGGGCTCCTTTAATACCTGAGGTCTGACACCATCCTGCAGTTGCTCCACTGGTGTTGCTGAGGCCGTCAGTGGGAAGGGACATGAGTTAAAGGCCTGATCCATCTAGCCCCAATTTTGGGAGCTTCACATCTTCATCCCATTGTAGAAGAGTGAACACTGCAAAGTACAGGAGCCTAGACATATTTTGTCTCTTTTTTACTCATAGTCATGCTTTCTGTTTTCCCATCTACAAAATAAGGAATACTTCACCCTTTTATATCCAAATCAACAAGGCAGTGCTTAGAGGGCAGGCAGTCTTGCAGTCACAAAATACACTATGGTAGTCTATGAAACTCTAATTAATACCAGCTCAGCTCCTTCAAATCAGTTCAGCATTGTGAAGAACTGAGCACAAGAAGAGGAAATCAGTGAGCTCCTTGCTCTTTGGTTGGTGATTCGGCCATGTGCTTCAGGCTTCTCATGGCCGAGGTGGTTATGGTGAGCTGTCAGAGCCTCCCTTCTTCACTTATTGCACTTTGGGGTTTCCTTCTTTGCTCTTTCTGTAGTTCTTACTATCACAAACATCCTTCATTTCTGATCCTTTGTACTGTCCCAGGGTCAATTCTTCCTGGCTGTTTCACCTCTTCCGCCACACTCCCCTTTCTCCAAGGAGCTGAGGTCAAATATGGCTTTTCTCAAGGAACGTTTTCCAAAACTGTTCTCTCAGGAGGTGCATAACACTTTAAGCTTAACAAATATACAAATTCCTCCTGCAAGCTCAGTCATGTGTGTCCATACAGACTCTGGAGCACAGAGTAACATCATATTTAATTCAACTGGTGCAATTTTACATACAGATGAGGCTGCAGACACAAGTAAAACACCAGCAAGGATATGATGGATTCCTCCTCCCCTTCTCCCATCTCTTCTGGACATCACAAACCCTGGAGCAAAGCCAGCAGGATTAATCCTCCTGTTGCAGCACAGCAATCATGCACTGGAACAGTAACCAGAGCTGGCTTAAACGAGTCACTGCTGGGAAGCAGAGCTGTGTCTTACACCTACACGGAGAGGTTCACAGAGCTTGATCCGGCACAGATCAAGTCACAGTTGAGCTTTCCAAACAATACAGTATCTGTCTTACTTGAAGTCCAGCCTCTTGTACCATTTTATTGTCTTTTAGTGGTCCTCCATGGTAGAACAGATTTTAGTGGCTTTTTCTACCCCAACAGTCTAAAGCCAGCAAAATAATATTAATTGTATTTAAAAATAGGATACCTTGTAAGCTTTTAAACATCCTTGGTGAAGGGGGCAAAAGTGTCAACTTTAAAAGCCACTTGCTTTAAATTCTGTAACATTTATGAAAGATCTGTTGTCAAAGCCTTTTTTTAAACTGGCCACATGGAAAATATGCAAACTGTTGAAGTCCTTCTCAGTGTCAGCATTGACAGCACTCACCCTGCTTCTGATAGGATTTAAGAAAGGAGAACAAATTGTACTGAGTAGAAGAAATGCAAATGATGTTAGCAGAGAGATTGATAAGAGTTTATGTTGTGGGGAAATTAGGAAGCACCACTTTCAGGTTTGCATCCCTCCATTTCCTATACCTTCACAGGGACTGTAAAGTCTGACTTAAATATTCATTTGTGCTTTATTCTACAGTTGACATTACAGGAGTCTGAACAAAGATTTTGGGCATTACTGCAACCACATTGATATAAACCACTGTGTCTCCTGTAAGTGCTGCTGACTTCAGCCAGGTCACCTGAATTTTCTTGTGACCTTCCCCATGTGTAGCCACTACTCTAACTTGAAGGCAGACTGAATCCAAGGTGAGCAATGTTAATGAAAATCTGTCCTAACGTGAAATGTGTACAGGTAAAGGGCCTGCACTGCTTTAGCTCACCTCAGCTTTAAAGAGATGAAAACAGCAACAAATGTGGACCATTCTGTATCAACCTCAATAGCACCTTCACAAGACGCCTGTAAAAGGGCAACACTGGTAGCTGAAAAATCTAATTTGGTACTATTCTAATAATTTCTTGCCTCTGTCCATCAATGCAGCTGCCCTGATACGTATCTTTTTATGAAAAAAAAAAGCAAAACTTCAACTATTTACCCATTATGTTCTTTTTCTTAGAATAAAAAATAACCACTGGAATTTTATTTGCATGGAGCTCTATAGAATATTTGCTTTCAAATCAAAGACCACTGTGTTTGCTTGTTAAAATATCTAAATGTTATGTGATCATATCAATCTATCTTCTTTAGCAAGGCTCCTCTGGCTATTTATTGTACACTCCTTGAGTTTTCTTGCCATTTCTGGCCATCTCAGGTTTCCCTCCAATTTCATTCTTGGGGGTTTTTTTGCTACGTTTTCTTTTTCCTGCATCTAGTGTTTTTTCTTCCTCTACTTCTGCATTTATTCCTCTGTTTCTTTATGTGCCTTTTTGTTTCTTTCTTTCTCTACTTTTTCTTCTTTTTTCCTCCCCCCAGTGCTCAGTCTCCCGGTTTTCCTATCTGAACAAGCTTTTCTGACTCTGGCGTTCTCTCTGTCTCCTTGGTTTCCTTTCAGTCGCCCTCACTGGAATGTTGGCAGAAACATATTTTTCTTTGAAAACAAAGAGACTAAATAAGTAAATGAATAAATAAAATAGCTGGAAGCAGATGGGAGGTCTCAATTCCAGAAGGGTCTGTATTCTGCGAGCTTTTCTCACTTCCTAGCAAAGGGAGATAGTTGCACTCCCTGCCCACCCACCCCCAGCCTCACAGAGAGCCAGGCTTCCTCCTCCCCTGGCGTGAGGACCTTGCTGGGAGTGATGGATTGCACTGCAGTGAGGGCTGGGAAGCACTGCGGTGAGAGGAGGGGGAGGGATGAGGAAGGAAGGGAAGGAGAGAAGGAGGGAAGGAGGGAAGGAGGGAGGAGACACGCTGCCAGCGTCAGGCCGGGAAGGATGTAACGGGGTTGATGAAGAGAGAGGATGGGGAGGGCATGGCTGGGAGAGCGTGCGTTTCTGCGGGCAGCATGGCTCCGATCACACTGGTGAGCCCAGGAATGCTGGAGGCACCAGGCAGCGGGGGCAAGGCTGGCACTGGGCAGCGGGGGAGACGGGCGGGGAAAATGGAAACGACATAGGGAAAGGGAGGAGGAGAGAAAGCCAGAGCTAGAGAAAATAAGGCTTTGGTTGTACAGCAACGACAAAAGGACACAACTCTGGCAATCTGAATTTCTTTGGAGCCGTAACAGAGGAGGCAGTGTTGATGTAGAAACACTCAAAAGGTCAAACAAAGCATGCTGCAAACTGTACTGAAATGAGCTTTCACTGCACTCCGAAGGGTGATAACAGGATGACCTCTGGGAAGTAGCGAGGTACATCTGTGCTGCCGAAGCTACTGGTGATGGAGCTTGCAGCATCTGGCTGCAGCAGCTTCATTGCCCTGTGGATTTTGGCAAGGGGGATGCGTCCTTTTGCCTGGGCACTGTGAGGAATGCAGATGACCTCCTCCCCACTGAACCAATTGCAAGTGCTCAAACATCAGTTGCCATTGTTTGTTGCCTTTCACGCTTTTCTTTCTTTTTTTTTTTTTAATATACATTTCTCCATCTGTTCCTCATTCATTGCCCAGATTTTTTCTCCATCTCTCCGTTTCCAGCTTTACTTTCATCCCTCCCTTCCTCTCCCTCTCCCGTTTCGTGGACCTCCCGCTGCCCACTCCCAGGCGCGGCGCTGGGATGGGGCTCGGCGGGCGCCCGGCGGCGGGAGCCGGGGGCGCGGGGCTGGGGGAGGATGGGGAGCGGGGCGGGCGTGCTGGCAGCCACGCGAGCAGCCCGCAGGACGCTGTCCCGCCCCTGCAACTTCGCGGAGAGACCCTCCCCCCCTCCCGCCATCCACTCATCCCCCTCTGGCTATAGCTGGCTCTCCGCCCCCCATCGCAGTGCACCAGCTGCGGTTTCCAGCTACACTGACCTAGTTCTGGCCTCCCTGCGAGGCACCTCTGTCCCCCTCCTCCCTTAGCACCTGGCGCAGGAGAAAGGAAGGGGAAGGGTCCCCTGGCACCGCAAGGAGCCTCCTGAACACTGCTCCCATCATGGCGCCGGACCCTGCGAGGGAAGACCAGAACTGGAGATGCAGGCGCCCGCCCCCCTAATCAGCTCCATCGGCTCAAGGCAGGCAAGCGGAGCTGGGTGTGTAAGCACCTTTGCTAGCTGCGAGAGGGGGCATCAGTTAGACGAAGAAAAATGAAGAAACCGCTCCCCACGAATGAAAGAAAAAAACCCCAGATTGCGAGCTCTCATCAGATCTGGTGACAGAACTGCCGGACACAAGAGGAAAACACTAACACGACTGGGATAAACTCGAGGACATTTAACCTGCTGCCTGAAGCTCTTTAGCTCGGAGGGCAGATGTTTATCAGACTTAATGCAGCAAAGTGCCTGCGAGGTATAGCCACCCTGTGGCTGCATCAGATCCTTCCCAACAGGCACTGAAATCCAAAGTCATCACTGCAACAGCATTCATCAAAAGACAATGGAGAAGGAGACAGAAAAGGGCAAAACAGGAGTCAAAAAGAGGTAAAGGAGCAGGAAACAAAGAAGGGAGGCAGGAACTTTTTCAAGATGGTGAAGGAAAAATGCAGGCAGAAAAACAGCTGGAGAAGGGGCCAGGCAGACGACAGGGAGTGGGAGAAGAGATACAGAGAAAATGAAGTGTTTTCCGTTCAAATAAGTGTTTCCATTGAAAGCACATTCATCCTTCTGTCCAGCTCTTCAGTACTGTTCTGATTCCCTGCAGCAGACCTGCAACTCGGGAGAAATGCACTCCTGTCTTGTGGAACTGGGAGCTGCTGGTTATATACCAGTCTTTGAAACTTACCAGCTGCTATTCATCCATCCCTTTGTTTCTGTCTGCAACTCTGCCCGCCTGGGCTTCTTTGTGTTTCTCAGTCCTCAAACTGTGCCCAGAATAAGGATAACAGAAGCCTCTGACCTTCTCCAAAGTTACCTATTCAATGAGATGCATGCACTCCTCCCTTATATCCCCAAACGGTTGCTGTCTGGCAGGAAAGGTCTATCAATGCCCCTGCAAGCCCTTTTCTTCTGTCAGGATTGTACCCTGAGCCTAAGCCTCGTCTCAAATGCTGGGTAGAAGGGAGTTCCCATTCCTTCTATTCCACCACCTGCACACGCCACTGTTATTTTGGCCCAGCATTTACAGCAAAATAATTATTTCCCCCGCAGTAGCCTACGAAAAGCATACGCCTAGCATACGAAAAGGGCAGTCGCGCCCTCCCCTTGCCAGCGCGTTCGGCACTGGCCGCCCCTCCAGCCCAGGACCGTTCTCCATCCCAGCAGGGATTCAGAGCTCCCTGCCCTGCCCGGCGCTACACGGACAGCATCACCCGCGCCTCCCCAGCCCCTCTGCCTCCACGCCGCTCCTCCGCCTCGGGGCACTCCCGAGCCCGGCCCGCGCTGCCCCTGGCGGGACGGCGGCGCTGGCAGCCAGCCCGGCGGCAGAGACCTCGCCGTCGCCGCCAGTCGCAGCCGGCTGCCACAGGCAGGGCTGGGCGCCCCGGCACCGCCGCCACCGCTGCCGCCACCGCTGCCCGCAGCGCCCCGCCCGCCCCGCCCGCCCGCACACGGGCGAGGAGGATGCGGATGCGCGCTCCGGGTGCGGGCGGGCAGCGGAGGCGAGCCTGGGGCTGCACCCTCCCGCGCCGGACCCGCAGCCTCCCCGCCCCGACCTCTGCCGCCGCTCGGTGTGTCCGTGCCGGCAGCAGCGGAGGGCAGTCCCCAGCGGGCTGGTCCCCACCCGAACGCGGGAGCAGAGGAGCAGCCGGGCACTTGGTGCCAAGTGCAGCGGGCACGGAGCTGTACGTGGGGAGCAGGGCCGGCCCTGGCATGGGAAGCCCTTTTGTATAGGGCAAGAGACTGTGTTTATTCAGAGATGTCGGTGGGCTCGGTGTGATGAAGCACATGGAGCTGGGTGCATGGGCGACAGATCCACCTGCAAGCTGGGGTGTCACATTCTGGAGGGCATGGTGTGGGATTGAGTCTGTGAAACCTGGAACTTTCTGCAAACCCCCTTAGCCGGGAGTCCTTTGTGTTAGCAGTAGTATCTCCATTTTCTGCTATCTTACAGTAGTTTATTCAGAACAGGAATTAGTATAACAGCAGAACCAATGAGAAACTGAGGTTGCATGAAATTAAAGATGATTTTGCACCATGTGGCATAGTCCTCATTTTAAACGGTATGCAACAAGAATGATACGGCCATTTTCCTGTTGAAACACAGTTCAGAAGTTGTTTCCCTTGACTGGACCATCTGTGTTCATATGTGAACCCAAGCATTCATGTGTGAACACAGGGATTTACCTTGCCTTAAACATATTTTTTTTTTTTACTATTCAGTCATCCAAGCGGGAAGCAGAAACATTGCTATGAGACTTAGCTGACCAAATGAGTAACTACTGAAGGCACAGGGGAGCACACAGCACACAGGAAAATGAGTATAAATAATTAGGCTTAGCTACATTTGCAGGCTGGACTTTCCATCATTGCTCCATCACAAGGTCATACACCCAACCAGAGACAGTATATGAAGCTTTACAACGTGAATAATGGGATAATGTCCTGCAGACTTTGGCTTCAGGACTAAACAGCTGGTTTGCAGTTGTAGTGAACTCAGTGACAAAAGATGTCTCATGGAATCAACCGTGAAATCTGATTTTGCATACATTAAGGCTTTGGACCAGTCCTTACATTATGCATTACAGAGTCCATGGGAAAAATCTCAAAAGAAAGGTGCCAGGATTCGTTAGTGTTCAGAGGCGTCCATTCCTTGTTGATACTACAATTATAATTCTTCCCTAAAGGGTGAAGCTTGGTATTCTGGACCACTGACACTGAGGGCACTGTCCAATATTGTCTTGTGCTATCAAATAGCAAGAATTTTGTCCTGAGAAGAGATTGATGGATAACAGGAGAGACCCTGCCTCCAATGGCAAAAAAAAAAAAAAAGAAGAAAAAAGAAAAAAAAGTCTTGCCTAGTTCTTAGGAACTATAGCATCTACATGCAACTCAGTTGCAGTGACAGCTCTTTAAAATAAACTCAAAAGCTTCTGCAGCAGTAGGCACATCCTGGGTGGGCACATCCTGAGTAATAAATTGACCCTTTCTCCTGTTCTACCTTTCCAAGAAAGGGCAAAAGACTCTCACGACTCTTTCCAAACTCACTTAAGTTTCTAGATGATGGGAAATCATTCTAGAGATACAGGCTATCTAACCTGTGACATAGTTCAACATAGTACAATTCCAGCAGCTCAACAAACAGTAATAAAAAGGATACAAGGCTACATTTTGCATGTGAGAGAGTTATGAAGGTAAGTGGTAGTTGGCAAAAAAAATTGTTACTGATAATCATAAGACCCAGCTGAAGTATCCCAAATGGTTTGAGATCAAATATCTTGCTGTTACCATGACGAGTGTTTTTCCTGTACTTGTAGAATGACTTCCTCTCAGATGTCTTATAACCAAACATGCATTTGTATGGCCAAAAATCTACATTCCTGAATTCCCCAGCTGTGCAATTCTCCTCTTACCACAAACTGCTAACCGTGTTTGAGCAGCAGAGGCACCTGTCTTACCAATTGGCTGCTTATTGAAATCTAAAATAAAAATATTCTTCTCTTACTGTGTCACTGTAGTTTTATAAAATCCTAATGCAGACATTTTTCTTTTCTCTTTGCTTTATGCTGTCTTAAAAGCAGCATGCATGAATCCAGAAGAATTCTTATTCTGAAATACGTGTGCATGCTGGGCAATGTGCAGTTGTTGCACAATCTTCAGCAGAGCAGTGATACCACAGTAGCTCTTTGTTAGCAAATTCTCTGTGTCAACAATCCCTGTGCACCTCACAGCCTGAAACTGCAACTTTTGAAAGTGTGAACTTCATGCACATGGGAACTCTATTCTAGAAAGCTTCAGAGTGTAGTAATTCTGTCAAAGAAAGTAGTATTTTGCTACTGTCAAAACAACAAAAATACTATTGAGCATTTTGGTGTTCCTTATCTGTATCTGTTATCTATTACTAGTTTACCCTGCTGGTACTTGCCTACGATTGCCTCCTGCTCTCAAGCTGTACTTTCAAGTTGGCTTTTAAGTGAGTGATAGCATATTTTTCCCTATACTGCTGTACAGAGTCAGAAGAAAGAGAACCTTGAAAAGGGAACCTCGAATTTGGAAGTGGTCTCTGGTTTGCAGCCGTGAGAAGCCAGAAGTCTTGGCGAGCAACCCAAGCAGACAGAAGAGCATTGGATGATGTCTGGTAAGTAGGGATTTTGGCCTCTGACATCATCTGTGAGGTAGCCTTGCCTCAAACTCATTAAGCAAATAGATTTCCGAAGAGCTGCCTGAATCACACCTGAGGTTTGGGGAGTAGGACCGAGATGTTTGCAGAACAAAATGAACAAACTGTCCTATAGGTTAGAGAATGAAGATGGGTAGGACAGCATTGCTACATGCTGAAGAGGCAGAAGAAAGCAGGTTGAATGGAAACATTCATGGTAGGATGGGTGTTTGGGAATGACCAGTGGCTGTACCCATATTTGCAAAGCTGGGAGTGCAACACAGGTTATTGAGTGCAACACACATGTTGTTCTCCTGGTGTGCAGCATGTGTGTTGTGTCTAGAGGTTCTGAAAGTTGGGCAGAGAAATTCACACAGGAAAATGTGAAATATACAGCTGACACAATATAGTGAATGAAAAGGGTGTGGTACTGAGGAAACTGAGTAGGTGTACCACAGAAACTGATCAACAAGGTGTGTCAGTTGATAAAGGGGATGTGTCATATTTGTTTGCTGCCAGCAGTTATTATTTTGGAGAAGTGAGTGCAGTGAGGGATGGTGCAGCCCTGGCTGCACGCTGGGTATGTCAGGCACATGATGGTATATGGTGTGTGGCATGTGGGACATGTCACAGGACATAGGGAGACAGGACATAGGCTTAAGCTGTGCCAGGGGAGGTTTAGGTTGGACATTAGGAAGAATTTCTTCACTGAAAGAGTGATTAGTTTTTGGAAAGAGCTGCCCAGGCAGATGGTGGAGTCACCATCCCTGGAGTTGTTTAAGGAAAGGCTGGATGTGGCACTCAGTGCCATGGTCAATTGACATGGTGGTTTTCAATCACAGGTTGGACTTGGTGATCTCAGAGGTTTTTTCCAACCTAATTGATTCTGTGGTTCTGTCACATGAAGTACAAAGGTTCTGGCTTTGCACACCATGTGCCAACAGCAGCAGCACGGACAAGCACAACAGGTGTTGTATGTTTTGCTGCACTACCCGACAGCACAGCTACCTGGGCTGTGCTGGGACCGGTCACCTGTGGCACTGGCCTGGTGTCTGCACCCTGGAGTGGGCAGTCAGGGGTGGAAGGTGGGACTACAGGAGAAACTGGTTGGGCATGGCAGGACCTGGCTTGGGGTCTGCTATGGCAGTGGGGGCTGGACCGAAGCCTGGTCTGGGGCAGGGGAGAAGGGTGGGAGTGGGCATGAGGAAGAGCACTGTCCTCAGGTTGTAGGATGTGATCCTGCCCCTCTACTCAGCCTTAGTGAGGCTGCATATGCAGTGCAGTGTCCAGTCTGGGTTCCTCAATAAGGAGAGACATGAAGGTCCTGGAATGGGTCCAGTGGAGGGGAATGAGGATGACTGGGGGACTAGAGCATCTCTCTTACAAGCAAAGGCTGAGGGAGCTGGGCCTGTTCAGCCTCAAGAAGAGGCGAGGCCTCAGCAATGTCTATAAGCAGTGGAAGGGGGGATGCCAAGAGGATGGAGCCAGGCTCTGCTTGATGGTGCCAGCCATTAGGATATGAGGCAATGGGCAGAAACTGATGCACAGGAAATTCCACCTGAATATGAGGAATAGCTTCTTCACAGTGCAGGTGACCGAGCACTGGAACAGACTGCCCATAGAGGTTGTGGAGTCTCCCTCACTGGAGATATTTGAGAGCTGTCTGGAGACAGTCCTGTGCCATGTGCTCTGGGATGGCCGGCTGGAGCAGGGAGGTTGGACCAGATGACCGACTGTGGTCCCTTCCAGCCTGACCCATTCTGTGGGAGGCCTCAGCCGTTAGACAGGAGTGGCCTCAGCCCGCGGGTGGTGCCGCCGCTCACGAGCAGCAGTTCGGTCCCGTCCGATCCGGTCCGGTTCGGTCCGGTCCAGTTCGGCTCGGCTCGGTCCGGTTCGGCTCGGTCCAGTCCAGTTCAGCCCGGCCCGGTCCGGTCCGACGCATCCCAGCGCCGCCGCCCCCGCGCTCCCCCGCGCCCGCCCCGCGCGTGCCAGGCCGGGCCCGGCCGTTACGGCACCGCCGCCGCTTCGCTGTGAGGCGGCGGGAGCGAGCGCGGGAGGCGGCGGCGGGCGGGGGGCTCGGTGCAGGGAACAGCCGCGGCCTCCTCGCCTCAGCCGCGGGGAGGAGGGACACCGAGGAGGGGGGAAGGCGGGGGGTGGGGGGGGGGGGGGGACGAGCAGAGCGTCGCGTCGCGTCGCTCGCTTCCCTCTAGGACCGCGCCGCCGGCGGGGAGGAAGGGGCGCGTCTCCCCGGAGCCTTCGTCGCCCCGCGCCCTCTCTTCCCAGGCCCGGTGCCGGAGGGGGTGGGGGTGGGCGCCCCGCGGGTCCCCTCAGGCTCGGCGGTGCCCGGGGCGGGTGAGATGTCGGGCTGAGCGGGCGCGAGCCCGCGGGGGTGGGGTCCGCCGTGCCCGGGGAGGGGGCGGGCGGGGGGGTGGTTGGGACCGTCCCCTCACAGCCGTCCCGCCCCGCCGCGCTGCGCCCATGGTGATTGTGCTGCATCCCCCGCGCGCGGAGCGGGGCGAGCTGCCCGCGCCTCCCCGCCGCGCCCGCCGGGGCGCCCAGGTGGGTGGCGGAGGGGGAGCGGCTGCGGCGGCCGCTCGTTGTGCGCGGGGAGAGGGGCGGGAGGGGCGGGGGGGGGCGCGGCCCCGGTCCGGGACCCGCGTTCCGCGGACAGGTCGGTCGCGCTGCGAGCGCGGGGAGGGGGCCGCCGCCCCGCGGGCTCGCACGGCGGCCGCGTCCCCGCACAGGTCCGTGGTGATCGGCGGTGGCTGCGGGGGCTGATCTTCACGTGATGGAGCCAGGGGTGTGTGTGGCTGGCGTTGGGTCTGGCAGCAAGATCTTCCCAACTAGGTTTCCTCTCCCCTTTTGTTTTCCGGTGTTTAAAAAAGAGCTGGTGGCACATCGGTGACTTTACTGCCTGGGATCTTACCAGGGGCTCCGTTTTCCAAGTGTGCCACTCTTAATCTTGGATTGATTCCATCATTTAAGCAAGCATCCTCTAGACATGTTATTTTGGTTTGGGTTTTTTTGTTTTTTCTTTTTCTGGTCGCCGTTTATAAACCGCTGTTTATTTTCCGTGGTGGAGTGGCTTCTAATGCATAGGAATACATGCTCCTAATGCATAGGAATACACGCTTCTGAACTGAAACGTACTTTTCTCCAGTCTCATCTGAATCCTAAGGGTTATTCTGGGGAAGAGGTTTAAAGGTTTAAAGACTCACAAATAAATAGGAATAGTTTTTCTAGGTTTAGAAACTTAATTTCCTCATGTGTTCCCGTGTAGGTACGGATTTATCTATCCACTGAACGCACATTCTTAAGTAAAAGAGCAAACTGCTTAGCCTTGTGGGTTTCTTCCCCTCAAAATTGGTTTCTGTGATAGTGTATTTGTGTAAAATATTTAAAGTTGCACATTTCCCCTAATTGTGTTCATGCCATCATTTTCTTTTGACTTTGCTTACTGTTTTGAATAGCACCTTTTCTTCCTTTGGGATTTAATTTATTTCATACCTTTGTATGTTTATATCTAATAGGGATGTTTCTTCTTTTTTCTTTTTCCTCTAGGTATTGGTGACTTCAGTCATTTAGGGGTTTAGTTCTGAGGAAGCAGAGACACAAGGATTGAGTTTCTTTTACATAGAAAGCTACAGCTCTTCACCAGTACTCTTTTTACTCCTTCCCATCCTTCCCTGCTCCGTAGGGGAGAACAATTTGGGAATTATTTTAAACATTCATTTACTCCCCCTTCCCTCCCTCAGAAATCTACCCTGGTCCCAAAGGCATTCGCTAGACAGTGCCTGACAGGACCAGGAGAACGTTATCATCGCTTGCTTGCTTTGGGAGCTTCAGTAGTACCCTTCCCTCCTTTGGGGTGTAGTGCAGAGAGGCATCCAGAAGATTTCCTGGCCACCCTTTTTGGTTAGTAGAGGATCCAGGAAAAGGGGTACCTAGCAAGACACGTGACCTCCTTAAGGGAGCCAGAACTGAAGCAGCACTTGGCACGCTGAAGGAAACACCCATCTTTAGTGTCTTTTTCGTCTTCCACTCCTTCCTCACCAAATTTCTGGTAAGCCTCTTCAGCCCATTCATTCACGCAATGCATGTTTCCCTTCCCCCACTCCATGCGCTGGGAGAGGCATGCACAGAGACTGTGGGGTGGGGGAAGGGAGGAGGGAAAACTGGCTGTGTACACACGGATCGGGGAGGAGAGGGGGTATTGTACCACACTGCGGGGGAACCTGGCACAGGTGGAAAAGCAGCTGATGTGGGAGGAAATGGTGTGTTCTATTTGCACACGGCTGTGCGTGCGCACCCAGGGACAGTGGAGGGGCGTGAAAAAGCTGAGAGCCTGTTGTTGGAAAAAATACCAAGACCGAAGTAGAAGGGTGGCTGATGCTGACCAGTATTGGGCTCATGTTGCAGGGAGGAAAGAGAATGGATTATTTGGTGGTGATCGGGAAGTGGGGTGTGTGAATGAGGAATCTTGCCTTCTACCTGCAAGCATGAACACAGAGAAGGAAAGATGGGGGGTGTGGATGTCCGCCTTTCAGAGGCAGCTGTGCCTGGGAGGATTGCTGCTAGCATCTTGAACATCACTCAGTGCAAAGGTGGAGACAAGGAGATGAAAGCCATCATGGGGAGTGTAGTTGCCCGTCTGCAGGGGTGGGAATGAATGGGAACAATTAATGTATTCCCATATCCTTTGGCTGTTGCAGTCTATGAATCTCAAAGGGAAAAGAAGGTGAATACTGTGATGTGCTTTCAAAGAGGTGTGCTTGGGGTTCACCTGCCTGCAGAGACTTTCAATTCTCCGATGCATGTGCAGGGGGTGGATGATAATGCAGCAGCAGTGGACAGATTGCGCTGCAGCTTTTCAATATATTATATAAAATGCATTTAAATAAATATTTTAATTTTTCAGATTCTTCAGATTTAAAAAATGTGTTCTTTCCAAAGATTCTCAAACAGTTATGTGACAGTCTTAGGAAAACTAGTTTCTGGTACGTAAAAGAGGAATTTTTCTTGATGTTGGCCTTAAGCATCACCATGAAGCAGCATTGTCAGGAACGAGTTGATTTATCTTGGATTTATTTTTCTAAAGATGTCAGTTCTTTTCTCTATCACCATGTGATATATTCATCATCCATACGTATTTCCTTAACATTTTCTTTAGATGATTATCATTCTAGTATCTTTGTGTGGAAAAAAAATCACTTGTGCTTTATGCTTGAAACAGCTGTGTGCAGACCTGGTCTCCCTATGACATAGAAAGTCCCATTTCTGGGATGTTTCAAATACTGCTTTCTTCTCATTAAGATGAGATAGAGACTTCCATGACAGTGTATGATGGATTACATGCTGGGTCATGTGCTGGATGACTGTTCATTAGCTGTGTAACTGGTCTGCTATCTGAAATTGACTTTATAATTCAGATCTGCCTTGAGGTGTCTCCTGAAGGATATAACTTGCAAACATCTGCCAACCATTCTTAGGTCTTCGCTGTCTAGAAATGTGGCCTTCCTGCCATTCTAGAAACTGCTGTAATGGTAGAGACAATTGGTTTGTTGGAAATATTTACTCAGTTTCAAGCCTTAGCTAATTAGTGATGAAAAGGAAGTCAAAATACCTTTTCCAGCTTGAATAGCACTGTTCTGAAAATAAGTGTTAAGGGATAAGCATTAATGATGTTGTTGGTGTTACTCATAGTGAGGCAAGTGCTTGGAGCACTGTTTTTCCTAGTTCTCCATTTCCCATGGCGGTTGTGACTGTCAGTCTCTTGCTCATTCCTTCTCCCTTCCCTGAGATTTTTATTGTCAGTATCTCAGCTGTAGGGGTTAAACATGCCTAGAGGTATGCTAAAACTAAGATTAGGTTTTACCTCTCTGTTAACCACTGCAGTGTGTGGGGTTTGTGTTATCTGAACAGTGCTGTAACTGAGAGTCTGAGCCAAGCTCTAAAAAAGGGGTGATTCTGGGAGGGGCTGCTGGTAATAACTGTTCCACTAACTTGTTTCCCAGATCCTGCTGTACTCAGTGGGTGTGTGCTGCAACATCAGATCACAGGTCAAGCAGGTGAAATAGCTAGATCACGTTGATCCTTAATGCTATGAAACATCTGGGATTCCATTCATCATTCCCATAGGGAAGACACGACCTAGACTTTTTTGTTTATAAAAGCATTGAGTAGTTGCATTCTGAATAAAAAGAATACTGAACTTTTTTTGCATACTAGATACCTTTTATCTTACACATTTATCAATAATACATAAATTGATTAGTATCTCCTAATAGTGGGTTTCTTGTTTCATCTTAAGGTAAATGCATCATGATGAAAAAGAAAAAGAAACTAGTCTATTTTTCTTCTACTTTTGGGTGTTGAAATGGGGAGAACGAGTAAATGAACCATGGAGACCAATCTCCCATTCCTGGAGGGTGAGTGAGGTGTCTAATCTTCTCTCTGAAGAGAACACCTCCTTCAAGGCAAAAAGTGGCCTTCAGAGAAGATTTCCAGATCTCTCTAGGCAGCTGATCTGATTGGCTGAATTCCCTGTTATTTCAATAAAACATATTCATGTATGGTGTAAAGTCAAAAAGGAGCACAGTGAGTGCTTTTGTTAGAACAGCTGCCAGAGGTGTACTGCAAATTGAAGGAATGTGGGAGGAAAGAGGTTTGCATGTGCCGGGGAGGGAAGGAAGCTGCTGTGTGATTGCTGGAGTAAGGCCTGGCTTACGCAATTATGAGGGTGCCACAGCTGAAAGTTGAGGTGAGAGTTCATTCCCTCTGTAAATTGCAAGGAATCTGTTCCACGCAGTGTCTTCCTGAAGCAGTTGTGGCAGTGTCTGCTTGGCCGGCATGACACGCAGTTTGATTTTTACCACAGACCTTTTCCTTTGATACCACCCTTTTTCCCTCTCCCAGTCTGTTACATGCAGTTAAGTTTATGGTTAGTTTTTGCTGTCTAATTCCATAAATCTGTGAAGTAGCTATTGAAAGATTGTACTTACTTTGATTGTAGTAGCTTTGAGTGAAAACTGCACTTGAAGTGGCCATCTTGAAGTTATTTAAACATCTGCTCTTCCCCTTATATATACCATAGTTACTTTGCAAGAGATGCTCTCACGGGTTAGGAAGTATTCTATGCACACCCAGCATTGTCTGAGGCTGTGTCTTTTAGATTGAAATGGGTGGAGTTGGTTTTCAGGGAAGAGTTCTGGCAATAATATTCAACTTCAGAGCTTAATGCTTTTGTGCATCTGACTGCAAGGCCAGCTTTCCTCCTACAAACCATTTTCTTGAGAACACAGGAGGGATTTTTAAGATGTTTAGGTTAATAGAGTAAATTGCAAGTTTTGTTATGTGAGACTTCTTACACAATCAAAGTAGATTATAAGGTGAGGCTGAACCTGATGAATATATTCTGTTTTTAGGAGCAGAATGTTAGTGTGAAAAATTCTTTTGGTTGGAAGAAAACTATGGTATTGGGTTGGAGGCAAAGGATCCAAGAGTTAGGATTGCTAGTTTCTGCCTCTGCTGCTGGTTTGTAGCTTGTTCTAAAGTGAGCTTCTTAGTCTTTACTTCCAGACTTGAGATTGTTACCTGCCTTTTTTATGATAAGATGGGAGCTTTTGGATATAGATTTACAAAACCATTAAGATTTTGAGCAAACGAGATGCAGTATTAGGAGGGAGATGAATAGCCATAGCCAAGGCATTTTTGTACACATGCTGGTCTAACGTGCCCGTTGATATATATGGATGGCCCTTCTTGACGATGTTGTAACTTCTTTCAAAAGTAGAAGGTGGAGGAAAGAGAAGGATATACCTTTTTTTCTTTCTTCTTTGACCCTTTGCTGATTTTTTAAGAAATTAAGTGCTGAAATGACAGGGAGACATGATGGTGTATTTAAGGGGGTGAAGGTGGGGTCACGTAGAGAACAGGTTTGAGGAAAATTGAAGCAGATTGGCAAAGAAAGCAAAAATGGGGAGAAAGTACTTGGTTCTTATATCCGCGTTAGAACCAGTACTGAGGGGGAAAAAGCCTCAAACCACAAAAAGCCGAAGTAAAACCCCAAGCAGGCTGGAAATACGTGATGGTTTCTGATTTATGTTTGTTTTTTATCGCTGAGGAAGTGTGTGTGGTGTGTTTTTCCATGCCCTCGGCGTTCTCCGGCTGTTCTCTGGGATGCGCCCGCCGGGGCCGGGGCAGAGCGGCGCTGCCCGGGAGGGGCGGCAGGTGGCGCTGCTCGGCCTCGCCAGCCCCTCTGCAAATGGCAGCGCCGAGGGGCAGTGCCCGCGGCCTCTGGAATGGGCGTGCAGCGGGGGCATTCCTGCCAAACACAGCCTGTCCCGCTGCCTAGCCCAGGATGTGTTCCAGGAAGTTCCGTGTAAACTACCGCGTCCAGAAATCCATTGTTGAGGGAGACAGAAGTGGGGCAGGATCTGATAGATGTCAGCCATTGCCAGCCCAAGCCTCATCTTACCCTTTTCACTTCGAGCTGCTTTGAAGAACAAAGAGGTTCTTTGAGAGATCAAAAGATACTCCTTATAACCTCCCACACCCATTTTTCTGCACGGAGCAAACACTCTTTTTCCTGCTTTACCTTGAACATCTTGACTGCTGTCAAGGACTGGTTTGGATCTGTGATTGTCTTTCCCTAGCTTCTGCTTTTTTTCTGTCTGTTAGTATGAAGAACTGTAGTCCTTGGCTTTATTGTTGCACCTCACTTACCAAATCAATGGAGAAAAAGTCACAGTCTCTGCTTGTTGTTACTATGGTTCTCAGTACCAGGAATAAAAATGTGCACTTAAAATTTTATCTTCTTGTTAAGAAAAAGCTGTACTAGTAGAAAAGAAAAATGTTTTTTAATTCTACAGAAACCTAGCTGGTTCTTATGGTTGTAACTAAACAATCCTTTTGTCCCAAGACCTGCTGCAGAAACTAAAATTCTTTGTAACGTCAAGTGATAGCAATTATATACTAAAGGTGGTTTTATATTTACATTGCCTGCTGGCAGCAGTCATTAGGACTACCAGGCAAAACTCCTGTTTCTATCTCAGAGTTCAGTTCTGCTAGGAACTCATGTCAGTTATATTGGTGAAAATGATGATTTCTGCCTCTTTGTTTTAATAGGAAAGTTTAAAGGTGACACAGAAAACCGTTCTGGTTTTCTCCAGAATTCTTATTCCCTACACCAGGCTTGTCTTTCTTGAATGTAAAGGAGTAGTCCATGAATGTACCTGTAATTGTTTTATAGCTTTTAAAATATTTCAGTAAAAATATATTCAGTCAAAAATCGCCCAAGTCCTCTACATTCAAAGCAAAAAGGAGCAGTACCTTGCTGTTATTAGTTGTAACCCCACTGAACTTTTTCAATTTGAACCGTATTTTCTCAGTCCTGAATTCATTAGTGCTGTTTATGAATAAAGGTGATAAAAAAAAAATTATTTGAACCAAGAAAGGGCTAGCACTGAAATTCTGGCCTTGATTTTGCTGTATTTTACATGTGTTAATGTTCTGTATTCCTGACATTTTGTTGGTGCTCCTTGTTCCATTGGTTTTTCCATTATTATGTGTTCTGGATACTACTAGATATATTTCTAGGTATATCTTACAGGAGATGTGAAATATTTGTAAGACCAAATCAGTCCTAAATAGTTATCTGGAAGATTCTGTGGTAATTAATTTCTGTTCTTCTGGTCTGCTTTTTATCATAAAGAGTTTGTCACACTCTCTCCCATATGTGGTGGAAAGAGACAAATCAAGTCTGTCACTGGGTGTTTTAGCAGTACCTAGGAGAAGGGCAGAGTTATTTCAGTTGAAGGAATTATGCCAATCATGAAGTTGAAATTCTGGTCTTCAGACATGGCCATTCAGATTGTTTTCTGTTCTTTGCATGCTTCTTAGTACTGTCAAGAAAGAGGAATGCTGCTGCCAGTACCAGTAGTTATGTCTTTGTGTACTTCTCGAGGAGAAACCTGGGATGAGAACCAAGACCTAATTTCCAGCATTTAACATTCCATGGAATGTAAATGGATTTGTTTATGTTGTTGGTACTTTTGGTTGCAGAATGTGTATAGACATTATTTTGCTTCTTGGAGGTTGGAAGTTGCAGTCTGTTGAAATGGACTGACTTGTGCAGAGGAAGTGGGACTTAGCACAGCAGGGATCATGAAGATAAGAGCCTATGTACTCTAACAGAGTCTCATCTTCTCCACTGTCCAGCAGTTCCATTGGAAGGAGACCTTGAAGGTTGCAAGACAAGTCCAAGATGTGCAGTTCAGTTGCTCCCAGGCTGTGGTTCCTAACAGACCGTCGCATCAGAGAAGATTACCCTCAGCAGGAGATCCTGAGAGCACTGAAGGCCAAGTGCTGTGAAGAGGAGCTGGATTTCCGGGCCTTGGTGATGGATGAAGTGGTGCTGACCATTGAGGATGGAAATCTTGGTGAGAATGAGCTAAGGCTGGGAGTGTGCTGAAATGAAGCATCTGTACTATTTAATAATGAATTCCATGTATGCCAGACTACCTACCATTCATCATCTAAGTCATGTAGATGTACATGGTACCACTTTTTAAAGAATTTATTATGTTAATCAAATATAATTGTTCGATTTGCTAATTTGCATTAGAACCATTTTTGCCTTCCCTCTGCAGAAAAGAGAGGAGGGTTGTTTCATTTTGGTGAGTCCAGGACAGGGACTATAGGACCTCTGAATGAATAAGAAATCATGGAGCTTAATTTTTGTTTCACTACTTGAACTTTGTGGGTCACATTTAAGAGTTTCAGAGGGACTTTTTTCTTCTGTTTGTGTTCTGGCTCCAAAATAGAAAACACTGGAAATAATCTAAAAGGAATTTTCAATGAACAGTACAAAGTGTCATGGAACTAGAGGTTATAATGTGACGTAACTAAAGCACGCTGCTGTACAGATGTGGAGTTATGTGAATTCCAAAAAGGAACAGTGCTGATAAACAAAGTATGTGCATCACATAATTTGAACTATTACTACAATTTACAGTGTTTAAAACTAAATGGTAAGATTTCTGTTCTGTTTTCCTATAAGCTTTTTTTTTTCCCCTGTGGTGATTAAAAAGGAAAACCAAGATGTTAAGTTGCATTAGAAATGTGAAGTAAAAGGATGCCATAGCTAGTAAGCTTATGTGATAGGAAGATACTAATACCACCAATGTCAAACTGTGTAACACAATTTATTTTTGTTTCAGCATTTTTTAATTTGGATTTCCTAAAGTAGGGAGACTGCAGCGTTATTTTTTTACCTTTAACTCTTTCATTCCTCTTCCCTATTTATCAGCCAAAAAATGTATCACTGGAGACCCAGGGCAGAATTACATTTCTGAAAGTTGTATTAGAGTAATTCTGTGTGGGAAGAAAATATAAAAGTACCTTCAGCTGTGAAGAAAAGGCTGCTGTGTATACCTTGTTCATCTTTGGGAAATCATATGTAGGAAGGGAATCATAAAACTGACTCTGGGGAAGAACTTTGGTCAGAATTTATACCCTATTTGGCATGAATCAATCAAGTATAAAACATATGCATGGTAAAACCAGTATTTTTTATTCTGGTATTACTGAACTTCTGTTTACCTCTTTTGTCTTTTAATTTGAGGAGTCTTACGATTTTTATCACAGATTGAAATTCTGTTGGATGTCTTCAAATCAAGGTAACTTCTTGTCAGAAAATCTGAGCTCTGAGCGTGCTTTCCTTTGGACAGCGTGTCATGGGAACGCAGCCATCCCAGACTGTAGCTGCAGTCTCTGAGATGCATAATTAGTCCTTCAGCATTTCAGTACTGTTTTTATTTCTTGGTGATTTCTTCTTTCCTGTCTTCTGTCTAGTTTTGGGGAATTAAATAGGGCAAGTGTAAATTGTGGACCTTTCTGGTCTCTTCTGTCTAATGTCTTCTAGCACTGTGTCTATTGCAAGGAAAAAGATAAAAGTAGTGCAAGTTGGAAAACTAATATTGAGGAATGTATAGTACAAGGATGAGAAAAATTAAGAAAATTACTAGAAAAAAATGCAAGAAAAGGGAGATTATTCTCATACAAAGTGTTCATTCAATATGATGTAAATAACTGACCATTTGAAAAGGAGTGAGATAAAAATGCTGAAAGACTGTGGATAGAAATTTTGTTATAAACAGTCTGGACTGTCTAATTGTGGGTTTGTTTTGTTTTTTTTCTGAGGGAGGACACAATCAAAAGCTTTGTGTTCCATTTTCCTTGTTAAGATCCTCAGTTGGCCTAGGAAAAGGTGTCCTGGAACAAAATCCAGGAGGTAGTGCATTCTGTACCCTTTTTGTTATCTACTGCTGTGTGAGGGATCCAGGTTGAGGAAAATTTTCAACGACATAGAGGAGGTGATGAAGAGAAGGTATCTTCAGTGGATAATAATGTGCTTTTGCTCCCTTTTCTATCATTATTTGTCTTGAAAGCTTAGCAATTCAAGGCTCAAACTCTGAAGGTAATACATGATATTGAAGGAAGTAATAGTTGGGGTTTTTTTTCACGTATTCACACTTTGATTAGAGCTTTTTTTGTCCTTTAAAACCAAGGCAATTTCTTAAGTAAATTGTTAGAAGAATGTTAAATTTACACAGTCAAGTTGAATATTACAGGATGCTATTTAAAACCTCAAAAATGTGGTATTTCTGTAGATGATAAAGTCAGTAATCCTTCTTGTGGACTTACTAACTGTCAGGAATATGGCTGGAGACTTCAGAGACCAAAAATTCAGCATAAGATATTAAAAAGCTTAAAATTATTTACTTCCCAGGGATAGAGTGGAAAAGACACTTCTAAACTGAGGAAAATTGAGCAGAATGGTGGGATACATGTGAAAGTTGTCCCTTCCACAAACCACATGGCTTGTACCTTGACAGTAGAGCACACTGATGCAAGTATCACTGATGCCCAGGCCAAAGACAGATGTGTAAAGCTTTTGTGATGCTGAGATGTACAAAATTTGGGTCTGTCAGAAATGGTAAGATTTGCCATGGCCAAAGGGAAAGAGGGAGGAGGTGGGGTTGTTTCACTCAGTGGACTCAGCAGCAGCCAGTCCTTGGGGCAGGATTCTGCTGTACTGCAGGGCTGGATGGGAAGTGTGGCTGGATTCCCAAGGCAAACCAACAGTGTAGGCCCAGCAGTCCCTGCTGGTTCCTTTTCTTTCGCAGCTGAAACTCAGGATGACCCAGAATCCTAAGCATCCCACTCAGCTCCAGTATCACTGGCCATATGATGAACCTGCAAGCGGCTCAAGATCCACATTAGATACCTCAACACAGCATGAGTCCAAAAGTGATTGTAAAAGCAAGTTAAGAGATGTAGGATTAAAGTTTTTCCTTTTTAGTCTAAAAGGAAATTCTTAAACTGATTTATGCTCAAACAGTTTTGGAAATAAGTTCAACAAATATTTTTTGAAATTAACTATTAACTATATTTTGAAATTAACTATGCCTTACTTAAATAGGTGTCTGCTTACCCAAGCCATGCACTCCTTTTTCTTTTGCACAGTGGCAGTACTACTCTGTAGATTTCCAAGGCAAAAGCTGAGATAAAAAAAAAAGAGCTGTATAAATAGGTTTTTTCTGCTTCTATGGTGGACTGAACTTGGTGAGATGGTTACTGAATCAGACATGCAGAACATTGTCGCACAGGAATGGACAAGAATGCATGCGTGGAACAAAGTGGAAGGTGATCCTGGGCTGTTTTGATTTAAACTGGCTCAGTGTAGCTGTAGCCTACGTTTCTTAAGAGCTAAATTCTTCAAGCTAAACCAGTCTAGTACAGTTTGCTGCTGAGTGGAGCAGCCGTGTTCCTCTTGTCCCTTTCCAGCATTGCTGTTGCTGCTTGTCTTGTAAAGGACTTCATGTCTCTCTTGGCTTGCTTTCATGTTGTACCTAAGCTAATTAAAAAAAAAAAGGTTTACCAAATTATCTGCTACTTCGTAGGATCTGGCATTTGTGCGAGTTGAGTTGGCCAAGCCAGTGGAAGGCTAACTCCACCAAATAAATATGTTTTCTGTTGGAGTAGATTGCTGCACCAACCTATTTTGTGGTCACAGAGTTCCTAGCGCTGGTACACACAGGCGAGGAAGAATGGGGTTGTTCTTTCAGGGAATGGCTTGTATTTATGTTGTTTTAGTTATAGCTCCAAAAATACTTCAGAGCAGGAGTTTTCTTGTGGTTGGGATGTCTGATAGTGTCAGCTTTAGGATTATTTTTTTTGTGTATGGCATCTGGTATTTACTGCTGGAAGGATTACAAACTGGAATGTCTAGTTTTCTAATCTAGTTCGGCAATTCCTATTTTCATTTGAAATACATAGCAAGTAATGTAACAAAACTCTGCAGGACATTTTTTAGACATTTTTCTGAGGTCTTAGCAGTGAGTCCTGTCAAAATGTGTGCTTTTAAACTATATGTCTAAGTTTGCTAATGCAGTGATGTAACAGGCTTGAGGAATTTGCAGCTAAACAAATTAAAGCTTGTGAGCAGGAGTGTGTGGTGTGGGATGAGGTGGAAATGGAGGAAGCTGGTAGGAGAATCCTACCCTGTAGGGGGCACTTTGTGGACAAGAGACAAAACATACCCATGGGTTGTCTCCTCATTCTGAATATTCTTTCTTCTTCCCTGTGTCTAGGACTGAGGAGTACCTTTACCCACAGGCTGCACACGTTACCTGTAGGGCCACACAGTTCAAGAACTATACTTTGATGAAGAACATGTTAGGGAAATTTGGATCCTTCCTTAATTAAAATGATGTACAATAGTATCTTCATTAAAATTCTTTGCTACCAGAACAGCAGAAATTGGAATTCACTGAGTCAGCAACTTACCAATACCTTTATTGTAGATTTTTGGAATCTCCATATTTTTTGATACTGTCCTGTGAAGGAAAATAGTTTTAAGGAAAGTTGCTTTCATGAACTTTGAACTGTTAAAGATGCTGGAGTGGCTAAATTATAAAACAAAGTATTAATTTTTCATAAGACTTTCTTGGCTTTTCCTTTGGGAATGTGAAACCAGGTGATCAGCTTAGGTGAGGAATAAAAAGGGCATAATAGTCATGTATTCTAAAGCAGTAATACATTGTGCACAGTCAGCTGGCTTTTCTTAAGTCAGATGGGTAGCATCTGGAAACAGATCTCTTACCTTCATTTTTTCTGCAGAGGAAGTATTTAGAAGATAGATTATTTTAATTTGGTAGAGATGGGTGTGCTGATTTAGGCATCTGGGTTTCCAGTGTGGTCCTGAACTTTGCAGTAGAAGCTGATGTTTTGTTTAAGTCTTTCATCTTGCAAGATGTGATTTTGTTTCATATGATCTGTCCTTCATTTCTTATTTAGTTTGAAATAGTCATGAGTAGTTGTGATCTTTGATTTTTTTTCTCACACTGGATTAGACATCAGTGGAAATAAACATGGAAGAATTGGCATAGTTGAAAGATTTCTGTAAAGTATAGAAAGCTGGGGGAAAAAAGGTAAGGGTGGATTAAAAATTCCTGTGTTTTCATGTAATAGTAAGAAAAACACTTTGAATGAGCTAGATTCATGGTAAGGGAGGTCTTTTCCATATATGGCATGGTTTCCATATCAAAATACCAAAACTCTTAACATTTTTGAATCATCTGTAAGTCACCTAAAGACTGTCTTCTATCACACAACAGGGAACATAGTTGCCTCCTCTTCCTTCTGGTTGTTTCAGTAGTCCCCTGACACTTGTTAGTCCAGCAGTGTACCTTAATGTAAGAGTTTTTCCTGCAGTGTGCAGCAGTGGCTTTGGGAGTGATGGAACAGAGGCAAGCGGCCTTGGCAAGGTGCCTTTTTGAGCACTGCAGAGTTGGCCTGTTTCCTGCTATTAACTGCAGCCAGAGCAGCCATTGCTTCCTCTGCAGAGTTGGGAAATTGGTTTGTGACTCAAGTGAGAGCTGGAGAAGGAACTGCATTGTGTGCAAAGGACTGGAAGGTGGTTAGACATGAAGTGGATTTTGTGCTGTGGAAAGTGCTGGGCTCAGAATCACTTGAAACTGTTTCTGAAGTTCTTTCACTGTGGAAATTGAGCATTTTCCAGTCTGATTGATGTTAAAGCCATAAGCGTTACTACTAGGCAGCTATGGACTATATAGAGGGGATTTTGGAATGGTAGCTGTATTTAGAGGTGGGTATGATCCACTATGTGAGACCCCAATATTAGATACCCAAGACAAACACATCTCTAATAAAAAACTGTCCAACATTTGCTTTATTATCGTATTTTAATAACAGTGCATTTCAACAGCTGCCACATATTTTAAGAAGAATTGGTTTACTTTTTTTCAGAACTGTGATACCAAAGACAACTTTCTTTTAATGCATATAGAAAGAAAGGATTTATACTCTGTAACCATCCTGGGTGTTCTTGCAGTTTTCTTCCTTCCTATCAGGGATTTCTATTCTTATGTGACTGATTGTCATCTTAAACTGATTCTAAAATAACAAAGGCTAACAATGAATTTGATCTTCTCAAAATTGTTCTGTTTCTTCAGTATGTAATCAGTGGTAGATATGGGCTCAGTCCAAAGCCACCTTGGCAAGGTGGAGGGGTAGAAATGTTTCTGCATGGGAATACTTTATTATGTTAATTTCAGAGGGCTGTGTTAAGGTCTGAAGTTTTTCATTTGCATGTGTTCTAGAACAGGCAGCTAGGAAAATCAGACTTGTAGGGCACATCATCTTGAACATACGTGCATGTCATCGTATCTGAAAATGCCAGAAAGCATTGCCAGATTTTTAATTGTTGTAAGAATTCTCAGGAGTGGCCATCTGGATGATAAACAATGTAAAAAAGGACAAAAGCAAGATGAAAGAAGTGTTTCCATACATCCTAGTCAAGAAATGAAAATTAGCCGAACATTTCACAAGACAGTTTTTAACTGGCTGGGGGTTTCTGTGTCGCGTTTCCAACAATCCCTGTTCCAGTGCTGTGTCACCTAAGCAAGTTTTGCTGGCACATTTGTCTGAGCAGTTGTATTGTGAACCGGGTCTGCATACTGATGTAGTTTTAAGCAAGTCTGTTCTTGGTGGCAGGTGTTTTTTTTAGACTTCATCAGTCCTCTGAGTCAGGGAACAGCACGGCTGCACAAACAGTTCTTCAGCACTTAAATCAGAAGGGCAAATTGTGTGTTGGAGTGTGAGAGATTAGAAGATAGTACAAGTATTGATGTGGAAAACTTGATCTTATAGAACTGATGGCAGTGCTTACTTTCCCAGATTTGTGATCAGAGAAGTACTCTATCACCTGTTCTTTAAGCAATGACAGTAGCTTTGGCTTTGTCCACCTTTTCTCAAGTCTGGTGATTCTCCATTTGTGAATGATGGGCAGTTGATTCTCAGTGACTGGGAATATGAGAGAGACTGGTACTGCTGAAGTTTGACCAGTATTGAGATGGTCTTCCAGTGTGCAGACCTGTGTTTTGATTGATACGGTCTTTCAGGAGTACCAGTGTCCATGGACAAGTCCCTTTGTTTTCTTATTTTTATAAACTCTTACATGTAAAATGTGGTGAAATACTAGTTTTAAGAATTATAGTTTCCTTTTCTATCTTCTGTCTTTCCCTTTGCTGCATGGAAAGAGTGGGACGAAGAGCAGAACAACAACAAAAAGAATGCCGCTATTGAAACGATCAATTATTTTTTATTTCCTTATATTGTAAATAATTATCATTTACAATGTCACAAAAATCTGTAATGGTGTCCTTATAATGATTATTCTTTGAATGGTAGAGCTTACATGATTTCCATATCTCTCTAAAGGTCTAGTCCATTTTAGGATTAAAAGTGTGATAAAATGCCTTTTTATTTGTCAAAAGTTTGAGCAAGTTGAAGCAGAATGTGTTACATGTGCTCTGACAACTTGAGCAGAATATCTGACAACAAAGGTATTCTGCTTATGTTGTCAGAGAAACCGTGCTAGAATTACACTAATTAATTAATTAACTGTGTTAACTAGTAGAAAACCTTTCCTATTATACAGGAAGGCTTTCTTGCTCTGTACTTCCATATAGGGCAGGTATTGAGCTGGGGACTGTCTTGCTGTGCTTGTTACTCATCTTGACACATCTGTGAGTAAAACATAGAAGAGCAGATACTGGAAGAGACACACTAGTGATTTGATCCATTTTGTCAAGGTGTGAAGTAAAAAGACTAGGTATGCCAATGCTCTTGATTTTTTAGCTGAGAAGGAGATTGGACTGCACTGACACAGTTATTAGGGTAAAAGATTTTGTTCACTATAACAGTTGTAGTGTAACACCCGTGAAATAATATGCTCAAAATCCATGCTATCAAATCCTGTTTCTTGGCAGTTTCTGTCTAAAGAATAATTAGATCTGGTAAGGAAACACAGCAGTCAGAAGATCAATAAATATTTCCCTTGGGTTCTAAGAACTTGATTTAAGTATCCTCTAGGTATCATGTCAGTTGTCTTGTTGTGTTGGTACAACGCTGGGGAACTTTGAGGGGGATGATTTCCTTTTTATTTTAAGTTTTAAATTTTTGCAAGGACAGAAGAAGTCTTTTGTAAAAAGCTGTGTAAATGTTCTCTTTAGCTGTTCAAAATAGACAGCTATTAATTGTTTGACAAGCAATTTAGAAATAGAGCATAGACAGAGCTGTTGGAGCACAACACAGAGGTGATTCTCATTATGGGTCCCGTTGATGTACTCACCGTCACAACACTGGGCAGTCCCTGGGAAGGCATAAGGGAGTTTAAGTCAACTCAAGCCCATTGCTCTCTTCAAAACTCTTTTGGCTAATCATTCTATTTTTATCCTCTAGGTTGGGCTGAGCCCTGGATACACTCCCCCACGCTGGTCTAGTTACCTCGGGAAGACATTCAGGCCCTTACTGCTCTTGTGGACAAACATTTACACATATAATTGATTCACTCAGCTGAGAGCCAGACAATCTCCTAACTTACAAACCTTTATCTTAAAAGCCACCTTTCGGTCTCTTTTGTCATAGAATGGTTTGAGTTGGAAGGAACATTAAAGACCATCTAGTGTCACCCTCCTTGCCATGGGCAGGGACACCTTCTGCTTGACCAGGCTGCTCAAAGCCTGTCCAACCTGGCCTTAAACACTTTAGGGATGGGGCAGCCAGAGCTTCCTTGGGCAACCTGTGCCAATGCTTCAGCACCTCACAGTCAAGAATTTCTTCCTAATACCTAATCTAAATCCACCCTCTTTCAGTTTAAAGCCCTTCCCCCTTGTCCTGTCACTATGTGCCCTTGTAAATACTCAACATCTTTCTTGTAGTCTCCTTTCAGGTACTAAAAGGAGGCAATTAGGTCACCCCAACGTCTTCTCTGGGCTGAACATTCCCAATTCTCTCAGCCTTTCCTTGTGGAAGGGGTACTCTGCCCCTCTAGTCACCTTGTCATATGGTAAGGTCAACTTTCCTAGCCACAGCTGTGGTGAGTCACTTCCCATATTTTCCCAGAGCTTCACAGGCACATCATATTTGCTCATCTCTGCTGAGCCTTCTTAGGAGTTTACTGATCCATCACATGGAGAAAAGAGCTGTGAGTGCATAGAATCTGGAGTTTGGGGCATTTGCATGGATGTAAGAGACTTGTTAAGAGACTTGTCTAACATCTGTCTTTGGTTGAGATAGTAATGGAATGTAATTCTTCCCAGGTTCATGCCCTGACCTTAGAGATGGAATATTTTCGTCTTTGACCTGGTAGATGTATGCTTTATGTAACACAAACAGATTGATATGATATGGAGAGACACCAACTTAGGAAGACTCTGTGTTCTGATGACTGTGTCAATTTTTGGGTTCCATGTCCAAGTAACTGTCCTTGAATCATGAGGTAAAAGGGTATCTTCACCACCACAAAATGCTTACTGTGAAAAGTGCCAGAATCCCTTTGTGAACCTAGTGTGAAAAGTCAAGCTGCTTCTTCCAAGTTTCTTGTTATGCTCCAGACAGTACTGTGAAGGTCTTGAATTAATGAAGAGATTCTTTGGTTTTCCCGACCCCCAATAAAAGTTACTTGCTTTGACATCTGAATGGTTGACCTAACTGCTGAAATTGCTGATGTCCTGACATTATGCTTACTTCCTGGTAAAGTCAGGATTTATTTAAAAGTATAATTTGAGACACTCAAGATGGCAAATGGATGAGATGTCCTAATTTGTAATGCCTTCTTCCTTGCTTTCCAGTAAGAAGAGCATATTGGTTTGCTTTCTGTCTTATGTATGAAACAAAATAAAAACATGGTTTCATCTGTTGGCCAGACAGGTGACACTGGTACAAAACTGCTACTTTGCTTAGTTCGGGTGTGGAAATTTCGAGTTTTAGTACTGATTCTGTTTTAAGTGATGTATTTATATCTGATAAAACATTGAATGAGGGTTTTTTTGGCATTGCAGATGAGTCTCACATCACCCATCTTAACATTGCAGTGGGCTAAACCTTTGCATCAGATTTTTATTGCTTAGAATTTGTCCTTCCTTATTAATATACATCAGACTCTTAAATGTCTCTTTGAGGGAGTTTGTGAACTTTTTGCCAAGTCATTCAGTGGAAGTAGGGCACTCCAAGGAAAAAGGAATGTTTTTCCCCAAATCTGTAAGGATGTTTTCGGAAGGACTAGCTTGGAACAGGAACTCCATTTGACTGAAGTGGCTTTTGCTAGTGAAAGTAGACAAAAATTTGTCCCAAATTACTACCATTTCAAAAAATAATCTCTTAAGCATCTTAGAAGCTTGTTTTAAGCTTCACAGCTAAAACACTTGAAACATAGTCCTGTATTATGCAAAAGAAAGGACCTCTGGTGGTGTGGCCTTCTGTCTGCTGTGGGATGGGACATACGGTTTGGTCTGAGCACGCAATTTAAAATAGAGATCTTCTTTCGTATTGGTTATACCTCTTCTCACTGACACAAAGACCTGAATGGTCCGTTCAAATGCAGTGGAGACAAGATGATTGAAAGTGGTAAGGGACTGGGGACTAAGGTGTCAGTGGAGAAAAATCTGGTGTGAAGGCAGTGTACTTGGCAAACATGCTGGAAAAAGAAACGGTAACAGGAAGTGATTGCAGAGAAACCTGTGCTAGATAAGGAGCTGCTTCCCTCATGAAGGAAATTGGAGATTGAAACTGGTGGGAGCATGGGTTGTGTGTTCAAACTTGCAAACTGAATAAGGAGCCTCAAATGGAAAACTAGTCTGAAGGCAAGGCAGGCAATTGAGTGGTTACCGTGGTATTCAAAATTACAGACAAAGAAACTGCATGACAGTAGGAGAAATCCGTGGTTTGGAAATTACCTGGAAAAATAAGGAGTACAGAATCAAAGTGGGACAGAAAGGCAGTGGAAGCACACAGGTGTTACGTCTAGGGGGAATGCTATGGGGTGCTGAGTGGGGAGTGAGAATTTGGGGCAAAGCCAGCTGCTCGCAGTAGTTGCTGACTTCCAGTGCCTGGAGTGGGATCAGACCTTTTGGAGACTTTCTCTCCTGCAGGGAAACATTCCTCTGCCAGTTGGTTGCATAAATACTTACTGAGGTGGGAGCCCGTTCATCTGAAGTGCTGGTCCACAGAGAGGCTGCTGGCGCTTAGCTGTCAGCTTGGGCCTCAGAGCCTCTGTGGGAGGTGAAACTGGTCTCACCCTCAGGTGCTCTTCCGCAGTGTCAGATGTTACTTAGATGCCAAGGGATTAAGTTTGCTTTTGATTATCTGCAAGTATGAAGATAAAATATTGTTATGAGTAGCAACAGCAAATGACCAAAACCTAGAAATCGGAAAATTTTGGAATTTTGTCTTCTTTGTTGTGTATTTGTTTTCAGCTACTACATTTTAAATTACTTAATTACTTACTACTTTTTCGTCAGCCTCCTTCAAAGTACAGGGTGTTCTGCTCTGGAAATGTAACTTGCAGTATGGTGGAGAGGACAATTTGTAGGATGCCTTTTTTGTGATTGCAAGAATTTGTGACAATTGAAGCAGAACATAGCTGGAAGAAAAATGTTAGTCTAGTGATTTAAATTGAACTGCTCAGAAATTGCCTTTAATTGCATGTTTTTGCATTTTCTGAGTGCCCAGACTTTGGATACTAGGATCAGCTTTGTGAAAGTGCTGAATACTTAGATCCACAAATAAAGTCAATCAGAACAGCATAAGCAACTGAGAAATCATGGTCTCCCAAATGTGGCATCTAGAATTCCTTCATCAACACTTACCTCTGGGTTTCCCTCCCACATCTGGGAGATCAGTAGAATATTCACTGATATCCTGTGGTGTTAACAAAATTAATTATGATTGTGAAGAGCTTAGATATTACTGCAAAAAGCACAATAAATAAAACTCAAGAGAAATTAATAGTGGTGTGTTTCAAGCAAGGATTTCAGTATACCAATCCATGGATTACCCACTAAACAATGTAAAAGAAAATACAGTCCTCAGTAGCTGCATGTTTATTGGGTGCTGTACCTTCTGTGCACATTAGGTATCTGCTGTGGGGAAAAATACATGTTTGTGTAATTGAAGACAGTATAAGTGTGGGGTAGTAGATCAGTGCTATAGACATCCTTAGTTGTGGCTTTTTCTAACCTTTGTGTGCTTGACTTTGTGGCTGCAATAGTTTCCTCTTAATGTAGCTTTTGAATACAATATTGAATGCCTACATTCTTTGTAAATAAAGTATGTGCACATAGGGACTGTGCTGGGTGTATCAACACTGTTTACTATCCAGGTTTTGAAAAATGTACATGTAGGGGAAAACAGGAGTGCTGGAATGATAACTAATTACTTGGGTAATCTAATACTCATCTTTGAGTAGTAGTCCATGGATACATTTACATTCAAGATCATATGTATTCAGTCAATGAGACTGAGGAATTTTACCTGTCTAAGTACCTGGGGGGTTTGCTCTTGTACCTTGTTCTCCCTCATACTTGTTTCATGTATATGTAAATTGGCGTGTCCCCATTGTTATTGTACTTCTCAGCTACTTTGGAAATTGGCTTATTCCATTCTTGGAATTCAGTTTGGGTTCTTTTGACAGCACTGCTTTCAGTGTTTATATTTCATATTTTATGAGGTGCCTTGCAGGCTGTTTTTCATGGTTAAGGATATATTCATATATATTAAAAAAGTAATATATTACTTTTGGATATCAACGTGAAGTGTTGGGCTTTCTGTTCCTGGATGAGGAACAGAAGTCCCAGGGTGAGCTACATTCTTAGTTCTGTGGTCAGGCAGGATGCCCTGCTTTGAGTTGAGACTTTTCTTAATAGGAAGTACGAAGGGAGCACTAGTGAGCCTGGCTGAGCCTGCCATGGCAGAAGCAGCTGCTTGTTATGATCATGAAATTATTTTTTGGGAGCTTCAGGATTCCCTGCACCAACCACACTGTTCTAGAAAGCAGAGCCATGCAAATCTTGTCTCTCCATGTTGTGGGGCAGCTTTCTTTCCTATATCATGCCTTTTTCTTCGGAGTGAAGGTTGTTGTTAATAACAGAAGAGGCCATACCATGTTTTCCTGCTAGTGTTACTATGTGTCCTTGTTTCCCTGTCTCAGACAACATTCAGGAATATCCTGTAGGTTCAGATTAAAGGTTTGACTCTCTTTTGTTTGGAGTGCAGTCCATCTCTGCTTATTCCCAGTGAGACAGACTTTTTTCCCACTGAGACAGACTTTTGGTAAGTACCTTAAAAATTTAAAGGTTTGAAGTAGCTTTTGTTCCACAAAACTAGATTCAAACTTAACTCAGGACCTAAAAGGGACTACCCTTTGTGCCCCTGATGATTTTCTGCACCTACATCTTTCTGTGAAGGCCTGTCTTGTTGGATGACTAATTCCACCAGGAAAATGAAATGATGGTGTACGATGGCTCTTTTCAGTTGTTTCTTTAGAGCTTAACATTAAAAGCTTCACAACTTCTTTCCCCCCTTTGTTACTTTGCTTTCCAGACAGGGTTTGCCTTTACCATATATTAAATTTCTTCTTTGATCTCTTCCCAAGTTTCCTTGTGGTCAGGGAATCAGGCCTTGGATCCTGTCTCCCTGCTGCAACTGTCAAACCTATAAAAGCACTTTCCACTTCCATCATGAAGAACTTGATTTTTAATTTTTGATGACTGTAAGAACTTGTCAGGTGATCTTGATAATGTGAAAAAAAGGAAGGATGTTGCCCAGTGAACCCACAGATCTAGTCTGAGCTGTGAAACAGGACGTTGTGGAGCAAGCAACCTACTGTTACAGCCAGGCATAACAATAAATAATTTAAGAGGCCAGGCATACTGCAGGAGAAGGCCCCAGAGAATCATAGGGATAATTGAGTTTCAAAGGGATCTTTAAAAGCCACCTGGACCAACCTTCTAGTCGCAGCGGCCAACTTGAAAGCTGGATCCAGCTCTGAAGTTAGATCAGGTTGCTTGGGGTATATCAAGTCAGGTTTTGAATATCTCCAAGGATGAAGCTTCCACAGCCTCTCGGGGCAGTCTGACACAAAGTTAGACCACCCTCATGGAGTAGGTGGTCCAAATACTTGGTCACAATGTGTTAGCATGCTGTATCAGTTCCTGGGCTCTTGTCTAGCTCTGTGCGCTCCAAAGCAGAGCTGTATGCATGTGATCTGCTCCCTTGTGTGGAGCACAAACCCTTCTCATATTCACAGCCTGTCCTTCTAAAGGAGCCTTTATCCATTCATCACAGTACCTCAGGCATGCAAACTATCCAGCTGCCAACTGAGGAGGGATTATGCGTTGAAGTCATGGTGTAAGTGCAGGTAAAAAGGTAGAAATATCTTAGTATTGACTGGAAATTTTTGAGATGTGTATGTTCATATCCTGCTACCTTTTGATTTTTCTGTCAATCTTCCCAGGATCATTCTGGCCTAAGACTAAAATGGTTCTTTGTGCACTCCTCCTTACATGCTTGGGACTAAAGGTGAGGCAGGATTCTGAAAGTGTATGCCCTTTGTGGATGCTTTGAGTTGAGTAAGTTCAGTGGTTGCAGGCAAAAAGGATACTGTACATGTAAACTGCATGTCTTATTGCTTGTAATTGTTAGTCCTGCTTGAACAACTCTGGCAGCTGGGCCTTTGTAGCAGTTTTGCTGCAAATTTTTCTTAGCCTGAGAGAGTGGAAGCCACTGGAGAATGTATTATCTGCATAGGTCAGGAGGACAGGAGTTGGAGAAACAGAAATCGGTCTGATTGGTTTGTTTTTACAAAGTTGGAGGCTGGGCTAGCATAGTGACCATCGAGTTGTAAATGCAGAAACATACCCACCTCAATATAGAGAATTCTACAGTCTCAAAACATCACTATCCTGACAATTTAAACTGTTCAGATCCTTGCTGTCATTGCTGTGATCCAGGTTTCTCTGTTGCAGTTGACACCTGGATTGATCAGATCCTACAGTGAGCTTGTTCAGCTTGCAATACCTGCAGAAATTGAATTCCACAACAGAAGAGTTTCCTGCTGGTGTAGGAAGTTTACCAGCTCACCAGTGGGTCTGTGTATGAGTGATAGGGAGTGGGTGGCACTACATGCCACCATAGGATTGCATGGAGCTGGAGAGTAAAACTGTTGGCAGCAGCAGTGACTTAAATTGTCTTAGAACCACAACCTTATGCGAGTGCTTTCTCCAACACAGGAATTCTAAAGAGGCATTCATTTCTTCCTCTTTCTTGCTTGAGTCTTCCAAGGTTCATATCATGCTGTTAAACCTTTTCCTTTTGTAGTTTTTAATCTTTTTAAGTTGTTAGAGGCAGAGTCTAGGAATGAATGTAAATTGCAATTTGGTTACTAAGAACAGATCAAGAGTAGCATTTGGTAATGAAATTCTGTGATTGTGTTGCTGTAAAGTGGAAGAACTTGAAGAAAAATGTAATCTGCAAATATTTAAAGGGGATTCTTTGAGGAAGCTGTGGAAGAGATAAATGAACTAAGGAGACTTGTCATACCTGAAGCAGTAAAAAAGCTTTTGTTTCTCTTCTGTGGCATTGACTTGTTTGTGATGAGAACTGTAGCCCTTTAGTGATATTTGTTTCTTTGTAAATTGGGCAGGTGATCATTTCAGGAAAGACAAGAGAGCTTTAGAACTTGTAGTGTAGAGTAAGTGTTTATAAAGATACTTTATAAAGAAAGCTTGCAGGAATTGGTAAACTCAGAATTACCCTTGCAGTCTAGATCTAGATTGTCTGATCTCTTAAATGTGTTGCCTTCAAAGGTCAGAACAAGCTGACAGGGGGTGATGTCTGTTCTACTTGCTTTAGCCAGCTGTCTGTGAGTACAGTACTACCACTACATGATATTTTTATTTGACTGGACTGGTTGGAAGGACTGTGTACCTGTGTAATAATGAGGAACATTTTCTTTTAAGAAGGAAGTTATAGATTGTATGGAGTGTATTAATTAGGGATACTAAGTAAGTATCTTAATTAGTTGACATGTTTTTGTGACTAGGTGGAAGCTTGTCCATCCAGATCAGGTGAGAAATAATACTGTGGTGTTATATCTGTATTTTCATAACAATGTGGTCATGAAGCATGTGTACAGCTACTGCAGTGTAGTTTTAACCCTCTAAGGCCAGAAAGAGGAGACATACTCAGTGAGTGTGCTTTCAGAAGTGTGGGAAACATGGAATTCTTTCTTCTCTAGCTTTGATTTGTGTGTGGTTTTGTATTAATGTCTGTCAAAACTAAGACATTTTGGGTTATAGCTTTTGGTCTAGAACAACTTTTTTAGGGGGGTGAAGATGTTCTAGTAGGAAAATACTGTACTCACGATGACACTTGACACTGTTGTATACTACATGTCCAAGTCAAGTACAAGTTTTTCTCTGACACAATAAAAAACTCCCACAGAAACAGACTGTCCCAGTTGGCAGGAATTGATACTATCTCTGCAACCTTTAGAGTCAGTTTTAATGCAATTTTTTTCCCAAAATACTACAGCTAAATTCCTTCCTTTAAGAAGGATGCATTTGTTTCCAAAATAAGTGCTTCCAATTCATAAATTTGATGCAGTTTTGACTGGGAAGGCCTTAGACTGCAGTGACAGGTCCAAACAATAAACTGAGAGGATCTTTCCATTCCCCAGAATTCAGGCTCAGCTAAACATATTTAGGAAAAATTGGAAAGGACAGGGAGTTTGATATAATTATTAAAAGTTTCTGACAGTGAAGATATTCTTCTAGGTATCTTTTCTGTTATGGGAGACAGCTATGAATAATCTGTGCCTTCATTACAAATTGAAAACTCACGTTGGATACTTGTCCACTTGGCTTCAGCACTTGCTTAAGTAAAAAAAGGGCATCTCCTGATGTAAGAAGGTATTGTTTGGTAGCAGAGAGAGATGAGGTGCTTTATGTTAGGCATTTTAAAGGTATTTAGTAGTTTTTTGATACTAGATGAAAAAATGTAGATTCATCTCAGATGGGAGGAGAACTCGTTCTGTGTTGCTTGAAATCTTCCTTGGGATTTCTTTCTACTTTTGGAAAGATCTTTCCAAACATGCTTTTTTCTTTTCAGGTGTATCCTTAACTTTTTTTCTTCACCTGCTATTCAAAATGAGCAGAAACTGCACATGTAAAACATGGGAAAGACTGAGTGAGTGTTAAGAGTGGAGTAAGTTTACAGTAAGGTTAGTTTACATATATTTAGCAATGTTAAGTTAATGGTTGGACTTGATCTTAGAGGATTTTTACAGCCTTAATGATTTTATGACTCTGTTCTTGTTCTGTAACACTGAAGAGTTGCTTTTTAGGATGGGATTGTTTATGACTTTCGGCATTTGAGTTGGGAAGGAGATTCCAGAACTTGTTATTTCTAAGGCTCTCAGTGTTGGTGAGCTCTGGGTAGATGATGCAGGACAGATACCTGCCACAAGTGGGTGTTTTCTCAGTTGAGGATGCTTTAGACTTCTAAAACACTGTCAAGCATACTTAGTTGACCCAGGAATGTTCTGAGATCACCTGGTGGAACTATTGTACAGAAATCCTAATGAGATACAAGAGGTTTCACCTAAACCACATAGAAACAAAAATACAATGTCTGGATTATAAACAGATGTTTGCTTTTGAAGTGTGTTCTCTGCTGAGCAGTGGGTTTAGATAAAGGTTTCATCATAAGGCCTTGCTAAATATACAGCTCCTGGTTTCCAAAATACTTTTTTTTCAGAATATGGTGGCATAGTACTGTTCTAGAGAGGTCAGTTTTGTCTCTGCTCTGTGTGATTTCCTTGGAATTGCTGAGGTATGGAAGTGTATCTTGGTGGGAAAGCCTTTCTGGTTAAGTTTCTGTAGGGGGGAGTGAGGTCATATTAAGCACACAGAGTTGAATGTTAGCACTTCTTAATTGGATTTGAAAAAACTAGTGAGTAGGATAGGAAGGGAGAGAATACGAACTTAAAACACCCAGCAAGAACTATTGTAGCAGTCTGTTTCTGTGGGCACTAGAGTAAAAAATAGCTTGGTAATACTAGATATCAAAGAGACTTTTACATGGCAGTGAAATTTTTGAGAATTTTGACAACTTAATGTTCAGACTAATAAACTGTGGCTGTCAGGTGATAAGTGATACAGAGAAAATTCCTGGGCAACTGCAAAGGGGGAAGTTCAGTTTTGTGTTAATAAATTGGTGGTTCTCTAAAATTTCAGTGCTTAGCTGCTTTTCAGAGGTTAAGTTCTGGTTCAAATAAAATTGCATTTAAAGTGTGATACTTTATCTAGCATACAGCTACCACAAGCAGCCACTTCTCAGAAGAGGAATTTAACTTTAGTGACTACCTCTGTCTTTGGCAAAACCCCCAGGAACTGCCAATTGCTCCAAAATACTTATATATTTCAATGAAGTTACATTTTTCAAACAAGGTTTGAAAAAGGAAGTTGAAAAACTTAGGAGCAAGCTTTTGAGGTATAGAGTAGTATTTGGTTAATGTTAATTCTACTTCTGTTAATTATTCCTAAATTCTGCCACAGTCTTGGCAGAATGTATGTTTGAAGTATGCTGAGTTTTAAAAATTTTAGAGATTTAGTTGTGGTTGAGTTTGGTGAGAGAATGTACAACTTGTTATTGCAGTAATCTGCTATTAAAGTTTGGGATACCTCCCTTTTGAGCTGTAAGCTTGCTTTTACATGGCAATTAGGGTGAAACACGTTTAATTCCCTGCAAGTAAACTGTAAGTAATTATTAAACACTTTATAATGATTTAATGCAAATATTATGCAGTGTCTTGTGGGTGACAGATATTGGAAGGACAGATGAACCAGAAATAGGAATGCACTGATTTGAGACCAGGAGTGAGTCCAGGCTTGTATCAAAATTCAGTGATGCCTGTGAGAACAACTGATGAATTGTGAAGAGCAAGTAGCAGGATGTAATATCGTCAAAATACGAGGAAAGGTTTGTGTGATAGAAGTCTTGCCTGCTTTTCCCAGCTGACTGAGTTGAATTCATTATAGCCTGCTTGCTGAGTGACTGTTCATTTGGGAAACGTTAGCAACTCCATGGATGGGTGGATGAATAAATTTGTGTAACCAAGTTCTGAGAGCTGGAGACTTTTCAAGGGTAGCATACAGATCTCTGAGGAAAAATCTGGGTAATATATCTAGAAGTTCCCAGACCCTGCTAGCTCCTGTTGGGAATGTGGTGGGAGCTGGTGTATGTTTTGTGCTTGTGAAATTTGATTCAGATTTTATTTTTTGTAATGCTCTATGCACGATGACCAACCGTTATTCCACTTATATGCTGGAATGCCTGTTAGAAAAAGTGCTCCACATACAGGATCTGTCTGAATACTGAAACACTTTTTTCCTGCTTTGTTTTACTTATGTATTTCAGAGAGCTGGTATTTATTAGGGGTTTTGCTAAAGACAGAGGTAGTCACTGAAGTTGAAATGGCAGCCTGTGGCAGCTGAGGCCACACAGTGAGGATTCTTTGCATAGTTACCCATGTTGTACCTGGAATAATTAACTTTGTTGTTGTATTTGGGCACTTCTTATAGTCACACAGTTCTCAGACAAATTCTGTGAAATGTATACATTTGGAAGTCAATTTGAAAGAAGGCAACGACTGGAATGTTTTATGTTACTGAATGCATGGCAGCACTGCATAGGAAGTTTTGGCAAACCCACCTTTTGTGCATCATTCCTGCTTTTTTGATCTGTTTGATCAGAAATGTTGCTTGATAGGTCATGGGCTTCCATGGGTAGCAAGGCAGTTTACCAGCTGTCTTCAGGCACAGAGAAAAGCTTGGTCTTTTATAAACTTATTTAATATTACTAAGGTTTAATCTTTTGTTAAAAGTGCCTGATGTTTGCTAAATCAAGATATATAAAGCATCTGAAATTATTTTTTATGTCCTTGCAGTCTTTGAGTTTTTAGACTTACTTCTGAAACTCCGTTCTTTCTGTGAAAACATTTGCGTTGTTTCAGCTAAAAGTACAGTTGTTTGTAACATGCAAACTGGACATGAGATATTGCTTTGCAGTAGTTACTAATCTGCTGATGAATGATTCTTCTAGAGATTGGAAGGGATTTGTGTAGGCTGGAAACTGAATATAATGAGTTTCAAAAATGTAAGCAATTTAAAATACTGCTTGAATGTGAATTAAAATGTTCAGAAGCCACACACAGTTGCTTGAAATCTTGATCCTTTTTAGCCATCCATAATGCCATCATTGTGGGGTTTTTTTCCAAAGTATGTGCGTCCACCCTAAAATTGTACTAAATCAGGTTTCTGAGAGGCAGCTGTCATCCTGAGTACCTTACTATGAAAATAGGCTCTTCCATGTTGGGGGTTAGTGTCTCAGAAACTTTATAAGGGTATATAGATATGTATCTTCTGATCTTACAGGTAACAGCAGTAATCATCTCTGCCTTTTTCTTCTGTCTTCAGTACAGTTTAATCCTCTGTCTGTTTTCTGTGGTTTTCACAGGTCTGTGTGATGGCTTCTACCTGTTTGGGTTAAAATAACCCTTTTTAGCAGAGACCAGCTGCTTTGCATTTTAAGCTTGCCTGCTGTTCTTTGGGAGTGAAAAGCAGGAGGACTGGTTGGGCCAGCTGATGAATAATCATGCACGTACCCACTCAGTTCTATCATGTGCTACTTTGAGCTGTTTTTGAGAGAAACTTGAGGCTCTGACTTTGAGGGATATGTCGTAACTGGTCAAGTTAATTCCCAGGTGATTACAATTCAGAATTCCATTTGTACTTTGTCTGAATACTGTTATGATTGGTGTATAATGTTACAGATGTACCATGTTCCATTTTGGAGAATTTTGTCTTGCAGAGGAAGAACAAAGACAGCTGGAACTGAGTGAAAGAATAGGTCTTGTTCAAGAGCAGGGTTTACATCTGTTTTTGTTGTGTGATATTCCAACTCAGGAGTCTTTACATCATAGAACCAAAGAATACCCAAATATTTTATGCTAACTTAAGAAATTGTTCCTCAGGCACTGGTAAAATGGTTGTTACATGATGAGAAAGTTGTTAGTATTGGATAAGCTTGAAACGTCCCTTTCCTGGCTTATAGTATTGATACTTCAAAGGACTGTTTAGCTGTCTCTTCGCTGTGTCTGCAATGTTGTGGGTATCCACTGAAAAAGCCAACAAATGGACCAGCTTGTAGTTTGTCAGGGTATTTCTGTATGATCTGAGCATCTGCCTTCGTTTGTGAGGTCAGTTCATTGTCCATGGGCTGTAATAGTGAGTGTAACCTGCTATTACTGTTTTGGGATCAGGCTCTATTACTGCAAAGAAAAGAGGGTTCATCTCAGCTGTCTGCAGTTTTGTGTGCTGTACTGTGAAAAAGGTCACTTGGTTTGTTCAGCCTGGAGAAGAGGAGGCTGAGGGAAGACCTTGAGTGGTCTGTAGCTTCCTCATGAGGGGAAGCAGAGGGCCAGGCACTGATCTCTTCTCTCTTGTGACCGGTGACAGGACCTGAGGAAATGGCCTGAAGCTGTGTCAGGGGAGGTTTAGGTTGGATATTAGAAGAAAGTTCTTCACCCAGAGGGTGGTTAGTCACTGGAACAGGCTCCCCAAGAAAGTGGTCACATCACCAAGCCTGATAGAGTTCAGAAAGTATTTGGACAATCCTCTTGGATACATGGTGTGATTATTGGGGTGTTCTGTGCAGTGCTAGGAGTTGGACATGATGAGCCTTGTGGGTCTCTTTCAACTTAGCACTATCTATAGTTAAAAAAAAAAAAGGATTACCTCTTAACCACTCTTTAAGTGACATCTCTGTAGTCTTTTTTTTCCCTTATTCCTCTTTGCATTCATGAATCGGTTCTTTGGAAAAAAATAACCGTATGCATTAATATCTTCTGTGTTACTGCTTTCAGCGCATGATAGTGAATAAATATTATTTTATCAGCCCACTTGGCAGTAGTGACCATTAACCTGATTGTTAACTGATGGGTCTCAGATGGAATGCTGAATGCATGCTTGTTCCAAAATGGCAGAATCTGCCTCTCCTTTTTACTGTAATAAAGCTGCTTCTGTTTGCAGCACTGTGTTGCTGGGAGACTGCAGCTAATTTTTATGGCGCATGTCAGTAGTAGTGGTTCAAATTATACATTTCATTGAGTAGCTCTTCTTTTTGTTTGTAAACTGCCTTCTGTAAGGGGAGAGAATATTTTTTTGTTCTGGGGAGAACAGTATCCAGACCAGAGAATATGACTGAATCTGCAACAAAAGCTCAGACTGTTCTGTTGATAAATCATTGTACTTCCAAAGTCACTTCAAGGGGGATGGTGGCCTGACTAAATTTATACCAGTCTGATAGTCAAGTCTAGCACAGGTATTCAGGAGAATTCCAGGTGAGGCAAACACATCTCCTCAAACTGCTGTTTTTCTTTTTCAGACTCCATGGTGCAAAACTTCAGCATGTGGCGTGACTTTAAAGCAAAACAACAAAATAGACTGAGAGATTATGAATTGGAAAACTGTGTCGTTTTGGTTCACAACACAGATAACGGTGGCAATTTTGGGGCTGTGTAGAAAATGCAGTCCTTTTTAAAATGATTGTTGCACAGCTTGCACGTGGATCAGGACATGCATGCAATTACATTGGCAAAAAGTGGGTGTAATTGGGCATGCACCTAAATGGAAAAAATACATGTGTAAGGTGGAATCTGACTAATGAGTTAAAAATCTTTTGCTTGCTGAATCTGTTCTCCTTTTTTGGCTAAAGGAGATGGTAGTCCATTTTGTGCTGTTCACAGTCTGCTTAGGTTTGTAGCAGTGTCTTGTTTTTAATCTTGCTTGAGATGCCTCTCTAAAATGGGGTGTGTGTGTGTGTCTGAAGCCTGCTTGCTTAAACACGCGAGTCATGTCAGCTGCAATGCGGCAGTGCTTGGTGCTAATGAGGTGAGCAGCCAGAGCACCCGTCTGCTTATGTTTGCTCATCTCTGTGCAATTATGGCTGTGGGGATTGGAAAAAGGGATTTGTATTGGATGTGGCTCTGTTTTGGCCTTTCCAGAGCGTGGTTCTGTGTTCTCCTGAGGACTGGGCAGCACATTTCAACTTCCATTTTGGGAGTTAGGTGGTTGCTTCATTATATTTAATGCAAGCTCTAAAATATATCCTTGTATTTTGAAGTACTTGAACAGGTTGGGAGAAAAAAAGGAAGTACAGAGAGGGGAAACCACCCCTTCTTCTCACCCCCTTCCTCTCCAACTCCCCCCCAATTAATTCTAATGCACCTTGAAATGACATATATTGCCTGACAGTCTGTGCCTCTAGGTAGAGTAGATACGAGTCTGTATTTGTAAAGTAACGTCTTTGAAATAGAGTTATCAGGTAATAAAATTTGGTTAGATCTCAATAGTTACAACTGGCCTTTGGTAGGCACAAAATGCAGATGCACTGTGATTTCTCAGCTCACCTTTTGTTTTGTAACCCTTAAGGTGCTGACAGCAGTGTGAGCTGAGAATTTTATGCTGAAGTCATAAAGTTTTGCTTTGAACATAAGGCAAATAAAGTGAATATCAAATCTTGTTTGTCTTTTCCCGTCCTCAGATGCCAGACTGTCTCCATTGAGCTTGATGCCTTCCCGTCCAATCCTGTCATATTCCTATTCCTGCAGCTTGTCTTTCAGTGTTTCTTTTTTCAGAGAATTAGCCTGTAAAACTATAGGTCATGATTAAGTAATATATTGATCTTGGTGACAAAGCTGGCTTTCTTCTAGTTCCTGCCTTTGTCACAGGGTGCTTCCCTGTTAGCTGATAAAGTTATTTCTGAGTAGTTATTTAATATAAATCAGATTGTTGAAATTACCTGTTAAAAATACTGCTGGTTTTTTGTGTTTTTTTAAGGATCGTATCTAGTCTCTGTTACTTTGGCAATATGTTGTGTAACGTGATACCACAAACAGAGGGATCAATACCGCTGGGACTGGGAAAGGTATGAACTGCATCCTGTAGGCAAGAACCAGCGGTGGGAGGCAGGAACCTCCTGAGCTATTGATACAGCTGATGTGAGTGTAGTGTGCATCTTACACCCGTAGAAAAGAAGGTGTGTCAGTCTATAAAAAAACGTCCTTCACCCTGGGAAGGAGCCCAAGACTGATGTTCCCTGATTAAGTCTGGTTTTTCCTTAGTCCTTTAAGTGAGTTAAGAGTGACATGTATGAAACAGTACAGCTGCTAAGATGCATGCTAGGGAGAGTTGTGCTGCTTTAACACTCAACTGTTGAAGTCTGGTATCTCTGTGATCACAGACAGTGCAGTATTTCTTTGCCTGTTTACCTTCTCCTGGAGACCTTATGACTTAAGACTGGGATGTTTTTGTCTTCCTTCTTTAGGTCTCCGGGTGAAAGGGGAGCTCATTACTGCTTACCCACAAGTGGTGGTTGTGCGTGTGCCAACACCTTGGGTCCAGAGTGACAGCGACATCACAGTCCTTCGCCACCTAGAGAAGATGGGCTGTCGATTGATGAATCGTCCTCAAGCCATCCTCAACTGTGTCAACAAGTTCTGGACGTTTCAAGAACTTGCTGGCCATGGTGTGCCTCTTCCAGACACTTTTTCATATGGTAAGGCTGTTGGATCAAAAGGATAGCTTAGTTGCCTAGACAGCTTATGCTTTTGCAATGCGAAAGATAGGAATCAAGTTTTGGAAATCCATAGAAATTTAAGTAGCATGAGGCCAGTTCCACAGCTAAGTTTTGGGTAACTAGAAAAGGAAGTTAAAGTTGCGACACCCAGATTCTGGTTTTGTCTTTGTTGACCAGCTTGTGATGTTTTGAAAAGAGTACTTGAACTGTACCCCGGCCTTCCAAGCAACTGACTTTGGCTATTAGTGCTATAATACTTTCTGTTCTTTTCCAGTTGCCCAAATCAACAGACAAGAGCTTGGGATACTAAATGTCATGGGTATTACAGAGAACTAGACTTTGGTGCAACCTGAAAGTAGATTAAACTCTTATATGAATAAAAGGGTCTACAAATACGTTAGTTTCTGTGAAAAGACAAGAGTAGCAAAGAGTACAAGCCCTTGTGTTCACCTTTTGACAATAGTCTGGGCTTTGTTTCCCACCAAAGCAGTTAATTATTGCTTATTGTGCTTGCCTCTGGAATCTCTGGTATCTCTGGTTCCTGACAGAGTGCTAGATTAGAGGAACCATTTGTCTGATGGTATTTCTAACCTGATGCTATTTCTGCTTTTAATTACAATCTATTAAAGAACTGAAGATACCTCTCAACCTTCCTTTCCTTCTGGGAAAATACCAGTGCTTTTCTCCCCTTCGTGTGATTGCATCAATAGGCTTTCGTAATGGGAACTTGACAAAATGAGAAAAAAATAGACAAAAATAAAAACATGGCTTTCTATCAATTACTGTGAATTACTATTTCTATTAATTACTGTGAAAACACATTTGAGAAGAAACATACCCTTTCTTTATACATGTGGTTGCTCTAACTCGTTGAGAAAGGAATGAATTTTTAATTTTTTGCGGGAAGGGGAGACCATGAATGATGCTGAATAATTGCAGAACATACCTGTTTGATTATAACTCCCTCCCACTTCTGTTAGGGCCTGCCTTTGGAATTTGACAGAAGCATGAGTTTCTTTTCTTTTTATCTTTTTTCTTTTTGTTTATTTTAAACCACTAGTATCAAGTTGTTGGTGAGAGCTGACTTTGCCAAGTAAAGCCAGATGTGCTGAATGACATGTTACTCCATGACATGCGTTAAACTCCATGGCAGGGTTGTGATGGCTGCTGCTGGCTTTGTGACCAGAGTCCTGGCTTGACTTCTGCACTTTACTGCACGATGTGTTAGAGGGGGCTCATTCCTTTGTCTGCTGACTTTTCTCTTCTGTATTTCTTGTGCTGTGGTCAGCCTTCTTTGAACTGAACTCAAGTAACCTTGAAGTATCAACCATAATTGTGTGAATGGCCATTAAAAGCTACTCTCTAAGGTCCTTACAGATGCAATGAGATTAAAAGGTTGAAGTACTACTTCAGGGTATAGGGAGAATGAGATACAGGAGACTTAAGCCTTCAAAAGGGGGGAGGTGGACTGACAAGGTCTGTTGCTGCTCTCTGGATTATGCCTTGTAATTGTGTTCTATGTTGCTTTCCTGGTTAGTAGTTTGGATGGAACTGTTGCTAGTGTTACGTGTCTGCTATTTTCCTGTTGGGCATTTGAAAAGATGGGAGTTGATAAAGTAAAATGGATAAACTGGAACAAGATGGTAGAATTGGGGCATTCGGATTTGGAAGATTAGATTGAGCCTTCTCGGGTTGTGATCAAGAGGCCTTTGTCAACTTGTGTCTTCAGTTCCAAAGGAAGTAGGAGTTTGTATCCCATACATCACAAACACCTTCAAAGTCTGATCATGCTCCATGACCAAGGTCCTCTTAACTGATAGTTTTTTCTGCATTATCTAAGCTCTAAGGGTGGGAGGAATGTATGGCAATTACATCCCCAATTTGGCCACACCAGACTGGTGGCACATAATGTTGTTGGTTTTCTTTTTGCCAGGTGGTCATGAGAATTTTTCCAAAATGATTGATGAGGCGGAAGTGCTGGAGTTCCCTATGGTGGTGAAGAACACGCGGGGTCATCGAGGTGGGTGTGAGGTCAGGGGCGAGGGCAAGGAGTATTCTGAGCAGCACTCCAAGATTTTGTCTCATCAAGGACTGATAGTTAAGAAGGTCTTCCGTTGGGTGTTGGACTTCTTTCCAGTACATCTAAATTCTGCCACCCTTTGAATTCTGAACGTTGAATAGACTGCAGCGCTGGGAAACAGTTTTAGTAGAGCCCAGTCTTGCAAAGGTAGGGGGGAAAGAGTTCAAAATTATGGTGCATTGGTGACATATGAGGAAAGCTTTGAACTGAAATAATGGGAGGTCTGGCCTTCGTGAAGTTGAAAAAAGCCTACTTGGATTTTAGGGATGTTTCTAAATAGGCATAAGAAATGAAATCTCAGTTCATTCAGTGACCTTTTTCCTACTCTACTATGTCTATAATTAGAATTCTGATTTAAATAAAATTTTATGTATTGTTTGTCAAACTGGATCTCTGTTTTTCAGAAAAATACCTCTGACAGTGTCAGTGGTATTACTGCAGTTACACATTAAATTGTTCTGTTATTAGTCTTTTGTTTTAGGTGTTGAATATGAAACAAACATCAACTTCATTTAGTGTTAGATAGTGGTTACTAAAGGAAACCAGGTTTAAATGAGATCTCAGAGGTTATTTGCAGATTTCAGAGGTTATTTGCAGAGGAAGTTGCTCTGGTTTTAATATGCTTTAAAACCAATTTAATAAATACTAGAAATACAGAGACTAAAAATGAAGTTAAAGCACAAAACCAGGAGTTACTTTAAACAAAATCATAGCTAAAAGACACCACTTCTTCCTTCTTTCTGTCCATCGGTTTGCTCCCACTCTGTACTGCTCTGGTGCTTCTTTTCTGCTGGCATGAGTACTTCTGTACCCATGCAGTAAATGGATTCAGGAACTGATGTTGAGTGGATCTAGATAAATTATTTTTACTCAGATTAATTCCTGACATGACTCAGCACTTACTTGCACAAGTGCTTGTGGTGATATAATGGAAGAGAGCAAAATGCTGGGGCTGAGGAAGATCAGACCTGCTTCTGTTGGTGGCAATACCTGTTAGTGTGGTTTTAAAGTGTGGGTGGAGCTCTAAAGCCAAGGTGGAGTTTGATGTTGCAGCAAGATGAATGTGACAGCTGTGGAATATTTGAGACAGTAGATTTGGCTTGACCCTGCCTCTTGTGAAGATCTACTGAATAATTTTAGAGTTACAGCCGTTGGCTTCCGTCTCCCTTTTTTAGCCAGGATTCCTGTAAATCTGTGTACAAGGTTTGCTTTAGAGCACTTTAAATTCCAGGCATTTTAATGCACATTTATGCAAAGTGCATATCTTTTGACATCAAGAGAGTTGGGGAAACTTTTTCAAATTAATTGAAGAGCAGCCATTTGAAGATTATATTTAAAATAAATTTGCAAACATGGTCATAGGTACTGGCTGATGAATAAAAGTCATACTTTTCTAGGCCCATTTTCTGCACAGTTTGCTGCTGCAGCAAATGGGGCAATCCTGGTTTTGCCAAGATGTCATGATGCTGCATAATTCCCAAGAACTAAGTAGTTCCCCTCCAAGGCATCATTCTTCCTATTCCATTTCAGGAATACAGTAGGATTAATTGCCTGTAGGAGAGATGAAGTTTGGAGTGGGAGAAAGGACATGGAGTTTTTTTTCTTGTCATGAATTTTAAGCTTACATTCTCATTTCTCTGTAATGAGAAATTTCATGTTCCTCAAGCAGTGTGTTGTGCTATGGAGACCTTAAATCCTGTCTAAGCAGATGCTGCTGTAGTTGGGCTTAGGAGCAGTTGTTGAAATTTTTTACACATTATTTATCCTAGTTCTGCTTCTGCTGCATTTTTGTTCCCTTACTTAAGGAGGGCAGTTTATCAATTTATTTTTGTACTCTGTTAACATCATAACATAATTGAATGACAGTTCTGCCCCAAGAGAAAGTGTGCAGCTTTATTGCAAAACATAAATCTAATATGACATAGAGCCCTTAAGAAAGGGGAAAAAAGAGTTGGGAAATGTAGATATATCAAGATGAAAGGGATGCAGTCTTGTGAGACTAGAAATTAGATAAAAAGTGGTAGAGTCTGTTTCAGGAATGACTTTAACCAGTATTAATACAATTGGAAAAGAACAAAGAAGTCTTTGGTGTGGTCTAGAAATGAAGTGGAATAAAATGACTTACTTTAGGTTAAAAAACTCAAAGTCCTAGAGATGTTTGCTTGCAGAAAAGCTAGTGATTTACAAAGAGGTTTTTTTTCAGTTGTAGGATATTCCATTCATTTAATGTCTTGTGGAATCTTCTTGCTAAATTGTCTTGGATACTGTGGAGTGGAACGTTTTCCTCTGAGTGTAGTTGTTCCACTGCAAGCCTCATTCTTGAATTATGAGTCCTTTTAAGTATTGGGAAGAGCAGCTCTCAGGAACTCCATAACGGAAAAGTGGGTGGTTCTGCAGTGACACACTAGAGACTTCAGAGTTCTTAGTTGCCCATGTTAGTTTCATGTTGTTTGTTCCTGTGTGTCAAAGCAGTAGGCTGTGGGTCCTGTCCTCTTGAATGAACAAAATTGCTTTTAATTAAATGTCTTCTGCTCTTTAAGTATTTCTTCCTTTTTTTCTCTCACTAAGGGCTTGTACCAAAAGAAGTTGAAACTGCAAGACCACCTCCTTTATCTAAAGATTTTCTCTTTCTCCTTGCTTCTTTCTTTTTCTTTTTTTTTTCAACTCACATCTCCTCAGCTCTGTCAATACTTGAACACTTAAAAGCACTGAATCAGTGGAACACTGTTGTCCATGGAAGAATTTGTAAATGGGTATAAACTACAGATGGGGCCTGTGAGAATGGGCAGCATGCTGGTCAGAGGTTTTACTTTCATGTGCTGAATCATTGATGCAGCTCAGATGGGTAGCTGCTTTCAATATGCTGATGTTCTTTCCTCCATACAGGTAAAGCTGTGTTCCTGGCACGAGACAAACACCATTTGGCAGACCTAAGCCATTTGATCCGTCACGATGCCCCTTACTTATTTCAAAAATACGTTAAGGAGTCCCATGGCAAGGATGTGCGCGTCATCGTAGTGGGAGGCCGTGTGGTGGGCACCATGCTCCGCTGCTCGACAGATGGGAGGATGCAGAGTAACTGCTCACTTGGTAGGAAAAGCACTGCTCATAGTTTTGATCAGAATTTTTCAATCCAGTTGAAAAATCACAAAGCCAACTGAAATAAGCTGCAGGTGTTACTTTGTGTTAATTGTGCTTACTGCTGGGGGTTTAAAGGGGAAACACAAGAATAAGGATTAAGTAAGAAGCATGTTGAGCAAGCACAGGAGAGACAATCTCTGTTCACAGTGTTAGGTGGGTAGGATGGATGACAAGCAGGGGTAAGTTTTAGAACACACATGGCGCATCTGATTTGGTAATGGCAGTTTGATGCTAATGCCATGTTATTGTTTGTTTCATCCTGTTAAAAGGAACAGAAAATGAAGGAAGACAGAAAGGAAGACTTAAGGGAGGTGGAGGAGGCAGTCAGTTGGCAAGAGGGTAGAAAAAAATGTTAAGAGAGGAAACTGTTGAAGGCAGTAAATGGTTGCATTGCACTGTGCATCTTCTGTGCTGCCTTAGTCTGTCAGGTTCCTCCCTGCTACCTCTTCCCCCAAAGCCCATATCTGGGAGAAAGAGGAGGTTACTGCATTGATTGTAGCACACTCAAAACTGAGATCCTGCGTAGCTTTGGGTGTTGGACATGAGGGTTTCTGAGGGTAAAAGGAGGAAGGGCACTTGAGGGTGCCTGGCTGAAACTATACTGAACCTGAGCAGGGATGGGATAAAATGTGTTCATGTGTAATGCAGTTTTGGTTAGTCAAAATGCCTAAGAGGTTTTAGTTAATACTTGATGCAGAGGGAAATACAGCCTGAAAGATTTTTCTGCTAAATGTTTTTTTTTTGTTTGTTATTGTATGGGTTATTTTTAAACTTAAGTATTGTGATAGATGAAGTGTGAGCCTGTTAATACCTAGATGATGAACTGTGAACCTGACCTGATGAGGTTCAGACACAAATGTTCCCTAATTCTTTCTTTAGAGACAGTAACCTGTGATAGCAAGTTGAGAGGGATGTGAGCAGATGATGTCTTAATCCCTATCCCCCTCAATTATATCTACAGTTAGAGCTGTAATCTTATCAAGAGCTCTAGGTTTAATTTTGCTGAAATATTTCTTGTGATCACTTACAAACATGTAAGGAAAGCCTCTACCTGAGAAGGAACAAGGATTGTTTGTTAGTTCATTTTTTTAATATCCTGGGATCATAAAAATGTGTATTTTTTCTTGACTAAAAAGTCATTGCTTAACTGTTTTTAAACAAGTCATAATCTTGACCTGCCAAAAGCAGGTCAGAATCTTTTGAAATCCTGGTGTGGCATCAAGTTCATTAGTAGTCACTGTGGAATGGAGGTTGCTTTCTAAGTCATCAGCAGTGTGCTCACAGGCTGACTTTGAAGCTTCCCAACTGAAAAGCACGGACCAATTGAGAAGGATGTCAGTCACCTGTGACCTGAGTGCAGACAGCAAGTTGTTTTCACTTTTTCCAGGTGGTGTAGGAATGATGTGCTCGCTGAGCGAACAAGGCAAGCAGTTGGCAGTCCAAGTGTCAAACATCCTGGGGATGGACGTGTGCGGCATTGACCTGCTGATGAAGGACGACGGTTCATTCTACGTCTGCGAGGCCAATGCAAATGTAGGTTTCATTGCCTTTGACAAGGCTTGCAATTTAGACGTAGCTGGTATCATAGCGGACTATGCCGCTTCCCTGCTGGCCCCCGGCCGCTTGACGCGGCGCATGTCCTTGCTCTCCGTGGTGTCCACGGCCAGCGAGACTAGCGAGCCAGAGCTGGGCCCTCCAGCTGGGGCCGCTGTCGACAACATGAGTGCTAGCTCCAGCTCTGTCGACAGCGACCCTGAGACCACGGAGAGAGAGTTGCTCACCAAGCTCCCGGGGGCTCTCTTCAACATGAACCAGCTATTAGCCAATGAGATCAAGCTCCTTGTGGAGTGATGCCACGTGTAAATAGGTGACCAACAGAACTCTCTCTTGTAAATTTTTTTTTTAAACCAACTTGCAATGCTGTTTATCAGAGATGCTCAGAGGAATGAGGAAAGGGGGGTGAGTGTGTCAGTCAAGAGAGCAAAAGTAAAAGGCACACGTGCTGTGGTTGCTGTCCCTAATCTTTTGCGGAATGTTAAATTGTCTTCATTCTTCATCAGTTTTACAGTGGAGATGCTCAGTTCACAACCAAGCAGCAATTTTATTTGGATGCTGCTTTGGTCCCCAGATATCCTGCAGTTCATGTGTCTTCACAGGCAAGCATTGAAACGTGATTCACACTTGAAGATTTTCAGAAAGTTGTCTGGCAGCTCTCTAGAAACTTCTGTGAATTACTGCACCAGTTAAGTCTCTTCTACCTCTGTAAGGCTTGATCCTGTAAATTGCTGAGTGCCTCAAATTCTTTATGTGAGTTGAAGGTGTTAAATACCAAGTATTTCAAAATTCCTGGACACCTACTGTTCCTGCTCTTGTAGATGGGAGCTGTAAGTTCAGGATCCTTTTAAAGTCATCACTTTCTGACCTTGCAGGATACGGCCTTTCAAATGATGAGGCTGAGAGAGCTGTCAGTTGACTTAATGTGAACTTTCTGTAAAAATCTGTAAATTGTACCATCTTTGTATTAAGTGGCAGCTTTGTGTCTAAATTTCTTTATCAAGCTTTTAAAGGAGAATATTAGTACTTCTGTTTTTCTCATTTCAAATCCTGATTTTGGAGGGTATGTAGGGGAATTGGTCATACTCTACTTGTGGGCAGAAGTGGCACGTTTTTAACTATTTTTTGCATGGTTGGAGGAGATAAACAGCACTGTAATGTTTGGTATACAAAATGATGTTTAATCTAATGTGAAAAAGAATTACACTAGTTTAAAGCAAACGTGCATCGACTTGTATTTGTTAGTGTTTTAGTCTTTCTGAGAGAGATCTGCAATGTTAATGTTCCTTTTTCTTTAATACATGCTAGTCCAACACTCCCTTCTCTATGCCTGCATCTTTAACAGTGGCCAAAGTGAAAACACCGCAGACTGTTTGTTAAGAAAACACTGAGTTATAGCCTGTACATTGGTGGGGGGGTTGTTTGTTTTTATTTTTTGCCTTTTTTTGGAGGGAGGAATGTGGTAAGGTGTGGAGGAGGGAAGAGCTGGTTAAAAGTGATTAGTCATCCAGAGGAACTTTAGAATAAAGCTGCAGTTCATACAATACTTACCAGGCTTACTTTTTCCCCACTGAACATAAAAACCGATGTTGGCATAAATCCAAAGAGTACAACTGGGGAGAAATACTCGGTTCTTAGCTTTGGGAAACATGTGGCAGATTTAAAAAAGACAAAAAAAAAGAAAAAAAGAAGGAAAAAAAAAAAAGCTCAGCCAGAGTCAAAAAAAAAGAAGAAGAAAAAAAAAATAACTTAGGTCCACAAACAATTAAGGGATTGATCCTGGACCCTTACATGTTTTTGGTGTGAGTGCACACACTCGTGTGTGTTTGTGTGTGTGCAATTTTTTGCTTTATTTTTTTGAGGGTGTTGGCTGTTTAGCTCCTAATTTTTTTCCAGAATTCCTGATTTTCCTTAATCCTTCTGGCTGTGCATTTTCTCATTAGCCTTGAGCTGGTTTGGAAAACAGATAACCAAAACAGATACTGAGTCCATTTTTCAGTCCCTGTCTTCCTCCTCCTTTTCCTCCTCCTTCTCCCTTTTCATTCCCCTCTTATTCTCGGGGTTCATAAAGCCCTGGAACTATATATATATATATAAATATATATATAAGATAAGCCTCTTTTTTAAAAACAAAAAGTAAAACGTTTACAACTGAAAAATCATCTTGTGAAAATAGGTTTGTTTGGAGGGGGGTTGTGTGTGTGCAATGCTGCTGTTTTCTGGATACTTTAATGGAGCATGTCCCATGTACCCTCTGAGGTTCTGCACTGCCCACCTCTGTGGCCCTTCCTCACCTCTCTGCTGCTCTGCTGTTTTACCTTCACTTGGACCTTAAACACAACTCACGGACACTATGCAGAGAGTCTTCAAGAGGCAATAAACAGAACAGTATTAACCTGCTTTATGGAGGTTTGATCATGCTTCTTTGTACAGTTTGGTTTTTTTATTTTAAAAGGAATGTAATAAAATGGCTTTTTTTTTTTTGTAGAATTAAATATTATTATTAAAATCAAGTGAAAGGTTGACTGTTGGTGTTAAGCAGGAGAGTGGACCAGCTGGTCCAGCAAAAAAAGGATCTTCAGCAGTAAAGGTATTTTCAAATCCTTCTTACTGAGCCTTCAAGCGCACAGGTTATACCTGAAGAATATAAAGGTCTTCAACTTCCATGAAGAGTTACAGAACAACAGAACACGAAAGTAACCTAATTCTCTAGTCACTGAGCAGTAAACTGTCTCTTCTAAGAGCTCTAATTCCCTTGCTTGTTTATCCAAGGGGAATTTGGGGTGGAGGGTGGCTCTTTTTTTTTTTTTTTTTTTTTTTTTTTTTTTTTTTTTTGTTTATTCTTTTTTTTGTCTCTTCCTGTTTACTGGTAGGTGCCTGCACTCCTTGAGAGGCTGATAGGATCAGTCCTTCCCTTTTTAGCTGTGACATACATCGAGCACATGTGGAATAACAGCAGGGAGTAAACATGTGCTGGTTGGTATACTGGGGCCTTTGTGTTTCTATCATAGGAAACATCTTTTAGAGGAAAGAGTTGTTAACTGAATGTTCTGGATTGTTTTTTTGAGTCCCCATAGTATCTTGTAGCTCACAGGAATCTTACATTTCTAGCACCCTTTGAGAATGTCTAGGTAACACCTCACAGTTGAAAAATTTGTGAAGTAAACATAAGATTTTTTTCAAAGACGAAGTGGATTGAGAGATTTGCAGTTTGACTCCCTTCTGATAAGTTGCTTGGTGCTTCCGTTACTAGTTTGGAGATAAGTCTATGCATAGTGGTCACAGAGGGAGACAGGATTTGAAACACCATGTATGTTTGTTTGGACATTGGGTATTGATGCTGCATGAAAACCTTGCTTGAGGGTTCATTTGTACAAACGGGCACACTTGTCTCATGTATTTACTCCCTACTTACCCATTGCTCCTAGAAGAGTGAAATACAAAGAATGGCCTGGGGATGCAAAGGAGGTGTCTTGTTTTTACTTAAAGGAAAAAACACCAACAAAGCTAGCCCATGGTAGTGTTTCCCACTGAAGGTGAACTCCACAGATGTCAGCTGTATACACTTTATTTTCTTCAGTTCCTTCTGCTGAAAATCATATGCTAAACTTCCATACAGTTTCACTAACACTACCTCCATATGTGGGTTTGGAAGCATGTGCTGGAAAAATGGTCAACATAGTGGTGGATTACAGTAGTGCCAGTACAGCTGATGGTGATGCAACTATTTTTGTGTATTTTAAGGTTTGAAAGAGCCAGTTAGAAACTCTTGTTTGCAAGAATAAGTTTCTTAAGCTACACCTGATGAAATTTTGTTCTTTGTAACACTGGAGATTTTCTTCTGTTCAACTTACTGTGTTTGTAATTGATGTCTTGCTGTCAGTGTATGGATTGTATCTTAATCCTTGTATTTAATGCTTTAATGTGTTTTATAAAATCTTTTCTTGTAATGTTACAACACCTCATCTGTAAAACAGTGTCGATGCTTGATGCTTACATTGACTGTTACATTTTTTGTTCTGAGCTGACGGTCACTCTTGAAGCATTTTCTCCCACATCGTGTGCTATCTTTGCCGTGTGGTATTTACTCAGGAAATAACCTCTGGAACATCTGGGTATGTCAGACGCAAAGGAGATACTTCTTCAGATGTTATACCGGACTACAAAATCCAACAAATGAAACCAGTGACGCTTGCTAAATTCCCTCCTTGCAAAAATCTGTCAGTTAAATACATAAGGGACCGTAAGGGCTTAGAGAGACTTTGAAAACAGATTGCATGTACAGTATCTTTCTCATGGCTCACTCTTTTTGAGAAGGTTTATGGGCTTTATGGCTGGTGTGAGACACACGACCCACTCCTGTTCTCTCTATGGAATAGTAGGTGCTCGGACAGGTAACTTCTGTTGCTACTGTCTTTTTTAATTTTTAAGTTTTTCACTGTTCTAGGAATTGTTTTAAACTGAACACTGCAGGATTTATAACCAGGTGTTTGCTGCCTTTTCCTTTGTTTTATTTATTTAAATCTTTCTTAACCTTTGAGGGTGACTTTTGGAGCATTCTGATGGTGGATCTTGGCCTGCTGTTGGAAGTCTCCAAGCCTCTCATGTTTCTAATTTGAGTTGAAAAGCTTTTGTTTTGTTTATTTGTTTAAAACAATGACACAAATTAGATGCGCGGATTTCGGGTGGGATTTGTTGTTGCGCTATTTTGGGTGACTTTATTCTCCCTTTTTTTACAGAAATGTTTTCTAACAGTTCACACTTTGTTACTGTTCTTTGCAAAACTTTTCAGGAGCCAAAAAAGTCAAACAATGCAGAGAAAACCCCTTCTCCCCTTTCCGATGGCACGAGTGAGAGCTTATGAAAAATCCTTGCGAATGTTCCTTCCTAAACTTTTCCCCCCAGTAATGCAAGCGGGTAAAATGGTAAACGCAGCAGTTTGGTGACATCCAAAACCGACCTGTTGTCAGGTAAATTGACACTTTTCTGCTCTTACTCTAACCTTTGTAAGTTTGCTAACTTGTCTGCCTTCCTTTCTTGCCATCAGTTCATTTTGGTGATACTTGTTGAATGATTTCTTTAACCGGATTTAGAGAAAATCCTGCTTTACTTCCTTATTTCCCTTCCTTATACTTGTTGACTTTAAGAAAACTGTCATTGTGCTTTGCTTTACACAAGGTGAGAGAAAAGTGAGTCCCCCATGCAACTGTATGAGGGATAGATTTGTAATACGTTAATTCCACTTCCTCTATCAATTCTAGATAGTTTGTCTTCAAGTGTACTATTTTAGCTTAGATTTTTGAAAGGTATGTTGCTTTCCATTTGCTAAGTGAACATAAAATATAACTGCAGAAGCAAGTAGTTGATAGGAGTGAAAAACTAGCACTAAGAATGTTAAATCTATTAAAATTCAATAGAGCAGGATCTTGTAAAGAGGACAGATGGACGAATATGTGTGCTGAAGAAAAAGACTGTTGGGCTGATTATTTCTGTTTGTGGAGGATGGGGTGACACATTTTATCTTGCCCTTACTGCTCTGTCAAAGCACTTGTACATTTTATCCTTCTCTGGTAACTCTCTCCCTTAATCTCAAACAATGTAAAAGTACTGGGTACTTAATACTTTTTTACTTAATTTAAGGGGGAGAATCTTGTATTTTACTCAGAGGTAAAATATCAGACAATTGGAATACCATTCCAAGTTGAAGAATGTGAGCCTACAAACAGGCTTCCAAGTTTCCTGATGCAGTATTATATTTCCCATGACATCTGTAAAGAATTAGCACTTGTTTCAGATTATTTCTCTGTGTACATGAATTACTCCTCTATACCATCATAAAATAGTCTATTTTTCATAGTCTCAGTTTATATTACCAGATATTACCAGCAATTTAATAAATTGCAGCTCAACTTAAGGTGGGAGGGAATAATTATAGAGCCAAATTTTGCTCTCAATTACACTGAGATAAACCTGGAATCACTCTGTGAAAGTCAGTGGAGTGATATCCGATTTCACTGGTATAATTGAGTGTATAATTTGTGTCTTAAACTTTACTTGCAAGGTAATTTTACAAACCTGTTATACTTATGTTTCCAATGCTTTTTCCTTTCAGACACACCCACTTCTTGCGTCTCAGCATTGGGCAGGCCTATTCCTTTATTTGTGTATATTTTTGTGCATCAGCTGCTATAGGACACGGGTGTAACACTTTCAGGCATGTGGTTGGGTGTCTTTGGGGTTTGTAATAATGTCCAAAAATAAGAATTTCTTTTCCTCAGATTTATTTATTAATTTGTGTTGGATCACAGTTTTGCATTTCTAACCTGATTTTAGATACATATTCTATTAAGATTTTCTTGAAAGAAATACAGTACTAGTTCTTTGCAGAGTCTGCAATTGACCTTTGGTGGGGAGAGTTGACCAAAATTTACTGCATTCTGCAGTAGTTAATGTTTTAATATTTAGTGTTGCTTGAAAGGTGGTTTTACAGATCATGCTCTTTCCTCTTTATGGAATGGCTTTCAAAGCCGTGTATTGATCTTGGTTGTGCCCAGTGCTTTGCCTAGTGTATGGGGAAATGTAGAACTTGAATAGGCCATGACTTCTTAGACAAGGGATGATGATTATGTGCATGCTGAACAAGAACTTCTTCTATATGCCCTTCTGCTGCAACAGAGTAATAAAACTGGTAGGTGGCAGCAGCAGCAGCAGCAGCAGCAGAAGAAACTCATGACTGTGACCTGAGAAACCTCCAGTACGGGGAGAAATGGATTGCAAAATACTAACTGGAGTAAGGGGAACGGAGAAGAGAGGCAGAGTCCCTGAACTGTCCCTTTGAATGGTGAGTCTGATTTACAGAATTCTGACCATCGAAAGACAGCCTTTAATACAAGAGGTACATTGATCTATCTCAGTTGGTGTTTGGTTGCCTGATGTCCTAATTCTTATCATTAATTCAACATTCCAGTTTCCCCTCTGCCTTTATAAGGCACAGTACATATCTTAAAAAATTAAAGTTCACCAAAATTGCCACATATTGAGAGTACTGGGAAATAAGACTGAAAGGAATTTATCTAGCCCAATCATTCTCTGCTCCACAGGAAGACTGATCATAGTTGTGCCATTGGTGAAATGTTTATTGTCACCTAACTTAAAAACCGAGGAATAAATGAGGAAGATTCTGCAGTCCTATGGAATTTTATTTTATGAAGGTAAAAAGCATCCTTACTGTCAGCCAGTGATCAGCCTTATAGGCTGAGAGCCCAACTGCTTTTTTTTCTACTTCAAGAGAAACATACATATATGCCTTAGAAATGCCATGATAATAAAGAACAGTGTTATTTATGGAGATTTCCTAAATCTCAAGGTAGGAAAAAAACATTCAAATCACCACAGTTAAAATAATTTTTGGAAGTGGGAAATAAAAATTATATGTTTCTAACTTAGTGGTTAAGAGTTGGTAGTTTTAGCCACCTCTTCAGTTCTCTGGACAAATGGCTCTAAAACTTCTTTGATTGCACATCCCTATCAGAAAAAAGCATTTTGAGTGTATACCCCAATAAATATTTTTTACAAGTTACATATGTGTATTACTACATACATTGTAAAACTTACATAAACTCACGAAGTTAAAAAAGGATCAGAAAAAGATGAAATGAAGACTATTTTTGAAACACGTACTTAACTGTATTTATTAACAGTGAAAAAAACATTTTCACCCTGCAGCCTTATGGATTGTGTTGCAAAGCTCCCTGGGGAACGTGGGCTCCCCTTTGGAGACCACAGATGTAGACACCATAAATACTTATTCTTGCAGATGTCATCAGGATGTTCCACCAAAACAAAACCTCCATTCTAAGTAATTCTACTAGAGATGAAAATGCTGACTCTCTAGTAGAATGACTTCTCCTTCTGAAAAGAAAATAAGAGGAGAGAACAGCAGGATATGGAAGCACTGATGAACTTGTTTGACCTAGGAGAAGTTTGAATCTGGATCAGCTGAAAATAGGGAGAAACATGTCCAAGTGAATTGGGAAGAAGAAATTGTGTCAGAATATATACCGATACGCAGAATACAGCAGTAGCTTTTGTATTTTCACAAATGTTTCTGCGTCATTTACAGCTAGGTATTAGTTGATAAATTCCAAATTCTGTTTCCTGTTGTTACCTGGGGTAGTCACACTAAAATCAGGAGCAGCACTTACATACAGGAACTAAGCTGGATCTGAATTTTGATATCCAGGCAACTAAATAGTCTCCAGTGCGCATCAGGTACCACTTAGGCCTGTGGACAACTGGTGTGCTTTTCTCATTAGCTTCTTAGTTATCATACAGCCTTTGAAAGTATTCTGTGGACCACAGGCTGGAAGTCCCAGAACTGAATTTTTACAAAGTGAAAGGAGATTGCATGTGCAAAGTGGAAAATATTTTGGATGGAGAATTGATTAGAATCATGTTAAATATAATAATGAGCAAAACCTGTATGTGAGATGAAGCTCATAGAGAAAGGGTTTTCAATCCAGTCAGGCTGGAGATGTGATGAAGAGAAATAATTTCTGATAGTAGAGGCAAAGGAGTCTGAAGCCTATGTCAGTCTGTCATCAGAGCCAGAGATGAGACAGGAAAACAGCTTCTGCTGATCTTGAGCATTCCCAGCTGTTGCTGTAAGGAGGAATCTCAGCAGACTTTCTGTACATAATATATGCCTTTGCAAACTGGATCTCGGGGAGGAGACCTGTAAGTTCCACTGATACACTAACTGTAGCACCTGCCTACTTGAACGGGTGGTCATGTGGATTAAAGGTGTTACTGCACTGAGTTTACATGACAGTAACATTTGGGAGGAAGAGTGTTCCTCTGGCCCTGAGCATGGGCTTGTTTGCCCCAATACACCTGTAGCTGCTGCTTCTCGGTGTGGTAGGAGATAGAGGCATATAAATGTATGTGAGCTTTTTTTAACAACTAGAGACCAAGGTGACTTAGTCAACTGGTCAGAAAAGAATTTTATTTTTCTTTGTTACGGACAAGAAGGCATTTAGAACACTTCCAGATCCTCCATGGTTCTCCATGTGGCTGTCAGTACAAAAGAGTTTTGGTTTTGTTTTTTTTTTTCTTTTAGCTGTGACATACCAAAGCATCCTGTTTTCTGCAACTTCGATGTGGTAGAGATTTGAAGAAGGCAGATTATTTTCCATTCTTGTCATAGACTTCCATGGGCAGGAAAGGGGTGATGTGTTTATGAAAGGAGGGAATGGACAGGTTCCTCATGCTGAGTGAATAGTAGGTGATGGATTAGGCTGATAAAAAAGTTAACATTCACATTGCACCCATGCAAGGCATTTTCAAGGTATTTCTGCATCCCTCCTTTGTTCCCTTTAGAAACAGTACAAGTGTTACTAGAATATACAGAGTCTGCATAGTAATATGTCAGTGTATTAAGCTCTGCCAAGTCTGTGCATGGAGGCCTTATAAAAGATTTATGAGAATTTCTGTGTGTCTGCTTTTTTATTTGGAGGCAAGTTGCTGTATGCATCTATGTACAGTATTCTGTCTTAGGGTAATAGATATTTTTTGTTTATTTGGAAGGAGGGAAGTGTGATTGGGCAGTTAAATATATCATTCTGTTATCCATTTCTATAGGAAGCACAATAGCTAAGAAAAAGCATTTTTGTGTTAGACAAATTGCAATATAATTGAGGTTTTTAATACAGGAATGAAAAAGAAATGTTTTACTAGTGGTCATTGGAATTTTTTTCAATAAAGTGTTCTAACAGCAAAAACCTAATTTGACAGAATCAGTATCAGTTAGGTTGGAACAGACCTCTGAGATCATCAGGTCCCAACCTTTGAATGAACACCATCTTGTCAGGTAGACCACAGCACTGAGTGCCACGTCCAGTCTTCCCTTAAACATCTCCAGGGACGGTGACTCCACCACCTCTGTGGGCAGCCCGTTCCAGTGCTTGACAACCCTTCTGTGAAGAAATTTCTCATGTCCAACCTGAATCTTATTCATTGTTGTAATATATAAAATTAAATAATAAATTAATTTATCATATTTGTAAATTTCCAGGCATACATGCTAATTTCTAGAATTTATCAGGACAGTCCCTCTTGTTCAAATTAGCATTTCTTGATAGAGAGGGTGGAAAGATCCATCTTACATAAGCCAGTAACCCAGTTGTTGCTACCTCTTTTGCCAGTCATGCATTTCTTTTATGCAGATTTCCTGGAAGCAGTGACACTGCTGAGCTTCTGTGGTGCTTAGTTTATCTGTGTCATAAAATACTTACATTTTGGGGAGAGAGGAACTGGAGAGGTGAAAACTGTCCATGGTGTTACATGGACTGAACAGGAAGGTGCTCTGAAGCAGAGAAAGAAGACTAAGCAGTAGCTGTATGCACAGGTATCCTTTCGGTTCTGTCATACCAATGTAGTGGGAGGCCAGGAGTCCAGATGAATGTTTCAGTGTACCTTGATGAAGAATGGGAATGTCACACAGACTGTGCAACTGTATATATTTCATATCTCTAAATATTTCATTTACACGAAGTGTGGTTTGTCCAAAAGGGTGTGTGCAGTTTTCCCTCACTGCTACTGTGCAAAGCACTGCCTGGTAGTCTTTATTCTCTGGATTCCTTCTGTTCAGTGGTATTGTGCATTAAGCCTGAAACTTGTATTTCGTGAGTTTTAGGGGGAAGCTTGGTGTGCTTGTGTATATATTTTCCCATGCATCTAACAAACACAAGGCAAGAGAAACACCACAAATGTTATGGTTACCCTGCCCACCCATCTTTACAACATTATATGGGAGGGGTAGTGCAGTTGAAATGTGATTTAGGAGTGCTTGTCTTACTGGATGGCAAATACTGAAGCTTTGTCAGTGGGAGAACTAGGCAGGAAAAGTCTGCGGTTTGACTTTGCTAAACTTTTACACAAATTTTCCTCCACATGAAATATTTCCACAGGAATCTAATGCGTGTGAAAGATGCTGGATCACCAGGTGCAGAGATTGACTCTATCCACTGGAAAGGTAACAGGAATTAGATTTTATTTTTAGAACACAACCTTCACTGCATCTGACTCCTTGACCTGGAAAGGCCTTTTCCAAGGTCAGAAGAGGAGTTTGGTATTCATGGCTCAGTCCTTGGTGTGTCTGTGATGCAGCTATCAAGGAAGCCAGATAGGTGGTGGATACAGAGATCTTTTTTTATGATACCTGCTTGCATTTCTGATGTTTGTATTTCAGAGCAAAGACTAACTTCTTCAATGGTTTATTTCTTCAGGTTTTTCTACAGCAGCAGGAGGTCTTCTCTTGCTTCTCATGGGAACACTTAGCATTTTGATAATGCCTCCTTCACAATGAAGGGAAGAAAGGATGGATCAGCAATGACGTGCAATGGAGTGATGTCCACACGTGGCCTTGATAGTCATGATCCCTGTCCTACTAACTTGGAGAATTGAATAAAAGAGTTGAATTGTTATTCACGAGAGTGTGAGATTCTTTTTGGTACCTTTTGCACCATCTCCCCTTTCTTGAGGGGCTGGTGAACTTCAGAAACCTGTTGATCTTGTGTCAAAGCTGCAGCTAAGCCAAGAAGCTGCAGCTAAGAAGAGTAAAACCTGCTGGATATTTTTCTCTTTGTTAACCTTTTTTTTACCCTCCAGGAATTTAATTCCTAAGAGTTCTAAATGCTTTATATTGACATGAATAATCTTCCCAAATTCCTTGTAAACTTTAGCATCAGGCCTTTGGTTTTATCAGTCATGTTATGAGTTCATCTGAGTCACTGACGATACAATACTCCTGAGTTGTAAAAGTGAAATCACCACACTGATCATGCTATACTTCATAGTCACTTTGGTGACTGCTAGAGAAAGAGATGCAACTTGGTTAACCTACCAGAGATAATGTGCCTTTGGATTTTGAAGCCATAGTGGCAAGGCTTGTTACAGACAAGGGGATGTACATTCTTCCTGTCTGTTGTTTCTGAAGAGAGCTAGTCTTTAAAACCTAGGTTATAGATCTTGCACATGGCTCTCTTGGTTTGTTGTTAGTGAAGCACTGTAAAGAATTAGACACATACTGATGGTATTTCCATAATGTGCCTACTTGAAATTTGTACAAAATTTACAAAAGTGAAGCAAAAAAGAGAAGCAAGATGCTGAGTTGGTATATTATCACTAAACACCTCTTATCCTTGTCATTCTTCCTGTTCATTTCATGGATATTAATTTCATGTAAATTTTGATTCCTGTTTTCTTTGTGCTTGTTCTAGTAATTTACATGTGAATGTAACTGAGGAATGTGGCTGGTAGCCTGTCTGCAGCTATGCCTTTGCTCCCTAGCTGCAGTTTATGGTCGGTTTTTTTGCAAATCTGTGTGTCACGCGGTGCCTGTGGTACCTGTGTAAGCAGGCTGTCCCCACACAGTAGTGGCCATTTCATCTCTTGAGGTTCAGTGCTTGTTCGTGCGCTGATGCATATGCTGATGCTTCCCTAAGTGCTTTTCTGCCTTAATATTTCATGTTTAAAAAGTAGAATAGCTGAGAACTTTCTAAATTCCTTAGTTTCATATATCCCATCATGCTAAGCTGCTTCCAGGCCCTGTCTGTATTTCAGTTCTCTTTTTTTTTCTGTGGGTGTTCAGCAGTGTTCTCTGTTCTGCTGCCTCAAGTTTGCTCCTCATGCCTTCATAGTCTTTTTTCTTTTTTTTTCCCTGGTCTTGTTTTTGCTCTTAACAGGCCCTACTTATCCTTGTCTTTGTCCCAGGCACACACACATATGGTACCCTAAGAATATTTCTTACTCAGTGTCTATTAAAGATAACCATTCTTTATATTACTCTAAAAGTGTGTTTTCCTTTTTTCAGAGTGAGAAACATTCTGTTGCTACATGTTTCTTTTTGGTATTTCTCGGCCCTAAATGTAAAATAGAAATTAAAAGAAGTTTATCACTGTGTAACGTCTTTGTAGTGAGTGAAAGTTAGCAAATTACAATATTGAGGAGACAGTTCCTGGCTTTTGCACTCATTTAACTGTCTTTGTTGAGAGGGATTAGTTCTGCAATCCATCTCTTCATGTACCTCACTTAAGAGCTCAAATTCAAGAGCTGTGGTCAAGAATCTGTTGGTGTCATGTTAAGTTTTGCTTTCCTTTGTCTTTCTTATCTTCCTTTGAATTTAAATAGTGGGTATCAACAATTAAATAGTAATTGGATATTCATGACACAATTTTGGTATTACTTGTACAGTATAGTGAAAACAGAGTAATAATAGTTTTGCAGTGATAATACTGACCTGTGCTGTGATGATTACAGAGTATAAACAGTTCCTTTTGCATGCCTGCATTTCCTATTAATTGGAATTGCACTGTTGTGCCAGCTACAGAAACAGTACTTGAAACTCTGCATTGCTTAGTGTGATGAGATCTTGGGGTGGGGTATATTTGTATTGAGGCCAAACTTGGAGAGAGGTTGTAATTTTGTTCAGCATTAGATCTGGAAAACCTCTGTAACTTGTCTGGCCTGCATTCCCAGTTGTGCATGATGTAAACAGAGAGCTATGTCTTGACCACTGTCTTTTTATTTTTCTGGGTCATTTTCCTTATATTTCGCCATATCACCTTGGTTGCTTCTCCAATCCACTCTTTCCCTGTCTAGACAACTTGGTTTATCACTGTGCATTTACCTCCAGGTGTTCTGCAAAATCTAGGTTTGGAACCAGACATCACATCATCATCTCTGTGATTCTCTCATCCCGTGTTGTCATTGCGTCAGTATTTTTCCAGACACAGTGCTTTGGAGGCTGCCCTGCTGCCATGGTAATGTTGAGAAGGGAGAGCATGCAGTGCAACAACCAGGTCACCTCAAAAGCCTCAAGGGTGGAATCCTTGGGAGAGAGGCTGTCACTGTCGGCTTCTTTCTCCTGCACTGACCCCCTTAGTTTAGCTGGTGGTGCCCAGGCCAGTCAGCAGAGCACAGGCTGATAAGCTCAGCCCTACACTGCTTCCTGGCTTGAGCACTTCAGCCTAGACATGGGCCAGTCGGGGAGATTGATGATCACTGGGTCACTGCTGCTGTGCTCTTCTGTGCTTTTTACATGCCTGGTGCTGAGATTCAGGCAAACTCCTCGGTCTCCTGAATGTTTGCCCTGATCTGCTTTGCATCTACTATCCCAGTTGGTGGAACGGAGTTGAGTAAGTAGTACTGGGGTCCAAAATCCTGTTAAACACATTAGGAAGAGTTTCTGTCAGAAATGAAGTATGCCTCCATATTTTTCTCAGCATTTTAATTTAAAAAATGATTTGTATTTTTTATAACCACACTTCTGACGATTTCTAATGAAGGCAAAAGTCTTCCTTCTAGTTCTGCCCATCTTTTTCTTCCTAGAGAACATACATAGCAGCTGCCAGAGCTGTCTGTAATATACCTGCTGCTTCTTCCCTACAGCCCTCAAGATTCAGGAGAAAAAGATAGAAAGAGATAGTGATCTTCCAAGGGAAAAGATTGGGATTGCTCTCTAGCATCTCTGATAACCATCCATGTTCAGCAGCTTAGCAGTAATAGCACTTGTCTCTAACAGTATGAAGCAGGAGGAAGCAGGGAAGGAAGGGACAATATCCCTTACAACTGTGATGTCACTAATGGACCAGAGGTGACATCTCCATGGGGATGAGGCAGTGTGAAGAAGTTGGGCTTTTGGAGAAATAAAAAACCAACCTCCACGGTTTTCTAGTCCTTCTTTCCAGCCTTGTGGACAGTGCTGTGTTCCAGGGGAGAATATCTGCTTAATCTTCCTGGTAACATGCCTCTGCACAGCTTTCTGTGGTCCTATATGCAAGGTAAGATTGAGGGAAGACGTCCTCTCAAAATCATTCAAAGTGCTCTCTGCAGCTTGAATATTTCTGTGGCTTGGATTGGGGATCTCTCGTCTTAGCCCAGTCTTATTAACAGCTCATGTATTTTGAAAACAGCTGAGTTTGTGAGCCGTGAGTGGAAATGAAGAATTGCAGCCCAGTTGTGAGACTTCACTCTGGAACAAGCAACCCCTGAAACAGGAGAGGAGGCCCAGTAGAGGGAGGGAAAGAAAAGTGTTTTCAATGTCTAAATTTCCAGATTTAGTTAGGGTTGTGTGTATAACTTTCTGTTACAACACCACTGGTTCTGATATCATCAGTTGTCACATGGAGTCACTTTGGGTGGGAGATGTTAAAGGAGTCTAACAGCCTTGGTTAGATACAGGTGACTGTTTGGTGTAGTAGCAAAAGGATAAGAGGGATTCCTAATGATGCTTTCCTCTCTAAACTCTATTCCTATTCTTCCCATTGCTCTACTGATACACCCTTTGCATTGTGATTTGGTAGGTGGCTTTTTTGCTTTAATTTCCAAGGTCGACCACTTTTAACTGTTGCAGATTTCTCTCCTGCAACCAAACTGAGGTCTTGAGATTGGCCATTGTTTTAAAGATACCTGTGTGTCTGTTATGTTGCCTGAAAGGATGGGGAGGGGGCACAGAATTGCATTTTTCTGCTCAGTTTCATGGGCTGTGATTGATGTCCCTTTGTGCAAGGCAGTTTTGCATCACTGGTGTGGAGCCCCTGCTGGTTTTTACACCATCTGAGTTAGCTGTGTTTCATTGGAAGTTTAGTTACTCATTGAGATGAAGGTGGCATTGAACATGTGTTGCTGTAGACTGTACCAAAAGATGAGCCAACTCTGGAAGGCAAATAGCCAAAGGAAATGACAAGGTGACAGGACACAGGAAAAGAGCATGTCAGTAGCTACTAGTTGTAACTTATCTGTGGTGCAGTGACAGCTGTCCATTATGCTGCAGAGTCCATTGGATGGAAAGAGATGAAAACAACCAAGGTTCTGTCTGTTGGCTGGCCACTATTCTTTGCATGCATCCTGGTTTTCACCTTCCTGTAGGGAATTATTGCCAGAGTCACACCACATTTGCAGGTAGAAATGTTTGTTCTTGAGCAACTGTGCACTGACAGGAAGGGCAGCAGGGACCCACCTGCCCAGGTTTAGGTGCAGTTTTGTTTGTCACGTAGGGAGCCCCCAGTGAGCTATGTGCAGCTGAAGATGCCAGCAACAAAAGCAAGGATGCAGCCACAGGAATTTAGCATTGAGGATACTGTGCAGACCCATTTTTGAACATGTTCTTAAGGCATCCAAATCTTGCAGAATTACTAGTCACAGCCATCAACTTTTGATTAAATTTCCATCTCTTTCCTTTAGCCCACATGATTGGTGTTTAATGTCACTGCATTCAGTGTCCCTTGGAGCAGAACATGCTGTGGTGCCTTGTTTTGTTTGTATAGAGTTGGCAAGCAGGTAATAATCAGTTGTTTTGGTTGCCTGGAGGAGTTCAGCATCTTTTAATTACATGTTTTTGGAAGTGTCCTTTAACAGATGTAACCCTCAGGAGCTGGAACAGTGAATATGAGAAGCAAGCTGGTTTGGAGGGATTTGGAAGCAGATGTTGTGAGCTCAGAATGGTGAAGCTCTTTCAGAGAGGTGAAATTCATGCTCATATTGCAACCCTACTCTTGGAAGCTTTTTCTACAATTCCTATCCTCCCCATTAGTTTTGGAAACCCTCCCAGAGTTTTGGATACACCTCCTCAGGACAGCAATGCTCCCCTGTCACTGAACTTCTGCTAAAACCTATCCTAACCCTGCACTTGTCTTTTGCATAGAGAGGGTGTGGGCCGCAAGGGTTTGTTTTTCGCACTGGTGTGTCAGAAGAGCTGCCAATCGTGTCCGTTTCCAGATGTGGTTTTGTCACAGGCACCTACCAATGACTGGTGTTTGAATGACATCTGCCAAGGTGAAAGAGGTGAATTCCAACATCCCTAAGTCACTTCTAACCATGCTGGACTTCGATCTTATTTTCCCAAGTGCGCTTTGGACCCATTAACTTAACGGAGAGTAGGAAACACAAACGTGGAAAAAACCAAGGCTAAGATGTCTGAATCACACATTAACAGATACATCTCAAAGCAGAGATCTCTTTTACTTATATCTGTTGGTGTACATAGTAAACACAGGAAACAAGATGGCATATCTACCACGTAACAACGGGTCTAATTTATCCCTGACTAAATCAGTCCATTTCAGTGGATGTGATGGGTGAAAACCATCTCCCAAGAGGGTGAGTTAGTTTTCTTGAGGCTGTGTTTCCTTCTGCTGGTGTAGAGTTAATACTGCTGATAGTTTTTTTCCTCAAAAACAAGCTTCTGAAGCTGCTGCTTCCTCATAATCCCAAGAAACATTTAAACTTGTCCTCATCATAATGATTTTATTCCTTCTATCCAATCTAAATCTACCCTCTTTCAGTTTAAAACTTTGACCCTTGTCCTCTTCCAGTGTCCCACCATCCTCACAGTAAATAATTTCTTCCTAATATTTAATCTGAACCTGATCTCTTTTGGTTTAAAGCCATTCCCTCTTGTGCTGTCACTGCATACTATCACTTGTAAAAAGTTCCTCTCTAGCTCTCTTGTGGCACTGCTAGGTACTGGAGGGGGCTCTAAGGTCTCTTTGGAGCCTTTTATTCTCCAGGCTGAACAATCCAAACTCTCTTGGCCTGTCTTCATAGCAGAGGTTCTCAAGACCCCTGATCAGCTTTGTGGCCTTCTTTGGACTCTGGACTAGGAGGTGCATGTCCGTCTTATGCTGGGGGTACCAGAGATGGATGCAGCACTCCAGGTGGGGTTTCATAAAAGTGGAGTAGAGGGGGAGAATCTACTCACTTGACCTGCTGCCCACAGTGCAGCCCAGAATACAGTTGGCTTTCTGAAAAAACAAACCCCACTGTGTGTAAGAGCCTGGACTATCTGACAGCATCAAGCAAGCACAGGGAATTAAACTATTTAAGTTAGGGAGCTAATGTGTTTTGATATCTGAATATCATAGATCCAGTAAATTCACTGGCTGTGCATCTCTGCAGGGCGGGCAGGCTGTTGGCAGACCATCTAAGCAAGACAGCCTGTGTATTCCACAAATCATCTCTGCAGGTGTATTTTGATCATCAGCTTTAGGTTATCTAAGATCATGCCCTTGCTGAAAAGGTTAATTCTACAAATTCAGCAATAGTACAACCTGAGATTAATTTGAGATGGTTTTCAAAGTGGATCCTAAAGCACCTATAATACCCTGAGTATTCCATAAATACTTACCTCCTCCAAAGTGGGCCTCCGTGTGACCAAAGACAACGCAGATTGTCTTCATTTTGTTCTCCTTAACAGAATAGCTCAATAGCAATACTTCAGAGGTTTCCTTAGCTGACACACAGCATCTCTCAGTATAAGGGAGGTTCAGGGAAAGAGAAGACAGTGCTCAGTGGTATCAATTTCAGTTTTACCCTGAGAGCCTGTCCACACCACCGTGTTCTCTGTCCACACAATCACCAGAAGTCATTACTGCTACTCAAAATGATAATGTGTTGCAGAATTTAGAATTACTGTTCCATCATGACTGATATTCCTCAGCTGGCAGTGTGGAGTATTCCTGAGTGCCACCTATGAAAACAAGATTGTTTTACAGATATTTAGAGAATGTAAACAGCAAAGCTCTTCTCTGCCAGAACTGTTAAGTGGAAATATTTTTCAAAGCTGAAAAAGCAAGTGCTTTAGACAGTCTTCACATCCAGTTGCTTCAGAGTGTTTGTCATTGTTAGAACCTATTTTAAAGTAGGAGAGAGTTGCATTTGATAGCAATATCTGCCTGCTGCTTACCAGTGCAATATGAATCCAGTGTCTCAGACCAAGCCAGGAAAATTTCATCCCTGTAGCACTTCAGGTCTTTCAACCCTTCACAAAACCATTGTTCAAACTGCTATTTTCTTCTTCAGTCTATTATTTATTAATGAAGATGACTTTTTAGTGACTATTATTTCAGCTTGCAAAGTTACAAACTGTATGTCAAAATCAAAGTTTCCAAAGTATTCCATTCAGAACCATGAAACATAAACCCACATTTATCTTAAAAAAATGGTGACAGACATTTATGATGATCAAGACTTAGGAATGCCTTTGCTTTTAAGTTTGTTTTGTTTAGTAGAATTTTTTTCCAGTGAGCCTAATTATCCTGAAATTAAGCAAAACTGTCACACCATTGTAAATTGACATTCTAAGCCCAAAGACTCAAACAAAATGAGATCCCATAGCAGGTTCTTTGATTATACCTTCTTGTGACAACACAGAAAATTTGGATCAAAGGCCAGCAGACAGATCCAGTTGGAATATCTTATGCTATAAGCAAGCTGAGTTTTCCACAGCATGACCCCCTAAGCAGTTTCCAGAGCTGCTGCAAGCATTTACCTACTAGTTGTAGGGAGGGTGGTATTCAGGTGGGCTCCCAACTCAGTGCACTGCCAAGACCAGGCTTTAGCTCATTACTGAAAGTGGGATCCACAAAAAAAAAAAAAAAAAAAAAAATTTGTTTTTGAATTCCAAGACTTATTGATCTGTTATTGGTTTTTGGCAAGTGAAAATCCCTTGACACATCTTCTTATACTTTGCCTGTGACTTCAATATTCTAGAAAAATAAGAAATTAAGTGAAGACAGAAGGGGTTATTCTGCTCCTTACTGCTTGGGAGTGGGACACAAAAGTATGTTGGGTATACATGATCCTTGATGAAGAAATATTTCTAAGCTGCTGTGTGTGCAGCTCCTGTGTATCTGCAGATGCTTGAGAACTTGTAGCTGAACATAGAGGTGGTTCTGAGTGATTATTTCCCTATTCTCACTGGTTTCTGGGCTGACAGCTCTGCCATAATCCACCTTGTCCCCCACCTTTGAATGGTTTTCTCTTTCTTGGCTTCTGGCTGTATATATGAACTTCCCAATAATTTATTTCCCTGCTTTCCCTGTAGTCTCACTCCTGCTGGTTCTGGTTCTTAGAGAGTTCTGTGGCCAAGTCTGGCCATTCACAGTCACTGCCTGCAGGCTGTCCTGTGGTCATCCATCCCTTTTGAGTGCCTCTGGGTGCTGCTTTTGGCACTTCTGCAGCTAGGCATCATTTGCCTTTCACTTACTGAATGGTAACGCAGGGAAGGAAGTGAACGCTGTGAGCAGACGAGGCCAATACCTGTCTCAGCACAAGCATTTGCTTCTTGTTGTTGAAGCTACATCTGTCCTCACTTTTGGAACGCTAGGAAGGAATTTGCCAAGTTGCTGTGTGGGGATGGTACATGTGGTGGGTTAGTCAGCACTAGCAGAGGGGCTTCAGCAACCTCTTAAACTCCAGCACGTTCTGAGTGAGCCTGTGCTTGTTTCCAAGCTGCAGTTCCAATGTGAGCCAGGTATAAAGAAGGATCACCAGAAAATTTTGATGCTGAAATTCAACATTACAGTTCCCTACATTCATACTTGGGAAAGTGTGCACTTTGTGGCAGAAGCATTCAAAGTATTTGGTGGAAGGAAACTCAGCCCTGGAGAACGTAACCCAGGACCAGTAACTGCAGCTGAAACCAGCTGGTTACAGTGAAGAGAATGACCCTTAATGAGGTGCTACAATTTTGCTTAGAGTTAACCTGGATTCTCAAGTCATTTCTGGCCTGTGTAAGAAACAGGTTCTGCATGGCCTGCATGTGTGCAAACACACTTTATGGTTATTGCACATGTGGAATGAACCCCAGGTTTACCCAGAAGCAAACGTTGTAGCCACAATCATGGCCTGCTTAGGTAATCCCTTCTGAAGAAGTAACTGCTCAGCCCTTGAGAAAGAGGGCATGTTTGCCTGTAAGGCATAACTATATTAGTGACATTCCTTTGCTCTGGAAAGCAGATGTTTCCTAGGGAGCAAACTGCCCAACAGTTCCAGGTTATCCACATTTCAGAATTTGAGTGGAGCCAGCTCTGGGCAGAAATCCCAAGTGCCAGGTATTTTGCTTAGGTCACAGACGAGGAGAAAGAAGATTCTAAAAGCCTAGTAAAGATTTCTATAGTAAAACGCTCCCTTGCTTTTTATTATCTGATGTTGTTGTCTGACTTCAAAAACATCTTTTGTTCTTGTTAATTGATTCAACATCTCATTATTTGTCTGCAGCTGATCTCATTTTGCTTTGAGGCAGAGAAGTGCTTTGCCTTCAGAGTTGTCTGTCTTCCAAGTCTGTTGTCTGCAATTTCTGAGCACGCCTTTGTAGTTTCTAAGTCCCAACTGAAATTAAACTGTAAAATGGGCAATAGTTAGTTCCAGACAAAGTTTTGAATGAAAAGCAATGAACTTAGGTTCTCTGAATTAAGGAAAACTACTCAAGAAATTACCTGGAATTAGGAATATTCAGCTTTTAGACATCACAAGGGAGGACAGTGATGCCAGTTACAAGTACCATGGCAGTAACGAAACTCTGTCTTTTACCTATGACTGAAGGCAGGTAAGTGTATATGAAGGCTCTCTTAGAAGGGTCAGTGTGGCCTTTTTCCCCTCCCCTTTTTGGGTGTTTTACTTTGTGGAGACAAGGTGTTAAGTGCAAATAGCCAAGAGTTTAAGCACTTTCAGCTCTCACCTGTGGCCATTACAATTGCTGTGAACAGAGTTTCAGAGCAAAGACCACCTGGAGATGCTGGGGACTGAACATGTAAGACAAGATATCTGTCACTGAGCCACAGTTCCCTGCATATGCTGGAAAAGCCCTGGGAAATTGATATCAAGTTCCCAGAGTTTATTTGCAGTCATTGTGGGACTCTTGCCTTAAAATACGAGATTAAGTCCTCAGTGGAGGTTCTTGGAATCCCAGTTTGTTAGAAACTTTATTCTACCTGTTGCCTGCCAGATTTGTCTCCTGAGGAGATCTGGAGGCAGAGAAGGCAAAGGGTAAAACATTAGAGAATGAGAAAAGGCAGATCAGGGAAAAAGATGTGCAAAGAGCAGAGTATATAGGTTATGCTGTAAGCAAAACATCCCATCTACTGCTCCTGGTATGTGGGCTTGGGGACCAGTCATAAACCACATGAGGTTCTTTGAGTGGACCACACTTCGACTCAAATGTTTTTCAAAAACTTCAGGATAGGGTCTGCTTCTCAGATAATGAAAGGGCAGTTTTCTTAATGGCTTTTATTGCTCTTACCAGTATTGCTAAGAAGTCCTATCCTTAAATAGGAATTTGTGTTGTTCTCCCTGAACTTGCCATCATCCTTCAGCTTTACCTACTCTGCCTGTTCAGCTTTACTCTAAACATTTTTCTGCTGCCTTGATCTTAACAACTTTCATATAGTTTCTAGGTTGTGATTCTGCTTCCCTGTCTTGAAAGTCATGCTCTTTTTATGAAGGTATAATCATGTCAAGGCAAACAAAAGACAAATGTGTTGTAAATAGGTATAATCTTCATCTTTCCCTCTCTAGCCTTTCTGATTTTTATCTGTGCTCCTCACTGTCCTGCCTCACTTTAAACTGGAAATCCTCAGGCAGCTCTGCCAGAGCTGCTTGCATGTTAAAATAAATTACATTGTGAAATGTGGCTTCATGGCAACTCTAATGTCCTAAGGGCCCGAATGCCACATCCCTGTACACCGAGTTGAAACAAAAGAGATCATTTAGGCTGGACAGACATTCTTGGTGTTTTACAAGATGCCTGGAGACACACTGGGAACACAGTATGGAATTAGGATGCCAATGAGGAGAGTACAACCATTTTCAGAGCATCCAGTTTTGTTTGGCTGAGAGAATCAAGTAGGAGTAGCTAAAAAGTAAAGAGAAAGTCTCATATAACTATTTGTAAGCTTTTTTTTTTTTATAAAAACCCCCAACATCCAACAGCTGGTGGGGACTGTGTCTGTCAGCCTTGCAGCGGGACTAAGAACTTTCTTGAACGCTTCTCATGGTTCTTGAGCTACTTCCCAGAAATCACTCTACCTATATGCAAGGTCAGGAAAAAGCAGAGTATGTTGGTATGGGCTTATCAATACATAGAAATACAACATTCCTGAAACTTGTGTTCCTTGGTTTATTAGCTGTGGGCAAAGTGTGTTGAAAGAGGAGCTTCCCTGTTATTCACTCCAACATCTTGATTTCCAAATATTTGCGACTGGAAAATTGCAGTAGTGGTAGTTTAAGGTTACAGTGCTGTGCAAATATGCAAGAAGACTTAAAAAAGCCACAAAGAAAATCTTAGGTCTAAGCATATACATACATTCAGCATGCCAAAAGAGGGACATAAACAACTTTTGCTGGAATCCTGGAGCTTCCAGGCTACTGTAACACCTACCATAATGCAGATGAATAGAAAATAACCTGCATGCACCGATAAAACAGAATTTTACTTTTACTACCTGAATCTCAGCAAGCAGTAGACCTTTCAAAATTTAAATCTGTAGATAATCTTCAGCAAAGGCTCTTTGTGAGCAGTGGAGAATTGTTTCCTCTGTTCCCTCTCGACTTTTTGCAGCCTCCCCTTTGAACAGCCTCATTCCCGTAACTGCTTTCCTCTGGCTAAACGAGCTGTTCATCCAGCTGCTTCACTGTTTACTGTTTTCTTTCCTTGTTATCTTGCTGCCTTTGTGGGAGCGATTAGCATCTGAAAAGGCTTCAGTCTGTCTCACTCCTGCCCCAAGCGGGGCCTAAAAGTGACAAAAACTTTGCAAACTGCGCCCTGGCTTCTCCAGGATCAAATTGGCATACTTGCAAAGTTGGAGCTGTAAGGCCAGATCGAATTGGTTCCTGGTGACAATCTGCTTTCCCTCAAATCCAGGTACCTGGGAGAGATCCCAGGGCATTGTGCTGTGAGGGATCTTGTAACCATGTTTCCTAGGTGAGGCAATCAGTACCTTTGAGCTATCTGTTAAATCTCGAATAAATGAGCTATCAAACCCCACACCTGTGATCTTCTGCTGCTTCAGGCTCACTGGGAACAGCAGCCACAGCACAGGAGCTCTCCTACTATGCTGGTGAGTTTTAGACGGAGCTTAGTCTACTGAGAGCACCTACCTGGTAAGATTCAGGAATTTTTCCTACCTCAAGTACTTTACAGCTTTGGATGGATGTTAGATGAAAGGTCTGATGGCAAAAGTGTAGCAAAGGCATAGAGAATACAGCGGGAAGAGGCAGGAAAGGAGGCTGGCAGCTTGGTTTGAGTGATCACGTATTGTTCTTCAGTTCAGCGGCTGAGGATACAGTGGGTGCCCTGTGGGTGTAGGTATTTGGTTATAATGTGATATGGGAACCACAAAGAGCAGTTAAAAGGGTTTTCCCCCCATGGGTAGTGTAGCCAAAGGCACTAAAGAAGAGAAAAGCTAGACATTTTTGTGATTTAGTATGACTTTTGGGGGGGGACTGTAGCAGGGGTTTTGAAAAGCCACTACCAGTCTTGTGCTGAGAACCTTTTGATATAACTACTCGAGTAGATACACTTTTCCCTCTCCAGTTTCACCCTCTCTTTCCTGTAAGGTAGAAACAGAAGAGAGGGGGAGCAAAAGCCTCCTCCTCTCATTCCATTTGCCATGGGGTTTTGCCTACAAGGAATAGCTAGTCACTGCCATAGTGTCACAGAAGGCCAAGGACTGGAGCAGACAGGTGCCCTGTGGGGATGGTTCCCCCCTCTCACCTCTCTGCCTCTGTCTCTTTCCAGGCCTCTCTGCTCAGAGGCACAGTGGTGATGAAGGCAGAAAGGTGACACAGGTGTGGTACCTCAGTGGAGACGTTGTTTCCATGGCATTGCTACTGGGTGGCAGAGAAACAACCCCGAGGTCATGGGGAGCAGCTAAGGGGCTCTTCTGACTGACAGGTGGGGTACTGAGTGTCTGTTCCCCCTACCCTGTGCAGGGCACATCCCCAAGCACTTATTGCCTCAGTCTCTGCACTTTCCTGGGCCATTTCCTCTGTATTCCCAAATGCTAATGCTGGAGCCCACAAACCTTGCTGGGTCCCTTTGACACCTGAGAAGGCAAATCCAAGGTTCGGATGAGAAGCCAGCCTGTGGACCTGGAAGGTTATCTTCAGAGTTGAGTGATCTCACTCTAGAAATGGACTCTGTGTGTCTCTCCCCACTAACTGAAAAGGGAACCTAAAGAATTAGTTCAGAATTACATGCTTAAAGATGGCCAAGATGAATCTCACGCTGAGTAAGTCATGTTCTCTCTCATAGTGGTGTGTCTGTCTTTATTTCTTTTCCTCTATTTACTTTTCAAGAGGAGTTTGCACATAAGGATCATGTGTATGAGCTGGGGACAATCAGTCCCTACTACCAGAGGAGCTATTTACACCAACAGCCATAGTTCAGCACCCCAGGAGATACCTCAAAGCCAGGGGCCTGCATTGGGTCCTGGCCTGTGCCAGAGAAGGGGGTGTGGATGGATTATAACACTGACCCTGTGGATCACTTCTTTGTGAGAAGTGTGTGGGGGACTTGTGCATGAGGCAGTGGTGGCCAAAGCCAAGATGCTGTGGGCAATGGCAAAACTGGTCTTGACTGCAGCTTTTGTGCTCTGATTAGTTCAGACAGCCCTAGAGGTGGTCATTGGATATAGGCAACTGTCCTCCTGTTCCACAGCATCTCTCCACCCCTTTGTGCTGTTGGTTCTCCTTTTCTTCCAGGCATACTAACTAGCTGTGACCTTTGCACTCATCCCCAGGCTCATTTCTCTGCTACTTCACTTCTTGCTGTCTGATCTCATTGTATTTTTCATGGCATTAATAGAGGATGAAGGAATGTGATAGACTTTCAATGAGGGGAGTTTTCAACTGAACACATACTGCACTTCTTTTCCAGGTAGTGGGAATGACAAGCTTGTTGTAGATCTTCAGAAACTCGCTGACCTTGAGAAGGATGTTGGAAGTATGGAAAGTTGCTTCTAAAGTAAAGGACACTGCATCCTTTTGAATGCAGGAATGCCTCCAAATTAGAGGGCATAACTGAGGAAATCTGGGGAAGGGCTCTAGGAGGGAATAGTGTTAGATCTGGCTTATTAGCCTCTGACTTCCTCCTCTCTTTGTCCTAGCCCTGAAGTTCTTTCTCTCCATCCCTCTTTCCTCTTCTTACTCTGTTGCGAGCCCCTCACCAACAGACAGCAGGTCTCAGTGCTGGGAAAAGAGCTGGAGTCACAACTGCAATATTTCCAAGGTCAACTGATGCCAATTGAAGTGCTATAAATTATTTGATTAAATAGATTTCAATGAACAAATAAGAAGCCTTTATTTAATCAATTCCATCTTCTTTTGAGCTGGTAACCAGTATACACTGAGCAAATATTGTCAACGTTGCCTTTTAAACCTGTTTTTGCTATCCAGAAGTGTGTGCTGTGGTTGTGCATGTTTGATCAACCCTGCCAGGTTAATGTTTTAGAGTATTCACTTTTTGTAGTTTTTCATGACAAGAATATAATGAGATAAATATAATTGTTTCTTCATTCCACAATTCATTCCTGTACAGCTTAATGGAATCTAGACTTCAATTACTGCACAAATCCCTCAGCACCTAAAATTTGTCATTAAATAAAGCTACCTTGGATGTTTTGGATTCACTGAAAGTAAGCTTGTCTAAACTTATTTGACATTTACATGGATTCAATTTAAACAAGGCAAGATTTATCTCTCAAAAAATAATTAACTGATTGATTTTTTTCTCTCTCTTTTTCTGGTCAATGTGTTCCTCAGTGTTTCAGAAATCATAGAGCTTAGCTCCTCACAACCAGTTCCTATTTGCAGATACGGAGGGCAAAAGCAATTTCCATGCTTTTGCAGTCCCCAAAGGCTTTTTCAGTTTGAATAAGCTAGTCAGTACTTTGAACCAGGTGAATAGACAGGAAAAAAAAGGAAATATTCTATGGAGGCATGTACAGACCTCTCTTAAAAACTGGCTGAACACTTTTGTAACTTCTGGACATTCACCACTGACTTTTACTTGCTCACTAGTCTATATTTAAGACCCTGTAGTAAAGATGTAGGGCTTTATTAACCTTTTTACTGTAATTACTTGACTGTATTCTAAAAGGAAACAGTGTCTCACCACCCTCATGGTAAGTAATTTATTCCTTATATCCAAACTAAATCTACCCTCTTTCAGTTTAAAACTTTGCCCCTAGGGCTGTCACTCCAGGCCCTGCTAAAACGTCTCTCTCCACCTTTCTTATAAGCTCCAGTTACGTACTGGGAGGCTGCTCTAAGGTCTCTCTGGAGGCTTCTCTTCTCCAGGCTGAACAACCCCAACTCTCTCAGCCTGTCTGCACAGGAGAGGTGCTCCAGTCCTCTGGTCAACCAGGTGGCCTCCTCTGGACTCACACCAAGAGATGAATGTCATTCCTGTACCAGTGGCCCCAGAACTGGATGCAGCACTCCACGTGGGGTGTCACTAGGTGTCACCAGGGTAGTGAATAATGCAAGTGAACATGGAAAACTGGTTCTAAGGTCTGAATCTGAGCTTGTAAAATTGCATTTTTAGTTGCATTTAATTACATTTAATCTTTAGTCCTGCAGACCTTTATCCTGGGGTCTGGTTTCTTCTGTGCAATGTCTCAGGTCAGTTTGCTAGAACTATTCCCACAGAAAATGAGTTTTGTTTGGTTCTTCCACCAAGAAGGAGTTCCTTGGTTGTAATCAAAGTTGCCACTTAACTGAGAAAGTAAATGGCTTGGTCAAAATTAAGAATCTAGCCTAAGACCTGACAAATGTGCCCACAAATACACTACAGGTAAAGCTTCACCACAGTTATTCAGGGTGGAACTGGCTTTATGCAGGACCCCAAACTTTACCACTAGGCTCTGGTTTGGGTTTTGATTCTTTGTTAACACTAGAGATTATTCCTAAGCCACTGTGTTCAGATCTGGAAATCTTTGTGGTTTTGGTTGAGGCAGTTTATCAATTTGTAAACAGTTTTCAACGTCTATGAGTGCTTATCTACTTGATGATGAGATTTGAATTTACAAGTCGGGATGTCATGGTTAAGAGAAGTCACTATGCCCGGAGTGCTGCTGAGATTTCCTCTGTTTGGTGGGGTGAGTAAGAGAGGTGAAGTGAGAGCCAGGGGTTTGGTATTGGGCCGAGAAGGCTCAGAAGAGGACAGACTCTTCCAATGGCATGTGAGGATTTTCTGAGTGTTAGCTGGTGCACTAGTTATTGAGCCCTTTTGTGAGAAGTGTGCAAAGTTACAGGTCTCAGGGTTCACATTGTGTCCTTTGAAGAGAGATCCACGGCTTGCCTGTGGTTTGAGCACCTTCTTATGGCAGTTTCCAAACTCCCTTGGGCATCATTTTGAAGTTTGCCCAATCTGAATTCCAGCTAAAGAAATTAAAGCTGACAGTCTAAAGGCTGGGAAAAAAAATTAGTAAGATTTGCAGCTCTTTGAATGATCTTGGTGTAGGGGCCAAGCATTGACAGAGGCATAGAACAGTTTACACTATGTTGCCTTCAAACTTTCTGACCCAGTCAGTTCCTGCTCCTTCTGCTGTGTTTGTCCAGGTGTGTTCTCAACTCCATGCTTGGTTTTGGTGCAATGGACAAATCTGCTGTCAAGGCAGCAGAAAGAGGGTGCAGCAGTCTACTTTGCCATTGTGGAGAGATTCTTTAAAGGGATTCCATTATGTTATGGATGCTAGTCAGGTTGCAGAAACACTAGGGCCTGACAGATTTTTAATGAACCTTATATGGACTATGAAATATTGTTAATGTAAAGGTTTACTTCACTATCAGAACACAAGGATAACAAATCTCACTGTCTTTGAAAACGCTACACAGCAGCTACAGAGTGGGTGTAGGTGTGTGTAAGAGGCAAGTTGGAAGTATCAGTGATTAGGAGCATGAAGTTTGTGATTGGAAAGGAAAGAAGGCAACAACAGACGAGGCCCAAGGCCTGCATGAAGTTCATGATGAGTGTCTAGAGGAGAATGAAGAGTGATTCAGTTGCTTTGATGAATTACTCTGCACTACAGGCTCTATAACAGATGTGATTCTTCAAAGAAAGTGAGGACTTCCTCCTCTCTGTTCCTGTCAAAGTGCTCTGCAGACATCGGTACTTCTCCGGTACTGTTCTCATGAAGTTCATTGAGACTACTGCCTTTGTATTTTCTTCAAAGATATTAAAACACAGGAGTGATTTCCACGGTCCTTGTCCTCATTCTGAATCACAGACAATGTTATCCATTCATCATATGTGTGACCTTTACTAAGACTTCTCTGCTTCCTTTTCAGTTTTGGGTTCAGGTTTTAACTGTGGAGAAGAGGTATCTATATGGTTTTGCATTGCCAGCATGCACTATGTCCTTTGCTCCAGCTGAAGTGTGTTTTCAGGAGGAGCAAATCCCTTACTCCCCACGGGTCTCTTGGCTCAACACTCTGTAACAAAGGCCTTCTTGGAGTCCATTTAGACAAAGAAAATGAAGAGCTAGAAATGCTGCACAACCTTGCTTTGCTTTCTCTGTTGCAGAGATTTTGTCTGGGTTTGTGACACCTGTGCAGCTGTCAGTCACTGCCTTCAATGCAGATCCTTCAAATGTATGTTCATGTGACCAAAAGCCAGGTTTGCCAAAGCTAAACAAGGAATAGGGAGCACACCTGGGCAAACACGGTATGAGGGCATGGTGGGACAGGGTCAGGGAGATCTCCCCGGTGCTGGCCCAGTAGGTGCAGCTCCTGCCGGAAATCTGCCAGCATCTGGACCTCTCTGGCTGTGATTTCTGATAGATCTGGCTCATGCTTTTTGTAGGGAAATCTGGTTTTAGACAAAAAAATTGTAAGTTGGCCTGGCAGAGTCTTTTCAGTGGTGCTGAGCAATAGGACATGAGGCAATGGGCAGAAACTGATGCACAGGAAGTTCCACCTGAATATGAGGAATAACTTCTTCGCTGTGCAGGTGACCGAGCACTGGAACAGGCTGCCCAGAGAAGCTGTGGATTCTCCCTCACTGGAGATATTTGAGAACTGTCTGGACACAATCCTGTGCCATGTGCTTTGGGATGAATCAGCTTCAGCAGGGAGGTTGGACCAGATGATCCACTGTGGTCCCTTCCAGCCTGACCCATTCTGTGATTCTTTGAGCGTCATTCTCAGTAACCTGACCTCTTTCTTTGAGAAGGACACAGAGACAAGAACAGGGAGAATGTGTTCATCAAAATAAAAAGTGTCTAGTTTCCCCTGCCTGGGAGCCTAACAGTGATTTAGACCAACTCAGAGCTGATTTCTATCAGCCTCCAGACAGTTATCTCAATTAGCTGAGCAGTGAGATGTTTGCTTGAGACAAAGGCAATCCTAGCTAGCACTAACATCCTGTACATAATATGCAGCCCCCATGATGCATGTCAGTCTTCTCAACTCCATCTGGAAACAGACTATGGAGAGCCCTGGGAACGGGGATCCTGAATTACCTGAACATTTCTGTGCATCCTGCTGTTTTTGCCAGATTAAGAGATCCCAGCTGCCTGCTTGAGTAACACCATGTTGGGACCCAGGTATGGAAAGCTTAGGCTGCATTGGCACTATTAAACAGCACTGGGAAATATTTCCAGGCACAGAACTGTAGCTGTCTGTATTATTAGGACAGTCCCTCGTACCTTTCAGCCCAGGCTAACTAATGCTGTCTCACGCAAGACTCAGACGTAGTGTGTGGACTGCTCACAGCAGGCAGTTTATGTAGTGACTGTGCTTTTCTAGAGGCCAAACTGGTTAAACAGGACAATTGTCTACCCACTGTACAGGCTGCCATCAGTGCTTAGAAAATGTCCCACATATTTAATTTGCAAGTTTTAACCCAACCCTCAGGTTCAAAAGCAGAACCAAAAGGCCGTATCCCTGTATGCCAGACCTTTTAGACCCAGACATGAATAATGAAGAACTGGAAGCCATTCCTGAGGCCTCCTCCTTGCAGATGGTGCTGTGGCTAATGGGTGTTGTGGGGCACTGGTGGAGACCTCTGTGGGCCAGTATTTGTTTCCATTTTCCTCACTGTATGCAGGGAAGCACAAGGCAAAGTCATCAGCTCATTAGTGGTTGGTGGCTGTGTTGCTACAGCACTTCCTTACACACTTGGAAGGATTCACTCCATTCTCAAGCCAAGCAGCCTAAGGAGATCCACATCCCCCTAATCTGATCCAGAGCTCCTGAGCTCTGTCCCGAATGAGGACACTGCTCTGTGCAGGGGGCAGCTCTTGCTGCAGGCTGCACAGCAGCAATCCATCTCCAGCTGAAACAAAGGGATGCAAGTGACAAGTGATCAGGACCTGGCCTGGGTCACTGATCAGCAAAGTTCTCACTGTTTTTTTTGCCATGAGAAGTCCATTTGGTCAGGTGTCTCCATGGCAGCCTTGCAGGAGGGGATGTCCTGAACTGGTGGATGGCAGCCAAAGTGGCTGCTATTGGCTAAGGGGCACTTGGCATAGTATATTTATCCTTACAGCTGCCTGTGTGGAATCTCAGGAGAGAGGGAGAGGTGGGGACAGGCTGGCTCCTCCCCACATCCCACCTCTTCATTTAGGCTGTTCTAGAAAGAAATTACTCCCCCATAAACAGCCTCAGATGTTTCAGAGGAAGAGAGCCATTTGAGACTGGGCAGCAAGAATCCCCAGGATGAGGATAGCCATCCTCCTGAGCCTTCTGTTCCATGCTGCAGCTGCTTCTCACCAACTGTGAGTGATGCTGAACTCCTGTTTCAGTCTCTTTCATGAAGGCATCAGACTAGCTAGATGGACCACATCCCATGCCATCAGCTCTCATGCTTCCTGCTCTATCACGTCACCCCAAGGAGTAGCTGAGTCATTTACTTTGCCTCCCATGCCTTAGTTTGACTCCTGCAGGTCAGTACAAGCCAGCTTTTTGGGGGACTTCCAGGTCAGAGAAGGGACTTTTTAGGCCCAGAAGTGTTTGCTCAGCACTTGCTATGCCAGATCAGATCACTGATGTCTAGACTGCCAGGTTATGAAACCACTTCTTCTGAAGACTGCGTGGGATGTTTTTGGAGAGTTCAGGAGATTACTGGAGTAAGGGGTTTGAAAAAGATTATAGGGCTATACTTAACCTAATCAAGTAGAAACTGCTTCTCAGGTTTCAGTGAAGCAACCACTTTTCTGGGCTCACTGTTGCTTTTGAATGTTGGTGGAAGCCATGGCACATTGCTGAGGGATTCTGCAGTAGTGGGCCATGGCAGGGAAGCTTTCTTGCACCTCTTGAGACCTCAAACTGATACCACCTTTGCTGTCATCCCGTGCCACAGACATTACCTGGTGGTGATCCCTGCAGCTCTCCGGTACCCATCCACCCAGGTTGCCTGCCTCCATATCACCTGTCATGACGTAAAGATTCAAGTGAAACTGGCTTTGCAGCGCTCTGCAGGATGGGAGCTCTTAATGCAAGAAACCATCCAGAAGAAGAAGACTTTCCTGTGCACTAAGTTCTGGGTGAGCCACCCCAGGCTAATGCCATTGCTGATTTTCCCTTCAGGAAAATGCTTGTGTTCCTCCCTAGCCAGGGCTGACATGGATAGTGTCTACTTTGTCTTGGTGTGAGCCTTTCAGGAAGGGGAATGGGTGGTGCCTAGGGATGCATAACCCAGCACAGTATCTGTTGGTTAGCACTGAATTTCCTTTCTGAATCTAATTTTTAAATGGAATTTACATTCGTTAAAATCTACCAGAGTTCTGGATACCACCTGTGTCCTTTTCCTCCATTATAGACCACATGAAACAGCTTTAACTCTTCCTGAAGGACTTTTGCAGGTTCACAGCTAAAGCCTGGGGAAATGGTGTCTTGCAGGACATACTGCAGTTCCTGTAGTACCTGAAGTCAGGCAGCAACTCAGCTCTTGGGAGCTACTGAAGACTAGTTGGATGGAAATGGATGTGCTTGTTGTTCTTAAACAGCATCTTAGAGGTTATTTTATTGCTGGTGAGAACTTAGCAAAGATCCGGGATAAGGCAGACAAGTCTAAGCAGTATCCCATCTGTTATATTGTATATTCTGTGCTGAGGCTGCTGGGGTCTCTGGCTTCCAGAGTCTTTCTGGTTGCATTTTCTACTTTGGATTTCTTGCTTCTAAGTGCTGGGTAGTTGTGAAGGCCTAGCATTTGAGGCTGTCTCCTACTCAGTCTCTCTCTTTTGATTCTCTCTACCATCTCCCACCTTCGGGTCATCTGCCCATTTTCCTGAACAAGTCTGAAGACTCAAAAGTGTCAGGTGCTTGCTTGTCACCAGTGGGAGAAAGGATGGATTCCATGACATACAGGGTCTCCTGCTGTTCATGTAGGACTGTGTGAGATCTGGGTATGATCTGGTTTCAGAGACTGTTGGGAGCATCCTGGCATAGTGGGAAGAAACTCGTTAACTCTTCCACTTTACTCTCAGAAGATTACCTGGGGCCTGTGTGCTCTTTCTGTACAGGTTGCCCCTCCAGCTGATGGCACAGAGGAGATTGCCACTGTCAAACTGACCATCACAGGAGATGGAGTCAATGTCGAGGAGCAGAAAAAGGTCCTGATCTGCAAGGCCAGGAATGGCACCATCATCCAAACAGACAAGCCTATCTATGAGCCAGGGCAGACAGGTGAGATGCAAATGGGAGCCACTGTGGGTCCCAGGCTTTCTGCACTGTATGGAAAGACTGTGATGCCCTGAAATGCATGAACAGCCCTAGTGGAAGGCTTTGAGACCATGTCTCTTGCTGAGCGGTGTTTTCAGTGTTTGCAAAGTCTGGCTTGTGATGGCTGTGGAGTTGCAGGAGGCAGTAGGCAATGATAACCATGTCCACGGTACCTTACATGTGGGATTGTTCATGTCAGACGTTACCACAAGTGTGTCTAGGATGGAGACAGGAGCTGGGGAAACAGACGAGAAGGGGTCTGCAGGGAAAAACTGAGATCTGATAATATATTCCCTGATTTCCTTGCCTTCAGTGAGATTTCGCATTGTGACTCTGGATGAGGAACTCCTCGCACTCAACGATTCGGTAAGCGAGTCCTGGGGGGCTGTGCAAGAGGCTGCCTCGGACCATGCGTGGATCCTACCTCCTTTCTACCCTGCTCATCTGCCAAAGCTCCAAGTTTTTCACATTCATCCCTGGTAGGCTTTATGAGTATGCAGAGGGGAGCAGTAACTCCAGTAAAAGCTGGCAGCTCAGGACGATGGCAGAAGTGTGCATGTCTCTTGCTCATCCTGCTAGAATGGTCACGCAGCTGCAAGTAGGGGACATATTGATTCCTGATGTGATGGTGTCGGGGGGGAGTGAATAGTCTGTAAATCGAGTTTTCCTTCTTGTGGGGAAGGGTGCTTTTAATCTGCCCCAACAAGCTGGAATGCTGCTTAGACATTAGGACTAACCTGTTCATTGCAAAAATATGGGAACATGTCCAGAGAAGGCATTTTCATCATTGGAGATGTTCAGAACCCTGCTGGAGAAGGCTATGAGCAATCTGCTCAGGAAGACATGTTTCAGCAGAATGTTGGATTCAGAGGTTCTTTCCAAATTAAGGGATCCTATACCTCTGTAACCCCCTTAAGACTGCAGCTGAACCAGAACTAGGTGTGTTTGGGTGGTGACTTCTGAGTTTTTCTGTCAGGAAGTCATTAGCAAGTGCTGTGTGACCTTCAGACTGGTTTTTCCTTTCCCTTTTTTCAGACCTTGCTCTAATGAACCCACCAGGTATTTTTCCTTTCTGGTAGCATTTGTTTTACTTTGTATTGTTGTCAGTGCTCTTAAGTTTCCAAGTCACCAGTTGCACACCCTTCAGAGAGGGCTCTGAGTCTGAAGAACCTTGTGTGTGGTGCTGGCATGTGTTTCTCTCTTCTAATGTTTTTTTCCTTTTTTCCTCCCCAGATTTCCCTTTTTCTCCAGGTGAGTGATGCTGAAATCTCATGTTAGAGTGATGGCGATGGCAGTCTCTTCACTGAGCTGTTCATATTCAATTTCCAGTAGATTTTACAGACCTCTGAGAGGAATAGTAGCCCTTCTTTTTTTGTTGTTAGATGTTAGATTCTTAAACTAACATACTGCTTTCAGCTTCTTTTTTATGCACTTACTTAAGGTTATGCTCCCAGGTACTTCAGTAGAAATCTGTTGTTCTAGACTTGCAAGAGTATAAATAGATAACTTAGACACTTATGAAAGAAAGTTAGAACTGTGAAGAATCTTTCCTTAAGATCAGAATTTAAATAAGTGCAGAAGAAGGCTCAGATGCTGGGAGCAGAATCCAAGCACTATCATGTCTTCAAAATTTCCTCATCAGTCTATACCAAACCTCACTCCTTTGCTGTAGAACCTGGTAGCCTACAACACTGAAATCCTGAAGCTCAGTTTCTATGGGATGTAGATCAATGAGATGCTGGAGCAACCCTTTCTTTCTTGTGGGTGCAGGACCCTAAGAACAACCAGATAGAGCGGTGGCAGAATGTGGTGCCTCAGGATGGCATTGCAGACCTGTCTTTCCAGCTGAGTGACGAGCCCCTGCTGGGAATGTACGTCATCAACGTCACCAGTGCCAGAGCCTACGGCAGCTTCTCCGTTAAGGAGCACGGTATGAGCACGTGGGGGTTTGTCTGAGCTGCAGAGAGGACCTTGCACTCCTGGTCCAGGAAGCAGGGTGTTTATTCCTTGCTAGCCATCCTAGGAGCAAATGGGAAAAGTAGGAGCATCTGTCATAGAAAAGAGTCTGAGCTGAGGCTCTGGAGAGGAGACCACTTTGAGACCTGGGCTCAGTGTGTGGGAAGAGTGTTGTGCATGGCCCAAGACCTTTGGCACAGCTGATTCCTATGGATCTCGGAGTCAGATCAAACAAGGCAATTTAGGATGGACTTTTCCAGAGAATATGAAGTCTGGTGCCCTCTCACCTCAATTTTATTACATAATCAACTGTGTTGGGAGGCCAGTCTTCTGAAAATAGCTGTCAGAAGTGCAGGGACATGGGCATGTTTGGTTTTAGTTTGGGAAGGAGCAAATCATCCAGGGCCTACACACAAATCTGTTAATGATACATGGGAAATTTTCCCTTTCCCCTTCTCACCACCTTCCTTCTCTATTTTCTGTGCCTTATTCCACCATAGTCTTCCTTCATGTTAATTCTCTGTGAAGGCTGTCCCTGGCCTGTGTTTCCTACAGTTCTCTGTTTTTCTCTTCCAGTGCTGCCAAAATTTGAAGTGATCTTTGAGGCACCAAATCAGATTTATGCACTAGATTCAACCTTCCCGCTCCGGGTATGTGGCAGGTGAGGACTCTGACTGGAGGGACGGCCATGTGTTAATTTCTGGCCTGAAGTGCACAAGCTGGCTGGGTAACCATGAGAAGCTAAGGGCAAGTTTGCTACACTTCAGTTACAGGAAGGCAGAATCTTCCATGGCAGCTGTCTGCACCCTGGGGCAACAAAAAACATTCCTATAACTATCATTCTGATACTCTACTCTTTTCTAAAAACACTCCACAAACCTCCACACACAAAACCTGGGGGAACAGCCTACCCTTTGACAAGCACCCATTTGTGGGACAGGACATGGCAGATAATTAGTGTCCATCTCCCTGAAGAACAAGCTCATGGGAAATGAAGGGAAGCTTTTCCTGATTATGCTCAAATGGAAACTAGAGGGAGGCAAAAAGGAATTGCCTCAGGTGTAGTCCAAGGACAACACTAGAGGCAGCCCCATGTAAAGGTGATTTCTTAATAAAAGGTACTTTCTTAATCACCCATGTTTCTGCTAATAAGGTGATGAATGCCTCCAGCACATCCTGGGTGTATTGCAGGTGATGCTGATGTATAGTGCAGTCAGAACCTACAACACTCTAGTTACCTCAAATAATTTAGTTTGGTGCTAATTATATCAGATCTCCCATCATCTCCCATCACTGCAGAGCCCTGGCTTGACCCTGCTTACGGGGTCAGGACTCCTGGGCCTGCTGTACGGCTGCCACTCTTGTGCTATACTGTGAATATCTGGCAGTGAGTGGTCTCTGGGGCTGTGCAAAACAATCCATGAGTTCTCCCACTGTGTGTGACTGTCTCTGCCTTTCCCTGCTCCCCCAAACAGATACACCCGTGGGAAAAGCGTCCAGGGGATAGTTCATGTGAGCCTTTGTCAGAAGATAGCCCCGTTCCTGCCCAGTGCTTCCAAACCCGATCTCTGTCACAAATTCAGCAACCAGGTGAGGTGCTTAGGAAGAGCTGAACCGTATTCAGAGATATTTGGGCTCAGCCCCAGGGTAAGACAAGGCTGCTGGGTGCTTTAGCTGAAGTAATAGCAATGTTAACCCATTGATTTGGCTGCTTGGCCACTGCTACTGGTGCTGCCTGATACTGGTGCACAGCAGCTGTGCCTGATGATTGTGACTGGGCCTCTCATCCTGTGCCTGCTCCACATCCAGGGCTGCGATGCCAAAAGGCAAAGCTCCCTGAGAGCAGGGGTTTTGCACCACTGTTCCTGTGCTACTTCTGTAACTTCTAACCCAAGTGCCTCACTCAGACCTTGTTTCTTCCCTCTGTACTTTCAGACAGATGAGGCAGGCTGCTTCTTCACAAATGTGAGCCTGTCCTCCTTCAGCCGAGACTTTCGGTACTATCGGGACAGCATAGTTGCAGAGGCCTCGCTGGTGGAGGATGCCACAGGTGACTCTGGAATTTCTGGTGCCTGAAAAGAGGCATGTGAAGATGTGCTAATCTTACCAAAAGCACTGGAGACTTTCAGGCTAGCAAGGGACCTGAGCCTTCTGAGCCCATTGGGGCCTGCTATCTAACCTCACAGATAGAGACAGAGCCAGAAGTTCCTGATGGCATGACACACTCGCTCAGAGTGCCTGCGGTGTCAGATGATGAAGCTCTCTAAAAGCCAGAAGTTAAGTGGGAGGAAAACCAGATACCCAGAGTCTTGGGCAGGTCACCATTGTGATGTGAAATGTGTGTGCAGCTGAACATGTCCATCAGTATTACCAGGGGGTCACTGCAGGGAAATTGCTGAGGACTGCTTGGTTTTCTTGCTCCCTCTCTCATGTTTCTGTCTCGCTGCTTTCATTCAGAGATACAGGTCAATGCTTCCCACAAATTACTCATCTCCAGGATTGGCGGGATGGCCTTGTTTGATGATGTGAATTCTTACTACCACCCTGGACAGATGTACAGAGGAAAGGTAATTCCCAGTTTCAGTCCTTTGAAGGGAAGAGCGTAAGCAATACTTTCACAGTGATTGCTACCTACTGTCGTTTCTGACCTCATCTCTAGCCAGGGGCTTGGGAGGGTACAAATGACTCCCAGACACAAAACTCTTGAATTGCACGATGTGAGATTAACACCCAAGACTGCCATTTACCAAATAGCCCATGAGGGGGAGCAGCTATAGACATTAATATGTGGGGTGCAAACCCAAACATTCGGAATTTCAGCAGCCAGGACGCCTCCTGCTGTGGAGTGGACCACATGACCCACTGTGACCCCTTCCAACCTTACCCATTCTGTGGTTCTGTGATTCTGTGAATGAACATGGTAGTGCAAGTGGTAATATGGCAGGACCAGTAGCAGTGCTGATAAAATTGTTAGTGACTGAAAGAGTGATCTTGCTGTCCTTGGAAACACTGCTCCTGACTTGGGGAAGCCATAAATTCTGTCTGCTGATTGGATTCTTCTGTACCTCTCTTGCTCCTCATGATGTTCTCAGATAAAAGTAATTGATTACCAAGGCAAGGCAATGAAGAACAAAGAAGTCCTCCTCTTAGTAAACTGTGGTGAGCAGCAATTTAGGCAGAAGTACATCACTGGGGACTCTGGGACAGCTTCATTTAGCCTGGACACATCTGCCTGGAACAGAACCTTGGCCTCCCTGGAGGTAAGTGAGGAAGGGTGTGTCTTGTGGCAAGGGTACGTGTGCGTGTCAGAGCCATTTACTGCCCCACAGACATCTTCCTTGTTCCTTCCTGAGGGACAGTAACTCAAACCTAAACCACCTCAGCATGTCCTGGATCTTGGCTCCCTCTGAGAGCTCATTCTCCAGGTCCCAGTTGCTTTCCTCATGAGCTCTCCACACAGAGACCTGTCCTTTGGTGTTGTTCACATCATCGTACCAAGGTGATTTGCAGCTGACTTGCTTAACTAGAGAAATTAACTGGTTTGGTTTTTTTGTCTCACCAGGCAAGTGTCCTACATCAAGATTCGGATAGAGAGCCTGGGACAGTTGATTTAAGTTACCAGAGAGACTCTTATTTCATACGTCCGTTCTACAGCACCAGCAGGAGCTTCCTCTCTATCGCCCGTGTGCCGGAAACGATGCCCTGTGGCAAAAAGCAGTCTGTCCAGGTGGACTTCAGAATTTATGAGGAAGACCTGGAACATGGGCCCAAGCGTGTCATCTTCTCCTACTTCGTGAGTTTCTGGGGAAGTGCTAGTGGGTGACAGCTGAAGGCCTAAATCAGCATCTCTTAGAGGTTCAAGCCTGATATTTAATAGATTTGGCTCAGGCCAGGATGGGGAGTTCATCCAGTCACCATGGGGCTGGATTCCAATTTCAATTCTGGGACTGCAGTAATAGCAAGGAAGACAGAACCTTTCTTTTAGGCTCTGCACAAGTGCAGGGCAGGTATTGGCCTTACCTGTCCTCCCCCACATCACTTCATCCCTGTGCTCTCCTTACTAGCTGACAGCAAATAAAGCCAATATCCCTCGCCCCACCCCCATTTAATCTCCCCATTTAAGTTCAGGGTTACTTTGATCATCATAGTGATCTCAAAGGCTATGTGACTATCCCTTTCTGTGTTCTTCCCTAGGTCACAGGGAAAAGAGGGATAGTCCACGCAGGTCAGCAGACTGTTTGGGCTGGGCCACCACAGAGTAAGTGCACTCCCCAGTGCCATGTCTAGCAAGCACTCAGTGGTCTGTGGCATCCACTCTTATTTGGATAAGTGGCATAAGCCTACCTGCAACATAGGGGTGGCTCACCACTTGTGTGCTGCCTCAGAGCACTGTGCCTTTCCAGATTTCATGTTCCCTTTGCCCTCCTGCTCTGTACCAAGAGAAAAATATTCAGCATAGACTCATCCTCTGTTGTCTTCAAAGTCTCTTTTTGCTTCTGCTCCTGCAAGCAGCATGAAACTGTAGCCTTACCTTCCATGCAGCTGTGTATACAAATAATCTGGGTCATTAGGATGCCATAGCTTATAATTTTGATGTCTGATCACCCACTGTTGCCTAATCCTCCAGCTCTTGTTTTTTAAAACCTGAATTATAAATGTTTTGGCACAAGGTCACCTCTTTGCTGGTGATGGGATGGAAGATGTTGGGTGAGAGGAGGCTTTGAAAGATATCTGACATTCTCACTCTTTGTGGAGCCAAGTTTGAGCTCCAAAGTACTGTTTTGTGTCCTCAAGGCAATAAACAGAAAATTCTTTTGCTGGTCTTGGATCCAGAGATATATTGATTATTTCAGTAGTCTCCAGAAATCTCTTTGGTCTTGAAAGACTTCAGTAAAGGAGGAAAGGATTTAAACAGGCACATGCAGAATGGCAAAGCTGATCAGACTCTATTTTCACTACCAAATCTACTTCCTCTTATTCCCTCTCTTCTCCATCTAGTGCTGGAGGGCTTCTTCTCCATCCCTCTTACGTTCAGCTTGACCTATGCCCCAGCTCCAAGACTTGTTGTTTATGTTATCTTCCGCAACGGAAAAATCATTGCTGATTCTGCCATCTTCAGCGTCTCGGGGTGTTTCAGAAACAAGGTAGGGTTTGTGTCTGAGGCTGTGCCTGAATGTGTCTGCTGCAACACAAGGAGAACTGTGTAGCTGTGTGCAGCTGATCCTGTGTGGGATGCTGTCACATGAGCTGCAGTTTGTGATTGGTGAGCTGTGCAGGGCTGTTTGGAGCAAGTGTGTGCTCAGCATTGTGGGGGCTGCTGCAATGTTTGGGAAAGGCAGAGAATTGCTGTCTGTCTCCATAGGCAACTGCAGCCCGGTAGGATCAGAGATAATCCAGCCCAGCACAGGTCATTTGTGTGGTTCCCAGGAGAGCTCAGGGCTGCAGTTGTGCTGCAGCAGACACTTAGAATTGTTAGTATGTGGTGTTGGGATGACATCTGGAAGTGGATGATGTAAGAAGTGGATTTTACCTGCCATCCAGAAAGGGCTGAGTGCATCTGGTCATTGTGGCATCCCTGGGAATCTGCTTTCTTGGCTGTGTCATGCACTCCAAAGTTGAACTTCAGAGAGGGCATTACCCCTGTTCCACAGCTCCACAGCTGTTTGTCTGCCACAGATAGTCAGATTCAAGCAAGAACAGGAAGAGTTTCAGGAAATTGGGTCCAATCCCACAAAGAGCCCGGAGATTAGAACTAGGCTTGTTTTTGATCTGGGGCTCTGGAAGAAGGGGCTCCATAAGACAGCTGTGTGAGATGTGTGACCATGGCTGGCTGGTTTGCTGGTAAAGAAGAGAGAACAGCGCTCTGACATGAGAATGTCTCCATGTGCACACTGATGGCTCCCCCTCTGCCATTTTTCCTGCTAGAACCTCAGTGTGTTTTTAAAATACCTTCTCGGGGTCCTTGGGAGGTTCCTTGGGTCTCTGTCCAAGGCAGGTCTTTGGAAACTCTCTTCATGTAGGTCCCTTCCCTGCTCGGGAAGTGGTAGGGGGGCCACCCTCAGAAATGTCACTCAGGCATTGCCTGCATTTTTCCCATGCAGGTGGAGCTTGGCTTCTCAATGCCGGAGACTCTTCCTGGCTCACAGGTTGGCCTCCGCCTGCAGGCAGCTCCTGGGTCCACGTGTGCTGTCTGGGCTGCGGATCCAAGCGCCTTTTGGATGAAGCCAGGAAGAGAACTGAGCAGCCACTCGGTGAGTGAGCCTGCTCTGAATTCTTCCCTCCACTACTGAAAAAGAGGCAGGAAGGAGGCCACTGCACCTGTGCAGAGCTTATCTCCAGGAAACTCAAAGCACGGCTGGCCCGGAGGGATCAGCAGCGCTCCCAGTGTGGATGGGCAGGGATTAGGGACTGAGGAAGAGGTTGAGCATCACTCAGTGGTAAAACAGCTTCTGTGCTGGCAGTATCAGAGGAGGGCCTGGGAAGAATGACAGCGATCCTGGGCTTTCTGGCACATGTTCATACACAGTAGCCAGAGGCAACTCAAACAGCCCTTGGATGTGTGAGAGGAAGGGAATGCCAGGTTTAATTTGCACTGATTTTTTTCTTTTTTTCTTTTTCTTGCTTTCCCAGATCTATGGGCTGTTCTCATCTGCTTATAACTCCAGGTATCCTCACCAAGTGTCTGAAGATGATCGTTCATGCGGGTTCCCAAATTCTGATGAGCCTGATGTGTTTACGGCATTCCAGGTAAAAATGGTTGATTGGGTGGGCTGAGATAATTCATGAAGGAAGTGTGGCCCCTGACTTTACCAATATCCAAGGGATGCCACTGCAGACAGGATAGTGAACAGGTGCAGTTTAGGCTCTTGTAACTCACTTGTTATTTGAATAAGTGATTTGAAAATGTATAGAGAAAAATCTTTGTGTGGTTGCCACACTTGGGTTGTGTGACTCAGGATGCCAAGGATTATTCATTACTTTAATTGGATTTCACACAATTTGTTTAATCTTCATAGCATGAGCAATTGCACCCTGCAGGCTGAGAAGGCATAGTACCCAAATGACCATGTGTTTGAAAAGGACTATATTTGGCTGACTCGGACCAGATGAGTTACCTTAGAAGAACTTGTTTGCCCATTGCTGGGGATCTGAATTATTCCCTCTTAAAATGAAGCAAGAGAATACAGAGGACAGCCAAGCCCCCACTATGTGAGGGGACAGGAAGGCACAAGGGCAGAGGGCAGAGAGGAGAGGACAATCTTCTGGTGATTAATTTTTTCCTACAGGAAATGGGGTTGAAAATTATGTCCAACACCAATATCAAGAAACCCAGAGTGTGTCCAACCACTGCACTGACAACTATGCTGCGGGAAACAGGAACGTTTATTTCCAGGCCCATGTTGATGTTTGCCCAGCCCCATAAAGTGTATAACAGTAAGCATTTGCCAGCTGTTTCTTCTTACATGGGAGGCTTAGTCTTTCATGTGAAAGCAGTCCTGGGTTTGAGCCAAGAGGCAGTGCTTGCTGTAAGTGCAAATGGAGGAGAAAGAGGGTTTCCTGTCCCTAAACCTGTTGGACTGATGTGAGGGCTGTTAGTGGGATGTCTAGATCCCAGGTTTTATCTCTGAAGTGAGGGAAAGGTTGCCTGTCCCATGGTGCCTCCACGTGCAAGTAAAGCCCAAAGCACCTCTGACATTTGAAATGAGGCAAGAGATTTTAAAATTTGGGACAGCACCCTTTGTTCTGTTGCCATGCTTCCCAAGAGCTGACTCAATTTGCTGCAGCCTGAGCTGTGCTGGAGCTCCTCTGCTCTTAACCAGGACCCGAGGACCCTGTGGTGACTAGCTCTTTGCTGTTTCCAACAGAGCACCTGACATCAACCTTTCAGCCCACTATGTTTCCACCTTTTTCTTCAGCTGAAGAGAAAGTACACAAGCATTTCCCCCAAACTTGGCTATGGGATTTGTATTCTGTGGGGTGAGTAAACTGAGCAGTGAGGCTTTAGTCTGGGTCATTTTGTGTGGCTGGGAGTGGCAGCAGAGGCAACTGAGTTTAGATCATAGACATCTGTGCAAGAAACTTAAGGACATATGGGCTCACACCTGTCAGGCTGTTCATTACTGGAGCTGATGTATGCATTAAAGGCATTTGCTTCTACTAGAAATGTTGGCTGTCCATGAGAGGTGTCTGGCATAGAAAGATAGGAGAGCTCGTGAGGTGCAGCAGAACAGCTTAGTTTACTGCCTACACTCTGCTTTTGGTAGCCCTGTGGGCTTGCATTTCCCCAAATGTGCTCACAGATGTATCATGGTATCCAGGGGAAGCTGATGTCCATAGAAGTCCTTCATAGGACTGAATATTGTGTCCTGTGAGAAAGGCTCAGTGTGTACACAGGGTCTGCTGAGAGAGCTTTTGGAGATTTTTCATCTGAGACTTCAAGATTTTCTTGTCTGTTCTCTGAAGATTGAAATGCTCAGGCCAGATCCTCCCACATCTGCCCTCTCCCACCTCCACTGTCCTCACAAATACATCCACCTCTTCATCCCCAGCAGCAGCTATTTCCTCTGTGACTTGTTCACCAGGCTGATCTGAGCCACCAAAAGGTTTCTGTGTTGTGTATATTGCCTTCCTGTACATGCATGACAAAATAAGCCAAATAATACCAGTATCTTTAGCTATGGCTGCTTTTTATGTCGGGTGTGGTGGCAGCTGCAGAACAGTCTGCTCCACTCGAAAGTTGTGACGTGCACAGGACAAGTCTCTGCCCTGCCCTCATGTTGGGCTTTAAGCTGTCAGTGTCTCATAGGACAGTGAATGGCTGGATCAGCCTCATCTGTTAAGCCCTACTGCTGCTAGTCCTGTTGCTCTTCTGGTTTCTGGTTCTCCACCTCTAGGCCAAGAGGAATAAAACTGCTGACATCTGTAAGCCATTTTTAGACTTGCAAAGGGCAAGTGCTGTCTGTGATTGATGGCATCTTGCAGCCGTGTGACCTATTGACCCAAGTGTTCTGTTGATATGAGCACCTGAGGCAGGGGTCCCCGCCCCACAATGACTTACTGGCAACCCTAAAGGGCTGTAAGTTCAGTAGGGGTTAGACTGAGGCGAGGGGATGGGGTGCTCTGCAGAGAAGGACACAGAGCAGGTCACCCGGTGTGGTACAGCATCATTCAGTTAAATGCTTCTGTCGCCGTCTACTTCTCTGCAGTCCCAGTGGGAACAAGAGTGTCACTGTCACTGTGCCTGACACCATCACAGAATGGAAAGCAGGAATGTTCTGCACAGGACATAATGGCTTTGGATTTGCTCCAGCCTCCCGGCTGATTGTTTCCAAGCCCTTTCTTGTGGAGCTCCCACTGCCATCTTCTGTGGTCCAGGGTGAGACCTTCAACTTGAAGGCCACAGTCTTCAACAACCTGCAGCAATGCATGAAGGTAGGTGAGCCCTGATAGCCTCTGCAAGAAGAGTGGGACATGGCTGACACCTGTGGCCTGTGATCATAGAATTACAGGGGAAAGGGGCCTTAAAGATCATCCAGTTCCAAATTCCCTTTCAGAAGTCATGGCAATCCAGTGACATTCCCACTGACTGGAAAAGGGAAAGCATAACCCCCATTTTTAAAAAGGGAAATAAGGAAGCACCCTTGGCAGGCTGGAGATCTGGGCCTGTGCAAACCCCAGGAAGTTCAGCAAGGCCAAGTGCAAGGTCCTGCACCCGGGTTGGGGCAATCCCAAGCACAAACACAGACACACTTGTTGCCCTTGATAACCCTGGCCAGGTTGCCAGGGTTTTAGCTTTGCCAGCCTGATCCCTGTCTGCTCAAACAATCTGTGTGTATTCCCTTCAGGCTGTGCCCCTGCTTCCACCCTCAGTAGGCTTCCTTTTTGTGTTGCTGATGTTTATTTATTACCACCTGCCATCCCTGCTGCCCCTTCAGATCCAAGTGACCCTGGAGGAGTTTGCACACTTCCAGCTGAAGCCATGCAAAGGCTGCGTCTACAGCAGCTGCTTGTGTGCTGGGGAAGCCAAGACCTTCCAGTGGAATATCACAGCTGAGCAACTGGGTGAGAAGCACAGGGAGGTGGGGTGGTGGAACTGGGAAGAGGTGGGACCAAGGTGGGGATGTTTTGTAAGGGCTGACATAGAGTGAGGAGCTGTTTGCTCTGTTACCCAGAGAGTACCTCTTTGCACTTTTCCTGTGGTCATGGTTACTCACAAGCCTGTGCTAGGAGGCACAGGAACATATAAGTCTGTGATCCAATTTTTTCTTGTCAGCAGGTGATGTCTGTTGTATTAATGGCAAGTGTTTCCTCAGAGGGTGTCTTATGCACCTAAATGTGTGTTATTTTCAGGGCTCATGAACATCAGCCTCAGCACAGAGGCTGTGGCCACCAAAGAGCTCTGTGGTGAAGAGATACCATTCATCCCGAAACAAGGACAGAAAGACACAATCACAAAACTCATTCAAGTCCGGGTCAGTCAAGCTGTTCTGTTACTTAAGCCTCAAAGTAGGCTTTGTGCAAAGCCCAAATTTTGTGCATGTTAATTTTGGGAGTTACCCCTTGCTATTCAAAATGTGTAATTATCATCTCAGGGCCTGAGCTGGGCCAGACCGTGAGAGCTGATGGACATAAGAGGTAGAGGGGTGTCCTCCACTTCATACCACAGAAAACTTTAAACTCTTTTATGTCCTTGCCTCCTGAGTTCTCTGATGAATCTTACAGCACCATTTTCACAGGGATTCAGAAGTTAGGATATTCTGAAAATGCATGCTGGTTTCTGATCCGAAGTGAAAATGATTTGCATTTTTGTGTGATAATGATGACACTCCAGTTGACTGTCCACCCCGAACCAGGATTCTGAACATACCTTCTTCTAATCCACTTGTAATCCCGTTTCTCTCCTGGGTGCTCATTAAAATGCTACTTTTATGTGCTCCAACAGCCAGAGGGAGTGTTGGTAGAAAAGGCTCACAGCTCCATCCTGTGTCCTGAAAAAGGTAGATGGATTGTTTTCTTCTTTCACCCTGTTCATCCCCCTCTTCCTGCCTAACCACCTTCTGGGTATTTCCACTTGCTGAACTATTTTCTCTGTCCACATGATGAAGCTACAGAAGCATACTCCAATTGTGGTACCAGCTAGGGCTTTTCCCTAGGCAAAGATGGGGGGAGGTCTGGTCTTTTACCATCAACATCCCTGGCACTAATGTGACAGCTTGAGGCCTTTTTCACCTGTGGAAATAAAACCACACTACTGAACATGGTGAGGCTGAAGGACATGGCTTGGGATTGCTGTTCCTGTCTTGAATTTCATGGTGTATGATGGGGCCATCAGCTGTTTTTGAGAGCATGAGGTGCATTGAGAACACAAGCCTGCAACTGAAATCTAAAATGAGATGGAGTAACTTCTGTAGAGAAGAACAGGTGGCTTTGATCCCTGAGGGTTTCCAGAAGAAAATCCTCTTTATAAAGAAGGGTGTTAGCACAGTCACCGTGAGGTGGATGGAGGAAACTAAGGGTGGAATGGGACATGGATTTTGAAGTGATTTACAGCCTCTGTGACAGGAAAATGGGAAGTTATCACAGAACAGCCTTGAACAGTTTCTGGGGATTTTGAAGGCTATTTTAATCAGAATCTCTTTCTTTTTGTCCTCTCCACATCTTATCCAACTGGTGTCAGGGAATCCAGCACAGGAGTCTGTGTCCCTGGTGCTGCCTGTAAATGTGGTAGAAGGTTCAGTCAGAGCCACCGTCTCGGTCACCGGTAAGGAATGAAGCTATGGTAGTACCTTTGCAAATCCCATATCTCTGAGTTTAGCCCTAGGAAAGCCCAAACCCAAACTCCCCCACACCCCTTCTGAGATTTCCAAGGCTCCACTGCCATGCTCTTCCCACGTGTGTGGCTGTGTTTCCTGATTACTGACAACCTAAAACACTCAGCAAGGGAGAGAGTGTTGTGTTAATGAGCTTCCCTGCCAGGATGGGAATGGGTACAGTTCATATGAGAGGCACAGTGGAACTGGTAAGGTGGCTGGACAGAGGTGTCCCCACACTGCTGTGCTGGGGCCTGCCTAGCTTGGTGCACTGCTGGGAACTGGTCACAGGTAGGAGGAGGTGAATCCTACTGCCCAGGAGGTGGTCAGGGTGCTTATGTTTTGTCTCAGGGGACCTCATGGGGACGGCACTGCAGAACCTGGGCCACCTGGTGCAGATGCCCCACGGCTGTGGGGAGCAGAACATGGTGCTGTTTGCCCCTGTTGTCTATGTGCTGCAGTACCTGGAGAAGACGAGGCAGCTGAGCCCCGAGATCAAGGACAGGGCTACAGGATTCCTGCGCAGTGGTGAGTACCACAGACCCACCTTGCCCCTCTGCACTCAACCACCCCATTCCTTCACAGTGATTTCATTGCAAATACCACTGTGAGCTCTCATGTCCTATCCCGCTTCCCAGGGTACCAGATACAGCTGCAGTATCAGCACCCTGATGGCTCCTATAGTGAATTTGGTGTCAAGGATGAGTATGGCAATACTTGGTAAGCTGTGGGCTCTCTCCCTGCTGTCTACCTGCTCTCTGACAGCCAGGAGGTGGGCAGCTTTCTGCTTCCAGCATTAAACCCTTGCTGTCCTATTGGATCCAAAGTGTTCCAGAAGCTTTGTGGACTAGGGCATCCCATGGGTAGGCAGCTGTCCTTGGGATGAACTGACCTTGGACCAGCACATTAGAAACAGCACAATAGGTAAAGAGAGACCCACCAGGTTCAAACTCCCACTTTTTTCTTTTTCTTCAACTTCTGCTTAGATTCTTTCTTTCCACTTGTTCTTCCTGCTCTTTCATGCACTCCATCTCTCTCTGATTCTCTCTTCCTTCTTTCATGCCTTTTTTTTCTGTTCTCAATCAGGCTGACTGCATTTGTGGTTAAATGCTTTGTCCAAGCTAAGCCATACATTTATCTGGACAACCGGATTATCCAAGCTGCTCTCACCTGGCTGGAATTCCACCAGCTTCCCAGTGGTTGCTTCAAAAATGTGGGCCAACTTTTCCACACATTCATGAAGGTAGGAGCCAGTGCACCTTGGAGGACAACACCAAGCAGTTCTTTCCAAATGTGGTGGTAATTGTTCAAATTCACTTTCCTGTGTTGTTGTGCTTTCTTGTGAGGGAGCAAGCCTGGGACAGGTGAGATCTCTCCTAAAAAGTGTCAGTATTTGCCTATTTAACTTTCCCAGCTTTTTGGATGTCTATGCTTTTTTTAGGGAGGTATAGATGGGGAAGTCCCCTTGGCTGCCTACATCACTGCTGCATACTTGGAAGCAGGAGAAACACCAGAGGTAAATACTGGGGTTCTTTGCCATGCTCTTGCCTTAAGATCTGAATCCTAAAGAGCTTAGTGGTTACACTGGGGGAGGCAACAGAGCACCTTGGAGGGACTTGTGGGCCAAGTAATAGAGTGGGTGAGGAAGATTTTACAACTTCTCAGGAAGAACACTCCCTTGAGGAGGACATTGCTGCCGGGGATAAGGTGAGGTTAAACTGCTGGGGACCACTGGACTTCACGGCTCAATACTGTGTTGGCCATTTCCCAGGAATTAGCTGTCCATTCCTGCTGCCCCCACCTCCCATCCCCTTGCCGGTCCTGCACAGCTGAAGGCTGATTGTGAGGTGGGTGGAGCTGCTCCCCAGTAAATTGTCAAGTAAATAGACATAATGTAACTCCTAAGAGGGTTTAGCTTCACAAAAAAAGCAGAAGTCTGGGAAAGCAGTGCTGTAGGGCAGCTGGATCTGCACGCTGAGGTAATAACAAGAGGGAGCTCTTACAAGTGCTAAGGATTGTAGCTAGTTACTAGGCTGTGGTACTGGCAAGTAAAACACCAATTAACTTGATGGAGAAACACAGTTGTAGACACTGAGAAGTGAAGTTCTCTGGAAATCAGAAAAGTGAAAAAGCAATGCTTTTCAGTGGAACTGAAAGCAGTGCGCTTAGGCAAAAAAAGGAAGACAGATGGAAATTAGCCTTCTTTCTGGCAATAGCTGTCCTTCAGGTCACCTTTTTTTCAGCATAAGTGCAATTATTCACCATGAAGGTGACTTAAACACAGTCACCCTGCTCAGCAGGCTGTGTGTACACACTTGCAGTTGTGTGGTTTCGCTGTTGTTGTGTTTGGACTGGGAAAGTAAGACGTGGCGATGCTATTCCAGCAGCAAAGGTGTTCATTTCAGTGAGAGAGCACTGAAATGCTCTCTCTTTGCTGAAGCCCAAACCCAGCTCAGGGGGGAGGTCCATCAAGCACCTTGCACCAAGGGCTGGAGACACTGCTGCTGGTGCTGCATGGACGCAGAGAGTGCAGCTCTGTGCACAGAGTCCCCTCAGTGAATGAGCGGGGTGCTCTCCGTGCTGGCATGTGCCAGTGCACGCTTCTCTTTGTGTCACAGCCTCTGCCTGCCTCGCAGGGGTTGTGTGTGACCAGCAGCATGTGCCTCTCTCCTGCAGAGCCCGGTGGTGCGCAGGGCTCTGGGCTGCCTCGCTCCTGCCCTCCCCAAGGCTGCCAGCACTTACACCCAGGCCCTGCTGGCCTACACCTTCGCCCTGGCTAAGGACTCTCAGCGCGCCCAAGAGCTCCTTGATGTGCTTGAGCGAAAGGCGATCAGAGCAGGTACGGGGACCTCAGTGCCAGGGGGACGTCAGAGAAGGGACTGGTGACCTTTCTGAGCGCTTTGTTGCCAGCAGCTTGGGAGGAGCACAGCCTTACCCTCTAGGCCTTTCACCAAAGAGGGTTTTTAGACATCCAGTGTATGAGCTCATGGTGTGTGCTGGCAGCACTGTTGGGGTGGGTGCTGATTTCCTTCAAATCTCTTGCCCTTTTCCAGTACCTGAAGTGGAGGTTGGGGTTTGGGAGACCTGGGCTTTCTTGTGCAGGACTATAAAATGCCAGAGAGGAAAGCAAGCTGCCCCATGTCTCTGACCCTCAGGGCTGGCCAGTGGACAGCTAGCTAGTGTCAGGTAGTTAAGAGGACCTGGCAAACAGGACAATGCAGAATTTGGACAACTGGGAGGTAATGCATATGCAGATTATTGGCATATTAGTTTTTGTATGTCACCTTGGTGTGGAATATGGAGTGCTGGGTATTGCAAAATACATCGGTTTTCAGCTGACCCAGTGATGTGATGACCCAGCCAAAAGGTGTTTACCCAGTGGTCTCTACAGATACAAGCCACTGTGTCTAGGAGGCTAGGCCACAGGATTTCTTTCCTGATATCCCTCAAGATTCCCTCTACTACCTTCCTTTCCCAGATGGGCAGATCCACTGGAGTCAGACCTCATCCAAGCCCAGAACCAGCACCAGCCCTTGGTCACAGCCAGTGTCTGTGGATGTGGAGCTGACAGCCTACATCCTCCTGGCCCTGCTCTCCAAGCCAAATGTCACAGAGTCTGACCTCACCACGGCCTCTGGCATCGTGGCCTGGCTCACCAGGCAGCAGAACGCCTATGGAGGCTTTGCCTCAACACAGGTAACTCATGGCCAGGGAAGGGGATGTTTCTTGAGGAAGAACCTCTGCGAGATATGCACACAATGTATGCAAGTGTAAATGCTTTGGGGAGAGGAGCCCTTGGATATGGAGGTCCTCAGGATGCTGATTTCAGGTGTCTTTGGATGTCAGAGCTGCACATGTGTTTTCCTTTTCAGGACACAGTAGTGGCCTTGCAGGCATTGGCTAAGTATGCAGCACTGACATACAGCACACAAGGGGATGCAGAAGTGAGGGTGAGGTCCCATGGAGGCTTTGGGAAGAAGTTCCAAGTCTCCTACCAGAACCGGCTGCTGGTGCAGGAGGCAGCACTGACAGAGGTCCCGGGCAAGTTCTCGGTGCAGGCCCACGGCAGCTGTTGTGTCTTTACTCGGGTAGGTTCCCACAGACTCTGCTGTGACCACCCTCCTCTCCTCATCTTGGAAAAACCAAAACTCTCTGTTGCACCTCTGTGGAAGGAAATGTGCTTTGATCCCAGCCTGGTGCCAATGCAATAACCCTGTGTGCGGGAGGAAACAGAGACAGAACCAGTCCAAATATGAGGACAATGATGCTTCCACAGCTCTCAAGAGTCCTGGAAGATGAAAATGTTTTGTAGTGGCTTGCACAGTCTCAATTGAAAGTTTGAGAAGGAGCCCATGCAACGATTCCAATCTGAATGACCTTTATTTTGGGTACTGGGATGAGTGTGCATTTGTCCATTCCAATCTTGAGGAGCAGAGTAGCCAGTGGAAAAAATGGTGATAGATTATATTGAACTAATTATCCCTGTCTTAGTCTGTCTTTTTGTCTCTCCCTGCAGATGGTGCTGAGGTACAACACACCCTCCCCACAAGACTCAACATCCTTCGTCTTGCAAGTGAAAACTGAGCCAGTCAATTGCACCAAGGACAATACACTCTCTGTTGCTGTGCATGTCGATGTCAGGTGACTCTAAAGATCTTGTCCCACTTGGGAAGGAAAGCTGGGCATGGCTGGAGAGCCCGGGGTGCTTCTTGGCTGCAGTGGAAGCATCAGCAGTTTCAGCAGGAGGGCCAGATGGAGAGCCTTAGTTCCTGCTGGAGAGAAGAGTGCAGTAGTCAGCTCAGACTGGGGATGCTCAGCGCAGTGCAGCCATCCTCTGCCCCTGTGAGAGGGAGCAGTGTCTGCCTGGGCCCCTGGCTGGGCTGCCTGGCTCAGGGCACTGCACAAAGGGGATGGTGGTGGAGGGAAGGGGAAGCTGGGAGAGACTCTCTTTTTAATCTTCTCCCCCAGGTACTATGGGAAGAAATCCACTTCCAACATGGTGATTCTGGAGGTGTCCCTACTGACTGGATTTGCCCTGGCTCCGGGATCTGGGATGTCTGTAAGAAGTGTGGAATCAGGATGGGGGTGTGGTGTCAGTGGGACCATCCATGGCCCAGGAGAGGGGAAGGTTGCATAGGAAGGTGTTGCCTGTCTCTCTCTTGAGCAATCTCACCACCCCTTCCTCTCTGCCACACAACAAACTTGAACACATACTGTTGTCTCTTTCTTTGGGTCTCGAGGATGGTGCTACTGCTGGCCCAATCTGCTCAGCATGTCCCTGTCAGCTAAGTAGCCTAGGCTCCTGTCCTTGGGGTTTTCAGGAGCTGAGTGGCCCTGCAGGGAAATCAGCCTGAAGGGATAAGAGTCCAAAATGCATTTGGAAGCAAGTGAAGGAGAATCTGCTCACTCAAACTTAGATAAACCTTGTCAGGATGTCTCACACTTACCTTTCAAAAGACACAACTAAATTGCTTCCTCTGCTCCCCTGTCCTAGCTGCAGCATGGGCACTCTGTGAGAAGAACTGAGAAAACACAAGAAGGTGTTGCCATCTACTTGGACAAGGTAATGTCTGTGCTGCTAGAAAAGCTGCAGGGGTGGAGGGCACTGCCAGAGTTGTTGGGAAAATCCAGGACCAGAGCTAGCAGAGCAGGATACTCAAGATTCATTTTGAAGCTCAGTGTTTGAGTCTACAGAATTATTATTGTCATTTAGTAGGATCAAATTCAGGTGGGGATTAAAAAGAACAGCTCATAAGTGAACTGTCATTTATTTTCTTTTCCAGCTGAGCCATATCTCTGACACTTATGTCCTGCATCTGGAGCAGGAGATTGAGGTGACCAACCTGAAGCCAGGCCATGTCAGGGTCTATGACTACTACAACCCAGGTCAGTGTGGAGCCATGGGGTGCCAGGGCTGCCTGGGTGGTTGCACTTGGCTGCGTGCAAGGATAACTTAGATCTGTCCTGTTCTGTTGCAGAGGAGCAGGCCCTGGCTGACTATAATGTCTTCTGCATCTGAGGTAGGTGCAAATCCCTTCTTCAGCCCCCTGTACAGACCCTGTACAGCAGCCTTCTGGTGCTTCCTCTGCACCCCAGCCACCTCTCTCTGTCCCCCTGGAGCCCTATGTATCTCTGATTCAGCATGTTCCCTTCATCTAGGACTGTATCTGAAACTCCCTAAGCAGAACTCATGGTACTAGTTTCAGCTTACTGTGTTTGAGAGTTTCTCTTTCTGGGGAGGGGCTGAGGTAAAATGAGGATACTGGATCAAACCAGAGAAACCCTTTCCTTTAGAGTCCTTACTGAGAGCCTGTGCTCCCTAGATGTTAGCATACCAAAGTTACTAATTTGGGTCATATTATTTGCTCTCTGGGTTACTCTCTCTTCTGCTCTCATTTCTCCAGGGTCTTGGACTGCTTCCTTCCTGTCCACTGCTTCAGCTCACAGGGATCCCACTAGTGCAAGATGCCCTTGGACAGGGGGAGTGCTGTATTATTGCTCCTGGTGTAATGAGACGTGTCACCTGGAAAGTCACATCTCAGTGCTCGGGATACTGGTACTGGGACGTGTCTCAGATTGGATTTCAGGACTAACTCCAGTTTAACCTCTGCTTCTCATCCTGACAGCCATTACCTGGTGAATTCTTTGGGGTGTCTGATTAATTCTGATTGTTTTAATCCAGGGATTTTCTTGCTTGTAAAAAGAATGAAAATAAAATACAAATCACAAATCTAGGTACTTTGATGTGTGTTTGGACTCTGTGACAGCATTCACCTGGGAGGAGTGAGCAGAAGCAAACTCTGTATCTGAACCGTGTCACTGGCATTCCATTCCTCCAGCACTGGATTGTCCTCCAGCAGCATTGTGCCATCACCAGTATGGGGTGAGGACTCCGAGCCCTGCACGGAGACTGATTCCTCTGAGCATCATCTACTGCACACAGGTGTAGCTGAGCCATAAGGTCTTGGCTGATTGTGCACTTTATGTGGACATAAACCTACCCTGCTGTGTATCTCACAGACTGGCTCTGTCCTTCTGGTATAGAATGCAGAAAGGGAGTGATTTTAGTTTCTGCATCTCCTGTGGAGCTGGATCTTGCACAGGACAGTTCAGACATGAGTTGTCAGGAAGGGGTGGTGCCCTGGGGTTGAACCCCCTGCTGACGAGCGAGTAAGCAGGGCTTTGTCACATTACAAGGAGCTGGACAGGCAATTCAACAATCAAAGGGTATGTGATAATTCAACATCTATCATTGCTTTTTAAAATCAGACCTCATGATTTAGGTGGTGGTGATCATGGATCTTTTAGCTTGACAGTGACATGTCTCTGTCTAAACAGGTAGATCTCCACAGACTTAGAGCTGGCTGTAAGCGTGCAATGGTTAAGCACAAAGGCTTTAGAGTGGAGGGTGTGGAAGGTGAAGGTTGAGGGTCAGGGTTTGGTTACAGCCCTGAAAGCTCTCCATAATCTGCAACAAGGCTGGGATTTGTGGTGGTTTAATGGAAAGGATTTGGAAAGTGTGTTTAAATTCTAACTATGAAGCTCCAGGGTAACCTTGAAGACTCAAAAAGTCCTGTCCATGAGACAACGATAAGAGCATTTCAAGTTCTTTTGGTTAGGAGTGAACACACCGAGGAGATCTGCCAGCAAGACAGGCTGCTGACAGCCTGCCCTGTGCTTCATGTGCAGTTTAACAGGGCCAGAATGAAAGCATGAGCTCAGCACAGCAGTTGGGTGGTAGCAATACCTTGTGCAGCACCAGAAGTGGCTGAGCTGACATTGCAGGTGTCACTTTCTCCTCTTGCATCTTTGTTTAAACTGGAGCTTTTCCCCTTCTCTTTATTCAATTTCCTCAGTAGTCCATGAGCAATGCAGGTCTCAACTCTGCAGAACAGAATATTTATTACTTTCTTTGAAACTTTTTAAAAACACTCTGCAAATATTTCCGCTTCCTTTGCAAATGTCTTCTCTCGCCCTTGCCTTTACCTCTGGTGAAGTCTGTCTTTGCTGATATCAAAAAGCAGAACTGGAGCCAGTTAGGCCTGCAGCTGGTACTGGTACTTGGAGAGCACCACTGGCTAGAGCTTGGAGTCTAGCAAAGAGGGAGGGACTCCACCTATCACTGCCAATGCCACCATGTTCTTATAATCTGTTTTGCAGAGCTTAGCAAAGCACAGGTCTGAGAAAAATCCCCAGAACAGAGGTTTATTGGGAAAACAATGCTTTGGTGGTTATACACACACAGGAATCCAACCTACCCCTTACTGACACCATGAGGGGTAGCTTATGCATGAGCCCATTGTTGCAGGAGTAGTTCACGCACAACTCCTCGCTACTCCTGTGCCTATGTGTACACACACACACTGTGTAAAAATTACACATAGTGTCACTTTTGACTCAATATGCATTGTAATTTCTATTCCACTTTCTTAACATCTCTTCTGTGTCCTTCAAAATGTTCTTTATGAGATTTAAACAGTAGTACCTGTGATGTCTGGCTACTGGAGAGCATTTGGAAGGAGGTGACTGTCTTCCAAGAGAATTTAAAGACAGGGAAAAAAACATTTTTGTACAAAACACATTGATTTCTCTCTGGCCTAAACTTCCCCTTCTCTGCTTAGAGCAGCAGATGCCAAACATCCCAGTCATTTTTTATCCTTCACAAAATCGAGTGGTTGTGGTGATTCACCCTGGAGCTTGGTGGTGTGCATCCTTCCGTTTAGCTCACGGTCAGCTCACTGCTTGAGCACTGAGAACTGCCAGGCTCCAGGGACACAAATCCACTACTGATGTGCCTCCTGCCTGTCTCTGGGCCAGGTGATGAATGGGTGTGTGGGCTGGGAAACATCTTAGCACAGGACAGCAGCCACGTACTGTGTGCCTTGCCACAAGTCCTAGGGGATGCAGAGCCCTACTAAGAGGTGCTCCCTTCCCCAGTGCCTCCTGGTCACCAGCAACTGGTCACTGTGCTGGTAGTGGGAGATGGAGATAGGACTGAGGCAGATGAATCACGCACACCAAGCCTGCCACAGTGTTTCTGTTGCTCCTACATTTATTTAATTCTGTTTCACTGGGAGTCAGACTGGATTAAGTGCTCAAGGTGTAGCTTTCCAATCAGTGCTAAGTGCAGAACTTCAGAGGTGTTTAAATGTCTGCTCTCACAAAACAGCTGCTGGAGTCAGTAGGAGTCAGGATGCTCAATACCTTTGCCGTTGTGAGCCCCTGTGCTGTTGTGAGGGATCTGGCTGTCCCCTGGCACTGCTGTAGATATACTGTGAACAAACAAATGTCAGCTGGGATTGTTCAACAGGCACTGCCTGTACTTTTTGAGACCCATGGAGAGAAATGAAGGGCAGCTTGGTGCCAGAGAATGATTCACATTCTTGCTCCGGTTCCTGCTTGCTTGTTTGTCCAGGTGCACGTACACATTTCTCCCAACTGCTGGCACCAGCAGCTCTGAGCTGAACAAAGCCCAGGGAGAGGGAAAGGACAGGGAGGATTTGTATCTGCCTGTTACGTGTGTGTGTGCATAAATGGGTAAAAGAAAGCCCCAAAGCCTACTTTCCTGTTATGGTCAGTCTGTACTAAAGCAAAGGAAAATATTACTAGGCCCTATATGTTTGAGAGTTCAGTTTGGTGCTGAAGAATAAGTTAGTGGCACATTTTGATATGAAATGTCCTTGATACTAAAATAGACGAACTTGTTTTGAGAATGAGTAGTTTCAAGAACCAGATTTTCTTTTCAGTTATGGTAAGATACTCAGGGAAAAGTTCAGTACAATCAGTGGACTAACAAGTATAAAATTAGCATATGGAGAGAAGACCCCAAGCCAGATTGTGTATGTTCCCATCACCCAGAGCTCGAGCACACCCTTTTGGTAGCTAGAGAAGACCCTGTAGGACTTCAGCCATGCAGATTTTGACCTACCTGACCCATGTTCAGCTCTCATTTCCTCCACTGGTGAGGGTGTGAGTAGGTTGGCCTTGAACTGGAGCACAGAGCAATGTGATACAGCTGGGGTGAGTTGCATCTGTTCAATTTTCTCTTCAAACTGAAATACCTGTAGGGCAGAGGCAAGGTGAGGACTCTAGCTCTGCCTGCTCCTTGTGCTTTCCTCTTCTGCAAAGGAGCAGAGAACTATGCATACACACTGAATTTGTACAAAGCCTGGTCTCCATTTCAGGACTGAGGCCTGCCTTGGGTGCTGCAGACTCAGAAAGCCTGGGGACAGTATGACCACAAGGTTCACAGTGAGCTCCAGGTGGGTGTGCATGCCAAGGGGTCATGGGACAATCCAGCCAGAGGCAAAACAATGGGACTTGGGTTGCAACTGGCACAGGGAGCAGGGGCAGTGCAGTGAACAGGAAACAGGCAGCTGGTTAGCAAAATAAAAGGCACATTTGTCTGAATGATGCTGGTCCATCCACAGGGCAGCAGGAGAGCAATGAGGCTGGAGTCCAAAAGGACTTGGATTGGCTGGGGAATATCCTGGATGGTACAACCCTGTGCCTGTGGCACTATAAATGTAGGAATGAAGTGGAGGGAAGGAAACCTTGGGGCTTCTTGTCTGCTTCCTAGGAGAAACAACAATAACAGCAGGAGTCCTGGAGACTTTGGAAGGAGAGAAGCAGCACCCTACATTCTCTCCTGACCAGCCCTCTAGAGGAATCCACCCCTTTGGAGTTCTCCCATGAAAATGTGGACTCCCTTCCTCCTGAGCTGCCTGCTCTACACCCTGGCAATAGTGGCACAACCGTAAGTGCCATTTAAAAATCTAGTGATTGATAGTTGTGAATGCTGAGGGAGGGGCCAAGATAGCAGGGAGAGAGTGTGGGACCCTGTGAGTCACGTCCTGGAAGGGCTGGACATGGGGTGGGGTGCAAAGCCTTGTTGTGAAAGCAGGGCCCTCCTGAAGATGGGAACCTCTCTCATGGATCTCACTGCAGTAAAAGAATTAGGTGAGCACTGGTGGTGGGAACGAGAAGAGTGAGGGACTGCAGTATGAGGCAGGATGAAGGGAAAGGTGTAGGATAAAGTGAAGGGCAAATGAAAAGGGCTGCAGGGCTAGGGGTAGTTGAGCAGGAAGCAGTCTGCTGTCAAGGCAGTTGAGGAGCCATGTCAAAGCAAGAAGGGTAAATCCTGGTCTGTCACCTGAAAGTATTCCTTTTGCATTTATCTGAAATGAGCTCTACGCCTTCCATCACCCCTGTGCAAGGTTCTCGCTCTGCTAATCTGTCCCTGTCACTCAAGCAGAGCAGCACCTCCTAGCCCCAGAGAGATGGCAAACTCTCCTGTTTCCTCAGGCCAGCCTTTTATTGCCAAGAGTGGGTGAGGTGGCTCCCAGGATGTGATGATATCTTTTTTCCCCACTGCAGGAGGTACTTGATCATCATTCCAGCTGCCCTGCCCTACCCCTCATCCCAGAGGGTGTGCTTGGACCTCCGTGGGGTTGAAAAGCCAATTCGTGTGGGCTTAACTCTTGTGCACCCATCTGGCAACCTCAGCCTCTACCGCAAGGTCGTCCGGAACAACTGGATCTTTGAGTGCACCAGGTTTCAGGTCAGAGTCATTCTTGGCAGGGACCCCTAGCTGGCAGCTCCCAGCGTGCTCATTTGCCTCTCACCAAAGAAATAGGGAATGAGGAAGACAGAAGATAAGAGGGCATGGGAAGGAGTGAATACAAAATCAGTGGGAGTGTTTAGCGGCAGCCCGGTGTCTTTGCTCCTTGTCTTTTTCTGTCCGCATGGTGCTCTTCCTGTGGGATATCTTGGTGGCACACTGAGGGAAGGCTGCCTGGCCAGGCACCAGAGATCTGAGGAGGAGGATGGATAGCTTGGAAGCACCCAAATGGCAGTTGTGCAGCTCATTCTCTCCCCTGGGGAGGATGCACTGTCACAGCGTGTTGTTTGTGGATCTGTGATGCAGAAAGAGTCAGACCTCCCATCTCAGACAGCTTCCCTCATGTCTGCTTCCTTCCAAGCTTTTCTTTAAGGGCTTGAAAATGTGCTGGAGGGCTAAGAAAGACATGGGAGGGTGTGCACAGAAGCTCAGCACAAATCTTTCTGATTTGCCAAACTCATGATCCTTATTTTCTTAGTTTGCACTGATGAATAAGAGGGGATTTCAGTCTCTGTGACCCACACACTCTAGGAAACAGATTTCTCATCACCATGGACCTTTTTTTCCATTGAGTTAAGTCTTCTCCATCTTGCTCCATGCAGATTCTGACAGTGGCCCCATGAAGGAGTAAGCACAATTTAAGTGTCAGAACAGAATCATTTTTTCTCCTGTCCAAGATCTATCCCAATTGCTAAGCATTGTTCCCTGCACTTCCACAGACACAGCCTTCAGCCACTGAGGGGACACCCTGTGCTGGCCTCCAGAGTAAGATGGCAAAGGGCAGTCAAAGCGAGGACAGCACTGCTCTGATGCCTGCTAACCTAGTGGCTCTCCTCTTTTGTGTCCTAGGTGCCCCGACCTGCAGGCAGCCAGAAGGTGGCCACTGTGCACTTGCACATCTCCAATGGCCACTACTTCAGTGCAAGTGAAGAGAAGAAAGTCCTTATCCGCAGGGCTGGAACTGGCACCTTCATTCAGGTGGATAAACCCATCTATAATCCAGGACAGACAGGTGAGCAAAGCATGGAGCACCCTGACAGTGGCCCTGCCTTGACCCTCCCAGACTTTGTTCCCACTTTCCTGTGCTGTGCTGGGTGCTTTGTGCTATGTGACCTCCTTGGGGATGGGGGGGGGGGGGGAGCTCTGCCTTGTGCAGTGAGGTATCCACGACCCATGCTTTAGCAGCAGGAGGGGACTGGGAGGGGAGCTCTCACATGCTCTAGGAGCAGAGCTGGCTTGGAAGAGAGAGCAGACCTGAACATGGCCTTCCAGGCCAGGGCCAGGTAGGACTGGTCTGCCTACACTGCAGACAAGGAAATGTAAGGGTAACCCTGGGTGTAGCCCATGGGAAAACCTCTAAATTGTGAAGCAGCTGTGCTGCTGTCACACGTTTGGGGCAAGCAGAGGTGAGCAGGGCTGAGCAAAGGGTAAAAGGGGCTTGGGCATGGGGCTGCTGCCACTAGGGCTCAGTGTGGAGCCATGATTCTGGGGTGAGACAAGTGCGGGGCAAGTCCGTTCCCAAATGCACTCTGTCTGTAATGTGCTTTACTCCATTTTCTCTCTCCAGTGAAATTCAGGATTGTGACGTTGACTGAAGATTTTGTTCCCGTTAACAGCAAGGTAAAGCCTGTCTAAAGTGGGGGCAAGGAAGTCTCCAGGCTTCAGATGGTTCTGCTTCCTCTACCAGCCCCATGCCAGGGAGGCTGGGACAGTCTCCCAGCACCCAGGATGGCCAATGCCAACCCTCGAGTGCACCAAATTTGAACAACAATTCCTGTTGGCTGATGGCTCTGCTGTTGCTCTCATAGGATGGCTGCTGGCTGATAGGAGGGTTGGATGCTATTTGGGGAGTGTGCCAGCATTCCCAGCTAGCTGAGTTAGCTGAGTGCTCCTGCCCTTGCCAAAAAAGCAGGCAGGGCTTCTGGGGAGCAGTCTGTGGGTTGCTGGCCATGGGCATAATTATCAGACAAAGTTGTGTACAGACCTCGCCGGACTCAAAGATCCCCTCCCGCAGCCCTGGAAAGCTCAGTGACTTGTGCAATGTGTGGCACCTGAGGGTGGCAGGAGAGCCTGAAGCGAGCTGCAAAATTTTAAGAAAAATTAATTAGTGTGGGGAAAGATACACAGGAAGTGATCATACAAAAAAGAGAGAAAACAGTATGACCAAATTATACTGACTTGCTGCTGGCAGCAGCTCATTGTCCCCGTGTCAAGGGAGGGAGAAGTTGCCAGAGACTTGCATATGTGGTGGCCAGGAAACTGCAAGGCTAGTGCCATTCTCCAGTAAGCAATTATATCTGCAGCCAGCAGCTATAGCTATTTCACTCCTCAGTCCTCAAGCAATTTAAGGAGAGCCAACAGGAACTCATGCCATGACAATTAAATACTGAGGGGCATGCATGAGGGGAGTTGGATCAAATCCTTCTAGACTAAAATAAAGGGAGAGATCCTTCTGGCTTCTTTATTGCTGACTTAATTTCCTATTTTTTGGGCTATTGGTGAGGTGCTACGATCAAACACTCCCTTCTTCTCTCCCGAGGGAAGAATATGTATATTAATATACAAATATATTAATTAAATAATAGAGTGTAAACCATACATTTACTTTCTTGCCACACAATTGGTTCATGTACATATTTGACCATTAATACTTGATGTCTGTGTGTAAGTATAAGCAAATCAACATTGTAACTGTTAATTATGCTGTGATGAAAATTCAAAGAGGTCATGTTTAGCCAAAGCTATTATAAAGGCTTGAGTGCACTGCAGCATTAAAGCTATAATATCTAGTTTGTAAATTAGATGAGTTGAATTTAATATTGATGCTGTTCACGAGCAGGTTAACCTGCACTCTTTTTTTTTTTTTTATTTCAATGAAAACAGTTGCTTCTGATAACTTGTATGAAAGCTTAGAATGATGAATAATGTAAATTACATGTCAATTGCATGTTTACAGTCTGGTTACTCTCCCAAGCCTTGCTCCTGTCTCCTTATGCTTTGTGCTCCCAAATTAGGGGTTCTTCACCAGTACTGCCTCCTGGATGGTATGTGCAGTGATATAAGAACAGAGAACTAATGGGCCTAGAAGGGCTGAAGTGTGTCCTCCTTGTCCCTCCCTGTCACTGTCAGCTGCAGTCAGCATTAATTCAAAACTCCCAGCCTTACCTCCTATGCCAGGGATTTTAAAAGAAGGTGTGGGGAGTATTCTTCCTATAGGTGATGCAGTTTTGCTAATTATTGGGATATATGTTACAAAACTGAGGCCATTTAATGTTTGTGAACTTGGGATGGTGGTATTTGAGAGTCTTCCTACTCTTGCCCATTTTATTATAGCAAATTCTAGCTTTCATGGTTGTAGAATACCTACCAAAGGATACCTGTCAAAGCGCGTCTTAAAAATTCAGGGATCAAAAACCAAATCAAAACAACATAGATTTCTGTGTTACTAATTTCCCTTACTATCTCAAAGCAATTGTCCTCCTTTCAGTAGGATCAAGGCTCTTGTACCATAATGTTTGTCACAGTAGAGGGGCTGGGTGGGTAAGAGAAGTTTACCTGCAGGTTGCTATGTCATGCCAGTTTTTGACAGTGCCGTCTGTTTGCTTTGCAGTACTCCATGGTGGAAATCCAGGTGGGTGTTCCAGACTCCTCAGATGTTATGAGGAAAGGTATTTCAGTATGGATAGTACCTAGGATGCTGCCTTACTGGTTCAAGTTACTTTTCTTAGGCTCTATGCATGCACATTCTCTGTCCAAATGCTTCTTGTTAACAAGTCTTGGCGATACAAATGGTTCAACTTCATCCATTTCTACATTCAGGAATGCCAGCCAGGCTTTAGCTAATTCTTACAGTTCATCTTTACTGGAGACTGGAGAGTCTAAATGTCAGGACCTTCCATACCTTCTTTTTCCATGGCTGTACAGAGCAGAGTAAACCTGGGTGGGTTGGGTTCACCTCTGTTGGTGCTCCAGCATCACCATCTGGGTTAAAACCAGCAGGAGCCTGTGAAAGCCTCTGAAATATCTGAAATGCCTTTGAATCCAGTGGGCTCTGGGTAGACAATAGCAGGCATTGCTGATGACTGCCTCTTCTTTCCTTCCCTTGCACTGCAGGACCCAAACCAAAACCGCATTGTCCAGTGGCTGGATGTGAGACCAAAACAAGGCATTGCAGATCTCTCTTTCCAGCTGGCTGATGAACTTTCCCTGGGGATTTACACCGTCAGTGCCCAGTCCTTTAAGTCCGGTTCAGTCCAGTCCAGTACCTTTAAGGTGGAAGAACGTGGTAAGGAGAATGAAGAAAGGGATGGAAGAAGTTGCTTGTTTGTTGCTTGCCTGTCTGTATAACAATGTACAGTCAAATACTGTAAAAGAGGATTTACTGCCTGAGAGCTACAACTGAATACAAATCTATGGGTAATATCAGAAATCAGCACAAGGGAGGTTATGCTGGAGATTCCTGGAGAGGGTGTCTTCTGGCACAGAGTTAGAATACACTAAAGACCTCTGCAAGACTGTTGGAAGGAAAAAAAGGGGAATTCTTTCTTTGGTTTCCCTGTTTTTAATTAATGCTTTCTTATACCTCATTAACGTGTTCCTTCATGGAAACACACTCTTCCCTTTTGTGTTTCTGTGTCCAGGTGGCCTTTTGCCCTTGATAGAATAACTCTGAGGTTTTTGTTCCAGTGTTGCAAAAGTTTGATGTTTTCTTCGAGGGACCGGCTCAGATTTATGCTTCAGACAAAACCTTCCCCCTGCGAGTGTGTGGCAGGTAAGGAGAATGTTCAGGGGAAAGGAAGGATCTCATCAAAACTGTGTCTCTCCTTCCATACGTCTCCTATGTTTTTATTCTATCAAAGAGAGATGGCTCAAGGGTCAAACAGGGCCGTTCCTTTAGAAGAATTCCAAATAGTTCAAGAGTCAAACTGAACCAGTCAAACTGGTTCCTCCTTGGGGAAAAGCTACATGAGCCACACATGAGAGAGAACATCCAGCTATAGGGAGACTTGTCCTGGGCAAGAGATACCCTCCTTTGGAAGCTGTGTCTATCCAGCATTGAAAGATCTTATGTGGGGAAAAACACCAGATATGGGACAGATCTGCTGAGGTAAAGGAGCAGGAGCTGGCATTTCTTTAGGAGTTTATGCCTTTCCTTCTCACTTACATGCTACTGAACTTACTGCCTTCTTAGAAGCAGTAGATAGATTTCTCTACTTATGTGGTTATCAGCAAAAAAATGGGCAGATAAGGGTGGGAAGGAGGGCAGGACCTCTGACAGTGTAAACACAACGAAGGGAGGACAATGAGCTCAAAAGCACTCAAAAGCATGTGAGCTCATTTGTATTTGGGGCTGAATTCTCCGGAGACTTTTGGTGTCTCTTTTGCCACCGATTGGTCTGACATAATTTCTCATTAATTGAGGCAGTTACAATTACATCATATGAGGTTGTAGTAGCAAATAGTACACCACTCTGAAAAACCAGGATGGGTCATAGATGTCATCTTTTTACTGATATCATCAAGACCATTGCTCCAAAGGGCAAGTCAGAGAGGAGTCAAAGCAAGGAAAGGCAGCAAAGCAGGCAGAGGAAATACCTAAAAATCAGCAGATCAGGTCTGATGATGGAAACAAGAGCCCTGATCATGAGATAAGCCCATAGTGAGGCAGGTCTGAGGTCACTCTGTGGCTCTATTACTGCAATTTGCTGTTGCTGTAGGGACAATTTGTTGTTGTCTGCAGGGACACATGTTTCTGCTGCGTTCCCCTTGAATTAATATCTTCACTGAGTGGATAAATCATGTCCACTCTCTGAGTCTGCCCACAATTCCAGGACAGCAAGTGCCCAGAAATGGGAGAGGTCCAGAGGGTGTGGGTCTGTTCCTGTCTGTGCTTTGTTTCTGCATCTGTTCGATGTCAGACCATGCTATTGCACTCCCAAAGCACTCAAAGTGCTGTATTTTAATTTGTGCCTGCCTGCTTGCCAGCTGCAGTAAAACCTTCATCATTAAAGACACCTGTGTGGAGCAATGTGCTGGACAAAACACACAGTGCTTCTGCCCAGGGGCTCCCCCGGTGTTCTCCCTGCAGATACAGCTATGGGAAAGCCGTGCGAGGAACCATGCGTGTCACTGTGTGCCAGAAAGCAAGGAAGTGGCCCCAGAATACCAGCAAGGACATCTGTAGGGAATACAGCGGTCCTGTGAGTAAAATCCTGGAAGGTATATGGGCAGTAAAGAAGCACCACACAGGGTGGAGTGTCAGGGGCTGAGTGAACAGAATGAACTGCTCAGAGCCCCGTCCGGTCTGACCTTGAATGTTTCTGGGGATGAAGCATCCACCGCCTCCCTGGGGAACATGTTCCTGTGTTTTATGAGTTCTGCATTATTATTTGTAGCTGATAGTTATGAGAGAATGACTAATCCCTTACACTTCTGGCCCTTCCCTTCTCCTGAGCCCCAAATAATACCTATCACTCCCTACTGCAGACGGTGAGCAATGGGTGTTTCACCCCTTCTGTCAGCACATCAGTCTTCAATCTGACTCCCAGTGAGGAAGACAACAAACTTCAGGCAGAAGCCTCTCTCCTGGAGATGGGCACAGGTACTCAGGGGCTCAGCAGGGAAGGTACAAGGGCAAGAGGAACCATTCTAGGGGTTTGAGGATCAGAGAGGGCACACCACCCCCTCTCCTCCTCCCTGCTGCTGGGATCATCACAGGGCATGGAGAGCTACTCTGCCAGCAGCAGGAGGATGAGGAGTGGCGGGGAGCTGGATGAGTGGTGGTGGGTCCATGAGGCTACTAAGAGGCTAGCAGACAGCTTAACTAAAGGAGGAGCTGCCACAGGAGCAGCCTCCAAACCTTGAAGAATGCTGGTGTTAGGAAGGAAGTTTCAGACACTCTGCTAAGAGGGGTTGGGAATAACAAAGTGAGATTAAACTAGAGTGCAGTATTCACCTCTGGTACTGATCCTGCTTCCCTTGCACTCCGCATTCCAACAGGGGTGCAGATCAACACCTCCAGCCAAATCCTCATCTCCAGGACAGCTGCAAGGGCAGTATTTGAGACACCCAATGAATATTACATCCCTGGAGTACCATACAGGGGGAAGGTGAATTTCTTCCCTTGCTTTTTTGCTCCCCATCATTTGCCAAGGAATATAGCATCTGGTAAATCTAGCTGACCCAAAGCATTTCCTGCTCCTCAGAGTACTTTTCCTTGCACTGTGTCACATTGCTTGACAGTGTGGCTACAGTGGCTGCATTTCAGATTCCCTGTTGTGTTTACAGCTCCAGCATCTGCTGAGAGCAACGAGTGGTGTCTCAGCAGGGATGCTGGGATGCAAGGATGCCTCAGCTGTTGGCTAGGAGAGAAGCTCCTTGTGTTCTAGTCACACACACCTTTTGGAGCAGACAGATTTTAACCATGCTCAGCTTCACTTCAGAGATGGGGGAGTTGTACAGTTCTCCTGTCTTCTTGGGGCCAGACTGAAGTCTGTAGGTGACCTACACGGGAAGGTCTATGTTGGTCAGAAAGGAAGGTTTTGGGTATGACATTGGAAGAAATACCTGATTTTGGCTTTCCTGCCTCACCCTGTTGTCACCAGATTAAGGTTCAGGATCACTATGGAACTGGTATGAAAAACAGGAAGGTTTTCCTTGTGATAAGGGTCATGAGGCGCCGGTTTATCAAAACGTACATCACAGATGACAGTGGAATAGCATCGTTCAACCTCGACACAACTGCCTGGAACAGCTCATCAGTCTCTTTGGAGGTAAACACCACCTCTGCATATGGGAAAGTGCAAGTCCTTGAGCTCTACCTGTGCTCCCTGGTCCTGCCCTGCAGCCCCCTGCCAGCACAGGCCTGGGCTCACCACACAGCTCTTCGCAGAGCCGGTTGGAAGGCACCAAGCCAACAGCCTTTCCCAAACCAAGCTGATGACAGCCTAACAAAGCACTGAAGCATGAAACTCTTCATTTCTGTGTGTCTCTGGTGCCCTTTCAGGGGAGGTTCACACTGGAGGAGCTCATGCGCACTGCTCGAAGGACTGACTTCAGTTACTCACCTGCTTACCATCACCTGCAGCCCTTCCATGTCACAACCAAGAGCTTCCTGGACATACACCCACCCACGGAAACACTGCCTTGTGGGCTCAAGCAGAATGTCCAGGTGACCTTCACACTCAGCAGGGATGACCTGGGAGAAGACACCAGCCGTATAAGTTTTGCATATTATGTGAGTGAGGGTAGTAGATAACCTGGGGGGAAGGGCTGTACTGACAGGACCAGACCCCAATGAAAATTTGAGAATATAATTTAGGTCATCCCTGGAGGGCTGACAGCTAAACCTTGTTCTCAGGGAACTGGGTGAATGCTACACCCACTAAGGCTCAGCCTAGCCACACCATGATGCTGGTGCTGGGGCTCCAGTCACCTCCATGGATGGGAGGAGGTTTCTGTCTTCGTAGCCCATCACCCCCTTAGCCTCTGCCAAGGCTGCAGCTGGAAATGTCTTCTCCCTTTAAAAGTGGATGGGTATCCCTTTTTCACCCTGGTTATCAAAGAGCTGCTCAGTGGAAATGGATTTTGGTCTGGTCTGGAGGCCAGCCTACTAGATGAGAAACACTTTAGCTGTCACTCACAAATCTGTAGTGAACCCACTACCCATCCATTGCCCTCATGAACAGACTAGACCAGAATCTCCTGTGTTAAAGCTTCTCCTCCCAGCTGTGGTGTCTGCAAATCTCCTGAAGTCTGGGGTTAGGTTGAGCCCACAGTTAATTCAGGGTTTTATTTTGTTTTTGAGAGCAAGATGCACATCGGTAAGTGTGAATGCACTCTGGTGGCAAACAGCAGTCTGCTCATCCCGTGTCCCTCCTCCTGCAGGTCACTGGCAAGTCTGGAATTGTTGTCAGGGGTCAGAGGAATATCCAGATCGGGAAACTGAACAGTAAGTTGTAGCAGAGAAGGGGAAACAGTTGCACCCAGTTGGGTTCTAGGTTGAATATGAGAGTTGCTGGAGTTTCTCCAAAGTTTCTTCAATCTATAGGTCCAGACCAGTCAGCAAACAGGACAGAGGGAGGCCGAGGAAGCAATTGTGTCAGCTGGAAGAGGGCAAAAGGACAGAATGAAACAATGATGGGAAGAGAGACGGGGAGGATGTAGGGGAAGATGGAGTACATAGGATCAGAGAATGGAGAGAGAGGGCAGACAGTGCAGCAGCAGGAGTTGGTTTGACATTGTGGGATTATACAGCACAAAAAGAAGAAGGGCAGGAGGTCTCGGTGGGCCTATGATGAAAACACTTTGCCTTTCCTTCCCCAGTGTTGAAGGGCTCGTTCTCCATCCCTTTGACCTTCACTGCTGACTTGTCTCCATCGCCTTCCTTAGTGGTGTATGCCATCTTCCCCAACGGAGGGGTCACAGCTGACAGCATCCGTTTTGATGTTGCCTTGTGCTTCCAAAACCAGGTGAGACACCTCTGTGGCTGGGGGAGAGCTGATGAGCAGGAGTCAGGAGGCCTGGGGGAAGGAGACCCTCAGATCCTTCCAAGAGAGAACTGGGCAGAAGAGATGAAAGAGATATCTGCAGCACAGTGCCCAGGGACCAGGAAAGCTTCAGCAGGGACTTCTGTTCATAGCAGTGGCTGAGCAGGGGAGACCCCAGCTGGCCTCCCTCTTTCTGTCTGTTACCTGTCTGTCAGCTTCCTCACACCTCTTTCTTTTTCATATTCCTTTCCTGGTGTGTTGCTGAAGGTCAAGGTAGGATTCCCAGATAAAGAAGCCCACACAGGGTCAGCAGTGCAGCTCCAGCTGCAGGCAGCGCCTGGATCCCTGTGTGCAGTCCAGGCAGTGGATGAAAACATATTCTTCACCAGACCAGACAGTGAGCTGACCAGCCAAATGGTGAGTGTCTGTGCAACCAGGCAAAGCCTCAGGAGTGATGGGTGAGCTGGGCGAGTCAGGCAGGGGCTGTGGCAAGGGGAACTGGAGGCCAATGAATGAGGAGGTCTGTGTGTGAAGGAGAAAGCAGGGCCTGCCTAGGGAGAAGGACAAGAACTGACGTGTGTGCTAGGAGAGGATGGAGTGAAGCATCTGGAGGTATCTGCTCCTTGCCCAATCCCTCCCTGCCTGTGAGTTTCCCTAGGTCTATGGTTTGTTCCCTGCTGCCTACCAACATGGATACCCTGGCCAAGTAGAAGAGCATTCAGATCGCTGTGTGCAGCCCCAGTCCTCATCATCTCTGCTACGAGGGAGGCCACAGAATTCCTTCCAGCCTGACATCTTTAACCTCTTCCGGGTAATCACTTCATGAAGTTTCCCAGACCTGTTGCAATTATGAGCATCTGAGATGTTTTCTCTCCAGACAGTCTGAGAAGGCCTTGCCTCCTCCTGACAGACCCTGCTGTCTGCCCTGAACTGAGCTGTGTTGTCTCAAGAGATGTACAATCCCATTATGAGTAGGAATACGTGTATTTCCCTCCACAGATGCACAAAGCAAGGTGATGAAATTTTGGACCATTAAGCTCCATTCTTTCAGACTTGAATGGGGACAAGGAAGGAGGTCCTGGGTTGTGTACTGTCTACAGTATTAGAGAAAAGATGTGGGAGTGCTCCTAAACATTAGACCACAGATCTTTGACATGGCTTAGTTGTTAGCCTGCTCTTTGCCTCTGTTTTGGGCAGTTCCCAGGCAGACCCCTTGGTGTCTTTAGGGCAGATCTCCTCCATGCCTCCCTCAGCACCATGTCTCCGTGGGCCAGTGCTGCTCTGGGCTGCCTGGGCACTGGGTTGTCCTGAACCCAATGGTTTTCAGAATAATTTTGAAGAGCAGTTGTCAATCTTCCCCACTCACAGACACTCTTGTGCCTTCCCTGCTCTCCTTCTTTTCCTAACAGAACATGGGACTTAAAGTCTTCTCAAACCTTGTAATCAAGAAGCCCTCTCAGTGCTCTCGTCGGGCGGATAGGAAACCAATCATGGGTGAGCTGCACTTTGAGTCTACCTGGGACATGAGATCACATCAGGTGGCAGAGCCCTCTGATCTTTGCGGTTTGCTGGTGGTGGATATTGTCTCTCTTAGGAGTTTCAGATGCTGCTGTCACAATCTATCTGCCCAGTCTATCAGACTCAGTAGCAGTGACCCAGTCCCTGTAAAAAAGCACTATGAAGAATGTTACTACCTGGACTGTCCCTGACATTAAAGGATGGCCCTCCCTTTTCTCATGGACAAATCCAAGTGTGGGCCAGGATCTGTTTCCCGGTGTCTATTCCCATTCCCCAGGCTGTGCTGAGACCCAGCTTCTATCCCCACTTGTGGCCACAGAGACAGTCATGTTCTTCCTCTATGTCTCAGTTTGCACTCGATAGCCATACTAAGCTGGCTCACACGCCATCCTGTATTGAAACCATTTCTTGCAGTGGAATGGGAGTTTTGTGCAGCAAGCAAACAGTATGATTACTCACAGAATTGTAGAAGTGTTGGTTGAAACAGCTCTCTGAAGGTCCTTAGTCTTTTAAGCAACAACTCTGGGTCAGGTCAGGAAGGGGCTTTGTCTAACCAAGTCTTGGAAACCTTCCAATCAGCTCGCTGCAAGCTGCTTCTCCTGCTGCAACTCTCTTTTCCCTTCATTTTTAATCTCTCCCGTGGAATCAGTCCACTCCTTTGTGCTTTCCTTTGCCAGAATCTTCTCATGTCTCCCTCACTGCTTGCTTTTCCTCCAGCCCCAGTGCTAGGCTGTCTGTGGTTGGCAAGGTTCACCTCTCCCACTCTGGTGGGACTCCTTATTCTTTTTTTCAGGGGTGCCTTCTACAGAAGACCAAAGAATCACTGAGGAACAACCCCAATTCACAACTCACAGAAGATTTCACCACTATTTCCCTGAAACTTGGATCTGGAATGTGTACTCTGTTGGGTAAGTGATTCCTGACTTTACAAATGGACAGAAGGCTGACCCTTTGTTATATAGTTTTGGCCGACTTGAGTTTGTGTAAAATAGATGTGAAGAGACCTCTGCATGGGAATTCTGTGGCTCTTCCCTGCATTTGTAGTATGTCACACTGAAGGACTTTGAGGTGCAGAACTGAAGTGTACACAGATTTAGAGAACAGCTGTACACTTCCAGACCAAACCACCACATATTGGAGTATACTCTACCAACTTCTCATTTTGGTGGGTGCACCAGCTAAACCTGTAGCCCTTGTTGCCACAGTGCTTGGGTTAAGACTGATGAATCAGCATGCAGGGGGATATGGTGCTGCTGCTTTTCCAGAGCATTGAGTGAATGTACAGAGCTGGAATGCTTGGCTAGTGTCTTGCTCAGGAGAAGGACATAAAGCCATTACTGATGGCATTTAAAGAGGGTTTATGGCTCTAGGGAAGAAATTGCTGAGAGCTGCCTTGCTGTGAACCACTGGAGCAAAAGTCTTTGGTAGTACAGCAGAGGCTGATCCAAGCATGAGGACCTGTGTCACCTCCCTCAGCAGGGCCATGAGCACTCCTCATTGCATCTCCTTCCCTCTCCACTAGCAGATGAATCTCTTCATGCAAGTTCTCTCTTCCTCTCAGCTCTAATGGCAGCAGGAATGTCTCGGTCACAGCGCCTGCTGCTGCTGCAGAGTGGAAAGTCAAGATGTTCTGCTTGGCTGGGAGGGGCTTTGGCCTTGCCCCGACCATGAGCCTCAGAACAGTTCAGCCCTTCTTTGTGGATGTGATGCTGCCGTATTCTGTCATCCATGGAGAGACCTTCCTGATGAAGGCCACTGTCTTCAGCTACCTGCAGCAGTGCATACAGGTGCATGCTTGTGTGTGTGGGACAGGCCCACCGTGCCCTCCAATTTTAGAGCTTGTTGTGCCAAGCCATCTCACCTGAGTTGCCCAGTCACTCACCTGCATCCATCATTCCCTCAGATCCATGTGGCCCTGATTAAATCCTCAGACTTCCAGGTGGAGCCATGTCAGACTTGCAGGGACAAGGAGTGTCTGTGTGCAGAGGAGTCCAAGACCTTCATGTGGAATGTGACAGCAGTCCAGCTGGGTATGGCAGCAAAAAGGGACTGGTGATGGGGAACCCTAAAACTGAGGTGAAAGAGAGTGGGAGGTCCAGAGAAGCTGGCAGAGCCGTGTCTCCTCTGAATCCTGAATTTTGACCTTAATGGTTCAAACATGCAATCCATCATGTTTGCTTTGTTTCTCTCTTCTTAGACAGACTCATCAGAGGGGGCAGGAACTGAAAGGGTGGCATGGGGGACTCCTGAAGAGAGGGCTGTGGGATCAGCTGGGGAGGAAGAGGCTGCATGGATGTGGGTGGGGGAACTTTGTATTGCTGGTCCTGTGCTTCATATGCAATGGAAAGGGTATGCTGGGTCTGAGGGCTGCTGGACCCTCTGTTGTTCCAGTCATGTTGCAGTGCAGTGAAGTCACTGCAGGTGAGGCAGTACCAAGTTCCTTCATGCTCAGGGTGCCTGAACAAGCAGTCAGCACTGGCTGGCTCACCTTTACTGGCCAAACCACCGAGGCCATGAAGGCCAACAACCCAAAGCATCTCAGACCACTGTTGATTAAAGCAAGTTTACTCCATTTGGCCACAGGTATCAGAAAAGGACTCTGTTGAATTTATTTGCTAGGGACTCTGAATATCACAGTGAGGACAGAGGTACTGGACAGCACGTCACGGTGTGGGGGCAGGAAGCCCTTGCCAGCTGCTGTGAGGGGGAGGCACACGCTGACCAAACGCTTGCTGGTCCAGGTCAGTATGAGAACAGGCTCACTTCTGTCTATGATATCCCTGCCCCAGGGGGAAGGCAGACTGAGGTGGGCTAAATGGTTTTATCACCTCAGATTTTGGCCAGAAATAGCATACCAAAGCTGTGGCTTAGTTCACTTTGTTTCTCCCAGGAGCTAGCCAAGCCTGTTCCTTTCTTGCAGTACTCTTTTTTTAGAGCTGCATTCCTACGTCTGTGTTTCTCCCTGTACCTTTCCCTGCTTTTCATGCAGTACCTGAGCTTTTGTATGTGCTCACTGGCCAGAGAGCCGTGTCCCTCGGGCTTACTCTTGATCCTTTGAGCAGTGAAGCAGGCAGATCTGCCAAAAATGAGGAGGGTGGAGTCCCTGACCTCTGAAATCACACTTGAACTTGCTCTGAAATGTTTCTGTCATTTGGCAATTTTATGTGTATTCTTGTTTCTCCTGTTCCACGTTCATGTTTCTGCCCTGGCAGCCAGAGGGTATGTTAGTGGAGAAGTCTCACAGCTCCCGTCTGTGCCCAAGAGGAGGTATGTGTCTGACACGAGGTATGTGCACAGCCTGAATGGGTTCTGCAGCCTGAAATAACTACACCTGAGAGTAGAACTAAACTGTGGGAAGTCTGATGAAAGAATGTTTTGAAATTATTTTTCACATAGGAAATTTCACTTCTTATTAGACAGAAAAGAACAAGAAATATTACTCCCACATGTGCTGTCCTACTGAATTTGCCACTGAGTATCGGTGGCAAAATCCTGCTCTGTAGCCTCCTTCCCTCACTGCAGTCCCTGGATGTTCCTGGTAGGCACCAATGAGAGCTGCTCCAGCCCTCCCATCCTGTCCCTGCAGCATTGCAAGTGTCTCCAGGATGTTCCCCTGTTGAGTGATGTCCAGCTGTGATTCTTGTGAGCCTTGTGGCAGGTAGTGAATTGAGCTGAAGTGAAGCTTGGTGAGCCCTCGGCCCCACCAGCAGCTCTCATGTATGTCCTAATCAGAAAAGTTTCCAGGCAATGCAGCTTGGTGCAATGACCAGGACAGTGGGTGTGAGCAGGATGTAGGCAGTGTCCCCTGTACCTGGGCCAGTCTTGTCCCTCCAGTTAGAAGCTTTTGGCTTGGTTTTTCATGCTACGCCTTTTATCCTACTGTTACCAGGAAACATGGCTGAAGAACCCGTGTCCCTTCGCCTCCCTGACAACGTAGTAAAGGGATCTGCCAGGGCTTCCATTTCCATCACAGGTAAGTGACTTCTACTCTGGGCTCACAGACTGCTGTTACCAAAGATCAAGGCTTAACTTGGTGTCAGAGGATCCACCTGACATGGAACTGCCCAAAAGAGAGGATGCTGTGTTTCTGTTCTCTGCAAACACCAAGCTTTCAGAATTTTGGATTAGCACTTAGGCTTTCATGGTAAAAGTAATCTGCTGAGGAGAATAATCCTTCTTTTTCTAGCCTGGACTTTGGAGCCAAGACTCTAGGCCTTTACTTTTACTGGGACTTTAGGACCTTGGCTATTTCTGTGTAGATACCAACAGTAAAGCTCAAAACCATCTTGCCTCCCTGTTAAGTTTCACTGCTACAGCAGAAGCTCCTGGAGAGAAGAAATCTTTCCCAGCAGTATAAAGTTGCAAAAGAACACTTTGGAGAGGGGACTGGGACCGGCCATACCTACCATTAAATAAACCTATTGGCATTGCAGGCCAGTGCTGGTATGAAGCCAGGCCTGGCACAAGTAGCCATGAATATTGTGCAACAGAACCCCAGCAGAGGAAACAATACAAGGCTTTTCTGACTGGCTGGAGGACATATGGACACCTTCACACCATCTGACTAGCACCTCTGCTGGCTTCCTCACATTTTGATGCTTGACATATGGCCAGGTAGAACAGGCCTGGCTAAAGACCAGAAGCATTTTGACCTTTCCCTGAGTGCTGTTTTATTTTCTTGTCTATATGACACAGACTGAGCCGGTGCAGTTCTGCTCATAGTCTTTTACAAACAGTATTTGCTATAGTTGGAGCTCTTTAGAATGCAAAAGCTGATAAGGGGAAGTTCTGCAGAGAGTCCATAGTGAAGTCATGATGCCAAGCTGGGAAGAGGCAAAACGGTCACCAGTCTCCATCTTGCACTCTGTTGTTTAGTCCTCTTTCCTCCTTTCTCCAGTGCTTTCCTCCTGTGCTGAGATGAAGCACTATTATCCCCTGCCTGGCTGAAAAGGCACCTCAAATCATACTCAGACTTTCTTTGTTTCTTACACCCTTGCATAGGGGACCTCATGGGGACGGCACTGCAGAACCTGGGCCACCTGGTGCAGATGCCCCACGGCTGTGGGGAGCAGAACATGGTGCTGTTTGCCCCTGTTGTCTATGTGCTGCAGTACCTGGAGAAGACGAGGCAGCTGAGCCCCGAGATCAAGGACAGGGCTACAGGATTCCTGCGCAGTGGTGAGTACCACAGACCCACCTTGCCCCTCTGCCTTCCTCTGTGTCCAATACACCAGTAACTCTTGCCCTTGCACTCACTCCATCAGCACTGTCCCCTCTGTGTTCCTGTGCCGTATTAATCACCGTTCCCATCTCCCCAGGGTATCAGACACAGCTTCTTTATAGGCACAGAGATGGCTCCTATAGTTTCTTTGGGCAGAAGGATGGAGAAGGAAACACTTGGTAAGCACTGCAAACATCCCTCGCTTCTAATTTTTCCTGTCTGGGTCAGAGCACCTAAAGTGCCTGAGAAAGCTGACACGATGTTTGTTCCTTCTTTTGGATTGAGACAGCAGGAACTCTCTGGCAGGGAGAGTCTCAGGTACTTGAGCCACTTGAAAAAGCAGTCAGGCAGGGCAGCAGAGTTTCTGGGAAAGTGGAACTGCAAAGATGTGGTCCCAGGGGATGAAAGGTCTTTTGTTTGTCTCTATGCCCCTGCTGTTGGCCCACAGACAACAGGTTGCACTGCTGGTAACCTGGCAGCCAAGAGGGGTACACATGGCTGGAAAAAAATCAGGTGAGAGCAATAAAAAATCCTCTCCTCAGTGAGTGGAGAGGAGCTGCCTTGGCACAGCTTGTACCTATGGTGCTTGACTGAGACGAATGGAGAAAGGAAGGGAGGAAGAAAATGGGGAATTCCAGATTACCTCTAGTTATTTGGGGGAGATGAAGTGGAACAGGTAAAAGGAGTAGGAGATTTTTCACCCATGAGATGATTGGGTAAAGTATGTAAGTTGTATATAAGTAGTATATCTGTGAAGACAGGGGTAGGGGGAGGAGCCACTTGGGTGGGTCCTGTGGACCATTTCCACTTTTAGATTGACTTTCTTTATGAAAATTACTCTTTTTTGCACCCCCACTATGTCACTACTTCGGGGACAAGTACCAGGAGACTTCTGACTTTCTCTTTTTTTTGTTTGCCTCTTTTTCTCACAACTCATTTTATTCCTAGGTTGACAGCTTTTGTACTCAAGAATTTTGGCCAAGCCAGAAAATACATCTATGTAGATCACAAGAACATCCGGGATGCCCTACGCTGGCTAGAGCAAAACCAGCTCCCCAGTGGCTGCTTTGCCACCAAAGGGAACTTTTTTCACTCCTCCCTAAAGGTAAAGGTGGGCCAGGGCAGGTGGCACTGCTGGGAAATGACTGGACAGATTTGTGACAGCAAAAGATTGTGGGATCCCAAGGGATCCTAGAAAGTCATTCTGCAACCTGTGCTACTGCATTCTGCAGCCCTGAAGAGAGGGAAAACATGAGAGGAATGCTTCTCCTTCTGGGGAGTATGCCCGCCTAGCACCCCTTAAAAGTGAAAGATGCGTTCCCTTCACAGGGCAGCATGGATGATGAAATCTCTCTGGGGGCCTACGTCGCTGCAGCACTGCTCGAGATGGGTCTGCCACTGCAGGTGAGCACGCTCAGCTCCCTCCTGTTCCCTCCTGCTCTCCTGGGCACCACCATGGGAACACACCAGCTTGTGTTTCTGGTGTTCTCCAGGACATGATCTAGGAGGGAACTTCTGGGAATGAGCCAATGTTTGGCCAAATGATGAAGTCGTTCCTCGCAAGAGCGAGTGTTGTGAAAGTGGCCTGGTGCAGTAGTGCTTGGTGGCAATGGCTCCCTGTGCACACCGGGGCTGCACTGCCTCTTTTCTGAAGACAGTCTGTAATTTAAGGGGTTCCTCTGGAGCTACACCAGGAAGACTTAGTGTGGCTCCCTGGAATGAGTTCCCCAGCCCCCTATTTCACCCCTGTCAGAGTTTGGCACGTGTCTCCTCCCAACACAGAGCAAGCTGATGCAGACTACTCTCCGCTGCCTGCAGAAGGTGGTTCACAACATCACCAACATCTACACAGAAGCCTTGCTGGCCTATGCCTTTGCCCTGGCTGGGGACTATGAGACAACCCAGGAGCTGCTGTACAAACTGGAGGAACAGGCCATCAAATCAGGTGCTGCCTGCTGGGATTCTGGACTAATGTATGCCCAGCCACAGCAGTCAAAAATGATATATGTATTCATACATAGTCCTTGTATTTGTGCAGTAACTGCATTATGTGAGTGAAAATACAGTAAGTTATTTCACAAGGTGTGAGGATGGCTTATCAGAAACAGTTTCCTCAGACTGGAGGATTTCAAGATCCCTTTGAGGGACAAGGTAGGAATCTGTGAGCTAAAACAAGTTGAAGCCCTGGAGAATAAGTTCAAGAAAGCAATCCTGGCCTGAGCACAGGGAATGAACTGAAAGAGCCCTGAAAGCACTGTGGGGTTTGTTTCCTCTGAAACCCAAATGACATCCTCCCTAAATAACCTTCATGCTCCTTTTCCTTCTGCAGGAGGACAAATCCACTGGAGTCCCAAGCCAAGCTCTCCAGCTTCAACAGACTTCTGGCCTGGTACTCAGTCAGTGGACATAGAACTGACAGCCTACGTGCTCCTGGCATACCTCTCCAAGCCACGGGTGCATGCAGGTGACATGACAACTTCAGCTGCCATTGTGGCGTGGCTGATGCGGCAGCAAAATGCCTACGGGGGTTTTGCCTCCACCCAGGTAAGCAGTGGATCCTTTTGTACCCTAGGGTGGCAGCACAAGTCCTCTTGAGGTCTTCCTGTTCCAAGCCAGTTCATTACAGCTGATGCTTTCAGAGGAGTGACTGTCTCTCCCTCTCTAGGACACAGTTGTTGCCTTGCAAGCCTTAGCGAAATACGCAGCAAGGACGTTCAGCACATCAGGCCAGGCAGTCGTGAGGGTGAGGTCCCAGAGGGCCTTTGGGAAGGCTTTCCAGGTGAGCCGCCAGAAGCGGCTGCTGGTGCAGCAGGCAGCACTGGTGGAGATCCCGGGACAGTTCCTGGTGCAGGCCCACGGCAGCAGCTGTGTCTTGGCTCAGGTGAGCAGGGGGGATGAGCACAGAGAGAGGAGGACTCTGCCTCTTTTCTCCTGCATGAGATCATGCCTGGCCTGTCTGTTCTGCTCCTGGCCCTTATCCTGCAGGCGGTGCTGAGGTACCACGAGCCTTCCCCAGGGACTGCTCTGATCTTCACGCTGCGTGTCAGCACAGAGCTGACCAACTGTAGCCGGGCGAATCCGCGCGTCCTCACCGTCCGCATCCTCACCAGGTGACCCCAAGGGCTGACTCCTCCTCCAGCAAGATGGAGTGAGCTTGGGGACAGCAGCCAGAAAAGGGTCAGGGCTCTGATGGAGGGACCTGACCCTTGGGGTGAACAGGACAGAGGGTGAATCGGACAGGTGGAAGGCTTGGAGGGGGAAGGTGCTGGCTAACTCCTGCGAGAGGGAGCAGTGGCTGCTGTGTCCTCCGTCCCAGATGGGTACCTGGCTCAGGGTGCGGTGGTGGAGGGAAGGGGTGCTCAGAGGGCATTATCCCCAGCGAGTCAGACCCTCTGTCTGTTTTTTCTTCTCCAGCTACATCGGGAGCAGAGTCACATCCAACATGGTGATCATAGAGGTCTCCCTGCTGTCTGGATTCATCATGACTTCCAGATCCCGAATATTGGTAAGGACTTTGGAATAAAAAAAACCAGCACTACCCGGGTAAATGGATCCTGCCTGCTTACTCCTGTTGGGAATTGTTTATTTCAGGCTAGGAGGAGCTAAATTTGCAGGGGACCTTTACTGTTGCAATTGCACCAAAACTTGTTGTTTTCCTACAGCCACCACAAGGGAGATCAGAGGTGGTTCAGCTTCTCCCACTGACAGTATTTGGACTTGAGCTAGAAACAAAGTGTACTGCTGGGTGTGCTAACACCAGGATTTCTTTGTCAGAAATTCTCAGAAATTCTAAGACAGGATTTCTCAGAGATACTCTAGCTAAAAAGATTCTTTTTGTTTTTTCAATTAAACCATAAACCAGAAAGATTAATTATTTGCACAGCCCCCATGCAGGTGTTTAAAAGCAGTCGAACACTCAGTGAGATGAAATAACAAGAATCTCTACTGGTGCCTGCACCCATTTGCTGACCAACATATCAGTCACATGTACTACCCACACAGCCTCTGGTCCCCAGAGGGGGAGATTCCTCTGCCCTGGGCAGAGTCAGTGTGGTTCACACCTGAGATGCTCACAGGGGATGTCCAAGAGGGGCTAGCAAAGACATAACCACTCAAGCCCTTAGGCATGAGAAAGGTACAGTTCCACATGGAGTCCAGCTCTATACCTTCCCTTCACTAAAACAGTGGGTCCCTCAGGTCAGGAAACCTTACAGAAAATCCTCACAAATTTCCTTCTATCATTCTTTCCTATCCTAGCTGGAGAACAGAACCATTGTTAAGAAAATAGAAGTGAAAGCTAATGTGGTCTACATTTATCTGGAGAAGGTAAGTGAGAACAAAAGCATTTGGTGTGGCACAGTGAGAGCAAGAGATCAGAGGACAAGGATCTGTGTGAGAAGCCTGAGGCTGGTCTAGGTAAGAAAAGAGCACTGGTAGAATTGGGGGCAGAGGAAGCTTGCCCAGTTTCATTGTTATTGGATTAGAGTAGTGCTATTCCTCACACAATACTCCATTTTAAAGTCCAGAATCTCTAATGGATTAGAGAAATGTAGTCCAGGAAAACATTCAAATCTGGGAAGATGAAGATGCTATGACTTCTTTCTCCCCTTCCTTGCTGATTTCCTTCCATCTCCACTAGCTCAACGATGAATCTCAGACTTTCATTCTGCAACTGGAACAAGTAATTCAGGTGAAGAACCTGAAACCAGCCAGCATCAAAATCTATGATTACTACCAGCCAGGTGGGTTGCAGATTTCCTGCTACTCTGGTGTTGGGAGCCGAGTTCCTGGTTCTCTGGCTGGGAAAAGACATGCAGTCTTCTCTGTGAGCATCCATGTGCAATCAGCTTCCTTATTTCCTTTTGCAGAGGAGCGAGCCTTGGCTGAATACAGTGCTGTCTGTAGTTGAGGTAAGCAGCAAGTTCCTGTGTGATACCAACAGTGGCATCAGGAAATGGTGGGTCTTGGGTGGGAAATACAGAATATAAGCAAAGACAGGAAGGGGAATGGTAAGCAGTGGGGAGCATGTGCCCAGCTAGAAACAGGAAGTGTCTGTGTCTAGGTCTATGGAGCAGTTCTTTTTTGAAGCAGTGGTGGATGCTCTACCTCCTCCTGTGCAGGTCTGCAACTGGAGGGGCAGAGATTTGCACATGAACAGAGGTAGAGAACTTGTTTTTCCCAGCTGCTCTTAAAAGCAATTTTCCTGGTTTGGGAGAAAAACAGTAAACCCAAATAGCCATTCAGTCAAGACAGTTCTAGTCTCCTACTTTTAATAAGATGCCACGCACAGTCTGAGCCTTCCAGAAACTAACAGGAAATTCCAAGCATTTTCTCTTTTCTTCGTATCTCCATGTGGTGACAGTTGGCAGGGGTAACAAAGGACTGATGGACAGAGACTGCAGAGGAGGGATCTATCCCTGTTCCTGTGAAGACAATAAAGGATAAAAAAAAAAAAAAAAAAATCTTTGTTCTTGAAGTATTAAAAGTAACCACTGGGAACTCAGGAACGTTTTGTGCACCTTGTGACCAAATGGTACTGTCAGGCCTCTTATCACCCAGAGGATGGCTGGGCACTGGAACAGGTTTCCCCAGGAAGTGGTCACAGCACCAAGCCTGATGGAGTTCAAGAAGCATTTGGACAATGCTCTCAGGCACATGGTGTGACTCTGAGGTGTCCTGCACAGGGACAGGAGCTGGACTCCATGATCCTTGTGGGTCCCTTCCAACTCAGAATATTTTATGATCCTAAGCTTCTCTCTCACTTTATCTATACAAAGCCTATGTCAGAACCTCCACTAAGGTGGGGGCTTATGGCAGGCATCTGAAGACAGGGCTGTGTGCCTCCCTACAGGTGATTCATGGAGCAGGTGCTTTCCTCAGTCTTGTGGGCTGTGGGCAGGAGAGCACACAGGTGCAAGGAAAGTTTAGAGCAGGGGCAGGCACTGGCCAAGCTTAAGCTTTGCCTTTGCTCAGCCTGGAAAGAGGATGGACAGGTGTCCATTCTGTAGTGTGGATCAGAAGCCAGGATGAGATGGACAAAGGCTTGGCACTGAAAGGGAGTCAGGCCCTGCAGTAAGGGTGAGCATGGCACGTTGTGTGCACAGGGCTGCAGGGATGTGAAACTACAGGAAAAGTGCCAGGAAAAGGAACTGTGGTGATGTGAATAAAGTGTATTTGATGCAAAGTGCCAGCATTGTCTGGTGATAGCACTTGGTATGTGCAGCCCTTGTTTTCTGGAACGTATCTCCAACTCTGTCGTGATCTTGTCACATCAAATCTTCTACTTCAGTTCTCTTTCCCTCAGTTTAACCACTGGGATACAGGAACTCACCCTTGCTTGGCACTGGAAATTGCATTCTACCCTGGACCTGCAGTCTGGCAAGTTTCTTGACCAAGGGCCTTTGCCTGCATCTCCCTCCCTTTCCATATTCTTTAGGACCATGTCTGTGATAACAAAAGAGGTGTTGGGCCCTCACCTCACTCACATGGGATACTGTAGCTTATCACTGCAGTTTCTTCTGGAAGACAAGAAAAAAAGTGCTAGTGAGATACATTGACGAAAACCCACTAAAGCAATCCAGCATTGTGCCACTGTTCCTAGGAGAGGTGTTCCCAAAGTTTACAGGCTACAACTCCCCTCTGCTTGACACATGAAACCACTGGTGTGTGCCCATGACTCTGCAGCTGGTGAGGATTCACCCAAGGCAGGAGGCCATAAGTCCCAAAAAGCTCCATCACATTTATGAATTCCTCACTTTCTGAAGGAATAGCAATCCCTGACATATGTCTAGCCTTTCTTCCCACTTGGGACTCCACAAAACAGAGGACAAGTTGGTTTTGGTGTCATTCTTCTGAGGGGGCCCTTACTCTTCTGAGTCATCCCCTCGCTATGGTCCTTCTGCCTTTGCTGTCTCCCACAAGTAAGTGTTCAAAAGGACAGCTCCTTGCTCCACTCTTATTGGTAGAGCCAGACCTTGAGTGGTTCTACATGCCAGCTTCAGAGAGAAGGACCCACCATTTTGAAAACCAACAGGTTAAGTTCATGCCTACAGAGCTTCTAAGGAACAGTCAGATAACCATGTCAGGGATGATATTGTCTTAGACTCAACAAAATTCAGAAATTTTCTTTCCAGAAGTACAGTTGGGTGGTTTTTTGCAGTACAGCATCTGAGCTCACCTGGCATGTAGTAATCGTAGATCTTGATATTAGCTGGTTTATGATCCTTCACTTGCATGTCCTGCTCCACCAGGAAAGTGTAGGTTTGAGGCTGTCTAGTCAGCTAAGACCAAGAAATGCAAGGATTAGAAACAGAAATAAAGTCCTGTAAGTCAACCCCTTTCACCTGATTGGAGACCTCACCACTGTAACAGATCTGTTCTGCTTTCTAGAACATCTCAGAAATATCTTTTACTTCCCATTATGTGACCATCTCCTCTTTTTGGTCACCAAATTTAACTCTGCTCATGAGGAACTTCAAACCTACAGAGTCAGTGTGCATTAAGTACCTAAATGGAGTGCTAGTGTTCCCCACCAGTCCCACCTTCCCATCCAGATCTGCTCTGAGCTCCTTCATGCATCTTGCCTCAGTGGCTTCTTTCTTATTCACAGTGACATCAGCTCTTACTGTCCAGTCTCACATAACCCTCATCATTAACCAGACAAATACAAGCTGTGGATGAACATCTGCAGCAGGGGAGTAGTTACATGACCTGCTGTTGATTGGGGTGCACCTTGTGCTACCTGGCAGCCTGAGCTGAAATATTTCTCTGTATTGCCTTTCTGCTCTATGCTGTAGACATAGCGAAAGCAGCATCTCTGCAAGCCTAATGCATCCATGTGACACTAACCCACTCCCTGTGGGGCCAGCTTAGCTCAGCTTGCTGACAGAAACTGAGGGTGAACAATCACAGAAATGCTCCTTAGAAATGCTGAAGTTTTAAATACGCTCCAGGTCTCATTTCTGGTGCTGTTTAGGTATTCATGGAACCAAAAAAAAGCTGGAGTGGTTGTTAATCTGTTGATTCATGAGGCTGTGGAGTGAGCACTTCTGTTCACACAACCATCTGGTCTCGTTTCAAATGATCTTGGCAAAATCCAGGAGCAATCTTGTATGCTCCCTGCTGCATTCAGGTTGCTTAAGAGCTTTCTAAGATTTCAGGCTTGCTTGGATTTACTAGATGTATCTTATTACTACTCCCCAGTCCTGATCAGGCAGCATATATATGGACTTTCAATAGTCTCTGAACAGTGCCAGCAGATGTAGGCTTAACATCAGAGTTTGCCTTGTTTCACTCAAGTTAAGTGGCCCGGTAAATGGCTCTACAGATGAACAACTGCTGACTGACACTTCTCCAGATCAACAAATGTGGCTAGTATGCAGGAACAACAGCTCTGGATAGTTAAAACAGTATTGAAACCAGTAAACAAGAGTAAAAGCTATCTGTCAGTCCATAGCCCCTTTAATGATGATGTTAGCCCTAATTACACTCACTTCCTCCAGGTAGAGAACGACTTGGTCAGCTTTGCTTTCAACTTTCTTCACTAAAGGCATTTTCTTTAGCTGAAAATGGGAAAGATCAGAAAGGCTTTAATACAAAGCAGAAATATTCAAAGGCATTTGTCCTTGTCAGAGTATGGGCAAAATATTTACATGGCCAGGGAATCTGTTGATGTAGGGAAAGGCAAGGTGCAGCTTGGAAGAGACTTTGGGTATAAAGGTTTCTTAGGAGGAAAATAACCCTGTTTCTCTGCCCACAGGAATGATCACATTTCAGCATACAGTCCTGCATGATGGACATCCATCACTGTTCCCATCCCAGCTGGACACAAATTCGCAGTCTCACCTCTTCCAGTGAATCTGCCACGGGGCTGTATCCAGACAGCAGCTCCACTTGGATCAGGACCATGTTGGTGGACACACGGTTCCCTGTGTAGCTGCAGCAGGAACCCAGGGGACAGCACTAATGTTACTTTCTGAGCCATAATCTCCAGATACTCCAGCCCAGCTTTGGTACTCAGGTGGAGGAATGTGCCTTTCTTCCCAGTGTTTCTCCTGCAAGCATACCTGTTTCTGTACAGTAATAAATCTTTGTGCTTCCCTTGATCTCGCTTTTAATTGTGCTGAGCCAAGGAGAGTAAGTTCCCTGGAAGCCTCCTGGTGCTACCTTCTTTAGGCATGGCAGGGAATGTCACATCCTACGCCTGTTCCCTTGGCAGTTCTGTCCCAAGCCAGGCAGGAGTACAGCACAGGAGAGTGGTGTGACAGTCAACCAGGAGTAGAGGAGGGAACACTTAGGAATATGTGTCCATCCCACAGGACCTTCACATCATTAGTGTTTTGAGACCTTACCCTAGAAGGGGGTGAGACCCACAGACCTTGGGAGAACTTGTGGTGAGTGGCATGGTACAAGACAGGACTGCAGCCTGAGCCACCCCTCTGGGGCCTTGTGCCTCACCCAGCTGGGGAGAGCACAGTAAAATGAATGGGGTCACCTCAGCACTTGGACCCCACATGTGAAGGGGAATCCTGCCATCAAGAGATTGGTGGTGCCAGAAGCCTCTCAGCACAGGGGAGGGAAGGGGCAACTGAGTGTCTCCTACCGAGCACGAATGGTGACAGGGAACCGAGTGGCGTCGGGCGCGGTGCACTCCGTCTGCACAGATAGGGCAAAGGTGGCCTCACTCCTCAGGGGAGGGATGTGGTACCTCAGGATGGCCTGCCAGGACAGAAAGAGGCTGGATGGCAGAGAATAGCAGGGTTTTTTTGGCTGGAGAGTACCTTCATCTAGACTCAGCTGCTGTTTGCTGTCTTGTATTGGTGTAAGAGAAAACTAGGCAACAGAAGCAGAGGTTCTGCTAGGAGTGCAGACCCTGATGGATTTCTTGGAGGAGAGGAGCTGCTGTGGCTAGGTGGAGATGACCTAGACTTCATTTGGGGAATAGCTGTTACCTTCCTGTTGGATCACATTTACCCCCACCAGCCTTAAAGCCCAGATTCTTGCATGTTATTGCAGCAGGTTGTTTTCACTGTTGGCTAAGTAGCAGGTAAGATGTCCACTGGCTTTCAAGGCTTTTCACCAGACAGACTTTTTCTTCCTGGCGGGGCTTACCTGCAGGAAAAGACACCCGTGGCCCTGCACACGCAGGGTATAATCTTGGGCAATGGCTGGCAGCTCCACTGTCTGTAGGAGGAGGCGATTGCTTTTGTCTACTCTGAAGTTTTGGCTGAACCCCTTGGAAGTGAGAGAAACCTGAAGATCAGGGCTATCCTTGCTGAAGATGGTGGCTGCATACAGGGCTAGGGCTTCCAGAGCAACAACTGTGTCCTGAGGAAAGAGAAAAAACATCAGGAAAAGTAGGATTCCTGCTTCCTATGCATGCCCAGTCCTTAGCCTTTCCCTCCCTCATACTGCAGCTATAGCACAATAAGGGTCGAGCTTCTCCCTTTGGCTTTTAGCATGGGGTTATCCATAACTCCCAGGACATTTAAATCCATACATCCTCTTCTAATTGACTTTTTACTTACTTTTTTACTATGGGCTGTTAGAACCCATTGCTCTCAAAAAACGAGCATCAAATTTGAAGATGATGATGGCTCAAGGGGGTTACCTGCGTTGAAGCAAAGCCTCCATATGGGTTTTGCTGCTTAGTGAGCCAAGACACAATCTGGGATGCCTTTTTGATTTCATCTGATGAGAAACTTGACTTTGTAAGGTGAGCCATGAGGATACTAGATGTCAATTCCACATCAACAGATGGAGCTCGATACCAAGATAGGGAATCTTCTTCCTGTTTGGACTGTTGACTCCAGAATATTTGGTCATCTAGAGGTGGAGTGGGAACATTTATGGAGCATGTAGCTGTATCTAGTGACCCTGGAGTTCTACTTAGCCCCTGTATATAGGTACTAAATGAACATGTACATTGGACACAATACAGTTGAATGATACATGGGTGCATAGCTCCCTATTTGCTCCCCACACCCTGCTTTTCCCAGTAAAACCCTAGGCCTGCTGGGGAGGAGCTCCATAATATCTGTGAAATATCCAATCTGTGGTTTGGATGACTGGGAGGCCAGACACCAGGACTGTGAGATCATCCACAGAGACAGTCTCATAGTGTGGATAAAACCTGGGACACCTTGGCAAACTGAGGCTTGGACAGCCGAGCCTTGGACTCCCCACAAAGCTCTGGCAGTACCCCCCAACTCCTGCCCTCCATTCCCATGGTTGTTCAACGCAGGGATTTCCACAAAGTTCTGCCGTGGCCCTCCCTCCTGCCCCAGAGTCTTTGGTACCTGATATTATGGCAGCCTTATCCAATCTTTTGAGAATTTTCTGCCTGAGTGCCTTGTCACCTGCCACTGCAAAGGCATTTGCAGCCAGTGCCAGGCTGTAGAGGTTGGGACTGCCAGTATCAGCATTGACCAGGTCCCTTATACATTTCAGAGCTTTCTCCACAACTGGGTCCTAGGATAAAATTGAAAGCACACATGTTACGGGCAGGGTGTTTGGGAAGGGGAATGCAGATTTCACATGTGCAGGGGAGGGTGGGAACAGGGACAGCACACCAAGGGACACGATGGATAACAACCCCCACGTGCACAAAGGCAGAGCCCAGGAGGCACTGTCTGTGAGAGGCTGCGCACACAGCCCGCTCCTGCTGCCAATACTCACGGAGTGAGGCATCCCTGAGTGTATGAGAGCTGTCACGATCACAGAGCTCAGCCCCAGGCCTTCCTCCACTGCACCCTGCAGCCACCACAAAACACAGAAGAGGGCTGCTGTGAGAAGGGAGAGAGGAAAATCTTCCAGTGCCTTCTGCTCCCCTAGCAAAAGCCAGCACAGGCAACAGTGCTGGTCCTATTCCTTCTCCTAAGGAAGTGACAGGACTGGTATCCACTTTTAAAGGTCCTGCTTACCAGAGCACTTCTCTGCTGGGGTTTCCCAATCTCCTCTGGGTAGCTGATTGCTTCCCTCTGCTGAGCACATTCCCCTTTCCCCTCCCAAATGTAAGATTTTCAGTAGTGGATTTCAATGCCAGAGGAAAGTGATGCTCCCACAACCCCACTGCAAGGTGGCATGTGTTAGCTTTTGAGATGGAGGTAGGGCAGGCACTGCTTCAGTTCCTACGTGCACATTGTCAAATGCAAACCTTCATCATTCATAACTTGTAAAAGTGCCACCATGACTAGGCAACCCTGAGTGTTACCAAGGCACTTCAGAGCCTTCCTCCTGCAGCAGAGTTCATTTGTTCTTGGCACCCAAGCTGGACCAGAAAGCGACAGAGCTCTGAGGTACCTAATGAACCACCAGGACATGTCATACCATCAGACCATTGTTGAAGAGCTTCCCCACACTCTTGAAGCAGCCAGATGGAGTCTGACTTTTAATCAAGGCACTGGCAGCATCCTTTATATTTTGTTTATCTATGTGGATGAAGTGCTGGGCTTGGCTGAAGGTCTTCAGGACAAGAGCAGTAAGCCTAGAGCCAAGGAAGAAGGAAATATAACTGAACTGCCGCTTGACGCACATTTCCCAGAGGAGACAGGAGTCTCTGTGTCTTCTCCTACATCATCCATGTAGAAATACCAGCAGGCCAAAGCCCCTGTGCAGATGGAGAACTGGAAGCAATGCACATGAGTTAGATGCTCATGAAGCTTGAGCTCAGAGTCTTCTGCAGCAAGAGAGAAAAAATTCAATTCTCCAGCCCCTCAGAGCTCTGCTAATTTCAACAGGATGCTTTGTTGCCCTGGAGGGTTGACATTTAGTGAGATCACTCAGACCCATTCCCAACCCTGTTTGGGCATAAAGCATTCTGAAAAACCTGTAAAGAAGGTGCTTTTGCTGCTGAGTTTTCAGAATCAATCTTGTTTGGGGTGCTCAAGCACAAACAATCCAACAGGGGTACTTCAAGTTAGTTCATTGTCACATTTTACAGAGGTGTTCATAGACTACGAGGAAGATTGTGTATATATATCAAAACAGATAAATAGGGAAAGTGATGGCATATTGGGGAGTGTGAAACCTGGCATGACAAATGTTATGGAAAAAGAGGTGGATATTGCTCTGGTTTCAGCTAGGGTGGAGTTAATTTCTTCCCAGTAGCTGTTCCAGTGCCATGTTTTGGATTTGGAATGAGAATGGTGTTGAGCAAGCAGCTGTGTGGTGCTTAATTTCCACCTGGGCTTAAACCACGACACTTTCCAAAAGGTCTCAGGAGTAATTTCTGCTCAAAACTCCACAGCTTCAGACCGCCTCAGTTTGCCCAGACCAAAATCCAAGCCAGCTCAAGCCTGACCAAGTCACACTGTTGTTCCCCAATCATGTCTGGATATTGCTGCTTACCAAGTGTTTCCTTCCTCACTTCCTCCCCCAAAGGCACTGTATGAGCCATCCATGTGCTTGTACAGGAGCTGTCGCTGATATCCTGCGGGAAGAGGCTAGGGGTAGTGAAGATACTGTGTGCCTGTCATGTTCTCCAGGTGCCAACCTGCCCCACCAATCCTGCTGATCATTACAGAGAGAATTATCTCTGAGGAATGTAGCAGAGGGGTGCCATGTACCACTTGTTCTGCTAACACACAATAGCCTGAGTTACACTGCTGTAATCACCATGGTGTCAGGCAAGTGATGCTGCACAAATCCTGCTCAGTACCAGGCCTCTGCTGAGGCTCCTACCACACAAGTACTGTCGTGGACATCACCAGCTTAACGAGTAGAAATCCACTCACCGCTTTCCAGATAGCCAATTGCCTTCTGTTTGATTTCTGGAGTCAGCTGTCCTGTTTCTTCAAGGTATCGTGTGATGAAGACATTTGGGGCAAAATGAACCATGTTCTGCTCACCACAGCCACTGGACATCTGGAGAAGCTCATCTATGTTGTCCAGTGCTGTTCCCATAATGTCACCTGTAAGACAGAACCACGGCTTTGGGAGCCATACATATTCTTCCATGTAAAACAATTCTGGTCTCAGAGATTCTCCGGATAACCTCCTAAGACTGATCTCAGTTCACCACTGCTCACATGATGTCTACAGACTCTAGGAACAGTGATATGGTACTTGGCTGTCTTTCCCTTGGCTTGGTGAAATTTTACATCCATCCAGTGCCACTTGTATAGGAGAGATGGGATACGGCTCTGGAAGACAGTATTGCTGTACCTATTCCCTCTTATTACTCTGTTTGCTAAAGAAGACACAGTGGCACCAGAAGAGATGTGTCCTGCAGGGAAAAGTATTACTTCCCAAGACTCTTCTAAAAACTCACCTAAGAAAGAGATGTGGGCTCTCTCTGACCCAAGGACGATGTTCTCTGGCATAGTGAAAGAGATTGTCTCTGAAGCTGAAGTTCCTGCAAATGGCAAAAACATCAGAACAACAGGCATAAGGGAGATGGCAGAGTCACAGGCCAGGAGGTGGTATAAACAAGGCTGGGATCACCTCATCAGTGGGTGGAATCAGCATTCAGAAGAGAGGATGACATGGAGATCTAGCCACCCATTGATGAGGGTCTGTGATGTGGTTAGACTGTGGCTTGATGTTGCTAGGAGCTTTTAGTACTGGGTAGGGCTGAATGGCTTTACCTACCCATAAAAGCTCCAAAATCCCTGACTTTCTGCTCCCTACACTCCTCCATATAGTCCTAGAGTTGTCTGGACACCACACTGCTTCCATCTGATCTCCTTGTTCTGTGCACAAGCACAGCCCCGGTAGTACGACAGGATCTGGAGTCTCTGCACCTACCTTCAGAGCACAGGAGGGAGGTGTGGGTCTTTTCCTCCAGCTGCCCCTCTGCCTGGTGGGGAAAAGGCTGGTCAGCTCAGAAGGGAGAGCAGTAAAATCAGAGAGCAGCTGTGCAGCACCCCACCTTCCTGCAAGCACCTTTCCCATCCTCGTGGGCCATGGCAAAGGGCTTCACACAGACAGCAGAGATATCTGTGCCAACAGTGAAGTTCTACTGGGAAGCAAGTTTCTAAGCTGCTAGATGGCTTTTGACCCCATTGCCCTGACAGCAAGCAGTTCTGACATTTCTGTCCCATCCAGTGGAGGAGATCATGCTCCAGTCTAATCTACCCTTAGAATCACTCCTTGACCAGCCTCGCTGAGAAATGTGCCCACCTTCCCAGCTGATTCTTCCTTTCCAGAGCCACCCAGTTTTGAGCCTGACCCAGCTCCAACCTCAGCAGAACCCTGCAGTGCAGCCTGACCTTCACCAGCAGGTGTTTAACCACTGTGTCCTTCCCTCCGGACTCCGGCACAACAGCTGTACGCTCCGTACAAACATCTTCCTGCTCCATCACCTCAGCAGTGACAGTGAAATTCACCTTCCCTAAAAAACAAAGCATCAAGGGGCCAGTTGGCACATCTATGCCTACGTTTGAGTTTGCTCAGCCTAGGGCTGCTCACTCGTGTTTTGCAGAGTAGGCCATCTCCCTTCCAGCCCAGCTCTATCTTCCTCAAGTAGCTCTGCCAGTGCCTCCCACTCCTGCTCCTCCCTTGACCCCTTACCTAATTTTGTAGCCTTCACATCCCAGGAAAATGTTTTTGCTGAATCAGGGCACAGGCAAAGAGTGAACCTGACATTTTCATGCAGAAATTCAAAATCCCTGGAGTCCATTAGGCTAAGCTGGAGCTAGAGGTGAAACAAAAGGGGGTTCAGGTTACAGAGCTGCTGCTGCTGCGTTTTTCCATTCAGGTCCTTGATTCAAACAGTCAATCCCAGAAGCCAGGGGTGAGTATGATGATGGCCTCTTGCAGTATCTGTGGGACACCAGCAGTGTCCCATGGACATGCAATCATGTAAGGTTTGGCTTCTGGGGAGGAGTAAACTGGCCAGTGACGGCTCTGTGTGGAATTAAATGGAACAGCTTCTTTGGTGTCTTTCCCAACACCTAAGAAGGCAGCCCCTTCGTTTGGAGCTCTATTAGTAAAGTAGTTTCCACACATTCCTCTTCTCCAAACCATCCTGGAGGGAGTCACTCACCGCCATGCACTGCTTCAGGTAGCTGAAGACTTTGACTTTCAGGGGAAATGACTCTCCACGGAAAACAGAGTAGGGCAAAGTGGGTTCCACGAAGAAGGGCTTGAAGCTCCGCAGGCTGGTGGGCTCTGAGATTCCCAACCCATGGCTCTCTGAGATGCAGAAGGTCATGGCTCTCCAGTCTGTGATACTGTCAGGTACTGTGACAGCTAGCTCAGCAGCCCCTGAATCACTGAGGAGAAAACAAAGTAGAATCTTTCCCACCCTGGAAAGATTTCTCTTGGGAAGAAAAATGCAGAAATTCAGACTATGAAATAGAAGTGCGTGTGAAGGTGTGGGGATTCCTGGCCAGTAGGACAAAGGTATGGGAAGGATAGCAAATAGGTGGACAAGGAATAACTGAGAGGAAAACACAACCCAAAATTTGCTTCTGAGCAGTGTTGCACCTGAAATTTTTCTTTTGTGTGAGCACACAGGGCTCACAGGGGTCTGCGTTATACACCCAGTCTGTGCCATGGAGCATAGTGTGATATTTCCTATTGGGAAGGTGTGGGGACAATGGAACATGTCTCTTCTGAGGTGCATATTGATAGGATAAAAGGTAACATACAGTAGGAACATGGGAGATTCTGACCTGACCTAAGAAAATACCACGAGGATGGTCAAACACTGAAACACAGTTTGAGGAATCTCCATCCTTGGGGATACAGAGTGCTTGTCTACAACTTGATCTAACCGGACCTGCCTTGTGTAGAATGCTGAGCTATGGATCTGTGGAGGCCTCTCACATCCTGCAAGAGTCTGTGATGCTAAATTCCTAGAAGCATTTGGAAAATCTCAAGCAGAGACAGGAACTGTACCAAAACTCCGTTGTCCTTATCCACTTCTCCATAGCTCCCTCTTTTCTTTCATGCACAGAAGGCAATAATGCCCTGTCTCTGCTCCTGCCCATTCCCTCTGCTGTGTCTGGTAGAAAGTCAGTATGCCTGTGGAGCCACAGCCCATGATTACTCACTTGATGGGAACCAGAGTCCAGATGAATGTCTCTGGGAACCAGGTACGTGCTGGCGCTGACTCTCTGCCCAGCTCAGTGTGCTCAGCCTCAGCAGCTTCAACAGCATCATCTAGTTCTAGGTACAAGTCCTCTGAGACTTCCAGGTCGGCATAAGCTACTGGGAATACAAGCATTCATTCAAAGCAGAGCAACTGTGAAACCAGGAAGGAGTTCAGCCAGGAAAAGCCCAGTTCTCCATCCCTCCCACTCCCGCCCCAAAATCCTCTCCAAGACACCCTCAACCTACTTCAGTATTGTCTTCCACAAGACAACCCAGGAGACCAGGAGGATTCCAGCATGTGTGTTCTCCCCCATGAGACATTTTACCTGCTCATGGTTTTGCTCTCACTCCCTACAGGAAAGCCTAGATACTGCCCAATGCCAATCTTGGCTCACTCTCTGGTTTCCAGAAAGACCTTTCCTAGTCTTACAAACAGATTTTCTTTTCTGAGACAGATGCCCCATTTCCCCCCTTAACCATATTCTTGCTCACCACCTGAAGCTTCCAAGCAGGTTGTTTCCCTGCAGCCACCCCTCTGCCCCTCCAGTGCACTGGACACACACACATGCCAGGGCCTCTCCCCTCTCCCTGTGGAGCACATCTGTGCAACCTCCCACTCATGTCTGTAAGCCATCCCCAGCTCCTAAGTACACTGCATGTTCAGCTGCTCATGTGCAGCCTATATGTTACCCATGATCTCCAAAGAAACAGGAAAAATCGAGATGTACACATGTAGTCAGAAGTGGTCTGGGTGTGGCACTCAATTGGAGACTTGATTTTAAGGCTGGTCAAAAATGTTAGACCTGCATTCTGGAGGAAAGAAGGGAAAGAAATGAAGGTATATTTTGTGGAGGGGGTGGTGTGTCTGTTTCTTCTCCTGCCAATCAGCCACGGGTGTTGTTGCACCTCAGCACAACCTGCAAATTTATACAGGGAGAGAATGCAGAACTGTCTTGCTCCCAGAGCCTGGTCCTCGTGCCAAAGGATTGTGGAGGTGACCACTTGCATGTGCATGCCTGCACACAAAGTCATTATTTTGGCACCACAGTTTGATGCCCACCCTGACCCAGACTTTTCTCATCCTTCACTGCCATTCCTTTCTACTATTCTTTCCCTCCTTTCCCTAGGTCCCCCTTTTCTCACAGGTGCTTTGCTTTTCCAACCTCCAATCTTCTCTGACACAGGCTGATAATCCACTCTGCTTCCAATCCCTAGAAAGTCTAAAAGGGACTAATGGGGAGCTGGGTTCTAGCAATCTCCCTGATCAATGGGAATTTATCATGCTGGGAGCATAGAGTGTCATTGACCTCTTAGTTCAGAAGTTTGGCAAATTCAGATCGTGAAGTTTATAGGAAAGACAACCTGTGAAGCTACCCAGTGCTAACCTGGGATATAAAAGGGCTCGGCTCTGGTATTTCAGGCTTTCTGGAAATTAGATTTACCTTCAGAAGTTCATAAACATCTGGCTGGGACACTGCGTAAGAGTATTCGTTGGACGTGAATGGTGACTTTGCTCCTGGTGAAAGGGTGGTTTGAGAGGCATCAATGATTCCTGGGCCCTTGTGGATAGTGCAGTAGTCACTGTAGACATCTGTGAGGGTGCTGAGCTGCTCCTGAGCATAGCTGAACATATTATACACCTGTAGGCAAAGAATGAAAACAGTACAGGTCAGTATAAGAGGTGGAGAGATTTTAATTTCTATCCAGAGGTTTCCTATGACCTCAGAGGCCGAGCTTGGATCCTGCCTGTCACAAAAACCCAGCCCCAAGGGGTTTTGAGTTTTATGGAGAGCCTCTCCAAATTTTGGATGTGTAGCACCAGAGAAGAACATGAGCCACTCTGGGGTATGGCTGCATAGCTGTGGCATTTCTAGCTTAATAACTGTACCTGTGAACTCAATACACACACTAAGGACACTTTCCCTGCATGAGTCATTGGACAGCTCCTTGTCTCAGTGAAGGCACATCCTGGATCCACCAAGACAGTCTCAAGAAGCAATTCAGATGTCCATAGACTCAGGTCTAGAGGAGAAATGGGACCCTTCCACTGCCAATACACCACTTAGAGTCCACTCTGTGAATGGAAGGACTGTCTGGTTCACGTGAGCTGGAACAAAGTCATGGAGCCTATCCCACGTTCGGCATTTTTTTTAACATGACTTTTTTTAGAGCACTATCATGAATCAGTTCAGGAGATGGATGTCTCTTGCCTTCTGCTTGTCACTGTGGCAAAGCACACTAAGTTTAACAAGGATGTGATTTTGGGCTGTAGCTGGGGATGACAGTGGGTTATTCTATTAGATCCCTCTGTAGACACCGGAAATTTTGGCTGGCGTTTGATGTTGGCCTTCATTTTTTCTCATTAAGCTGTGCTGTGTCCCCATTTGAGTACATGTTGGTATATCCACCATGCCTTATTAACCAGCAAGGGTCAGCACTGAAATGACTCACACTATCCCTGGACAGCTCAGCCTCTGGTCTTAGAAGCAGGACACTTTCATCTACTGCACGGATGCTGCACAAGGAGCCTGGAGCAGCCTGCAAATGGAGATGGACAGTCGATCCTGGGAGAGCCACTGCGTCTGAGAAGCCAAGCTTCACCTGCAACAGCAGAAGAAAGAGGAACTGAAGGCACTGACAGATGAAGGAAAGGGGAAACTGTGGTTATTGGATTCTGCTGGATATCTATTGCCAGTTTGCAGATAATTAGCCACCCTCCAGCCAACCTGCCCCTTTATGTTTTGTGCTCTGCTTACATGGTTCCTGAAGCAGCTGGAGACTTTCAGGCGAAAGGTGTCAGCTGCCACTTGTCCCTCAGGGAAGGCAATGTAAACAAAGAGGGTAGCCATGGATGAAATGCGGTCAATGGGCAGAGTGATATTGAAAGCCCCACTGTACTGACCTGAAGGAAGAAGGAAAAATTGAAGAAATATAGGAAGATGTGAGGAAGTCTGCAATCCAAGGATTACAGCAGGAACGTGCTCTTCCTCTGTAATACTTCTGTACAGTTTCTTGGATAAAACTATTCTGCCTTGCTTCTGGGGAGGCCACAGCTAGACCAGGATGTATGTTAGTGCCATTTTATAGCAGTTGACTTGACCTCATAATGGGTCTTGGCAAAAGTGAGCACTTGGAAGAGAAATGACTTTCTGCTTGAGCCCAGAAAGAAAGATTACGTAAGTTACCTTGGAGGTCTCTGATAATTTCCTGCTTGGCAGATAAACTCTGACAGTTTCATCATTTGATCAGGAGGGAAAAAAACAAAGGAAATTAAGAGACAGAAAAAAGATAGCATATCTCCTATAGGGTTTTTGTGCCAGCTCTGTGGTTTTCTGTTGGTCTCAGATCTCTTTTCTCTCATTCTCCATCTAGGCTGGAAGGACTTTCTTGTTGGGTGCTTAATTTGTCCCTGGTAGTTAGATGCTCTTACCTGATGGTGGATCAAGAAGCACTGTTGTTTGGCCATGATGCACAAGGGACCCTCTGGCCATAACCTACAGGGTAATGAACAGAACAAAGAGCTGAGAGTGCTTCTGCTCCACGTTTGTGGGCCAGCAAAGGGCGTTGTACTGACACAGACCCGGCGCAGAGCTGACCTCGCTGGCTCTGCCCTGCACTCACCAGGTGGTAGAAGCGTGCTCTGGCAGCCCCGTGGGCCAGCTCAGTGGCGAGTACGTGGTAGTGCACGGTGACCTGCTGCACATCCCCACAGGCTGGCACTGCCTGCACTGGCTGGATCCTCACAGAGCTGCGGCTGGAGGAGTAGAAGGCCTTCAGTGGGAGCGATGCAGTGCCGTAAGACACCTTCATGTTTCGACCGCTCGAGTCCTCCGGCTGGGACGTTGCCTGTGGCACAGAAAAAAATGCCTGAGGATTTCTTGCAGCTCTCCCTATGCCAAAACCAAGACTGACTGAGCAGTGGGCTCTGAACTATCTCAGGGTAAAGTGTCTATTTCCACCTATGCCAAGTTCAGTCTCTTTCTGTGGAGCTTGGCACTGCCTGCTGTACCACCCTCTGGGATAACTGGTGTCTAAACAGGAGCAGGGAGCTGTATACTACGAGGGCTTTGGCTGAAGTCTGAAATTCTGCAATGCTGCTGCTACCCTGGGAGCAAGCCAGGTCATTAGACTGTGTAGAGTGGTTTATTAGCCCCTGGATCAAACCATTCAACTCTGCTTCTGTATGGAATATATGGATAAAGTATTAGCATGGATCTGCCCTGATAATGTATTTCACTCATCAATGCTGTTCTGTATTTCTTTCAGCACTTTCCCTGATCCATAGCGTAGAGGTGGCAGGGGACAACTGAAGATCAGTAGCCTTACTCAACTTTGACATATGACCTATCTGTACTTAGAGTATAACATTAACATCTTTTGAACTTACAGCAAGGTCAAAATCCATCATCCAAGATACCTCTGGTAATATCAGAGACAGGGCTTGCCTCAAAGTGCTCTGACCTCCAAGTTAGACAGGACAGGCATTAGAAACATAGCACTACAATCAGACAAGAGAGTCTTCTTTGTTCATGGGAAAGCAGAGGCAAATTTTCTCTGTCAATTCCCTCTCTGTGACATTCCTATTTAGCTCCTTACATTCTAGTTACCTGCTTAGCTCCAGATTGGTTTGCAGTAACCAGCTCCTAACCTGCAGTATAACTTCACTGCTGTTGTCCCATGCTGATGTCTCTAAGACAAAGGAGGCTATCCCAGTGTCATCTGTGAGGTAGGTCTTGGTCTGCTTCCTGCTCCCATAGGACACTGTAAGAATCACCTTCTTGTTCTTCAGGGGTGTCCCATTGGCACTTTTGAGTTTCAGCTGTAATGATGCAGAGAACAGTCAGATTTGGAGGCCACAGGATTGAAAATCTACCTCCCAGGAGGAGTCCCAGTCCCCCTCTCTGCAAAGGGGCTCTCAGTGTGAATTTTAACTTCCCCAACCCTTCCCCATTTATGCGGCAACCATCTCATCTGGCAAAACCACAGATCCTGCAGTCACACCTTTGGATAACCTCTTGGTAAACAAGTCAAAGGAGGGAATGGGACAGAGGATTGTGCTGGCAGCTTTGGGCAGCTCAGAACAAGGGGACCTCTGGGTGCTTCTGTGCCTACAACCTGCTTAGGCCCAGCTTCTGGGCTTTCCATGTTTCTTTCCTTTTCACTCACATTTCCATAGTAGGGAGCTCCTTGCTGATAGTAGTAGCTTGTCCCCCAGAACTGGAGAGTTGTGACATCAAAAGTGACCTTGCAGTTTTTGGTGGTGTTGAACTCCACCCCTGGGAAAGAGAGGAGGCAGATGCAGGTGAGTACCATGTGTCCAAGCAGGCATCAAGATTGGATGAACTCAGTTAGGGGGTGGACTATCACTCACAGGGGATTGTAGTTTCTCCATGCAACTTCAGGAGTCATTTAACACACACACACTCAGCTATAGGGCCTCCTACATTCTGACATGAGAGAATGACAGCAGTCTGTCAGGAGGTCTCTGTCAGACAGTTCTCAAACACACTTTTCCACTTTAAGATGGTCCTACTCATAATTGTCCTCTTCCTGTCTTCTTCCCTCCTCACAGCAGTCACTAGAAGGCAACATTTTTCCTTGCCTTTCCCCTGTCAGTTTGCAGTCTGCTGTCTTGTCCTGTGTGCCCATCTGAAATCACTGCAGTTGTTTGTTAAGAGAATGTGTGTCACTGCTTCTGGCAAGGGGCTGCAAAACATTTTCTTGTGAGGAAGGCTTTGCAGAATTTTGTGAGAGAGGGAACCTTATAGGAAACCTTATCTCCCTATCTGGGATGTGGAGATAAAACTAATGAGGAGCTAATAACAGTACACAGTCAGGACCTTGGTTATCCCTACTTGCTCTGAGTAACTCCTCATTCCAATGGGCTGTCCTAAAATATGGTTTAAGAACAAGAGAACCTGGCATGGCCCACCTCTGTACACATTTTTAATGTGATGAGAAGACAAAAAAAAACAGCTCTTGCCCATCTCTGTCAAAACAAAGTGGCTGCCAGAGCTGGACTGTCCACAGCAACTTGTAGAGGAGCAAGCACACTGGTAAAGCCCATCCTGCAACTGGGAGAACTCACATGTCCCATGTTATGATACTTAAAAACATTCATGTTGTCATGGTGCTCCCAGGGAAGACACAGCCCTCCAAACATTAGGCCTCATGGGAGCCAGTGCTGAAAGCTCCAGTGGTTTGATGGAAAGACACAAAGATCCATAAGGGATCTTATAGCTAAAAACCCAAAGACAAGTATATTTTATGAGTGTAAAATAAAAGATTTTTCCACAAAGCACAGAATCAGTTTTTTTCTACCTGTTCCACTTTCTTTCAGGAAAGCCTCAGCCTCCAGGTTGAAATCATAATTATCACCATTCTTCTGGTGGAAAATCTTAGTATTCACTTCAGTGGAAAAGCAGCCATCCTCATTTGTCTGGGAATATGAAATTGTGTTTGTTAAGCAACCGTGAAGGCAAAAGAGTCTCTTTGCCCTCGTTCCTCCCTTTGGCAAGAGGAGTGGGTGTCTCCCGTGCTCACCTCGCCAGTGTAATCCTTACAAATTCTGCGCTTGGCTTTGGAAGACTTCCAGCTATAGCCGATATGCTTCCGGCACACCATCGCCTTCACGCTACCCTGGACTGCTTTCCCATAGGTGTACCTGGCAGAGGAAGCACAGAGGACTCACACACAAAAACATTGGCTCAAGAGTGACTAACGTCAGCTTTAGCCTGTGGTTTGCAGCTGTACAGCCCAGCAGCCTATCCATGGATCATCAGCGCAGCAGAGGAGGCCAAGAAATACAAGTGACCTCATCAGATTGAGACAGAGGGCGAGTGGGCGAGTTCTCTTCAGGTCAACACTAGTCCCACCAGGCAGGGCTAGGGGACATGGTGTTGGCCACAAGCTGAGCCATGATTCCTACAACACTGCTGCTAATAAATGCAGCAGAGGTGCTGTACTGTAGGGCACATGCACCGCCACACTTTCAGACTCACAGAGAAAGTAGGGAGAGAGAATACAGACAAAGGTGAGAGTCCAGGAGAATTACTTAGCAATGGATGCCAGGGTACCAGCTCTTGGGGTGGGGATAAGGTTGGAAGAGACCATTCTGAGCTCAGTTATTGATGGCTGTGCATTTTCCAAACCAGTAAAAATGCACCTTCTGCCACGATAAGTCAGCTCACATGCCACAGACGTGGAGACGGAAGTTTTCCTCTAGAATGGTGACGACCCGTGGCATCTGGATGGAAACACTGAACTTGGGCAGTGCTGTGTGAAAGCAAGAGAAATGTAATTCAGTGAGAATAGAAAGAGTTCATTTGTTCCAATCCTTCCTAAGCATTTTTTTGCAGAAAGAAAAAAAATCTCTGCTTTTGTTCCGTGACTACCAGCACAGCGCCTGGTAGGAACACACCAGCAGCCCAGCCAGAAGAGTAGGATGGGAGTAGGCAGCTTGAGTGTCCTCCCCAGAACACAGCTGTGGGACACTGCCTCAGTCCATCCTCAGGACATGGGGGAGGAGAAAGCCGGTGGGCCTGGGTGAAGGTCGGTGGTTACACCTATGGGCAGGCACTTGCACTTCCCAGGAGATAGCACAACCAGCACAGCTGCATGGCCCACTCAGCTCTGTGTGAGGGGCGGCCTGGAGGCTGGAAATACACCTTTCTCTGCTGCCACCAGCTTCCTGAGGCTCTTACCATACTCCTCTACCCTGAAGGTGCGTGTGAGGTCAGGCATTTTGATGGTGTACTCTCCAACCGGTGCTTCTGCAGCCAGTGTGAAGGACAGGTCCACAATGCCTCCCACAGGTGTGACATCCAGCCACTGTGCAATTCGGTTCCCTTTGGGGTCCTGCACAGGGGGAGTAGAGAGCAGTGATTTTCCAGTGCAAAACCACTCTTTTGAAGGATGTCCAAGATACCAGGGTGTGGTCTGACCACATATTCTCTTGTCCTGAGAGCCTAGGTCTATGGCACAGCTACAGTGCTCAGGTGAGTCCAAGCTCAATGAGGAAAGGACTTTCCTCCTGGTCTCACTGACAAAGTAAATCTATCATATTATTGTTCTCTGGTGGCATTGCCATCTCTGACTGCTGCAAAACCGTAGTTTACTGCCTGCCTGTCTCACTAAGACAGAAAAGTGGTCCTTCTTAGAGACCTCTGTTGTCACCTAAGCTGGCACAGCCTCCCAGGTCACTGTGGAGACACTCTGCCTAAGGCACAAGCTACTGGGGAGTGATTTCTAGGGACTGATATCTTGAATCCCCAGGGAAGACTGGGGAAATGAGTCCAGGACTCCATGCAGGGGAACCATTGAGGCCCAGTCATGAAGGAAAGTGTTCTCCCACTGCTGGCTCTGGGGAGGGCAGGATGCAGAACTCTGGGTACAACCACACTGCCCAATAAAGGCTTTGTCGTGGGTTGATGGGTGCTTCATGTGGGACAAGTGGGCACTGCTGTTTGAGAAGGTGAAGCTGGATCAGAGTGCTATGTTTGCATAAGTTGGCACAAAGTATTGCATAGCTGTCTCACAAACCATGTGTTTACATAATGATCCCTTGCTGGGTATGGCATGTACATTAACTACAGCCCATTGCTAGTTGGGACTGTGACTTCTCTGTATGGGTATTACAAAGCCCACCATCACTATCAGGTGTCTTTCCTCAGCACAGTGATTACACTGGACAAACAGATTTTAAGAATAACAGCCTGAAAGCTGCTTTAGGAAGTGTTTCTAGCTGTACAGTCACAACACTAACTGGTCAAACTTTTGGGTTTTGTATGCTAAATATAAAAGTCTCCTTAAGGAAACTTCAGGATCTTCACAAGTCTTCAATTCATAGGCTACAGGGACTATAAGTCCAGTGCCCACTCTAGGAAGGTTTACTGGTTTTCAGTGGCACCCATCATTTACTGCAGGGATCCCTGTGTGATCAGTGTTGTGACACTGCTCTGCCAAACTTTTCTGGACGCGGAAGGAAAGGCAAGCAGCCAAGGACTCTTCCTAGTCATTCTGAGGTAACTGACTTTCTGCATCCATATTTCCCCACCACCATCTCCAAACCTGTGTCTTCCCCACAGTGAGAAGAATTCACCACTTTCAATAAAGTAGGAGCTTTACCTTCAGTTCCACCAGGCGCTGCTGTGGGGAGGAAACAACAGTTACTGGTGGGGTGCTTTCAGGTAAGTTACCATCCACCTCCTTGGTATTCTTTATTTCCCCCAACCATCCATCAGTCTTCTCTAAGCAATTCCCAGGACTGCCCATAACCCAACATCATGAGCAGCTCCTGTGTTGCAGGTGGTGCTGAGCTCTGTTTGTGAGCACCAAAAGCAACACTGAGACCAGCTGTACACATAACCTGGCTGGGCCAAGCACTGATCTAGAAGACATGCAGGCAGCCCATAACATTTCCAGACTTCAGGTGTCTTCCCTCTTGACTTACTGTTTCACTGCTGGCAATAAAGTTCTGATCCAAGGTCACAATCCGCAGCTTGACTATAAAGCAAAAGAAAAACAGGACTGGCTGAAATGAGATCAAATCTCTCTATAGTAAATAACAAGAACAGATAGCTAAGAAAGATGTACACATGTGCTTCACTGAGAGGATTTGGGCAGCAGATAGAGCCATCCACTCCTAGGCCTATGCCCAAAGCCCTGCTAGGAGCTGGCAGCCTGCTAGAGAAAAAGTGTTAGGAGAGGCAGTGTGGGGCTTTCCAGGAAGGCTGGCTGTGCTGGTGAGAAACAGCATTTTTCTGGACAGTGGACCTGTGGTGGGCCCCTCAGTCTTGCCTGCAGTGAAGGTCATCCTAGGGGAAAGTGTGGAGAGGCATGGGGCAAACAGATGTACCCTGTGGTGATCTGAGCTGTGCTAGGGCAGTGGTGGGACCTGTAGGACCGCAGTCCTCACCTGAGGAAGTCTGTGGGGAAGGGAGGGATTTAGGGCCCTGACAGAGAGTCATGGCTTTGACTGGAGCAATCATGAGTATAACACTGCGGCTTCTAAACCTTTTCTCACACATCAGGGAAAACACACAACCCCTGTTCACAGTGGCATGCACCATGCTGACATAGGAGAGAGATATTCCCAAGCCTCTCAAAGCCTAAAAGGAAGACGAAGCCTGTGGCCCATCTCCCTCCCTGAGCAAGTCCTGCTCAGAGGACTAGAGAGTACCCCACATTTTGTGGCCTGAGGGACCACTCTCTCTCACAAGACATGGCATTCTGTCCATACCAATCTGTCCAGGTTTGTACACTGGTTTGTCTGTCTGGATAAAAGTCTTCTTGTCTGCATGCTTGATTAGGACTTTCTGTTTCTTCTGGAACTCTGAGTTGCCTTCCACAACTGTGATAACAACAAAAGCCACTTCATCAGGGTTTCCAACAGGAGGAGGGACCTGCAGGTATAGTTACAACCATCATTCAGGGTGGATCTCATTCACTGATCCCAAGGTTTTTGTAATAACAATTATGATATTACTTTAGCATTGCTCCAGTTCTTCTTGCCCTGAAAGACTTCACAGAACATTTCAGTAAGTTTTCTAGAAGAGTAAAATATTAGTGGGGCTACACAGCAGGCAGGACACTGGCAGACCTATGCAGGCTGAAGCAGAAGATTCACTGGCTAATTAAGATGTCCTCGTGGGAAGACACAATCCTTTGCATTCCTGACCAGCAAGAGCAGAACTCATGCAATATCCACCCTAGCAAGAACCCTTGAAAGCATCTTCCTCACCTGGAAGCTTGTGCAATGAAAGAAGGGGAGCTGAGAGATGGACTGAGTGATCAGAGTCTCATTCCCAGCTCTGCTTTGCAAGGTGACCGACACATGGATCGGGACTGCTTGCTCTCTGCTGAGCTGGAGACACGCTGTCTCTGAGAAGGGGTAGTAGAGCTGAGATGGTATTGCCACAACATAGTTTCTATTGAAAAAGAAAGAAAGAAAAAAAAGATCAGGTTAAACTGACTTTCTAAGAGGACAGGTTTTTGACCTGTAGGTACTTCCTAGGAGACTTTTGGTCTCTTCATTCCACTGTCATGACACCAGTGGGACGCGACACCATTCTCATCTATGGGTACTGCAGACATTAACACTGAGGTGGCACTGTATGAACATATGCATGAACATATGAAAAGATAAAGCCTTACAAATTGAAAGTGAAAATAAGGTGAAGGGACCTCCCCACATCACCCAAGGGATCAGCAGCAGCTTGGCTCTCCTGCAGGTTTCCTGAGTCTTCAGCATTTTCGCTGAACAACACTATGTATCCCCATCAGTTGTGTTGGCTGGTCTTCCTCCTACTCTTGGGCTCAGAAACAATGCCCTATGTGAGGGACACACTGTCCCAGCTTCATCTTCCAGACACAGAGACTCGTGAGCACCTTCACTTCAGCTCCTAACACTCTTGTCCTCTTTGCTATCCCATCTCTGCATCTACTCTGAGCTGCGTCCATAACACCAAAAAGCTGTTCACAGTTTGGTGGTTTTCATCTTTTACTGCAGTGCAGCATCTAGGACCAACAAAAAGCCAACATTCAAGCACATTTCAAAACTCTTATCAGTGACTCCTCCCACTCACTGCCTCTGGACAGGCTCAGCCAGCAGCATGTTTTGCCGGAAGCAGAGGGCAGGGCCTGGAAAGATGAGAACAGCAGGAGGAAGGGAGGTGACCTGCTGGCAGTTCTCAGCTGGAGTTCAGCACCCTGGCGAGAGGGAGTCAAAGTCCTGCTGGCCAGGAGCCTCTGGGTGCTGTCACACTTGAGTGCTGCCAAGCTGCCTTGAGGATCTCAAAACACGTACCAACAACATTTTGTTTTTCCTATTTGAGCTGACTCATGACACCTCCCTCCTGCCACTTGTGCCAAAGGATGGGATGAGCACTAAAAACTCACTGCTTGAACCTCCCATACCTCCCTTGCTCCTAATGATCCTTTACTCTGGAACATTTTCTTACACCCCTTTAACAATTCATCCCTTGCCCTTGCCTTCTGAGCTACAAAAATAATAAAGAGCATCTCTGAGCCTGTCATCCAAGGGTCCCAAGATCCAAGCTGGATCATGAATCTACGAAAAAATTGGAATACAGTCAGGACAGCAGACAACCTTTTGAAGCAAGTGGTATTTCCATAAAGCAAAGCTTCATGCTGAAGGTAAAAGTGGCAAGCAGGCAGCAGCAAAGCGCATCCTTTGCGTGGGAGCTTGTCAGCCTCTGGAATATGTCCTAGAGGAAATACTCCCACTGGATAACTTTTGTAAAACTAGGCTTGTGCATGCCACACCACATGCAGCAGGAGGGAACCCAGCTACAACCCACTGACATATTTCTCACTGTAACATCTACTGTTCAAGCACAGTCATGCTTCTGTTTGCACTTGTGCCATGGCTGCAAAAGCAAACGCCTTCAGAAAAGCAAGAACAAGTTCACAAGCCAGGATATCACAACAGTGCCTGCTGGAACAGGAGCTGCATTCCTTACAAAGTATATGAAGAGAAGCTGTGCTGGGAATTGCCCTTGTCAGAGGTCTGAGAAAAGGCATGGTGGGCGCAGATGGCCAGCCAAGCCTGAACGAACACACTGCTCTACCAAAAGCATCCCTATCGGATACTTGGGCTCATGCTTGCTCAGTTTGTAGAGGCACTCAGCTTTGCTGGCTAAACTATCAAATAGTGACCTATGACTCTGGGAAGAAAAGCTTAGCCCAAAGGAAGCATATTCTGCAACACAGTAGGAGACATGAGATATTGGCAGGTTAGAATTAAGCTGATGCGGAAAGCTGGCAGAGTTGTTCCGCCTGAGTCCTTGCTGAAATACGTGGTCTACATCAAAGGCACTAAAGGAAGCGCCAGTTAGAAGGGAGAATGTGGAGAAAGGGCACATGGAAACCAAGTGAAACCTTGGGAACATGAGAAATTATGCCCCTCTAGAAAAACACGCCCCACCTTAAGATTCTGTCCCATTTCTGTGAGAAATGAGACAACTCTTAGTTAAAAATTAAAACAATTTATTAAAAATGGAAAAATTACAAAAATTAGCAAAATATAAAAATTTGGGATCCTATGGCTCGGTAGATGGTATGCCCCAGGAGTGCAGGGATTTTAGATCTTCTAGCTGAAACAGCACTAGACCTCAGGTAGAGAAAAAGGGCTTGCAGTGCTAGGCTGGCTTTTGGCTGGTCCAAAAGCCAAAAAAAAAATTACTAAAAGTTCCTTGATAGGAGTACACCTTCCCAGCACTGAACTCCACCTCAAGGCTGGAGAGAAGGGGCGTGCCTTTCTCTTACTCCTTATTTTATAGTGCCTTTGCTCTGCCCACAGCCCACCCCATCGGTTTAAAGTGATTGGTGTTTTCCCTTTGACAGATTATCTGTCCACCAATGGCTCATCCTTGTCAGAGGGGTGGTATTAGTTGAGATAAGGGTCATTAAAATTCAGGTTGCCATGGAGCTTGCCTACAGGGCAATGGCTATGGGGGCTGGGCTGTTTGTTGGAACTGGGGTCTTGAAATCTGCCTTGGAACCAAAGTACAACTAAAAACACCTAAAAAAAGTACTAAAATACATCCAACATCTTAAAACACTTGTAAAAGTATACAGTAAACACAGGAAAGATAACTCTTATGGTGTACAAGTGATTAATGGGACTTAATTTTTTTGGTACCTGGGCTGATGGGTTAATTTTAACATTCAATTTAAAAATATTTAACTCAAAATTAATTAATTAAAGCACTTAATATGCAAAGACCAAGCACAAATAGGGATTTCATGTATGACAATTTCTGTCCTATTGCCACCTGCCCCCCCACCAGAATCCCTTTACAGACCAGGGCACATTTGCAAAGCAGTGAAGTTCTTACAGCATTGCAGGCATTCCAGCCGTGCTAGGCAGGAGAAGGATGCTGCCCCACAGGAAAAGGATCCTCCACATAGCTGATTGCAGGTTGAATTCCTCCAAGGAAAGCTTAGCCTCAGTACTCCTCAGTACTCCATTCGCCCCTGCTTCTGCTGTCTTCCTTCTTCCCCTCATCCAGAGCTGAAGGAGCACGCAGCTCCTGCCGTGACTGGACTCCCGTTCCTCCCTTGGCTTTAAATCCAAGGTGGAAATCAGGCTGCTTCTGGCTGGAATGTGGGCGGGAGAAAGGGGTGGCGACAGTGTTTACTGACTACAAACCAGAGGCAGCTGCCTCGAGACTTTGTAAGGCTTGTTGGTGTTTCTCTGGGAGAGGGCTTGTCTGCCCTATGCAGCACCCCTGGGAGCAGGAGTGCTTCGTTACTGTATTTGGTGCAGGGGCCCGATTTTTTTAAAAGTGTCTTTTATGGGATGTCATCAGGAGCTTCTGGATACAAATTAATTTGTTGTGACGTCAGTGGATTTTTCTCCATGGCTCTTCTTCTGCAGAACATCTTCTTAGGTATTATTTGCTTCTTGCTGAAATTTCACTCCTGACCTGCAGCCTCCAGCTGGACCAGCCCAGGGCTTCACGTGCAGCTCTGCCAGCGTCTCCATTCCTCCCTGGAATTCCTCCCTAGCATTTTATTATCTTTTAGTTGTCTTTCTGGTTTTTGTCTCTCTAGTTTAGACTTGAAATCAAACTCCATTTTAATTTTGGAGAATCAAATGTGCTCCCAGATCAGTGAGATGCAGTGCTTTAAACCTGAGGTTTATCTGCAATGTCAGATAAGGTTAAAGGCTGGTGTGCCCCTGTTCCATCGGACTGTGCTCTGAGAGAGTGGGTGCTAAGCGCACACATGGAGACTGTGCCAAAGTAAATCCAGGGGATTGCTTCAGCTGGGAGCAGGGCATGGGTGGATGGCAAATTCTCTCTATGCTGTGTACATTTGGTTGTGCTCTGCTAAAACACAGCTGGGGCCAGGACAGAATGAGGACATCCACCTTCAAGTGAGGTTGTAACTAGAGGGCAAATTCATCCAAGCCCTGTGCACTTCACTGCTGCCCCTCAGGAGATGGAAACACAAGGGTGCAGTGCCCAGGAAGAGTCTGGAGGCGATGGGGGGGTGATGTCAGTGTAGAATCACCTTATGGCTGGGGAAATCTGTCAGAAGACTGGGCATCCAGCTTGGGCACGTGTAAAGTACAGATTTGATAAAATATGTGTGGATTGAAAATGTCATGCTTTTTTTGGAAAGGCCTTACAGTGGAACTATGAGGGGAGTTGGCATAAGTAGCAGGAACTGCCCTGGAAAAGATTCTGTACCCAGGAGGACCAGACATGGCTGGGATGGATGGGTGGACAGAGGTAGTGATGCATGGAATGGAGGTGATTTGAAAGGTTTTTAATCCAAGCTCTGAGTAACAACTGGATGAGGGGAAGATCACTAAAGCTGCTTTTTACAAGCTGAGAACAATAGCTCATGTGCAGATTTGGCTCTCATCAGATACTACAGCCAGGGTCTAGACCCGCCACAGATGAGATGAGACTCTCCCAAGTCCCCTTCAGCCTGAGTTAGAGATAAGTATTCCCATATATCCCTTCTCAGTGTCCTGGCACCTCGAATACCACCTGAATGTAAATGTGGATGGAAAACTGTGCCATGTGGCCTTCACTCTGCTGCTGGTGGGAGCAAGTAAATATTAGCTAACGTCATTAGCCTAGAAAAGATATTCTCTCCAGATATTAACTCCCCTACTCTTTGAACCTAGGTGTAGCTGAGGGGGGTATTTAGGACTGCTCCAACCCATCAGTACATGCAGTCTTCTCCTCCAGTGTGATCTCGTCAGCTGTCTGTCCCAGCCCAAGCAATGGGAGCACCACTGCTCCTCTTAGCCCTGACCCTATTCCCAGTGGCAGCTGCAGCAAGCCTGGAACTGTGAGGCTCTCTCCTTTTGATTTCAGGGGGCTTGGTGGAAGGGTCTGTCACTGAAGGGTGGTGCTGAGGGCTGCACTCTTTGGCATCACAGAGCTGGATGGTGGGGGCCTGGTTCCCAGGGAGGCTGAGCAGAAGCAGCTCCTGCAGAGTCCTGGGCATCGAGCACCACTGCAGGGGCAGCCCCTGGTGCTGACTTGTGCAGGCACTGCACTGCACACACCACAGAGCTACAGAGGCCACAGGAGTTTTGCCTCTGTTCATCTGGTGCTGGTGGGGGTGAAATCTGGTGTGAGGACTGAAGCCTTATGCCTCAGCCACTGAGTCTTTGGCTTCATTCCTCACACAGCCTTGTTCTGTGTACTTGCAACTGGAGCACTGTGCATGGGCAGCTGTGTCTTGGCTGGTGGCAAGGTGGTGGCACAGAGAAATTGGGAGTTCACACTGGGCATATTCCTCCTTTCTGGTTTGGAAAGCAGCTTAAAAGTGCTAAACTTCCTTCAATGCAGTCCTCCAGACACTTCAGGTCCTTGGTCTGCCTCTTCATGAAAGCAGCAGAGATGGATTCTGGCCTGTCCACCTCAGCCTCTGACTTGTTTTTGAACATGTACGGCTTTCTTCTAGTCACTATATGGTGGTGTTCCCTGCTATCATTCAGCAATCCCACGAGGAGAAGCTCTACATTCACTTCAGCTCCCTAACTGAGGCCATCCACCTGGCTGTCACCTTGCAGACAGAAACCCGGAATCACACACTGGTGGAGCAGGATGTGGAGAAGCCAGGCACTTTTCAGAGCATCACTTTCCAGGTGAGTGTAGATGTGGCTACTGATTTGACAGTGGATGCTTTCACCTTCACTTCATACAAGAGCACAGCACTTCTCTGGGTACATTGTCCTTTTCCTTGCCATAGGTTCCAAGCAGGTAAAGTATATTTCCCTACCAGTGCCAGGCAAAATACAACAGTGTCCTGGAGTCTAGAAAAGTAGGGAATCTTTCCTGTGTAGAAAAAAATCTGTTCTTTTGATCTGTATCAGTGCATTTCATCCTATTTAAAGCGTGGTGCTGAACATTTACTTTCAGTTTACTCAGTGTTTTGTCCCCAAAGATGCTTGTATATCACAGCAAAAGTCAGTGCATTGGGAGTACCTTCTTTTCATCCTTGTTTCCGCAGGAGCTTTCCCCTTCGGCTCCAAAAGGACCATTCTGCTCTAAAGCTGCATCTGCATTGCCAGACGTAGTTGCAGTCTGCATAGACATTGAGCTTGCTTGAATTTAGCTGTGACAGCGCTGAACCCACAATGAACCGAATTTCACTGAGACAGTCTGGGTATTTCTGGAGTGGCTTGAGTTCCTGTCATTGCTAACTGCTCTAGTTAGCTTATCTAGACACACTGACTGCAGAACCCTCAGCTACTTTTCTGGGGAGCCATGGAGATGTGTGTGGTGCTGAGGCTCTACAAACTGCCCCTGTCTTCCTCAGCACTGCACAAAGTCACTGTGCCTATGTCCTGACTGTCCTGCAGACTCAGCAGGATTCAAGGAGGGGCTGTAGGAACTTTTGGGTTTTACATCAGCATGACAATGATTAACCAAGAGTTTGGTGCCAGCCCTTAGGAGAGAGGTTCCTGGTTCTGGAAAGCCAAGGAAATCTGCTGTTGGCAAAAAATAAAAACCACCCAAAAATTCTTCTCCTGCTGAGCTCAGTCTTTCTGATGCTGAGATGTCTTGTGTTTGCCTGATCAGTATCCCATCTCCCATTACTCCAGATCTGAGTTTCCTATGGTTTTACCTGGTTCCATAAAATTCTCACATTTATGTTACCTGGGAGAATTACATGTCAGTCAGTTCACTCCTAAGTTAATGAACAAGGCAGTGACTGCTTCTCCCTAGAATCACAAGTGGGTTACAGAATCATACAGAAGAATTTGGACTCTGAAGTTTGGGGATTTTTTAACAGTGAGATGATGTCTTATATCTGGGATAAGATGCAAAGCCTCTGATTAATTTTTTTCCATTTCCTTGTGTCAATCAACCTAGGTGCCAGACCTCATGTTAATTCCCAAGAAAACAGATAGTTCCAAGACACAGGTAGGATATGTTTCTTGTCTGCCTCTCCTCTTACAAATTAGAGGGCTTCAGCCTCTCCTGTGCCTGAGCCATGTTAATATTGGAGATGCAGGGTGGGAAAGATAGTAGAGAAGAAAAAGAAATGTACAAAGAGGCAAATACGACAAGCAGAAAGGCAGAGAAAAAAGAATGAAGAAGCTGGACAACAAAAAGAAGACTATGACTAGGGAAATGAGAGACTTAAATCACAGGAGATGAAAGGAGGAGGGGGACACTGGAGGTTTTGGAAGGACAAGTGCTTCTGGTTCTCTTTCAAGTTCTTTGTAGTCTGAGGTAATTTGTTGGTTTTTTCTAACCTGACAGCCAGAGGAGGTGGTTTTTCTGCATGTCCTGATCCACAGTGGAGACAATGTGCTCTTTGAGGGTCACAAGAAAGTTCTGGTCAAGCCTCAGAAGAATATAATTCTGATAGAGACAGACAAGGGCTTATACAAACCTGGAGAAACAGGTAAGGCAAGAAGGCAGCATATGGAAATGGGGAGGGAAGGGCCAGGGTAGCAGCCACACCTGGAGGGGAGATTTCACCAAGTGCAGCAAGCTAAGGTTGTTGGAGATGGAAGAAAGCAGATCTCTATTATCCAATGTTTCTAGGAACAGTCTGAGTCAGGATGTTCCCCTCCAAGGTGTGCTACACCAAATTCCCAGCCCCCTGCTCCTGGGTGTTGTTTTGGTGTCATATCTCTACTGACTCCTAAAGGGAAAGCCAGGACTCCCCAGGACACTGGACAAGTTGTTTTTTGAAGATTGTTGTTCATACTTGAGTAAAACCTAGAGTGACAGTTCCAAGCTGTAAAATTACAGAGAGTTACCCCACAGTCTTCACAATATAAATGGACTGCAGACAGACCCCACTACAGACAACCCCACTGTCTACCCCAACTTTGTAATCTTTCCTTGTACAGGCAGTGGGTTTCTGTAGCACACAGCTGCATATAAGCCTCCCAAACAAAGCCCTCTGGGGTGGGAGATGCGGGGGAGGGCTGTTTGGGAAAAGACCTGACTATCTCTGAGGTAAACACATGATATGAATACTGGAGCACAGAAAAGGAGGAACAGGTTTGTGGAAGGACATGCTGCAGCCAGAATACTTTACTATGTTTTTCTTCATATCTACAGTGAAATTTCGAATTGTGAACCTTAATGAGAACCTTAAGGTCATTAAAAATGAGGTGAGTATCACCTTGTGCCTTTCTGGAAGTAGGAACGTCAACATGAGACACATTGAGAGGCTCATGAAAGAGACATCTCCCTTCATGCCTGTTAAACCATAAAAACAAATTATCTTTGGAGGAAACCACTTAATCACTGGTCATTTGGAGAAAGACCAGTGTAAGCTGGCACAGAGGGAGGAGGAGAAATACTGTGGGGTCTGGATGGGGCAGACATTTCTGGTCAGGGACCCATGTCAGGCAGAGTTCTTTATACTGGTTCCCATGGATGCTGTTTTATAAAACTGAGGTTGTGTTTTTCTTGTTTTTACAGTATTCCCAGATATGGCTGCAGGTAAGTGACAAAGAAGTGACCAAAGGGATATGTCTGTCTCTTCTACTGTGATCTTTCACTCCCAGAGTTGTGCCACAAATTCATAAGGATATGATTATAGTTCAGGTTCAGCCAAAGGTTTTTCTACATGGTCAGCCTGGGTTCTTCATTCAAACCAGTAGCTCTGTGGTGCACATAGCTCAGCAAAAGACAGGGCAGTACTGAACCTTTGCCCAATGCCCTGTCTGCACAGAGCACAGAAGCACTCAATAGATGCAGCACAGCTGCTTCTCCTTCCCATGGTGTTAGGATGTTGTCACTTCCCAGTAGCTTTACCGTTCTTGGCAGCCTTTGTAATTCCAAAGCTTACTAAAATAATACTGGAGGGAAGCGAAGGTATCTCTCCTGGTGATCTGGTCCTCTCTACTGGGTCAAGGTAAAGCCCTTGTAGTGCCTTCTTGTGCCTGAGTATGGCTGGACCTGCCAGGTACATGTGCTCCCAACATGACTTGGTGTCTCTGCGTGTCCTTTCCCAAACAGGATCCTGAATACAACCGTATTGCTGAGTGGCTGAATGTAAAGTCAAATCACGGCATTGTGGATCTATCCTTCCCCCTGGCCTCCGAAGCAGCCCTTGGGAAGTACACCATCTCAGTGCAGCAGCACATGGCTCAAAAAACCTTCATTGTTGAGGAATACGGTGAGGCTTGAACATCAGAGGGGAGGGACAAGCAGCGTGGGTAGCTGGAGGAGAGAGCAGGGTGATGCAGCCGTGTTCATCCCGCCTTTTGCCTTGGGAGAACAACAGAGTGGGGACAAGGATGGATGGGTCTGTGTCACCCTTTTCTAGGCCAGGTTTGCCATCCATTCCAGTCAGCTGCTATAATGGGAAGTGGGATCATGTATTGGTCCCATTAACTGGCATTGGTAAAGACAAAACCCTGTGCCATTTAAGTGTTTAAGCTTAACTGAGCTGGAGTAGAAAGCAGTCCCACGTGCAGTTGTAGCAGCACACACAGCCTGGTGTGGCTGGGGGGAGTAACCCTAGTCTGTGTCACCCTTTTCTAGGCCAGGTTTGCCATCCATTCCAGTCAGCTGCTATAATGGGAAGTGGGATCATGTATTGGTCCCATTAACTGGCATTGGTAAAGACAAAACCCTGTGCCATTTAAGTGTTTAAGCTTAACTGAGCTGGAGTAGAAAGCAGTCCCACGTGCAGTTGTAGCAGCACACACAGCCTGGTGTGGCTGGGGGGAGTAACCCTACTGCAGCACGGTGATGAAGAACTGGGGATATCACTGTCTTTCCCTCATCTGGACTGCAGCTGTAGCACAACTTCTGTCAGTGTCTGTACTCATCCATACCATCCATTCTTTTTTCCTCCATCCTTATCTTACTCTCTTCCATACAGTGCTGAAAAAATTTGAGATGAAGATTGAGCACCCTCCACATATCACTACAGCAGATGAGGAATTTCAGCTGGAGGTCTGTGGCAAGTGAGTACATGATACTGTTGTGATCTCTGCTTGACTCCACTGTCACCTCCAGAGTGCTCATAAACAAGAAGTGGTCTTCCACTCATCAGTATGATCTTTTTGCATTATCCTGTGTCTTGGGGAGGCAGATCACTCTCTGGAATGGGCTCCTTCTCACATCTGGTCACTTACTGTGAGACTCAAGGATGCTAAGGATGCTGGGTATAGTGGGTGGAGAGGGATGCAAAATGATTTTAAAGCATGAGCAAACAAGGTACAAATCAAAACTCTCCAGGCTCCACTTCCCCTGATGAGGATGGGAGGTGTCCTAGATCACTATTTCTGCTGACAGTCAGCAGGCTGTCTTTTGTTGAATGTTTCTCTCTTTTGGCATAGGTATACTTATGGGAAGCCTGTTGAAGGGAAAGTAGAAATTACTGTTATGACATTCTCCCAGGACATGGAAGACAGTTTTACAAGTTCTGCGATTCAGAAGCAAAACAGCTGGGTAGGTGAACAAATAGGAGAGTAATGAATACCATGTGCTGGGATTGTTTCTGCCCCCTTAACCTGCCTCAATACTCCTCAGATGGGCACCAGCCTGTTTAGTCTGGTGTCTTCCCAGTTGCTGGACATGATCAGACCATTGATTCCTCTTCCCGGAACCCTGTTGCTTGATTTACTGCTCCAGCTGTGCATACCTGACAAGGTGTAAGCTATGGGAAGCAGTGGTGCCTGGCCCCTTTTCCAAGGGTCTGTATCATATTGGATGCAATCAGATGACCCCATCAGGTGGGGGCTATTCAGATCACCGGCCTATTCAGCCCTGTGACCACTCCCACCAATAAGCGGGCTACCAGAGCATCACATGGGCTGTGGATCCATGCCCTGTTTCTTGCTGTATCCCTGCACAATGGGTCACCTTAAGCTTGCTAGTGTCTGGTCTGAAATTATGTCCACTGCTGGTTACACTTTCTTCCCATCTGTGTCCATTATATATTTGTGGTTAAGCTTCACATTTGTTTTTTTCCCACGGGTTTCAGAAGCAGCTCTTTTGGCCTGAGAGCCACAGGAAAATATTTCTAAATGTCAGACCAGCCAGCAATGAGCCAGAATATAAAAATCTAGCTGGATCTCTGCATCTTTTAAAATGCACTCCAGCTGGAATGTTGTACAGTCTTAGCTGTGCAAAACACCAGCTGAATGCCAGCTCCACATGGCATGTAAGAGGCCCTGGAAGGTTCTGAGGAGCACTTCACAGGCCTGGCTAGAAGCACTGCCCGTACCCAGGCTCTGCCTCGATGCTTGGCAAAGCTCTTACCATCTGTACCTGGCAGGATGCCCGTGTTTAATATGGCCATTCACAGGAATGGTCGTGTCTGGAAAGCCACACTGTCAGGCTTTATTCATCAGGACCATAGTATTTCAGGGAGACCTTTAGCTCACATAATGAAATTCATGCTCTCTCAGCTATGGGATTTGGGCTGAATCCAGTCCCCTGAGTTTGTCTGTGACATAATTAACCCTTATGTGATTTGCCTTAAGTACTTTTTTTTTTTCCACTTTTTTTGGTGACTGTTTAATCCAAGCATATTGATTTTCTTTTCTGCCTAAGCTATCCATGGTGGGTTTCTGCAGTTAGGATTTGTGAGCTTTCCTCTGTTCCGAAAATATCTGGAAATACTTCTTTAGGATTGCCTGGCATCTGTGGAATAGTTTCTCTTCCTCCACACCATGCTCTTTCTCTCTGTTCTCCTCTCTCTCTGCAGACAAATAAGGATGGCTGTGCTACTTTCACAGTGAAGACAGAAGCTCTGGAAATAAATGAAGCTGACAGCCATGTAATTGCAGTAGGAAAACTGGTGGAAAATGGAACAGGTACTGGATAATATGTGGAGCATTCTCTTCTTCACAGGCAACATTTTTGGTTTTGGTCTTTCTGTGGCAGTGGAATTTCTTTTGAAAAAGTAATTTGAAGGTTCCCAAATCTGTCATGGTAATAATCTCTATTCTAGTACCTCTTCCATCTGTTTTCACCAGATTTCCTAATCCTCTCCACTGTTCACCTCCCTTAGCATGTGTATAACTTTTCAGTGATTGCCTGGACACCAGGGTGCCGGACTGTTTATAACTAAACAGTCATCTAGTTTCCCCTTATCTTCAAAAAACATAAACAAATAAACATATAAATAAATACTTAGAGGCTACAATGCGTCATGTCATGAAGGAGGAAGCCCAGAAAGCTTGAGGGAATCGTATCCTAGAAGAATGTATTTTCTCTCCTAATTTTAGAGCTTGTAGATGTTGTAGGTAGTGTTGAAGTGCCTTTTTGTCTTCTGCTTCCCTAAGAGCACTACTTAGGATTCAACAGATTTTTCATCTCCCCACCCAGGAGCACATTCTTTGGAGAAGGTTCAAATTCCTGTCGCAACAATAATGAAATCTATAGAGTTTATCAACCTCCATCCATTCTACAAACGTGGGATACCATACACAGGGAAGGTAACACTCATGGGTCCCTTCTCTGCTGAGAATACATCACAGATATAACCTTTTGCAGGTAGAAAGCAACAGTCTCCAGGAAAGTAAATGCTGCTCTGCTGGCACCCAGAAACTAGGAGTGAAGCCTCCTGTAGAAGAAATTTTTTTCTCCCCATCCTATCATAGTGTATTTCCTGGGCTGGAATTCTGGGGCCAGCTGCAGTTTCTGGAGGCTTCCCCAGGAGCAGCTTCTGGATCTAGTCTGTGCATATGGGTCGGGGGTGGCGTCAGCAGGCACGTAACATTCGCTTTGGATAAATGCTTATGGTAACTTGGCAGAAATCTCTAAAGACTTACATATCAGTTCACTGGCAGTCATTTCTGACTCAGGTCCCCTGGGTGATGCTAGGACTGCTGTCCTGGGGCTAGAAACACTTTCACCTGGGCCAGTACTGACCCCAGCATGGAGGACAAGGAACAGCAAGTGTTAAGTTGTTAGGGACAAATCTCTTTCTGATCATCAAAGATCCTGCAGCATTGTCGAAGAAGCAGCTCAGCATCTGAGGAATTCACCTTTTCCCCCAACAGAGGTGTCTCATTTGCCTCTATTACCATTTTGTTCAAGTCCTGAACAGCTTTGAATTGTTGGTTTTGTGTATTTATTGGACTTTTATTTGGATGCTTCCAACCGGTCTGAAAGCTAGAAAGGCTGAGGAAGCCCAGTGATAGAAGCAATTAGTATTAAGCACTGGCAGTGCCTCAGAGTCTGGCACAACAGGGTATTTACTTCCTCCTCTTCCTTACAGATGTTCTGCCACAGTGCAAATTCTCCCCTCAGAAGTGAAACAGTCTATCTAATAATTGACGTCAATGATGAGGAGACACGTCTGTCACTCCTCACAGATGAGAAGGGGGAAGCTCACTTCACACTGGATACCACCAGCTGGAACAGCACGATGGTTTCTCTGAGGGTGAGTATCAGCCACTGAAAATCTTTTGTCTGGTGTGGGGTGTGTCCCATGAAAAGAGAGGAAAAATGAGATTGTGGTCAAATCTACTAGGCTTAGATTTTTGCTAAAACTTCGTAAGAGAAAATCTTGTAAGAGACTTTAAAATGACATTTCAACAAATTATTATTTTTAGCCTACAGGTGTGCAGTCTGCCATCGGCTCAGGTGATAACAGGGTTTCAGCAGGTGTACAAGTTCCCTTGCATCACTTGATACTAATTTTATTGCCACCTTGTGTTTATGTGCTTGAAGGGTACCTACACCCCTCCAACTGAAGACAGTCCATTTTCTCCTGAAAGTAAAATAGAGGACAGCTTCCACTGGCTGAAACCTTTTTACTCTGAGAGCAACAGCTTCCTTGAGATCAAGGCCAAGAATGATGTGATGTCTTGTGATCAAGAGCAGGAAGTGCACGTGGATTATATCCTTTCCCAGAATAAACTCCGCCCTGGAGAAGACCACATTGATTTCTACTACTTGGTGAGCACAGAAGAGAGCTGATTCTCAGGGCAAGGTTATGCTTACTGGCATTTTACCCTTTTCTCAGAGCACAGAGATACTCAAAGGAAGGGCAAAGCTACTCCTAGACAATCAGTTTGTGACTTCTGTTCTGCCCAAATCTTCACCTGCTTTCCAGTTCCAGGACCTGCTTGTAGCCCCCAGCTGTGTTGCTTTGTTATCCATGTCTTGACCTAAGCTTGGGCGATAGATGGCTGCCATTTGCCCTACTTTATGTTCACGTGGATGACAGTGGAGGATTAGCCTGAACTCTGCCCAGAAGGTGTGCCCCAGATGTCCATCTGTGTCTGGGGCAATCTGTCTGAGAACTAAGAGGCAATCTCTGGGGCAGCTGACATCCCCCTACCTGTATCTTTGCAGGGAAAAGCTTGAAAGGCCCTTGCACAGGGCCTTGATGCACACCAGAGCTATGTAATTATGTTTTGATGAAGTCCACTTTCGAGAAAGTGAGTCATAGCAAGGGTGTGACTACAGCCTCGCCAAGAGATTTTATGACTATCTTGGTTACTGAACTATATTCACTCGTACAATCAAAAAGTTCTCTATCCTAGTAATGCAAATATCTGAGTTCGCTGGGCCTTAAGAGCAGCTGCCTGTAGCTTCAGATGTACCTCTGGCTTTCCAAGCAGCCACACCTTCTCATGGCCTAGCCAATACCTCTCAAGTCCTACCCAGCTATACCATCACCATCTCTGCTGCAGAGCTCTGGAAATCATGCTCTGATGGAGGAACTTCTGGGGCAACATCTGTCAGACGTCATTCTCTCTTCTTGTATTCTTTTCACACTCTTCTCACACTCTCAGAATTCAGACCCTTGAATGGGGTTTCTGTTTGCTCTTCAGGTGATAGCAAAAGGCAAGATCCTTTTCAGCAGAGAGAAGAAGGTGCCAATTACCCACCATGAGAGTGAGTAAAAACATGAGAAATTAAGTGCCCCATAACACACCCCAGAAAACTGACCGCTCTCCAGTGACTCTGTCTGCAGGTGTTACTCTTATGCACAGGTGGGAAATGTTGAACTGAGTTCATAGTGGTGATCCTTCTCCTAAGACCAACACAATCTCCTCTCAATTCAGTATCTTTCTAGGCAACTGTCCTCCTTCTGTCTTGTCTAATTGATCTAATATCCAATCTTATGACTTTGCTGCTAACTTGTACCTTTGGAGAAAGAAATGGCTGGTAAGCTTGGTTTATTGTTAATTTGTGACATTGTCTGTGTGGGGTATTCTTACCTGCAGGTAGAAATTATTAAGTCTCCTCTTTTGATTCTTAACATGTGTCCCACTTCAATGACCTGATTTGTTTGGATGTTGTCCCTCTCTTCCTTGCTGCTACCTTGTGCAGATCTGCAGGGCTCCTTCTCATTGACTCTGCCTGTTGGCAATGACTTCCTGCCTGACATCAAGCTTCTGGTGTATGCAATCTTCTCAGATGGAGAGGTGGTGGCTGATGTGGAGCAGTTTGAAGTAGAAATGTGCTTTAGACATAAGGTGAGCAGAAATCACACAAGGAATGTGATAGCATCATTGATGTGGTATGGTCTGCTGTGGTTCCTGGTCCTGTTTTATCCTCATCCAAATGGTGTAACCCGGCAAAACCAGATGCCCAGTATTTTTGTCTGGGAAACAAGATAGGTAACCTCCTTCTCCTTGAATTCCTAGTCCTGCTCTGCACATCACCAACTAACAAGCTTTGCTCAAGGACTAAACCAGGTCCCCTTTTAACTATTTCCTCCCCCCATTCTCCATTACTGACTTGGGAACACACTGTCCCTCATACACTCCCTAACACAGAAGAGAAGCCTGTCTGCTTAGCTCCCTGTGGTAGTTCTGGATCAGAGGGTGGTGGACGTGTGGTGGTAGAGGAATTCTGACTAGGGCTGTGTGCACTGCAGCCTCTTCAACCTTTCCAAGGGATTTCCAGGATGGCCTGATTCAGCACCTCATCCCCCTTCCCTACCTTATTCAAAGTCTTTCCCTGTGCTACCCAGACATATGAGAGTGTCGGGGTCCCACTCTCCAAGGCTAAGCCCCCAGATCCTGTCTTCTTTTGCAGGTGGTGCTGGAATTCTCACACAAGGAGGAAGTCCCAGGATCCAAAGTCAGACTGAACCTCAAGGCTGCTCCAGGGTCCCTGTGCTCTGTGCAAGCTGTTGACAAGAGCATCCTCCTGGAGAACAACCAAACCCTAACAGCAGACAGAGTCAGTGCAGCCTGCCATGTCCAACCCCCTAATGTCTGCCTGCCTTCTGCCTCCATGCATGTCTGGGAGAAAGCCCCCAGTACATGCCAGGACAGCTGCAGTGTTAGGTGGCTGCCCTGCCATTCCCCTTCCTCAGCCTCTTCTGAGCAGTTACGGGGTGGTCATGCTCCTCATCATCGGCTCCGTGCTGTGAGCCTCTGCCTGAAGGGTGGTGGATGCTACATGGCACTGCAGGGGTAGGCAGGGAGAGCTGCTTCAAAGAGATGCTGGTACTTTCTGCTTGGAGGGAGGGTGCTTAGCAGCTTTCCTCACATCCACATCTCTGCTCTACCATCTTCCACCAACCAGCAAGGTTAAGCGTTTAAAATGGAATTTTGCCCTGGCAGGGTCCTCCTATCCCTCTGCCCCAACCACTGCTGAATTATAGCCATAATCAGTGGTTCTGAGAAGTTCTTTAGAAAACTATAGCTAGAGAAGAGCACTCAGAGCACACAGGTGAAAAGTGGTCAGTATTTTGTCAGCACCCAAGGGGATTCTGAGAATCAGAAGGGTTGGAGGCACTTACCTTAAAGCAGCTGTGTGTTTCAGAGGAATGAATTAAAACCTTGGAGCAAAAATACTGCAAAAATTGAAAATCCTAACATAAATCCACAATGTATACCTGAGATAATAAAACAGGTATATTCCCTTTGCAAAGCTGTTAGCTAAATTATAGCAGTCCAGCATGTTACAAAGAAGCTTCACCAAATCCAGGGGGACACACTACACCTGTTGATAGGGCCCACAGTGTGATCTGGTGTTCCCTTTCATAGGGATGCTGTCCTAGTGCAGAGCACTTGGCATCATCTACTAACAGGTATTTAAAGTAGTAATCCTTAAATATGTAGGTCGGATGTGCCAATGACTTGTGTTTAAACTGAATCATGCAATTTTATCCTAATTTTGCACCCTCGTGTTGAAAGGCTTGAACTGTCTTGGAGACTAAAAGCTGCTTATCTACATCCACTCCTTGGATATATGTCCTTTAGTATATATTATCCTATATATGTCCTTTATGTTATGTCCTTTAGTATAAGCTGTGCCACTGCCAACTCCCTCAGCTGCAAAGTTCTACAATATGTAATAGAGGGCTACAACCCAGCAGTTTGACCCCCACACATGCTTGTTGGACAGCTCCTTTTGAACACCTCTGTTTCTCCATTGCAGTTGTATATGGAAGTCTTTGAAGACAGCTTCACGGTTGGAGGACGAGGCTTGCCTTACCGCTTGGAGGACTTTGAGGCATATCCCTGTCTGCCCCAGCAGCCCAGCCCCCACAAAAAGGCTCGGATGGGTGCACCATGGTACCAAAGCGAGGCTGATGTCTATAATCTGTTTAAGGTGAGTGCCTACACCTCCTCTAAACTTTTCCTGAGCTAGTGAGTTCCAATGTGCTGTCCTGAATGCCTACAAGAAGTCATCTGTTCCTTGTTGTTCAGTGTAGCCACGCTCATTTGGGGACTATGGGGAAAGCTGAGTAAGCACAGTACAAACTGCCTGATTTGAGAAAGATAGACAGTGTAAAAATGAACACATTTACTTTAGGCTACCATAACTACAAAGGGGGAGTGGCAAGAATATAGCAGTAATAACTGAGCACCTCACCATATTCTGACCAATCGCCACTTGGCTGTTATTTTATTTACAAGCTACTTTACTCTGTGTTTCATTGAATGTCTTCTTACTCATCCTCAAAGCAGTTTTAATAAAAGGAAGTCTTTCACAGTTTGACTTTGTAGCTAACTGTCAAGACAAACAACGAAATAAACTAATGTGCTAACAAGCACCATAGCCAGAAAAGTGTTAACACGTCTGCTAACTGAAATGCAAGAAGTGCTGCTTCTGGCAGAATGCTCTCTAAAAAACTATATGCAAGTAGAAGCACCTCAAAATAGGAGAAGAGAGTAACAACACACTGAAAACAACCTAATGTGTAATCTGAATTGCATGGGTTTCTTAAGTTGATGGAACTCTACCATACAGACACAGACCCTGATTCCCTTCAAAAGGCATGTTACTGTGCTGTTTCCTTGATGGTTATTCCTTAGACTATGTCTCATTGCTAGGGTCAGACTTATGAAGTGCCGATCTAGTTGAAATCTACTTGTATGAGAAGTAATAGTTGGTCCCAGTATTCCTCAGAATCTGGTTTCCATTCCTCATGCACTGGTCGGAGTCTGAGTCTGTAAGTTTATGGATATAGATATAAACAAGCAGCATTTTAAAGTGTTTTGCCACTGGCCAACAGCCCCCTTTGATACCCACGCTATGAGATAGTTTCAGCATTCCTCGTTCCCTTTTATTTATCAATGATGTGCTGTCTGTACTATTTCCCCAGAAACTGCTCATGAAAATATTTACCAACACTAGAATCAAGAAACCTGTTTCCTGTGTGCGTCCAGACTTTGAGAAAAAGATATATCTAAGAAAAGGCAATTTGGTTGGTAAGGAACAGACATGCCCATCTCCTTGAGTGAAGGGGCTCCCCTCTCCCAGTTCTGGCCAGCCTGCAGCTGAGACCTCCATCCTGCTGCATTTCTTGTCAGTGTATGGACATAACTAAGCTTGTGTCCATTTCAATGGACCTGATTTATGAATCCCAGATAGAAGCTCAAATCTCCATGTTTTCTTGGTGTCCCTGTGTTCAGTGTTTTTCATATAAAATGTAGTGTGCTCTCTGCTAGCACTTTCACAGATTATTTACAGGAGTGTGGCTCCATTTTAGCATGTTCCCTCACCTGGATCCAGGCCAAATTTGGATCCATCAGACTGAGCCTTGGGCTAAACTCTATCCAACTCTGTCTCCCTAAATCTATGTTCCCCAAAGATACCCACACTGATTCTCATTGAAGCACCAGCCCTGTCCACTCTTGCTCTGTGTCACAAAACATTTGTGGTTTGTGTTAGATTGCCTGTGAATGAAGAGCTAGTTTCACCTGTAGCTATACAAGCTGTTTTCTGAGGTATCACTTGATTTCTACCAGGCAGCCGTGCTATCCATGCCAATTCTGAACCTCACTCTGCTGACAAGGAGAAGCCAAAACCACGGACACTTTTCCCAGAGACCTGGATTTGGGATTTGGTCTCTGTCGGGTTGGTAACAGCCTCTGCCTTCCTTCCCCAGGGACACTCCTGGAGTATTCTGACTGCTTCTAAGCAAGTTCTCCTCTTCTGCTTCCTGCTGTAGGGGCGATGGACAAGCGTCTCTCCAAGTTGCTGTACCTGACACCATCACAGAATGGAATGCCAACACCTTCTGTGTTGCCAATACTGGCTTTGGTTTCTCACCTCTGACCTCTCTTAGGGTCTTCCAGCCTTTCTTTGTGGATGTATCACTGCCATACTCTGTGATCCAAGGAGAGACTTTCGGCCTAAAAGCCACTGTCTTCAACTACCTCAAGGACTGTATCCAGGTGAGGTCCCCCCAGTGAGTTCCCGCAGTTACACGGCCTCTGTCAGAACAAAAACTGGAGCCCAAAGGCAAGCTCTGAGCTCCTCAGCAGCCCTAGATTCTGGCATCTGGGCCATAAAGCACAACCTCTCACATTTTATGACCCAGGGCATTTGCTGCTTGGTGCAGTGCCTGTTATTAACACTAACCCAATGTGTGCTTGTACATCCAACCACTCTCAGGTCCACACCACCCTCACAGAGACCCCAGAACTAAAGGTGGATGCCTGTCCAAGCTGCCAGTTCACCAGCTGCCTCTGTGCCAATGAAGCAAAAACCTTTGTATGGAATGTGACTGCGACCAGGCTGGGTGAGGCTGGGCAGAGGGATGTGTGGCAGCTCGTGGGAAGAGGGGTGGAATTTGCCTGCGTCTGCATGTCTGGACCTAATGCTTGTACATACAGCTGTCTGCTGCAAGTGCTCAGCAATGTGCCCTTGTGCTCCGTGCAGGCAGAGTGAACGTCACCGTCAGCAGCGTGGCGGAAGAATCACACAGTCTGTGTGGTAACAGGATTGCTGTGACACCTTTGCAAGGAGGGAGAGATGCTGTGATAAAACCTCTGCTCGTGAAGGTTGGTCACATCTCAGGGTAGAGAACTCCTGGGGACAGGGGTTTGTCCCCTGGGGCAGTCAGCAAGATGCTAAGAGGAAACTTAGCCCCTTCTTGGACATCAGACAAGGCAGGGTGACTTCCTTTCCTGTCGTCCCTATCTGAACTACTCTTTCTCTTGTCTGCAGCCAGGAGGTGTCCTACAAGAGAAGACCCAAAATATCTTTCTCTGTCCTGCAGGTAGGGGACAAAAGTTCCTGACTGCCATTGATCATGAGACCAGGATGGAAGGGACAGGGTTACTGCAAATACCCAGAAGTGGGGGGGAATTAATCAGAGAGCAAGTACTGGTGGTACCCTCCCTGTCTGGGAGAGCAACCATTATAATTTGTCCACGTCAATCTTTTACCTGGCAAAATTTCCTGTATTGAAGCATTTGTTTGCAAGTCTTGGCTCCTGTGACTTGATGTCACATTACGGTTCACCTGGGTCGTCTTGGATGTTACACTTGTATGAATGGCTTCTTCCACGGGATAAATGCCTGGGTTCTGCCTTCCTCAGATAACACCATCTCTGAAGAGTTCTCCCCGACTCTGCCTGCAGAAGTGCTGGAGGGATCTGCCCGAGTCACGTTCTCTGTGATTGGTGAGAAAGGCTTTCCTTGCTCTTGAGTCTGTAGTGAAAACAACTTGCACAAAACTTCAGTCTTACTGATGCATTGACCCAGCTCCTCATGAGATCATCTCTAAGGGGTGTGATGTTTGCCTCAGGAATGTAGATCAAGTAATCTTTTCCAATATTTATTCCTTGCATAAAGAATGATTCCAGGTGATCCCCAAGTGCCTGGAGGAAAAGGCACAAAACATGATATCCTCTCTGACTTCTGTCACTGCCATCTGCCTAAGTGAACCAAAACCATCCCCACAGATTTCCACCTACTTTGCCTCTGCAATTCCTTTCCCACCTTAGTACCCACTCAGGAATGACAGCTCTCTTTACCTTTCTTCAGACCCCCTCAAGCTCCCCTTTCTCCTCCCAAAACCATGATGGCTTCCCTTTCTGTGCTGGCCTAATGTAGGAGGGGTCACCAGAAATCTCAGTCATGTCTGTTCAGTCAGGGACTGGCTCTTTTTTAGGATCCCAGTAGAATCTAGAGAAGGCAACAGTCCTTTTGTTTCACACTGCTTGGTGTCTGTGCTTTTCCTTTCTCCCATCTCTCCTCTCGCATGTAAGGTGACATCATGGGTCCAGCACTTCAAAATTTAGACCAGCTGCTAAGATTGCCCTTTGGCTGTGGTGAACAGAACATGGTCCAGTTTGCACCAAACATCTTCATACTCCAGTACCTGAATAAGACTAAACAACTGAACCCAGAAATTAAGGATAAAGCACTGAAATTTCTGACAACAGGTAAGCATTGTCCTTCTTCCTTCTGCTGCAAAATGAAGCTGCTATAAATCAAGAGTGTGGGGCACGGGTCTGGTGGGGAGCTGAAAGGCAGGAGTGGGAGCAACTGTCAGAGCTGTGACAAAGGAAGGTATCACAGAGAAAAGGGAAACTTCTCATGGAAAGAAAAGGGTGTTTCTGAAGAAAGCACGACTTCTGTCTCTGCCAGTAATTGAGGTACTAAATCTGTTTTTCTGAGAAAGGTGTAGATAATAAGTTATTTCCATCGTTATGTCATGCCTGTTTGTTCCCTTATCAGTCCAAGGCTGACAGAAGCACCTCGTGAAAATAGGGCATCAGCTGCTGTTACATGGAATAAAGAGTGGCCTTTGGGAATAGATAGGAGTTCAGTAGCTTAGTGTTTCCCCATGTTTTAGAAAACATATTTTAGGGGCATGTCAATTCTCTCTAGTATAACCTGAATTTAATATAGTGCCAGTGTCTGTGTCTCACGTTGCAATGTGCCTCATATTTCAGCCTGCTAGTCTCCTTGCCTGGACAGGATTTGACTGCTTTTCTTTCCCACTTTTTCTCTGGTACTGCAAGCATGTACTGAGAACACATACATGTATCCGGAAGAGCGGTGCCTACCCAAGAGAATGGTGGTGGCAGAGAGGAAAGGCAAAGGGTAAACAATAAGGCTGTGAGGGGGGTGAGGGAGACCTAACAGATGCAGACAGCATTCTGCCCTCAGAGTTCAAAGGCATGTCCTTGTTGCTTCCTGTACATCCCATAAAAAATGCTTTGTTTAGTCTTAACAGGGCTAGGAGAAGAGCTGAAAAGCAAACAGGGTTTCATTTGTGTCCCCTCTAGGAAAAGCCTTGCTCCTCACTCCTACCGCTCTTTTTATTCCTGGCAAGACCCCTGAGGGCTCCCTGGCACATGGGGAGCCATGAGGTGGCTGAGCACATCGCTGTTGTGCCAAACAGCAGGGCAGGTAGCCACAGCACTTGCTCCAAACAGCTCAGTAATGCAGAGCAGCCGCATGGACACTTCAGAGGTGCTGTTCAACTGCTTCTTGTCACACTGATGCTGTGGGATGCAGGGGGAACTGGGGATGGTGTGCTTGTCTCAGCAGCTCTGACTGTAGGACCTGGCAAAGCCTCTTGTTGTGCAGTCATCTTCCCGTGGCAAGGATACAGTTTGAGATGCTACAGGTCCTCACAGTCAGCCACATCCTGTTGCCACAGGTTACCAGCGTCAGCTGCTCTACAAACACGACGATGGCTCCTACAGCGCCTTTGGGAAAGGTGATGAGCAAGGCAACACGTGGTGAGTGACCAGAATTGCTCTTGCCATCCTAAACCTGTCATCCTTGCTGGTCCATCTCCTGGCTGTAACGTGGGATTCCTCTGTGCTCTGCTCACAGGCTGACAGCTTTTGTAGCCAGGTCCTTTGGACAAGCCAGCTCTCACATTTACATTGATAAGGACCACGTGCACAGTGCTCTGCTCTGGCTGCAGAAGCACCAGCTGCCCAGTGGCTGCTTCCAGAGTGTGGGGAAGCTCTTCAACAATGACCTGAAGGTATGGCTGCCAGACATGGGAGTGAGGGCAGGAGGAACATAATGTGACGCACAGGGTTGCTTCCTCAGGCTTTTCCACTGCACAAAGCAATGTCCCCATGGCCTAGCACAGCTAAGGCATCTTCCCAGAGCAGAATGAAGAACATGGCCTAAACCAGCGGTCATTTCCTCTGTGTGATGTTTTAGACACTGCTGGGCTTTCTTAATTTTTACTCTAGACAAAAGACAACACAGCTAATTGTGCCAAGGCTCTACAAGGGTGTAGGGAAATGAGAAATACTTTTATATTTTAGTGCTTGTCTAGAATACCCTGTCTGGATTCTCCCTTTTCTCTTTACACTGCAAAATACTCTATGTGCTCTAATATAGGATTGTCTGAAGACACAGTTGTCCCTCCCCTGCCCCAAAAATGACTTCTCCTGGAGCTTGGCATTCCCCAAATGATCCCTGCAGCGTAGATGGAAATGCACCAAACTCTTGGTGAACATGCCCTAGGTACTGAGCAGTGCGTGTGCAGTATGGCCGTACTTGGGTTCACCGCCTTTGTAAAGGTACAAGTAATCCACACTGGTCAGATTGCAAAACTGCCCACATTAAATACAAGGCAGATTTATGAAAAAAAACAGGCTGCTACATTAGTAAAGCAAAGGGTTACATGTCTTTTTCCTAAAATTTGGATGCAGTACAAAATAAAACCAGAGTGTACATGTAGACTGTTCATCCTTGTCTGACTCACTGATTTCCCAGCTCAAGCTTTCTATCTGAACAGAACTTCTTGGAATAAGTTTTGCACCTCCACCTGCCTCACACTTACAAAGGTTCCTCTATTCAGTGTGAACGATGCTTCTTAGCATCTTAGCCCAATTTCCCCCTCTCATTTTAGATGTATTCTTGTCTCATATCTGAGGATGTAAGCAGAACTTCCTCAAGAATGAATGTCCTCTGAGGTGAAGAGAGGCTCCTGAAAGCCTGTTTAACACATATCAACCTGTAGTTTCTCAAAATCAGATGAATTACATGTAAACTTGCACAACTTCTTGTATGCAAATCCTGCATCATAAAAACTTTATTCAAGAGTACAGTTGTAACATATTTAATAAAATAAACTGCTTAACAGTTTGCTTCATGCATTTCTATGAGAAGGGATGTCTAGGCTGTGTGAACAACATGGCTGAGACTGCCCTCAACACCAAACTTTTGATACTCAGCAAGTGAGCCTGGAGTGCTTTCCTGTCCAAGAATGCCTAGAAGCATGTTGCTGTACTCTCTCAGATGCAGTTTTAGTGGCTGTACAGTGACAAGCAAGCAGTGGTTGGGTTTGCCCTTTTCTGATGACTGTCTGTGTGCCTGCAGGGTGGTGTGGATGATACCATCTCATTAACAGCCTATATTGCTGCTGCACTGGTGGAACTCCATCTGGAGAGAAATGTAAGTCACACCTGAACTCCTGCAGGTCTTGGGAGCATGCTCCACCATTCATTTCTTCCCTGGCTGGGGGCTTCAGGGAGTACTCAGCTTGAGCTGGTGAAGGGTTCTGTCATTCCCACCTTGGTACACAATAAGATCAGTCGGCAGTTTTTAACTCAGTGAGGAGTTCTTAATATAAATGGCCTGATTTGCAGCAAAGCAGAGCACTTTCTTTTCCTAGCTGATCTCAGGGGAAACAACTGTCTCTGAAAATAACAAAGGGCTTGCAGGGAGAGGCAGTAGTTTTCATTAAACTGATAAACAGAGCTAAAGGAGAAAAAAAAGACTACTTTTCAGGTATGCATCATCCTCCCTCCCCCCAAATAAAAGCAATGATCTTCAAGACAAGTGTAGACTGTTCTAGCAAAGGAGAACTGATATTCCAGGCTTAATGGTACAGTTCTAAAAACAGCATCATACCCTTCAGGATCTGAGACCTACAGCACGCGGGTCTGACAGTTCTGAGCCAGTGTGTTACCAGACACTTCCTACAGCTGGATTCTCCAGTGTATTAGCAATCCCCTATCCCAATGATATGTCCAGCACACCTTTGCTTTCAACCCACAGTCAGTGATGCTTTGATCACTCTACTTCATGCTCCACAGCCCTGGGAGAGATGCTAGCACTAAAATACATCAGGGATGTGTCAGGGACAGATGCCCACAACAACATGTTGTTTGGTCAGAGGAAATTCACTTGGTTTGGATTCCTTTTTCAGGACACCATGTTGGATAATGCCTTACATTGCCTTAGGAATGTAACACTTGATGAGACAAGCCTTTATGTCAAGGCCTTGATGGCTTATGTCTTCACACTGAGTAAGGACATGGAGATGAGAAAGCAGCTCCTGGATATGGTAGAGAAGGAAACTGGTAGGTTGTTGCTTTGGGGTCCTAGAGATAATGACTGTGTTCAAGGTCTGATATCTTTAGCACTTAATTGCAGTATTCTGGGAAATCTAGCTATTCTCAAATATGCTTTTGTGTCAGGAAATCATAATTTACTGAAGCTCTGAGAATCTCTAGTTTTCTCAGACCCAGGAAACAATTTCTAATCAAAAGCAGCAGAGGTGATCCATGCTTAATTTGTGCAGCTAAAATGCTTATTTGTGTCGTGGTGCTCCTGTAATTCTTCAGCGTTCTATACATAGTACAACAGATCTTGCAGAGGAAACTTGTTTCACCATGTCTGTTCAGCTGCTGGTCAGGACATTTACTTGAAATATTCAAACCTTTTGACTGCTTCCCCATTGCTGCTCTACTCAGCTCAGGGCCCTTGGGTGGGTGGACCTTTATTGCTGTGTTGCTGAGCTTGGTTTTTCCTTTTGTCTCATTAGCTTGGGGAAAAAAATGGACTTCTGTCCTGAGTGAGGATGCTGGTCTGGGTGTTCAAAGCACCTAAGCCTATGGTTAAACAGTTGGTAATATTACCTAAGTTGGTTTAAGTAAGTTCTTCCCCACATTTTCTTCTCTGGCAGTATGGTGAACTACACTGGGGGCTGAAAAATAACATTAAAAAACCAAAGGGAGAGAGGATTTTCCAGCCTGACCAGCTACCAGTGCTGAGTGCTGCTCACTGCATAGCCACTCAAGCTGCCAGCTGGCTTCACAGGACAGCCAGCGGGCAAACTGGGAGGAGTAGAATTGCACACATTCAGTGCAGTACTTGTTCAGAGCTGCCTCTATGATAATACACATGGAACAAGGAAAAAGCTTTCCACTGTGATAAAAATAATGAAGGTTCTCCGTAGAGGACCTTAGCTAAATTCTGAAGTCTTTAGGCTGGTATTATGCAAACAAGTGAATTGGTGGTTCTTCTTTCAAAAGTGAAGGTTCTGAAAACTGACTTTGAATTTAAAAGCATTTCAGGTTTTCACATTTGTACCATTGCAGAAGATGCCTACACAATTAAGCCTGGCACAATTAAGCTAAATTCTTAGCTGAATTTTTGTTAGTCCTCTGCTGCCAGTGCAGCAAAATATTCAGCTGGACTCAGATGTATTCAGTGCTTGTGAGCTTGGACCTGAGGTAGGAGCCCAGCTCTTGCTTAAATTGCCCTTCACTATGCACTGCACAGTGAGGATGCCAGCAAAGTAAGTTGGGTAGTCTTTCTCCTCCAGTAGCCTGACTGCGATTCTCCCTCGAAGACTGAGCAGTTCTTGTACAATAGGTACAAGTCCTAGAGCTTTTCAGCATAGGGGGCTGGTATTCTATGCTAGGCAAAACCAGAAAACTCTATGCTAGGCAAATGCAGAAACAGCAAAAATGCTGAATCTTGGACACATAACTTTGAATATACACAGGGATCTACAGTTCTTCTCTTCCACATATTTCTTCCCCCGTCAGCACAGCTACTGACATCACAATCTGCTGATGAAAAGTCTTCTTCCATGATTGAGACAGTAGCCTACATCGTCCTGGCTCATGTCTCCAAAGCAGACTTGTCACTCAATGAAGCCTCGGTGAGCAAGCTTGTGCGCTGGCTCAGTGGACAAAGAAATGCCTTTGGAGGATTTGCTTCCACACAGGTAACAAACCTGGGAAAATCATGGGGGAAAGAGAAGGATGTTGTGCCTGGAGTGATGTGCACATCTCTCATGTGCATGTCACTCTAGACCCATCCTTTGCAGACAAAGGTATATGAGCTCTGTTTGGGAAAACGGGGCAAACTCTTGTCTGTGTAGTGTAATTGGGGTTACCCAGGGTTGTCTGGCACTGCTAAGCCCAGCTCTCACAAGAACAGAAATCATCCTGCTGCCTGTGGCATAAACCCTACCTATGTACTTAGTGGGATAGAGCCCGCCTGTGTCAGAGGGTGAACCAGGGCCATGAGGAGTGTGGCTCTCTCTGCAGTCCCTGAACAAGCGTGCTGGGTCTTGTCCTGCATGGCCCCACAGGAAAGTGGCTCTCTCTCTCCCTTCAGGACACGGTTGTCAGCCTGCAGGCCCTCGCTCAGTATGCAGCCCTGATTCCTCAGGAGATCAGAGATGTCAAGGTGGCAGTGAAAGGCAAGGGGGCTTCTCCACTGGAGTTCCATGTGCACAGGAACAACAAGTTGGTCCTGCATCAGGCATCTCTCCCTGCAGACACAGGGACCTACACAGTGCAAGCAATGGGCAGTGGCTGCGTTTATGTCCAGGTGTGTATGGGTAAGGAACAGAGCTCTCAGGTTTTGCCTCCAGCTACTGAAGTGAGGTTTGGCTTTAAGCACGCAATATAGCCTCAAGTTCTGAGCAGGATTTTGCCTTCTAGGCAGAACCATGTCAAACTTGAAGGTACTCAGGTGTACTTTGTTGACATGGTTTCATGCAACCATCTCTGGTATCTTCTCAGAAATGTCTCAGCTTTGCTGTCCCATCCTACAGAGTCTTGTCATTATTAAGAGACGAGTAGATCTGAAGTCAGGAATAATGAGACACAGAAGAGTACATGCTTCTATTTTGAATGTGTGTTGTTGATGTCACTGCTGCAGCAGCTGGACACTGTACATCTTCTGACACAACATTCTTGGGGTTGTTATCCCATGCAGAGATTAGAAGTTATGTGGCACCATGGTCTTCTTATTCCAGTACACCAACACAACTGGTCCGTCAGGAGGATACATCTTATTTTTCTGGCAGTTTTGGTAGTGGTCTACTTGTGAGCCATCCATGCAGCAAAGAACTCAAATTACTCCCTATGAAAACCTCTTTTGCTGGATCACTTCTGTTCAGAGAATCTGCAAGCAGTGTCTAGTCAAGGGGACACAACAATTCTTAATTGTTAATGCATGTGGGAGGTAACTAGAACCGTATTGCTTGGCTACACTTGCATGTAGTCAATGAGCATAAGATATCTGATGAACACATGCTGGGGAGGCAGTCAGTCACCAGGCAGGTGGAGGAAGATTGGCCTACGCTGCTCTTTGGATGAGTGTGATCATCCCGCCTGCTGACTTGTCTTCTTCTAATTTTTTGTTCTTAAGGGGTTTGTAATTGTTTTACCAGTATTTTCCCCTTGACACCTAGAACTACTGACTATTAGCATGTCAAGGGTTAACAGTTAGACTTCTTTGTCCTTGTGGGGCACTGTTTTAGCTAATGTGCTTCCTTGAACCTTAACAGTAACTTTTTTTTTTATGAGACTGAATGAGGCCTTGAATCACAAATAGCTAAGTCTCCAAGTTTTGGGTTGCATTTGTCAGGTGTATCTGATGCAATGAGCTAAACAGCACATCTCTGAACAGAAAGTGCATCTGGGTCCAGCTGTTTAGCCAGTGGATACCAATCTGTTAAAAGCTGGAGGCACAGGTAGTCCTTTACTCGGGGGAACTCTGGCGCACTTCACAGAGATGTTTTCTCCCTCACCAGGCCACTTTGTATTATAACATCCCACCACCAAAAACAGAAGAGGTCTTTGTCCTGGATGTGGAAACTGTACCAAGAGAATGTGATGGTGTCAGGAAAGAGTTTGATATCCATGTGTCTGTCAGGTATGGGATCCCTTGAGGCTCTTTCTTCAGTGGAAAAAAGTGTGAACCCAGTTGTATGACTAGAACCTCATGAAAGCCTCCTGTCTGTATAATCAGAGCCACAGGGATGACTCTCTTCTTCTCCATACAACACAAGGAGATTGTTAACTGAGAATTAAGGCCTGGAGAAGCATGGCAATGTGGTGGCCGTGTCTCACAGAACCACAGCAACTATCTCAGGCAGCACAGAAAAGCTCAGCAGTCCCCAGAGCACCAGCACCTGAGCTCCCTTGTTGGGAGACTCTTGGCATCGTGGGCTAAACCAGCCCTGAGATGCATTCTCTGTAGTGTGAACCTCTGCTGGAACTAGACAGCAGAAACTCCAGTCCCTATCCATATTTCACTTGTCTGCATTTGTCTAGGATGGGAGTCTTGATCCATATTCTGCATGCCTTACTGTCCTTACTGAAAGAGAACAATACCAGTGTTGCCACTCAGCCTGTAACAGCAAAGGTCATTTCCACCTGCTGGAGAGGGCAACATGAAGCCATATTATTTCCACATTAACCATAACACATTTGCTGCACAATCTGTCTCCATATTGAGTGAGTAGATGGGGACCATTTTTTGTCCCTTTGTCCTACCAGTTAGACATGCTGCTGAGCTTTCTTATCACTGTAGGGCAGGGCAAAGTTTGGAAGTGTCCATTAGTATCTCCTAGAAATGCTGTGCTGCCTTCCACATCTAATGTGCTTCTCTCCTGACCCCCTTCAGTTATGTAGGGGACCGTGGGACGAGTAACATGGCCCTGGTGGAGGCTGAAATGCTGTCAGGGTTCATTCCCGTGCAGAGCTCTGTGAAAGAGGTAAGACTTTTCCTTCAGCTTTCCTTAAGGATATCAAAATCTATTTTCCAGATGTAGCTCACTCAGAAATATCCAAACATTTAAGAACTGTAGGAGAATGGTAACTACAAGTGCAGATATAACAGGCTATTTCATAAGGCAACTTTCCACTTGCACAAGTGGTTGTGCAGTTTCTCGTGTTCATAGTGAGGATTGCATACACAGTAAGACATTAGAGAGAAGATGAAAAAGCACCAAGTTAGAATCACCTGGGGTGTACTGGGCCCCTTTGCAGTTACCAGTGCCATTTTTAGGGATATTCCATAAAGTGGTGTTGAATCCCATGGAGTTGTACAATGACATGCTCCAGTGTTCCACCCAATAGCTGGAAAGATCCAGCATAGCCTCGTACCATCAAGTTTTCCCTTTCCTACAAGTGATGGAAGTAGGAACACAGCCCAAGGACACTTGTAACAAAACTGAAAAATATTTTCTAAGGCTTGATGTGCTCCCAACAATCTCAGTGCTGAGGAAGGCAGACCTGACTAGTCCCCAGACTAGGCTAAGTGCTTTTGTCAACAGTAGCTCACTGACAAATACCAAACCTGCTGTGAAACAGGGAAGGCCAATAAGCTGATGTTCACCAAGCTCATCTCTTGCCTTCCTATACAGCTGGAGAAGGCACCCCTCGTGAAAAAGACAGAGATAAAACCAGACAAAATCACAATCTACTTGGAGGAGGTAAGAGGAAGACCAGAGGGAACTGCCCATTTAAGTAGTAGCAACTGAAGTATTTTGCATGGGGACTTTGGCAGATCAGAAATACAAATCTCTAGGCTGGTCAAGCAAGCTAAACTTTTCACAGAAGAAGAAGAGGGTGGAAGAACCTAGAAACATAGGAAAAAAACCCTCTGATGCAGAAAGAGTAAAGTTAGTATGTAGGTGATTTTGAGATGATCAGTGCATTTCTGCTCACTTCCATTCTTCTCTCCAGCTGGGTGAGAGTTCTTTGAAGCTTAACATCTCAGTGGAACAAGATATTGAAGTGCAGAATCTGAAAGCTTCAACAGTGCATGTCTATGACTACTATAAGCCAGGTGAGATTTCACTGACATTGACATAAAATAACTATTTTACCCCCCACTCAGATATAATTCTGTAACCCTAATTCCCTTAACTCCCTTATTCCAGTGCACTTCCTCCAGCCACTTCAAGCTTGGGTTTCCTCTTCAAAAGTTCAACATTCAAATAGCCACCAGTTTAGAAAAGTTTTTGAGACAAGGCTGCCTGGCACTATGATTATGTTGTGGGGTGTTATGTGTTCTAAACGACTGTGTTTTCTTCCTCTAGCTTCAAGCTAGAAGAATTCTCTGATAATTTGCCATGCTCTCTCCAGCTTTTTAGCTCTCTTGACAATAGTTAGGAATTTATTTGAAATCAGTATTACATAGTGCTACCCTGAGCCACTAGAAGGCAGAATTTCGTTGTATGCATTTCATGTATAGTGTAATAATCCTACCATCCATTGTGTCCTGCCATGTCTCAGAGAATAATAGGAAAATAATTTGTTACACTTTAAAGCTCTAAATGAATTATCAGCACAAAGAAGAGAGATCTTGATGATATTTTGAGCCTCTCTGATTATTCTGTGCTCAGTATGAGACAAAACAGCAGATGGAACATTAAGAATTATTTATTTTTAAAATTTGAGAACAAAATGGAAAAACTGCTGCTGGCGATTTAGAAAGCAGCACTACATGTTGTATACTAAATTCTGTTCTTGTTGCCCCTTCCACACCATAGCAAGAAGAGGAGGACACTTTTCAATCCAGCTATTACAGAGCTAAATATTGTCACCTAATATGCTTTTTCTCTGCTATTTCATCCTGTACAAGAATTTTTGTGCTTAGTACATACATGTTATCTGACATGAACATACTTATCACTAAATAGGCAAGGCTATCAGGACACGCTCCTGAAAGGTTTTTTCTTTACAAAAAGTGTGCTTGCATTAGAAGGTATCACAATGCATAAGGTGGTCTTTTATAGCTGTATGGGATACATGCTGGGGAGGCAGATTGCTGGCCTGACTCACTACAGACATTTCTTTGTTCCTGCATTCACAGTCTGAAGAGTGAAACATTAAGGTAGTGGGATGGTTGTGCTACAGGGAAAGAAGTTTGGCACTACCCCACCATGCAGCCCTACAGCTCACCACCTTCTCTTTTGTTTTTACAGATGACTGCACAGCAAGAGAATATGCTTTCCCTTGCAGTTCAGGTTAGTGTTAACAGGCTTCCAGCTGGAACAGAGCAGAGGACTGATGGTAAGCAGGCAAAGCATCCTACCTCTGCTCTGCATTTAATCCTGTCATGTGATGTCGAGCCTTCCTGGACTGCAGGTTGAATTGGGATCTACTTACTACTTGTAGGCACAGTTTCTAGCCCAGGTGTTAATCTCAGTGTAGGCTAAACCTTGAGCATACCATGGAAGGTTAAAATGATCTACTTTTATTTCATTTCCATACAGTCCTCACAGCATCCCAAACCTAAGTACAACTGGAAATGCCTGTGTCAATGATAAAAAGATGTTGCCACTCATTGCATAAGATCTCTTAGTCCATAGACACCTTCCTAAAAATTCATCAGGCACTTTGCCTTTTCTTTCCTCTTTCTTACCACAGATGCCTCAAAGAAGGTTTCCTCCTAGTATGCTCTGCCTCTGCAACCTGAATTTTCTGCCTCCATAGGGAAATCTTCACTGCTCCTGCTCTCCTCTTCCCTGCTGTGTTGGAAACACCCTATTTCCTTTGCCCTATGTTTCTATGTGAAAACTGGCTTAATACACATTAGTTTGGGAGCAAGTGAAATAAAGTATATGGAGCCTGGAAAGAAGGCAGTGACTTGACAGTTGATGAAGATTTCAGTGCATGAAAAAGAGGGAAACACTGTGCACATCACAGTTACATACTTTGCATTTGGTCACCATAGTGGTTTAACTCTCTCTCTTCCCCAAGTCCCATCTCTGAGCTCCCTTTTCAATTAAATTAACACAATAGTTGATCTGCAACCAATCTCCACACAAAAAAACCCCTTCTCTTTTAACCCTGATCTGGTTTACTACCTGACCCTGTGAATGATTTTTCTGTCACAACCAAAGAGTAGGGACAGGCAAGAGAATGCTAAGGAAGAAATACTTGACCAGTTCATTCAGACAGAAAAGGACTGTACAGCAAAGTCTTGTGAAGGGATGGCATGAAACCGATATAACAGTCCCTCCAAATTCACTGCATATTTAGACTTTAACAACACCCAGCCCCATCCTGTCAAGGCATTAACCCAAATGACTAATCCTTACCTGTGGCACTACTGAAAAAAGACAACAATCTGAGGAATTTCAAGATGCAACACATGCAACAAGACAACAGAGTGTATGCAGATGGCTCAGCGGGATATGCAGTGCCATTAGGAAGATAGCGCTTGTGAAAAGGGGGATACTAGGTAAGAAAAAATGGGTACTAGTTTTGCAGAGCTGACTGCCAAAAGAGAAATTACCAGGACCGTCATGCCAAAAATATGAAGTAAGGTATGAAGTCAACAAGCCCAGGGGCAATGGAAAAAAAGTGAACAAGAGGAGCTGGGAATTTGGGAAGCAATGATGATGCTTCTAAAGAGGAAGTACTTTGGGAGAAATAAAGGGGAAAAAGGAGCAAACTGAAGCAGGTCATGTGACAAGGATTGCTTGGGTTATCCCTGTGTAGTAGCCCTTTGCTTGATCAACACAGCTTGCAAAAGGACAATAAATATATTTTTTTCTCTGACCATTCAGAACAATTGGTCCATAAAGTGGGCAGAATCGGGTCTTCCACACGGGGAAAAAAGGAAAATCAAATTCTCCCAGCAGTCCTTAACAAGCATTTAGGGAAAGTAGAAAACCTGAGGAACCAAGTGATACATTCTGTGGGCAACGGATACAAAAAGAAGGACAGGGTTGAATTCAAGGAAGCAAAAATATGAAGGGACTGAGCAGGCCTCCAGGGATTTGTTCCCCTAGCATTGCCCCTTCCCAAGGTATTTTAGGAGTCAAAAGAGATTGTTCGATGGTGCTCTGCAAAGGGAGCAAAGTAGGAGCTGTTGCCTGTCCTGGTTGCCTTCCTGGCAAGTCTCTTCCTCTGGATATTTGGGCTGGACTGAAAGAACTTTTAGGTCAAAGCCCTCCGATCTGTTGAACTTCACATAGGGAGGCTGTAAATAAAACCTGATGCCTGTAACCCAGCGTGCTCATTGTGCCCGTAAGCCGGGCTCTCCCATCTCTAAATGGATCTGTGCCAAGGGTCTGCTTTACAGTTTATAGGATCAGATTGCCATGAAATTAGATCTCAATAGAAGCAGGCCCACCAAGATTCCTCTGCTTCTGATGATAGGAAGTCTCGGCACCTTGTACCTGTGTGGGGTAAATAAGTGAGAAAAACAAGTGTGTGAAATATGAATACAAAGAGATATTTTCAGGCTGTGGTTTCAAATCAGATTGATGTTATTCAAATGCAGATGAGAGGGACTGAGGAAGCTGGCAAAGCAGAGAGCTGAAAAAAAGCTGCTGAGTGGCAAGCTCCCTTAAGATAGAAATGTACAGTAGAAGTCAGTGAGGTCTTTGCCTCTTGAATTAAATATTAGGGAATGCATTAAGTGGCTAGTCTGTGCTGGATGGGCAATCTGAGGCTTGCTCAGTTCTGCCGGCTGTTGAAAAGTGCTCCCTGTTCTTGGTGACATCCATAGGAAATACCTTCCAGTGCAAGAAAGGAATCTTTGCAATGTGTAAGGAAAGGTAGGGCTGGTGGTCAGGAGACTTCCTTCCACCACCTCACCACAATTGCTGTGTGGGTCTTGGTTGCCCAAATGGTCTGGAGGCAACTGGGAAATTTCCTGCAAAGTTTTGCTACTTCAGCCTGTAAAAAAAGGAAGTCCAGAAGAGCATTGTACAGGAGACAGCTAACAGGCAATCTGGTAACTAGCATCTCAGACAGAAAGGGATTCTTCTGCAAAGAGAAGCTCCTAAAAGGAGTGGGAAGCAGGCCCCCTTAAAAGGAGGACGACTGCAAGCATACAAGATGGCCCCAAATGGATTCTGACCTTGTTAGGGCACTATTATAAAAAATAAATGGCATATTTAAAATCCATATATGAAAAAGGTAGTCTGTACAATGAACAGTCCACCACAAGAGATGTGGTTTTCCTTCTGAGGTACCTGAAGGTGATGGTCTCACTTCCAGACTGAAGCAAGTAAATGAGTGTGGGAAAGAGGCAAGTGCAGTTACATAGGCTAGATGTCTGTTTATATGCCTGTACTATGTGAATCTGTATGGCACAGTATGCAGGCTCATGCTTATGCTACGTGCTGTTTATTCACCTGTGTAAAAGATTCATTTACTACCACTGTCTTCCCGATAAATTGGAAAAAAAAACCGTGAACTCGGAAGGTGCATTTTTCCAGCAGGGCCACTGAGTGTCACCATCGCTCCGTGGCTTGCTCTGCAAGATGCCGTTTCTCCAGGGAATTAATCTTTTCTAAAAAGGGCTTGAGTAGGGGGGAAAAAAAATCATTGGGATGAAAATGGGCTGCTTCTTGCTTCTTCCCAGAGCGTGGAAGATCTGCACCTAAAGTGTGAGCCATCTATGAAATGAATTCTGCCTTATATATAGGCAAAGCATTTGTCAGGTTTCCAGCCAGACCCTCTAAGCCAGTCTTACAATTCACGGCATGATCCTCAGTGGCAACAATTATGGGATTGAACAAGTGCTTTACCAGGAGACACTAAAAAGGCTGGAATCCCATCATTTGGTGTGAGAATGAGCAAAATTTGTTGAGAAGATGAAGTACTCATATTTACCAAAATAATGAATGTGATGGATAAAGTGAATGGAAAACTGCTCTTCAGCAAATCCTTCCATGGCAGACCGGGCACATGGGATAAAACTAGTTGGAAATCAATTTAAAACAAATAAGAAAGGTACCTTATACTACAAGAACCTACTGCTACAGGAGTTATGTAAGCCGAAAATGTCATCAGGTTCAAAAAGCTCATAGACAAACGAATGGAAAACCAATCTATACCAAAGGGAACAGGTTGTGGGGTATTCTGCACCATTTCTACTACCGTGCTTGGATGTGGGATTAGAACAAGGGGAATGGACTTTAGATATTGGCCAGGTGCACCTGCTTTCCCTGAAAAAAGTATTAAGGGCAGATAAATCTGGTGGACTGAAAGGTCCAGTGTCTTCCTTTCTTCCTGAGTCATGAATGAGATGGAGATGAATGAGAGCTTTCTTGTTTCACATCCCAGCAGTAGCAGAGTGGTGTGAGAGTCCACGGCGGAGATGCATGCACAGGTTGATGCTGACAGGAGACAATTCTCTAGAGATAGCCAACAATCACAGTGTCAGTGGCCTGAGTCTAAGGATCCCTGTTCCTAAGGGTCAGCACTCAGAGAAATGCACTTTCATAGGTCTCAGGTTTTTGGCCCTATAGACCTTTCATCCTGCTTGCTGACTAGACAGACCACATGGACACAACAAAGAGCACACTAACTCGGGAAACAATTAAAATAATTTATTAAAAATGTCATGCAGGCTGTGGTGATCAGATGCAAAACTTGTGCAAACATACTGATTGCATTTGACTGGCTTTGTTTATCCCTACCTTCGCTCCGTTTTATCCGCCTTGATCCCTCCATTTCCCCTCCTGTAATTTTTACCCCAAGCATACCAGTGCAGTTTTGAAAACCCTAAAATTCTCTTTATCGGTTCCAACATCCCCCTATAGCTGCTAAGTACTCCCCTGTAAAGCCTCTTTATTGCAGTATTTTCTCCTAGTCCTATTGCAGTAACTACCCTTCGTTTGCATACATTCCAGAGAGTTTCCTCCTTTGAATCCACTTCAGTGGGTTTTGCAATAGGGACAAATGGCTTAGTCGTTCATCCAGTTGTTGTGGCTTTTAGGCGTGGTTGATTCACAGGGATTACTGTTTGCTGGGTTTCCTGCCTTGGCATTGTTTCTTTGTTCGCTGTCTGACCTTTTGTTTTGAATAACCTTAAATATCTCCTTGAAAATCAGCCAGACAGTTTTCCATCTGAATTGAAAAAGAACCCTCAGTATTTAGAGCAAGTATGTTTGGTAACAGCCCAAATGCCCTCCTGGGTGTGTTTTGCTGCTTTTCAGGCAGCAACAAATATTATTCTGTGATTCTAAGTCAATGGGAATTGACCGCAATTCAAAATGGGAATTTTCTCCTGCGAACTGATAGCCCAGCACTGTCGTTGCAGAGCCAGACGCAACGTTCTCGCAACATGAAGCTCAAATATGCCATTTGCAGGAGTGTTGATGCTGCGCATAGCCTCAGTGGTGCTTGAGCTTCTGCACCCTGTACATGCAGATGGAGTGTGACTCATTCCTGTTTGTCTTCTGCTTCATCCCGCTGGTCCTTGATGCACGTGATGGCATTCTGAAAGGAAACTCACCAGCTCTCAGCAAGATGAGCCACTGGTCTGACCCGATGGGCATTTCTCATTTTCTTAGAAACAAATACGTTGATCGTAAAATTACAGAATGCTTTGGGTTGGAAGGAACACTAAAGATGATCTAGTCCCAAACCCTAAGGACATGGACAGGGACGCCTTCCACTAGACCAGATGGATCAAGCCCCATCCAACCTGCACATGAACACCTCCAGGGATGGGACATCCGCAGCTTCTCTGGGCAACCTGTGCCAGTGCCTCACCACCCTCACAGTAAAGAATTTCTTCCTAATACTTCATATAAACCTGCTCTTTTTCATTTTGGAGCCATTGCCCGTTGTCCTGTCGCTACGTGCATACATAGTTCCTTTCCACTTAACATCTAAAGATGACAACATTATGGTTAAAAATTCATAAGTTTACCATAATGAACCACTCCTACCCTAAGCCAGGCAATTGACAGGCAACAAAGGGATGCTCTTTGAGAGTAATCAAGAGAAGCAAGGTCCAAGTGCCTGCACAGCGCAGATTCTCTTCTAACAGTTGCCAGCAAGCTCTAGCACTGTGGTTTCTTTACCCTGTTCATGAAGGTTTCCACTGTGCACCTCTACATGTTCTCTACACGATGAAGGCAGAAAACCTCCTGCTGTGTCCTGTTTGTTCATCAAAGCTTGTTCCAGGTACCAACACAAACAGTTTACAACCTACATTCTTCTCCCCGGCAACTAGCAACAGGACAAGAAGATAATAGTCTTTAGCTGTGTCAGGGGACGTGTAGGCTGGACAACAGGAGGAATTTCTTCATAGAAAGGGTGATTAGACATTGGAATGGGCTGCCCAGGGAGGTGGTGGAATCACCGTCCCTGGACGTGTTTAAGGAAAGACTGGATGTGGCACTCGGTGCCATGGTCTAGTTGCCATGGTGGTGTTCGGTCACAGCTTGGACTCGATGATCTTAAAGGTCTGTTCCAACCTAACTGATTCTGTGATACATAACACGACTAACGTTTAACAAGGTTAATCAGTCACCAGAAGGACGGACGGTGAAGCGAGCCCCGGCACCGGGGACACCCGCTCAGGCTGGCGAAGAGCGCTCTGCGGCCGCCGAACACCCGGGCTGTGATTCTCATCAGCACCGTGATGCCTCGGTGCCCGCCCCGCAGGCCCAGCAGGGCGGGGCGGCCGCTCCCGCTGTTCCCGCCGCTCCGGACCGCGTCCCGCCAGGCTCCCGCTCCCGTCACCAGGGCAACGGGCAAGCGGCGCCCAGGGAAGGCACCACGTGCCCGGAAGCGCCTCGAGGGAGGAAGTGACGGAGCGCCGGGGGAGCCCCGGAGGCCGAGATTTAAAAAAGAAAACCAAAAAAAAAAAAAAAACCAACAAAAAAAATCAAAACAAAAAAAGGAAAAAAGGGACTAAAAAGAGGGATACGGAGGGGGCGGGCGGAGCGGGCGCGAGTCCCGCCCCCCGGGGCCGCCCCGCCAGACCGCGGCCCCGCCGGAGCCGCCGCCAGGTCCCGCCCCCGGCCCCGCCCGCCCCGACACCGGAGCTGCCGCCCCGCCCCGCCCGCTCGGCCGGGCCCGGCTGCCCGCGCGCGGGGGGCGTGTCGGGCGCGGCGGCGGCGGCGGCGCGGGGGCTCCGGTGCGGCGGCGGCAGCGCGGGTCCCGCGGGCGGGCGGGGGGCGGCGGAGCGGAGCGGGGCAGAGCCGTGGCGGCTGCAGGTGAGGCGGGGCCCGGGGCGCGGGCGGCCGCGGCGGGGAGAGTTCTCCGGGGCCGGCGCGGGATGGAAGTTGACAGCGGCGGCGGAGCAGCCATTGTCTGCCCGGCCCGGCCCGGCCCCGGGCAGCTCCCCCGCGCAGCCCCGCTCCCGCGCCCGGGCAGCCGCCGCCCGGCTTCAGGCATCCTGCGGCGCATCCCGCCTCCCGCCGCGGCGGGGGCTGCGGGCACGGCACGGGCGGGCAGGGCGCCCGCACGCCGTGTCGGATGAACTTTGCTGCCGGAGTTGCCGGCGGCCTGGGTAGCTGCCGCCGTGCTGTCCGCTTCCATCCTTCCCTTCTTCCATCCTTCCCTCCGTCTCTCCCGCCGGCGGCCGGGCGAGGCGCTCGGCGGGGAAAGGCGGGCTGGGCACCGAGGGGTGGGGACCAGGTGGTGCGAAGGTCCTGCAGTGCTCCAGCGTCGCACCCACTGCTGCTTCCAGAGCATCCCAGAGCAGAGTCAGCGTGTGCCGGCAGTTCCACACCTCTGCTTGTGTGGCTTGGAAACTGTTGTAGAAACATATAGTAACAGCAGCGAGTATGCTGTAGTCCCGGGTGCTAATTTTTCTCCCCCAAGCCTGTGACGTAAACCCGTGCAAATCTTACGTGTGTCCTAACTTAGTTTCTCGAGGATGAAGTGACAAACCACTTAAAAAGTTAGAAAATGTTGCAGGCAGCAGTCGTGTCCCGGAGGGAATGGATGGGGTGAGCAAGTAAAACTTTTCTACCTCCTACCTACTGCTCAGTGATTAGAGTAATGTTTGGCTTGACTCTTGTCTGCCCTTGTGCTTGAGAAAGGTCAGGAACTTGTAGATGGGCCACCTGTGGTCTCGGTGTGTGCTGAGATCAGCAGTGTGGGTTAGGTTCTGGACTGGCCCATGTTCTCATGATTGTACTGCTGCCTGAGCCAGTTTTCTCCCTTCTCCTTCCCGTCCTTTCTGCTGTGTGGTCATTCCTGCCATGGTGCTAAAAAGCTTTTGTATCCTTCTGTGTCTGCCTTTTAGGGGTGCAGTTCTAACTGTGGTTCGAAGGTTAATTTCCCGTAATGGCCACGTTGTAACTCTGGGTTGGGGTTTTTTTTGTTTGGAAAATCCATGGTTTAATAATTTTTAGTAGGTTATCCATTTCATGGAGCAGCGAGCTGAGTCAAGTGATGTGATAGCCCAGTGATCACTAGATTTTTGTAAGAGGAAGGTGCTTGGAGATGCAGTTGGAGGAGTGGAAAGGGTATAATTCTGCTATTTCGTGTGGAAATGGCCTGTGTTTGGATCGGATTACACTAACATGGAGCTTAGATCCTTAGATGAACTTGCTTGGAGAAATGCTGTACCTTTTTGCTTTTGTGTTTGGAAAGGGTTTTGCTGGATAACTCTCCTTGCTGTGAGTGACTTAAAATTCTTACTGCCCTTCTGCAAAGGGAGTGTACGCTTCTCTATCCATGTCTCCAAAAGGCTTTCTGCCTACACAGAGACCAAAATTTTTCGATGCTTCATGCCTGAGGTGTTTCAGTAAGATTCCCTTTGTGCTAGGACCTGATTTTAACAAGATCTAGATCAATATGGAGCTTTCAAAAATGCTGGAAATCTTAGGAATCGGTGGTGCTGAGGAAACACAGATTGGTTGGTGGAGCAGAGCACCAGAAACCTGGTTTCTCCTGGTGAAGCTGTTGAGGGTAAGGGTATTTGCTGTAGCTAAGGTGAACATTAGTTACATCCTTCCCTCTCTCACTGGCAGTTGTGGCATTAGAAGTAAGGTAATTCAACTCACTGATCTGGGAGAAGATGCGGTTTTAGGGTACCTTTTCTGCAGTTAGCAAGTTGATCTAATGAGAAGCGAGGTGAATGAGGAGGATCTGCGTGGGGAAGTTGAGGGTAAGGGAAATTGTCACCTGATGGCATCTGAGCTAGTAGAGAACTTGGTGTAATATGTGTAGCTTTACATGCATTTTAACCCCACTCAAACTGCTTTATTTATCCACCAGAGTTTCCTTCTCTCAAAAAGTCTATATTCTCTCTCTTCTCAGTTTGTGTATTTTCAGGCTTCATTTAATTTTTCCCCTCTGGGGTAAGATCCTCAAGGCAGTTGCTTCTCCAAGAGCTTTATATTCTAGGTAGGTTTATTGACCAGCTGTTTCTAGCTGAAATAGAGTTGTACCTGAGGACAGCAGTGGCCAGTTAGGAGGAGGTGTGTTTCAGTTGAGGAGAAGGTGGCCACTGCTGAAGCAGTGCAGGAAGCCAGTTTTGGATCAGCAGGGAGATGCCTGGGCAGGATTTGAGGGCAGATGGATGTGGAAGACCAGACTGGAACAGCAGCACTCTGCTTGCCAGTTAAAGAGTTTTCCAGAGTTTGAGGAGTAGGTTTGAAGCAGCAGTTCCTCAATTAGCAGCCCATTCTCTGCAGTGTCAATGCTGTTGCCCTACTTTAAAGTCAGCTGCTGCCCTTAACACAATTTCAGAATTTATAAAGTAGTCTGGCTGAGACTATTGTTGCACCTCCTTTTCTGCTGCACTGGTCTATTTACTTATACACCAGGAAAATGTTTGGTGAAGGCTATGAAGCTCAGAATCTCTGGATTTTAAAAGGGCTAGACTAGATAAAGGGGCTGTGCTGGTGCTCAGGCTCCTGGAAGCTCATTTAGAGGAGTATCATTTAGAGGTCTCAGATACGCTACAGGGGAACCAGCCGGTACTTTGGAAACAAATAGGCTGTCAGTGATAGTAAGACTACCAGAAATATTTTTTTTTTTTAAATCTTACATGGAGTTTTAATCTTCTAAAAAGGTCAGGTTGTTGGTTTTTTTTCCAGTGGAATTCTGTTGAATAATCCCTTTTGCTCCCTTTTCTGACTCTAGCCCCTCCTGCTGCTACTCTCTGTGTAGCTCATGTTGCTGCAGGAAACTCCCTGATCATCTCAATGCGTTACTCTTCTGCTAAGCACTCTCTTCAGTCTCACTTCTGTTCCTCTTGGCTGATGAAAGCCTTCTCCAGTCCTTTCTCAGTCCTGCAATTCACTGCAACTCATCTTTCTGCTGCTGGAAGATCTCCCTGGTTCTGCGTGACCTCTTCAGCAGCTTTTGCCTCACAACTGTTGCCAGTGAACACTTCATCCGCTCTGCTTCTGATTCTGTTCCTCCTGAAAGGAACTTGCCACCACAGATACCAGTTTCTAGTCTAATATTCAAGTTAAGATCTGTCGGGAGCAACAAGTAGCTGGAAGGTTTGTGTGATCAGAAGAAGAAAGAGTTGAGGGCTTGGGGCTAAACTGGGAGGAAGAGGGACCGAGTTGGTATCAGTAGGGCATTGGAGCTGAGCAACTGGAGGAAGAGAGGATCAGAAATTGCCAAAGTGCATTGAAGGACTGGAAGCACAGTGCAATTTGCCTCAATTTGCTAGTCTCTCTTGAAAGGAGTGGCAGTCAGGTCTGTAACCAGAATTGTTTCAATGAGCTGCAGCTGATCCTTCACTACCTTTTTAAGAGTTCAGGATGCTGTAGCTTCCAACTATCGCATGGCAATAAAAATACAAGACTATGTGCATTACGTTCCTGATGGTGGTAATAAAAGATGTAAACTGTGAGTATGATTTCTGGGTGATTTCAGAATCCTGGCTTCCCTGGTCCCTGCCATGTAGCAAAGCTGTGCAGGGAGCCTGGTATTGAGATATTCTAGTACAAAAGCTGTGTAATGTAGTGAAATACAGTTTGGTTCTTTCTGTAGCCTGACTTAGTTTCCAATTCTTTCAATGTAGATCTGGAGTCCATCTCAGCCTGAGCTCCTGGGATCCTGTCGCCATGGAGACCGAAAGTGAGCAGAACTCCAACTCCACCAGCGGGAGCTCCAGTTCTGGAGGAAGCACCCGTCCTCAGATCTCACAGATGTCTCTCTATGAGCGACAGGCAGTACAGGTGAGACACGGGTATGCTCTGGGATGGCAGTGCATCACTGGAAGGTGGTGGTGAGCCCTTTTCTGTTCCTCTGAGTTGTTGTGTGTCAAGGTGGGACCGTGCTCAGAAGATTGCCATGTTTTCAGATTTAGAAATTCTCACGCTAGGCCTGATGTTTAGTTCTTGTAGGCTGAGGCTTCATGTTTTATAGGTTACTCCTTCAGTTTCCAGCCTCCTAGATTTAATCTGTACTGAATAGACTGGTTTTAGCCTGCTGTTCTAGAGTAAGTCAGTTTGCCATCCCAGTTCCTCTATGCCCTCCATACACAAACTACACGGGAACACTTGTCTGCCTGACATGTGTGAGCATGCCCATCCCCAGATTCCTGAAGTTTATTAAAGTCTTGCAAGTGTGATTCCCACTGTCCTGGAATACGCCTGTTATTCAGTATGTTACCAAATTTGTAACTGTACTACGGATTTGGATGTGCTAATCTGGTGCCTGCTTTTTCATGTGGTCTAGGGATGTTCTCATGGCTGTTACTTATTTCTTCATTGCTCTCTTCAATCACATTCCAACGACATGCAATTTTTGACAATTGGGTTTTCTTCTTTATCTAGGCCCTGCAGGCACTCCAGAGACAGCCCAATGCAGCCCAGTACTTCCATCAGTTTATGCTCCAGCAGCAATTTAACAGTGCCCAACTTCACAGCCTGGCTGCTGTCCAGCAGGTGAGTTGCCAAGAGGCAGAAGGAGAGGAGTTGGATCATTCTCTGGGGAAGATCCAGAGGTTCTCTTTCTATGCAGTGCCTTGTGCACCGAGTCATCCTGATCCCTGATGAGACAATGAGTCCCTAAACACATTGTTTGGAGTTAATACCAACAGCTAGTCAACTGGAAGCCTGAAGCAAAGATTCATTTGTTTTTCAGGTGTACAGCAGGGGAAGATAAAATTTGGCATCCCCATCAAGGAACTTGCACTTCAGGGCCTATGACTACCCCCTGCACCTTCTTTATATAAAAGATGTGTGGTTAAATCAGCAGTGGATGCAGTAGTGTTTAAAAACTAGATTAAAGGGAACAGTGGGTTGTTACTTCTCTGACAATAAAGGGCTGTGTTTGCACGAAATTTCAGGCAGCATTTTCTGAAATTTCTGACTTGGAACTTAGTAGCTCATGTTTTCTTCACCAGCAAGAGGGTAAACCTGTCCAACCAGGAGGTTGTCTCTAATTGAGACATATACAGATCAATATAAATCAATGTATTTTATGATCTATAAATGTTGAGTGATTTATTTTTCTTTGTCAGCTTTGCTCACCTACTAGACTTAATTATCAGTTCAAAATGGATTATGTGTGACATGAATACATTCTGTTTGTGTAGCAATATCTCAGTAGCTGTACTCCTTAGCAGTTAGTCCAGGATGTGATCGTTCTCTAAATCCCTGACTGCAGTCTTATAGTATAGAAGGAATAGAATCCTCGCATCAGTTTTGCACAAATCTTAGCTACAAAACTAACTAAACTCATGCAGGGGAATTCCCATGGCAGCAGAGAGGGGGAAATGAAGAAATTTTCAATATTTATGTTCTTCCACAAACCATATGCTCTGTAATCTGAATTTTGTTACTTGGAGTGCTTTCATTGCATTGCTACTAAACTGCCTAATTAGCCCAACAAATTACTAATATTGCAGGGAACGTCTGGGTGTTAACAGGGGATTTTGGCATCAGGGTGAGGGTTGCAGTGTGTAGTATGATAAGCTGGGCAAGAGTAGTGCATGTACCCATGGGTGGAAGGACTGGAGATCATACACTCTGCTGGTAAGGGACTAGGTGTTCTGACAGAGCCAAATAATTGGGCTGGATTGAAAAGTTTGTTCAGGCACTCATTTCCCTGTCAATCTCTCTTGCAGGCTACAATTGCAGCCAGTAGACAGGCCAGCTCCCCCAACACTAGCACCTCGCAACAGACCACCACCACCCAGGCTTCTGTAAGTAAAACTGCTCCCTCACACACATATCGAAGCCTCCCTCCCACTCCCCACCTTGTTCTGTCTCCTGCTTGTCTTTTTAAGATGCACACATCTTCTAAGAATGCTGGGAAACAACAAGATGCAGACAACTTTGAGGATTTGGGGTGCTGTCATTATTGGTGGGGCTTGAAGAAACCAAATAAAGTTTTTGGGTGCGAGAGGCCTCTTAGCTGGAAAGGAAGACATGGATCTCTGTTTGCTGAGGCTTTGGGGATATGTTGTCATGGATTAGAAAAGGATCAGGACTTCTAAGAAGGAGTCGTGAGCAGCTTGAAATGTGTCCCGGTTTGAGACAAAAAGGAATGTTCTTTTTGTCTCAGGCAGAGCAGTAGTTTGTTGATTGAGAGGATGTCTGGTTTTGTAGTGTGCGTTGAGGAGCTTGGATTTGGTCAGAGAGTAGATGAGTTGGTAGAGAAGGTTTTGTGGGTTTTTTTACCTTTACTTGGGAGGCTGGAGAAAATGATGTATTTTTTTGGATCTCTTATTGCAGTTGCATGCTAACAGTGATTCTCAAGCTCAGCATACAAATGAGGTCAGTATCCAGGGCTTTGGCTAATTTAGACTGTGTAGCCTTTAAGACAAGCCCTCTAAGACAAGAACTTTCTTCTTCTTGGTCCCCTGTGGGATACAGGAAAAAACTAAAATGTCTGTTCTGACTGTACCCCGCTAAGTGTATTGGTACTTATTTCTTGGCCTCCATCTCTTTATATGTGATTTGAAGCTTTTTTCTCTTCTAAGATCAACCTTGCCACCACCTCAGCTGCTCAGCTGATCAGTCGGTCGCAGAGCGTGAGCTCCCCCAGCGCCACCACGCTGACGCAGTCTGTGCTCCTGGGGAACACCACCTCACCGCCTCTCAACCAGTCACAGGCACAGATGTACCTGCGGGTAAGCGATGTGCATCAAAACGTGTCCTGACCATGGGCCCCACTTACCAGCCACTACCGAATTTCACTGCTTGGGATTACCAATGCTTATGGACTAACCTAGCTTTAAGGATGTTGCAGTGTATTTTAAAATTGGATGGGGAAGCTCTCATTCCTGAAACCACAAGTTTGACTCTGGGCTCAGCTTTTGAGGTAGATGAGCGTTGTATTGTGTGGCTCAGGTGAGAATCTTAACAACCATGTGTGTCTCTGCTCTGCATAGATGTTAAAGGTTCCATAGCACTTCTCACTAGAGTGTAAATGTGAAATATATGTCCTAGACTTGAATGTAGCTCACAGAAATAAAGCTACTCTTCTGGTTCAGTGCTGGAACAGATACGTGGTAAGTTACTCTCCTACTGCTTGCTGAGCTCAGCGGTGTAAATCAGAATTCAAGTAAGCCTAGAGAAATAAGTCAATGTGAACAAATGTCATCCTTTTAATTGCTTTGAAGTGCACCTAGGTAGAAAGCATTAAGCTTGACGATGGAGTTAGTCTGGGGTTTGGTTACCTACTTGCAAAATATTTTCTGTTTTTCCGTTGACTTCAGATACAGATTTTAATACCCTTCTTTTTAAGCAGCACTAATCTTGGATGTATGTTCTTTTATCACTGTTTTTCAGCCAGTTCTGGATATACAGCCTTGGGCAGTCTGTGGGAGTTAGCCCAGGCCTATGTTTGATTAAGAGTGCTTATTTCCTGCTTCGGAGGGTTATGTTCAGTGTTACAGTACAGGGAGGGTGGATGGCTTTGCAGTGTGTGACATTGCAGCCCAATGTTCCTTTGTAATCTGTTTGCTTGTGGTTTTTTTTGTCTTTCTTTTTCTCTTCTACCTCCTTTCCTTTCGATCCACATCACCTTATCCTCAACAGCCACAGCTGGGGAACCTGTTGCAGGTGAACCGGACCTTGGGCCGCAATGTGCCTCTTGCCTCCCAACTCATCCTGATGCCCAATGGGGCTGTGGCTGCTGTCCAGCAGGAGGTGCCACCCACTCAGTCTCCTGGGGTCCATGCAGACACAGACCAGGTGAGTGATTTCCCTCCCAGAGTCCTCCCTTTCCCCTGCTTCTGCCACACCACACTCTGATCTTTGTCTCAAGCTGTCCTTGTATAGCAGATTAGAGCTATTTTATCCCCAGCCTGTGTCCCTGTGCAGGCAGGAGATTTTGCCACCATGTTTTCATGCTTGTTTTTTGCCTCCAGAGATGAGATTAATTTCTGCTTGAAATTTCTGAGGTGGGCACAGGCTGGATCAATCCCACCTTCACAGTTTCTTGGTTGTACTTGTGTGGAAAGAACTCTTGAGTTCTATGTACAGTTTTCAGTCACTCTGCAATTAAGAGTCTTTGCCAGAGGTAGTATTCCTTCATCCAGTTGGTTCATTGTTGTAAAGATGCCAAAGACTTGTCTGAAGCAATTTTTTTGAAGGAAAGTCAGCTGTGATTAAATTTTGGAGATAACATGCCATTTGGAGGAGAAGTAAATACAGAGGATGGCAGCACCAAAATGCAGAGGAACTGGTGAAATTGGAAGGGGTAGATCCATGGGCCTGGGGGAGGCAGGTGCACACAAATTGGAAAGGAATGACTGGTCTTTAAAGGGGTATCTCAGTGCTTTTAGAGCCATGCTAAGATGGGTCCTATTAATGCCTGGATCTGGAGGCTGTCTCATGCCTTGGAGAAAGACTATGTCCCCAAATCCTGTTTACAAAGTGCTGTGAGATCTTTTAATTTCCATCAGAGATTAGGCAGGAGAGAGTTCAGGATAATGTGCTTCCTGGGGAGGGCTGTGCCTGAGCTTTGCTCTGTAGTGTTAGCAGCTCCTCACGTGAGACTTGAGGCATCAACTCAGCCTGCATCCCAGCAGAGTGTGTTGCTTATGCGTACTCTGTCACACTCCCAGCAAGTACCGTGTACAAAGCGAGTGGATTCTGTTTGGTGTGTGTGTCTCTAGGTGCAGAACTTGGCTGTGAGGAGCCAGCAGACCTCCGCCACTAACGCCCAGCTCCAAGGCTCTGCTCAGAAGACAGCCCTGCCAGGAAGCTCCCAGGCTTCGGGCCTACCGCAGGCCACCAGCACGGGCCAGACCATGGCCGTGGCCCAGGCCTCCTCCAGCGGGCTGGGTCAGTCCCTCAACCTGAGCCAGGGAGCAGCAGGCAGCAATGGTGTCTCCGGGGGTGTGGTGGCCAGTGGTGGGAACCAGCCCTCGATGGGATTGAGCCAGAGCTCCGCGGCAGGTGCCGCTGGCAGTTGCCAGAGGAAAGGCACAGGGGTGGTTCAGCCATTGCCAGTGGCGGCTGCCCAGGCCGTGACTGTCAGCCAGGGGAGCCAGACGGAGACGGAGAATGCAGCTGCAAAGAAGGGTGACACCGACAGTGGTGGACAGCAAACGGTGGGCATGAACCTCACCAGGACTGCTACCCCAGCACCCAGCCAGACACTGATCAGCTCAGGTAAGCACTCATCTGGTTTTTTTCTCTTCGAAACCATTGGGCTTTCACAAGAATGATATCTGAAAGCCTGGTGGTAAAAGGTTTTCCAACACATCTCCCAGCTTCTGTCGTCCCAGAGACTTGTCTTAAGGGGTTATCCCTTTCTATTAGCACAAGAAGTTGATTTAGTCCCTCATGTCCTCTGCCAGTAAGCTGTCAGTCATTTTGGAGTTTAATGTCTCAAACCAGTGCAGTGGCTGCCTTATTTTTGTTGTTGTTCTCAGCTGCACTGTTGCTAACTTTTGTGCTCTGTTTTTTCTCATTCTGTGTTTGTATAGCAACGTATACGCAGATCCAGCCACACTCACTGATCCAACAGCAGCAGCAGATCCATCTGCAGAAGCAGGTGGTGATCCAGCAGCAGATAGCCATTCATCACCAGCAGCAGTTCCAGCACCGCCAGTCCCAGCTCCTCCACACAGCCACCCATCTCCAACTGGCTCAACAGCAGCAACAGCAGCAAGCAGCATCTCTGACCCAGCAGCAGCAGCAAGCTCAGCCTTCACAGCAGCAGGCTCCCCCCCAAAACCAGCAGCAGGCACAGACCCTTGTGGTACAACCTATGTTGCAGTCCCAGCCACAGCATTTACAGCTCCAGCAGGACAGTCCGTGCCAGCCAGCCACCAAGTCACCTGTTCCTATTCAGTCAAAATCTCTGGTCACCCCCATCAAACCCCCTCAGCTTGGGCCTGCCAAAATGTCAGCAGCACAGCAGCCTCCGCCACACATCCCCGTGCAGGTAGTGGGCACTCGGCAGCAGGGCTCAGGCCAGGCCCAAGCACTGGGCTTGGCTCAGATCGCTGCAGCAGTGCCGACATCCCGTGGAATGCCGGCTGTAGTCCAGCCTGTTTCCCAAACCCATGCTGCTTCCCCATCATCATCTTCAGCTCCAGCATCCTCACAGGAAGCTCCCCCTCTCACCACAGGGGTGAATTTGGCACAAGTTCAAGGCACAGCCCACATGGTGAAGAGCCCAGCTTCCTCTCCAGTTGTGGCTCAGATGCCAGCAGCATTCTACATGCAGTCTGTCCAGTTGCCAGTAAGTGATACCATTGAGAAGGAGAATAGCATATGGATTCTCTTTGTTCATTCCTAGGACACCAATCGCAGTCCAGGCCCAGGTCAGTGGGATGGGATGGGTAAGGGGTTTGGGGAAAGGGATGTGGAGACTTTTTTACCCTCAAAACCACTTAATTCCAGTCCAACCCCTGGGGTTACTGACTACAAGCATTTCTTTTCCACATTATCATTCAAAGGCTTGCATGAAGTTAATAGGTGAGACTCAGAGCCTGCCCCAAATGGAGTAGGTCCACATCACATACTCATGAGTATCACATTTAACAGTGGGGTTGGGTTGACCTTGGCTGGCTGCTGGGTGACCACCAAGTTGCTGCTCTATTACTCCCCCTTCACAACACAACAGGAGGAGAAAAATACAGTGAAAAGCTTGTGGGTTGAGATAAAGATGTGGTGATTGCTTGCCAATTACCGTCATGGGCAAAACAAACTCAGTTATGGAAATCAATTTAATTTGCTGCCAATTTAGTGTAGGATAATTGGAAATAAGAACAAATCCAAAAAACACCTCCCCCCTTCTTCACAGGCTCACTTTCACTCCTGACTCTTCTGCCTCCTCCCCCTGAATGGTTCAGGAGGACAGGAAATGGGATTCGTGGTCAGCTCATAAGGTTTTGTCTCTCTCTCTCATGCATTTCCCTTGCTTTAGCATGGGGGAATCCCTCCCGTGGGATACAGTCCTTCACAAAGGATACAGTCCTTCATAAAGTCTTTCTTCAGTGTGGGTCTTTCCCACAGGCTGCAGTTTTTCATGAACTGCTGCAGTGTGGGTACTTCTGGGTTACAGATCCCTTAGTGTGTTGTACCAGCCACTGACTCTAGGCCTCAGAAGATCCCCTAGCAACAGGCTATGCAGAGGAAATTCATGTTCTATAGGCCTTGTCCATGCTGTTATGAATTGTCCAGCTAGGGCCTAAATCCCTGGGAGGAGAGCACTTTGCCAGCTCAGATCATGGAGTCATAAATAATTGGAGTTGAAAAGAACCTTAAAAATCATAAAATTCCAGCATGCCTGCCATGGGCAGGAACACCTTTTCAGTAGACTAGGTTGCTCCATCCAGCCTTGCCTTGAACACCTCCTTAGCCAGCTGCTGAGACTCTTTCTAAACTCTCTCTGCTTCTTCAGGAAGGTGTCACAGGATTTGTCTGATTTTTAGAGCGGGAGGACAATTCTGCCCTTGGTGAACGTGTGTGCCCTGCTCTATCGACTCTCCATTGAAACTGATCTGATTTATCCAAAAGCCTGGAAACTGCTGGGTGAATGCTATTCCATTTCTTCCTGCAATAATCCATTGAGGTTTACACAGTGTCCTGATATTATGCCAATGTATCAACATGGCTTGGGACACCAGATCCTCGTCCATGGCATGGTAGTGAGTCTTCTCAAGCTTTGTTCCTTGCTAGGCAAATGCTCCCAAGTAGAGGTATGTACTGAAGGAGCTAGAGGCATCTCCAGAAGAAACCAGGCTGTAAATCAAGTATGATGGAGCAGGATGCATCATTTTTTTTTGGTTTTGATCCGGCTTGTTCTTTGCTTTGGAGCTTTCTGCCTGCTTACGTGTTCCTCTTTATTCATGCAGGGCAAATCTCAGACGTTGGCAGTAAAGCGCAAGGCAGAGTCAGAGGAGGAGAAGGAGGAGTCGCCCAGTGTCACTGCACTCCTGCCTGCCAGGTCCTCTCCCGTAACAGACAGCCCCAAAAACATGGAGGAGAAGAGTGGCCTTGGAGGTGAGGTACAAAGGAGAGCTCTGATTGTGTGTGCTATTGACCTGATCTTGAATTTCATTTGGAGTAGGCAGAGCAAAGGTAACTGACTCCTGTGCTGTTAACTTTCCAGATAATTCTGATACTGCTGCCGTTGCAACTCCCAATGCCTCATCAAGTGAAGGAGCCTCAGTCACCCCCACCTCTGCTTCCACCCCAAACCTGGCAATGGTGTCACGTCAGATGGGAGACTCCAAACCTCCTCAAGCCATCGTCAAGCCCCAGATCCTCACACACATCATTGAAGGCTTTGTCATCCAGGAGGGAGCAGAGCCCTTTCCAGTAGGGATTTTTTTGTTGTGGGGGAAGGTGGTGTAGCACTTTCTTGGGAGGGTGGTGGGCTTCCATCTTTGCATAGGAGTATCTTTCCCCATATTCCAATTTAGCATTTTTAGCCTGAGACACAGACAGTGAAGAGGAAGGGAGGGGAGGGAGGTGTCATGAATGAAGCAAGACCTTAAGAGGTGTCATTAAAGAGAAGGGGTTTGAAGGAGTAAAACAAGTGTTGCAGCAACTGCTTACTCCAGTAGTCACCAAAGTAATAATTAATGCAGGAATTGTAAGGAGGCTCTCCTCTCTCTGAGGGAAAGATGCATTTTGAACAGGCAGTAAGTGAAGTTGAAGTAAATAAGGGGAAATGGAGTCACATGGAATTGGATGTTATTCAAGGCAGATACTGCTTGGGGATCTTTAAATGAACCACCAAGCCTGGTGAGTCAGGAAGTTGTAATAACTTTTTTCAGTATCTCTCCTTCCCTATTAGGCAGAAAGATTCTTCTGAGCTGAAGTTTGAGCTGCACATTCCTTGGCAGAGGGTGGTGGACACAGGGAATCCTTTACTAGTGGGTCCAACTCATTCTCTCCCTATCCAGGTGGGTTGTTCTCAGCTGCTGAAAGAATCTGAAAAACCACTGCAGGGAGAGGCTCCTTCTGGCCAGAATGAAAACCTGTCTAGCAATTCTCTGGGAGAGGATAGTGCTTCCGTGGGTGAGTTTCAGCACCAGGAAGACTAGCTAGTGTTACTGAAAGTTTCTGCTCTGTATTACTTACTTTATACATTATGGACTTGTATCTCTTCCTGCTAATTCCTTAGAGACTCGAGCTACAGAACTAGGGTCTGGCTTTTTTTGAGTGCCAGCAGACCGACAATGCTTTTTTTGTTGTTGTGAATGCCATCTAACACATCCTGTGTCAGTAGTAAGCAGGAGATTCTGAACTGTACCTGTCTGTAATGACTGAAGGCTGTGAAGGCTGTGTGGACAGAGCAGAGAGTGCAGTGGTGGAGGTTTCCCCCACAGCCTTGTAGAATGTGAGGAATACACTATGTTTTGCTTGTTCCATGAAGTGGTACTGACCAGGAGAAAAAAACTGCTCTGTTTGATATCCTGGGGTCCTAATTAGCAGAGCTTGCGCTTTGCTTTTCCCAGTTTCTTCCCCAAGCTAACTACTTACTAGATTCAGTAGAAAATAGTGGTTGGAATCTGTCTGCACAGAGGAAGAGCAGTGGAATGGGGAATCACTGGGTGTGTGATCTGCTTCAGTTCAGATCATCAAGTGGTGTGTGTCTCTGTATCTCACTAGAGCTTGACAAGAAGGCAAACTTGTTGAAGTGCGAATATTGTGGGAAGTACGCCCCGGCAACCCAGTTCCGTGGCTCCAAGAGGTTTTGTTCCATGACCTGTGCTAAAAGGTAATAACAGCAAGATGTAATATTCCTTATCTCTGACTACACATTTGCTGGAACTGGGCATGTGCCCCTTCTCCAAGTAGTGTACCACACTTCAGTGCATCTGATCCTTCCTCTGTGGCATGTACTGGCCACAGAGATCCTTTAGCACTCTAAATGATTTGTAAATGCTTCTAGGTCTGGAGAGGTGGATGTGATGCTGAGTATAAACAGGATTTCTGGCTTGCTCAGAAAATGAAGAGTGGAGGGGGAAATTCTGGGGCTGTAAAGAACCTCTCCTCAGAGAAATGTACATTTGATTGACTAAATAAATGCATACTGGTAGCTGCCTGATGCATTCATGCTAGACAAAGACACAAGGTAGCATCGGGGGAAAAAACTGGGGAGAAGTTAGGCTAGTCATTGCTGCCTCCTGTTGATAGCAGAGTGCTTGTTATGGGTCTCTTTTCCCTTAGGGGAATGACTTAATTGACCCTTCAGATGTTAGATCAAGACTCTGATGTCCAAATATTGCTTGTGTCAGAAGTCTGGACTGGTTCCTTCCAAGGGGAAGTCTTAGAAGGAGGAGGAACAGAACCTGATGGTAAAAAGGAGTCTTACCCCCATCTAGAGCAAGGGGAAGTAGTAGGTTTAGATAGTTGCCACTTTCTAACTGCTGCTCTGCTTCTGCTTACTTGAGGTACAATGTCAGCTGCAGCCATCAGTTTCGGCTGCAGAGAAAGAAGATGAAGGAGTTCCAGGAAGCCAACTACGCCCGTGTGCGCCGGCGGGGACCACGGCGCAGCAGCTCCGAAATCGCTCGAACAAAGATCCAGGGCAAGCGCCACAGGGTAAGGACACAGACCTGTCAAGGCAGGTCTGTGCAGAGTTTGTCCCTGCTGGCTGTACCACTTTGTCACAGTGGATGTAGTCATGCAGGATGTGCCAAGTGTGCACTGACACACTTGATACGCAAGACACAGGGAGCGGTTCTCATCAGTCCTGGACTGCAGGAAGTGTTATTCACGTTTGTACTTGTTCTGTGCACTCTGTGTTCGCTCCTGTGTGCATCCTGAAGGTCTGAGTGAGTGAGATCAACTGACAGCCTTGGCAGGAAACAATCCACTTTTCCCATTTGATAAGCAGTCTTCCACAGGAATGACTTGAATTGGGTTATAGAAGAACTGAATGAGCTGTGGTTCTGATGTGAGGAAGAGAGGGAGCTCTTGTGTTAGCTGCCCCTGAACCAACAGCCTGAGACAGTTGTTTCAGACTGTTGGGACAACTTCTGCTGCTCCCAGTGTCTTGTTTTGCAGCTTGTAATTGTGACTTTCTGACAAAACCCCTTTTGTTTTTCTTCCTTTCTTTCTTTTGGGCTTGTAGGGCCAGGAAGACTCAAGTCGAGGCTCTGATAACTCCAGCTATGATGAAGCTTTGTCCCCTACATCTCCCGGACCCCTGTCAGTAAGGGCCAGTCATGGAGACAGGGACCTGGCTAACTCTAATATGGCCCCACCTACCCCCGATCTACATGGCATCAACCCAGTCTTCCTGTCCAGCAATCCTAGTCGTTGGAGTGTGGAGGAAGTGTATGAGTTCATTGCATCATTGCAAGGTGAAGTTAAGATCCTCTCCTGCACACTCCTGTGATCCAGTAGCATGGGGAGACTGGGAAGAAAATGGTGTCAGTGGTGCCTACTGCTTTTGAACGTTTCTGAATTGGGGTAGATCATAGAGACGGATTCTCAAGTAGCCTGTGTGCTCGAGGAGACTGTGGACCAGAGTGGGGAAAGGGGTTGGTTAGAGTCTTAGCTTGCTTTTCTGTACCTGCCAGAGGTGCAAAGAGTAGGAATGAGGGGAGTGCCCAATGCATATGTGTTTCTCACTGCTCTTTGTTTTGTTTTGTTTTCCTCACAGGGTGCCAGGAAATTGCTGAGGAATTTCGGTCACAGGAAATTGATGGTCAGGCCCTGTTGCTTCTGAAGGAGGAACATCTCATGAGTGCCATGAACATCAAGCTGGGACCAGCTCTCAAGATCTGTGCCAAGATCAATGTTCTCAAGGAGACCTAAGAACTCTGAAGCCAGAGGTCTCACTTTTGCTCTGACCCCAGGGCAGCTGCCAGTTTTGGAGCATCCCGTTGGGGTGGGGAAGAATGGGACAGTCCCCTGTGGTCTTGCATTCAAGAAGAATGAGAAGGAATTTGACTGATTGAAACTGCCACGCACAAGCCCATCTCTTGGTCTCTTAATGGTGCTACAGTAAGGTTGAGGGAAACTGCCACCTGGGGCCTTTAAACAACTTTCCTTCTTCCTTATTTTGAATATGCCTCCCCTATATACCACATAAAGATATTAAGGGGATCTCTTTCTGTCTTAAAAGACTGCTGAAAGGGAACTGCCCTCACCCCTTTTTGCCACAGCAGGTCTGCTAGATCTTAGCTTTGAATATCATTGCCAGAATTCAAGGCATAGGAAGAGCTGGCCCCACATAGACATTGGGAGCACCAGTGCTTGGGGCTTTTTTGAAGGGGAACTAGCAAACTACAAGTGACAGAGGTGACAAACAAGAATTAAAGCAAAAGGGGCTGCTGCTTTTCCACTTTTAAAAGTACCTAGGCTGCTCATGAACTTGGTTTAATAGCCATTCCAGCATGCATACCAAACTTGAAGGCCTGTGGCAATAGGAGCTGTCTTGTCTTCACTCTGCATGTCTACAGGAGACAGCAAAGCTAAAGTGTTGTGGCAGCTATTCACTCCAGGTGTTCCTCTCAGAACCAGTCAGAGGATTTTTCCTGAGTACTTATGACAAAGTGATGGGAAACTCAAAGGGGAGGGGGATTGTCTTACATTAGGGAACCTTGCAGCACTAGGTTTGTCTTCCCATTGTGCTAGAGCATAATTTACAGATCCAAAGCAGTCTCCAGAAGCACCAAGGCTCTTCATGAAAGGGGCTGGGGTTTTGTTTTGTGTGTTTTCTTACCAGTTTGTATTTTCTTTTTGTGTCTGTCTTCGTTATCCTCAGGAGAGCTTATGGGACAAAATTTAGGCTGGCAGGATTGTACTGCTTGCCTCAGGCTTTTTTTTTTTTTGTGTTGTGTTGTAAAACGAGTATTTCTCTTTCTCAGTTACAAGGAACCAAACACACACCCTAGAACAACTCAATACTGATCTTTTAATGTGACTTCTCATTTCTAAAGAGTAGAATTTATGTTACAGGCTGAGTTTCTCCTACTCAGCCCCTCCAGGTTTGGTTGGGGGTTCTTTGGTTGTTTTTGTTGTTTTGTTTTTTTTTTTTTTTAAGGACCAAATGTGGTATTCTGAAGTTTTGTAGCCAAATTGCCAAAGGTGAAAACCTGGGCAGAATTATTCTCTTCCAGAAGCAGCTCTGCTTCAAACAAACAGGCAAAATACCTGAAGGAGTTACACAAACTGTGAAGAGGTAAGTGCCCTGTAGAGCCAAATACCTGAAAGCAAGATGGTGGTATAAACCATGTATCTCAGCTTTTCTGTTTTCAGAAGTTTCACATGAATATTTGAGTGAAACATAAGACGGTTCTGTGTGTTAAGCACCTTCTGTTGCAGAAAAGCTGTAGTGGCATGGGAAAAAGCCTAATAGCATAGGTAGGAAAACATTAGAGATCTTTGAAATGGGCTCTTTATTGACCCATGTTAGAAAAAGAGGAAGGAAAGTGCTTAGTAGATGGATAAAATGTGGCAGCAGCTTCCTAGTCTTAACGGCACTGTTGAACCTCACTTTTGTGACATCCTTGTTCATCTGAGAAGACTTCTGAGGCTCTGTGAATGCAAATAGGCCCAAAGGAAGCTGCCCATGCTCGCTTGCACCCTGGTACCATGGTTTGGTCTGATGTAATCTGGGGGCAGGGAAGGGGAGGTTAGAATCAAAAATGAGCAGAGGAAGGCTGCCCTTAAACCATTTTATCCTTAGCAGGCTGGGTGTGATAAAACTCCTGTTTAGTTTGACCCTTGGCAGGGTAGGCAGGCAGGTAGCCTGCCACTGTTACCGGTTACTCCTGAGGACTGGATTTTATTTCAGTCAAATTGGAAGGCTTCACTTCTTCGTTTCATGTTCAGTGTTCTTAATAAAAAAATGCTTGATCAGGCTTTGCAGGTCTGGCTGCTTTTTAACCCCTGTCCTGAACCCAAACTTTAACCAAGTGTTTGGAAAGTACAAACTTCACCACGAAGCTACTTTTGACTGTCACTGCTGCAAAAAAATAGAGTATAATCCATCCATCCCTAACTACCTGAGCTTCTGAAGTTTCAGTTTTGAAAGATGTGGATAGCCTTCCCTTGTACACCCTAGAGGACCTGGAGTGAAACAAGGTAGCAGCAAAAACCATGAACTAATAATAGCATGTTCATCACTGGCAAGAGTTCAGGCACAAGGCACCACACATTAAGGACGTTTTACTTCTGGGTAAGAAAGATGCTCTGGTTAAAAGCAAGCCCTTGTTACATCAGCACAACACTTCACCAGTTTTTTTGGTCACTTTATTTTTGAAAGTTGTATTTTGTACAAAAAAAAATTACCTTAGACACCACCATGAAAAACAGACTTACTTCCTATTTTTCCCATGTTATGAGAAAGCTTGAGACTGTAACAAAGGTCAAAGAAAGCAGGAATTGCTTGCCCACTCCAAACCCAGAAAGAAAGCAGGGCCACCCCCTTTTCTCTCACTGTTTTAAGAATACATGAACCGTGTCCGTACTCTGCTGTTAACACAGTAGTGGCTTGCTTATTCACAGTCTCTGCCCCCCAGGCTGAGGGCAGTTCTCTGCCGGTTTACAGTAGGGTAGAATGGGATTGCTCAGTCTAGCCTCTCAAATAAGCAATTTGGAATCACGGTGCCAAGTTCCTGAAGGTTCCCATTAAGTCTACAACTCAACTGTACCTGCTTTTCACCAGGGCCCAAAGAGAAGGTCTTTCTCACTCCCAGCCAGTGGCAGTATGTTAAGTACCATCTGCACAGGGCAAGTGTCTTAAGACTGGCCTGCACCATGCTTAAGGGGACAGTTATCTATGAAAGCTGACCATGTAAGAGTCCCTTATGCAGTTCTTAATGTGTTAGCATTCTTAACCCGGGCTTCCATGGTTCCTTTGATATAAAAATAAATTCTGACGACTTCGTAGGAAAACCCTCTGCAAAACAAGGAACTTCTGGAGCATGAAATCACAATGCTGACAGTGACTGAGGTGTGTGGGCAGTCACCTTGGGAAGCTTGTGTCAGAACTCAAGTGCCAGATACCTGTCTCATTTTGTCTTGATGTCACTTTCAGTTTCAGCAAATGTTCCTTTTCCTTAGCAGCAAAATAGTTTCCTTTTGCTTCTCACTGATTGAGAAGACTGAGTCAATATTTTGACTGAAGTCATGAGACTCCATTTAACTCCTATAGGTTTTTAGCATTGCCCCTCTCCAGTCTGAGAGGATGGCATGCATCCCTTTACAGCTGTTGAAGGAAACTGTTGAGAAATACACACCGCTCTGCCATTAGGGAAACAAAAGACTGCAAAGGTGCTAATGCCTCTTCACCCCCAGAGTCTGGCATAGAGCATTCTGTGCCAGTTATGCTGGCAGAAATTGTATAGCAGTGCAGAAACTAGAAAAGCTGAAAATGTATTCAAAGAAAAATAATTCCAGTGTCTTACAGATTCTGTAAACCCTAGGGAAAAAAAAAGACACAAAATATCCCTTTTACAGTGTCAGACGTTTTAACCCATAGCCTTTTTCCCTTTCTGCACCCATCCATGCCCCTTTTTTCCTCTTAGTGATTCATCTCCAATTCCTGCTCAGTGCTGAACATTCATATTGCTGTTTTCTGCTCAACTGTCAACACTTCTCCCCTCAGCTCTGCTGCAGTTTTAAAACCTAAGCCAGCATTATATTTATAAGACATGCCATTAGGAACCAGTGCTGTTCACATCCAGAGGCATCCATGGGACTTGACACACCGGAAACAGCGGAAGCAAACAGTGTAAAGAAAATCAGAAGTGAGAGAAGGAGAACTGGCTGGGAGGCACCCGGCTAAAGAAGCACTGGGGAGATGGGGAGAAAAGATCTCGGTGTGGAAAGCCTATCACATGGGCAGCAAGTGGTCATCCCGTTCTTCTGACTCCTCTCCCAGCTGGTCATCCCCCACGCCGCGGTACGCGGCTGGTGCGTTCCGAGGCTTGGATCGGCACACAAAGTCACAGCCATCCTACGAGCACAGGACACAGGCACCAGCATCAGACAGTTTGCAGTTGACTCAGCATCCAAAGCAAAGCAGCTCCTGCGATTTCTCTTTTGCTAAGGGATTATGCCTATCCCTGTGCTACCTGAAACATCTCCCCAAAACTTGGCATAAAAACATCCTACTCAGTCTTGAAAGCTCTGGGCATACTGATTAACAGTATGGAGCAACATCAGGCCAAAGCAAGTATGAAGGATAGATAGCATTGCCTGCACTGACCAAGGAAAGATTTCACAGTCAGACATAAGCATTTCACAGTCCCCAGGTGAACATTTCTACCTGGAAAGTGCTAACTCCTGAGGAGCACATGTTCTAGTTTGTTATGTAGCAGTTGCAGGACAGAGGCTGGGAATTGCTCTCAGCAAGGATTCAAAAATGGAATACTCAAGAAAAATGAAACAGATACCCTCTTCTTCAAGGTACTTCACCCTGGTGGTAGGTCTACCCAAAACACAGAGTCAATGCCATTTTCTCCTAACATGGGCCAAGCTGAGAATATATAAGGATTTTCACTCACCGCCACCAAATTGCCCAGATCTTGCCAGAAGGCAAAGTGAGGAATCTGCTCCATGCCCTTTGCTCCCACAACAAGGCGCTGGTAGAGGAACCCACCAATGATGTAGACTGCAATCAGTGACACAAACCTAGAAGGCAGAATTAAAAAAAAAAAAAAACAAAAAGGAGAATCAAAGCTGAGGAAATCCTATAGATAATATTTTCTGAGCCAGCTACCTGCCTCATATTAGCATCGGAACAAGTAGCTGAACACCACTCAAGAACAGAGCTATAAACAGAAACCAGACCATAAAAGGTCCCCAAGTTATCAATCTGCTTGTATAAATCTTTTAGCAGCATTATGTGAAGTAGTGCCTCTAAGCACAAACACAGAAAATGAGTCAAGACTCCTGGTCTGAGTTCCCAGCTCTGGCAAAGAGCCATCACACAATTTTAGGAAGTCAGTCTCCCATGTTTCAGTGCACTTGTCTGTAAGCTATGAAGGAAAACGTTTACTGGGAACAGACCAGCCCTGCATCATGCCTTGAGCAAGAGCTTTTGTCCAAAAAGCTCAGAGGCACAGTAACATCTAATGGTGGCTATGGGAAAGTATACTGCGGTTATTTAGTCTTACTATAGCATTTGCTATGTTTCTAAATAGCACTGGAGATTATGACTCAGGCACAAACAGCTCTTCCAATGACTCACGTGATCAGTAGAATGGAGCCAACGCTGAGGTGGGAATTCTCAGCTGGACAAGCCACACTACTGTCCATTTCAAAGAGGTAGAAACACTCCTGCTCCTTTTCCCGCTCTTCAGAAATAATGCTGAATGAACTCTGCAATTTTGGAAAAGTGAAGTCATGTGAAAACATGCCCACACGCACTGAACTTGGCCAGGAGACAGTTTTATCACTGTTGGTGCAGCTGGGCACCAGACACTGGAAGCCAGCTTGCTGCCCCCTCAAAGCCCCTCTGCTCACAACCAGCCATCGGCCTGGCAGCCTCCTGATGACGCTCTCTCACCCCAGGTGTCACTCACCGCTGTAACTCCCCGCTTGCAAGAAATCATTATCACAGCTCGCCTCTTCTCACCACTGCAGTGCCTGCCATATGAATCACCTCCTTTATAAATCAGCATGATCCAGTCACCTGCCAGGAGAGAAGCAATATAGGCTACAAATCCAGATCAGAGGCGAAAGGCAGCTGCTGAGTAAGCAAAGTATTGAGTGGAATCATACTTCCATTGAAGACCTGGGTTTCATTTATTCTTCCTATCACTGTGGTCTTTCCATTCTGTCTATCTGTTTGCACCAGGCCACCAAAATCGTGCGAGCTGCTGTTGACCTCCCTGCACACCCTGAAATGGTAGACGTAGTTTTCCATTTTGCCTTTCTCCACAGTCACGTTAAACCTGCAGCAGGGAGAGGACAGAAGAGACAGCCCAGTGGATTACAAAGAACACCCAGAGCAGTGAGCACTTCAGACCTGGAAGCCAGTCAGAGACAATACTAAAAGGGGAGCCCATTCTGCAGTCTGACCCAAATCCTTCCCTCCCCTTGGTCCTCCCCAGCCCCGAGGCCTGCAGGTTGTTGTGCTGTACCTCATGTGGCTCAGGGGCTCCAGTTTCTTCAGCAGGGCTCTCTCCATCTGCGACTCAGTGCTCTCATCACCAATCACATCACAGCTCCTCTCTTCTGTCTGCTCAGCTCCCGCTACAGCCAGGGCCATAAAGACCAGCAGCAAGGCAGATGTATGGCAAGGTGGTGACATCCTGGACACATGCCACAGAGAACATGGAGGATTAACTGTTTCAGCCCCCTGCAAACTAACTTCAGGGTCATGGAGTCAATGATTAGCCACTTCCTCAGTCCTGACTGCAAAAAGGGGAAGTCGAAATCTAGAAACAACTCACAGTTCACAAGAGACACACTAAATCTGAATCTCTTGCACAGCCAAAGACCATTCACTGGGCCAATTTGGGGCTCTTTTTTGAATTTACCTTGAGACCACATAAAGTTTTGCTGCTGAGCACATTAATTAGCTGCCAGAGCTGAATGCTGGAGTAAACTTCAGGCATAATCCACTGTTTGTTATTGCATTGCACTGAGAAGCCAGTCAGCAGAAAATTATTTATCAGGCCTCTAATCAATCATCTTTGCAGCTCTCATGCAAAGAGCTTGCAGGAAAGAGGCACTGTGATTAGTCAGGCTCTCTTTGTTCAAGCGCCTTAATCTTAATAATGATCTTTCCAGTACTCCTTTAGCTGAAAATCTGAAAGACATTAATAATCCTAAACCACAACTTCAGAGAACAGTTTCTTTCTTCCTTTTCTTTACATGAGGGAAGGAGGAAAGTGAGGCATCCTATGTAAGATCCAACCAACGAGGCAGTAATGAAGATGATAATAATAACAACAACAATAATAATCTATAAGATCTGGCTTTCAGGTTCATGGTAAAATCACATATGAAACTAGCCAAATAGAGCAGTGCAACTATTTCCCTCTGCCTTCTTGCGCTGCAGATTTTGGTAAAGCTCCAGGCGCCGGTGGAAGGCAGACCCTCCATTAAATAAGCACCTGCCTGCAGGCGGACACAGAGCTCATTTGACTCAATCTAATATTTCCCCACAGCCCTGCAGAGTCCACCGCGACAGCTCACAGCTGCTAAGCTGGGGCTCTGCTCGCCACGGGGCACCAATCAAGGTTAGAAACGCAGAAATCACATAGTGGGTAAGGCTGAAAGGGACCACAGGGGGTCACCTGGTCCAGCTTCCCTGCCCAAGCAGGGTCATCCTAGAGCACACGGCACAGGGTTGTGTCCAGACGGTTCTGGAATATCTCCAGTGAGGGAGACTCCACAACCTCCCCCGGCAATCTGTTCCAGTGCGCGGTCACAGAAATGAGGAAGCCCGTGACACGAGGGCTCGTGACTCCTCTCTCCCGAGGCCAAAAGCAGGACCTGCCCTCAGCCCTAGACACAGCTCCTCCCGGGAACTTGCCGCGTGGCGCTGGGAGCTCCCCAGCCGGCGGCCGCTGCCCCAGACCCGCCCGGGAGGGAGCGCGGCTTCACGCCGCGGCCTCGCTGTGCCCAGTTCCACCCCTCCCCAGCCCCGCGCACGCACCTGCGGCCGCCCCGGGCACAGGCGCCGCCGCCCATAGGAAAAGAGACCCGCGGCTCACGCGCATCCCATGCTGGGCGGCCCGGAGAACCACAGGCACGGGCGGCACCGGCCTCCTCCGCGTCCCGACCGGCTCTCTCACCCACCCCGCAAGCCGGAAGGAGCGTGGCGGAACTGGCGCCCGGCGCCAATGGGAACGCGGGAGCAGCCGGGATCGCCCGCCCAGGAGCGCTTCGGCAGCCAATGACAGGCGGCGGGAAAAGGCGGGCCGGGCCGGGGGCGCCCCGGGCCACGCCCACTTCCTCTCCGCCAGCCAATGGGCGGTGAAACTCTGCGCGGAGGCCCCGCCCCCACCCGCATTCCTGCCAATGAACGACGAGGGCGGGCAGAGAGGCGGAACCCTCAGAGCGCGGAAGCGCCGCGGGGCGCGGTGCTGAGGGAGCCGCACCTCCAGGGGCGGGCGGCAGTGGGAAACGGTGGGATGCAGCCCCGCGGGATGGGGATCTCCGCGCTGCCGGCTGGAAATCAACTCACCCAAGTGCTCTGTGACTTTCGCTCTCTGAAGTCGCGCTCTCCCCTCTCCTGTGCCCCGCACGAGTTCGGAGCAGCCGCAGGCAGGTGGCCGCATCAGCAGGAACGAAAAGCTTCCCGGCATCGCCCTTCCCCTCGTTCCCGCTGCCAGAGGTGGTAGCAGTCCCTCAGTGTCGTTGGGCTTTGCCGTCCCCACCAGCTGCCTCCAGAGTGGCTTGTGTTGAACGAGCAAGGGGTCTCGAGCACTTCACAAAACTGCTTTGTGGCCTTGATCCTTCGGATTTTGTCCCCACTTTGTGTCTCTTTGGTGGATTTTCCCCATGTTTTGTTATACTTTGAAATAAAGGTGCCTACACCAGCTCCTGCAAGTTTTGCCACTAGAGGAATTTCAGGTTCAGCGCACAGGTTGGTGTGCTTGAGCATCTTGGATGTCATTAATAAAGCTGTAAATTATTTGAGGGTGGCCTGTTCAAAGGACATCTCTCTCCTTATGATGTGCTCCCAGAGAGTCCACTTTCCAGAGGTCTGTTACTGGAAGGGACAGATGTTCTTTGCCAGAGTTCTGAGGCTTTTGCATCCTCTAGTTAAGAAAGTAATGTTGCATTTAGTGAGCTTACCAACATGCTGGAGAAGCCACTTGTTTGAGAGAAATCTGGGAGGTTTCCTCATGGTACGCTGCTTCAGTAGTGAAGAACTGGGGAAAAAGTGCTGCTGGCTCCTGGAAAACTGGATTAGTTTAGTCCTGCTGTGATTCCATACTGACAGTATGGCACAGCTGCAGAAGTCAAATTTATTTATTCACACTTAGCTAATAACTGAGAGTTGCCCTCATACCTTCTACAGTGAGATCCCTCCCTCTCTACTTACTGTCCAAAGAACTCAAATTATTGCTGGTATTAGAAAAAAAAAAAAGTGGTAAACCCCATTAAAACAGAGCTCTTCATTCTTTCTCACCTGCTTTCACTTCTCCAGTTCCTCACAAATAGTGCTGTCTTTGTGGTCACTCTGGGCCAGCAGGCAGCCTGGGCACTTAAAAAGTGGCAAAATTGGCAGGAGATGGGAAAGACACCTTTATTCCAAAATATGACAGGACATACTGGAGAGAATCTACCAAAGAGGCGCAAAGTGGGGACAAAATAAGATCTGGACACTTAAGCTGTGTCTGAATCCTGTTAAATTACTTTTCAGCTATACAGATTATATTCCCAGCTAAACTCTCCTTGTGAGTGTAGCAGATTCTCTCTCTCTGAGTTTGAGACTGCTCTTTAGGCTTCTCTATTATTCATTCAAAGCATTTGGGAGAGGTTTTCTTCCTCTTGTCTTGCTCTGCTGTTTTCTGCCTTCCCCTTCCTTTCAAGCATACGCTCCCTATGTTGCTGTCCACAGGCCCTACCCAGGACTGGAAGGAGTCTTGTGGATGCAATATGCTGCACTTAAAGGCAAGTGAAGAAATTTGCAGAAATACCCAGTCCCTTCCCAGACATGTGCATTGTAACAAATTGGCCACTCTGTGTCAGATAAGCATCCTTCCATGCAATAATTTCTCAGATTTAGAACACGTCACCAGAAGGGGGAACAATCATCCCTGTTGGAGGTAGCAATCATCCCAGCCCCTTTGTTGAGCATGCCCAAACAATTACTGGAAATTAACTGTACTGTATGGTCAGGTGTCAGCCTGAGCCTTACAAACATCCCCATGAAATGGAAGGGATCAGAATGTGGATTAAAACAAAAACCAGCCAACCATGCAGCTAAGAGGTTTCTTGGGGTGCTGGAAGCATCAGTACTCCCCACCATAAAGTCACACAATCTTTTAAGTTGTAAAAGATCCTTAAGATCCTTGAGTTCAATTATTAACCTGACGCTGCCAAGCTCAGCACTGAGCCACGTCCCTAAGCTCCACATCTGCATCTTTTTAAAAATACTTTCAGGGATGGTGACTCAACCACTTCCCTGTGCAACCTGTCCCAGTGCTTGATAACCCTTTTGGTGAAGAAATTTTTGCCAATTTCCAATCTAAACCTCCCCTGGCACAACTTGAGCTGTTCTTATCAATGGCCAGTACTTCAAAAGAAAAGTAGTCTTTCCTGCTGTTGCTGACCACAGAATCACTAAATGATTGAGTTGGGAAGGGACCTTTCAAGGTCATCTGGTCCAATCCCCTGCTCAAGCCAGTCCACGTACAGCCTGGCCCACCTACAGCCATGGACTGTGTCCAGGCAACTCTCCATTGAGGGACACCCCACAACCTCTCTGGCCAACCTCTGTCATGTTCAGTCACTCTCACAGTAAAAAGTTGTTTCCTGATGTTCAGAGGCAACACCTTCTGTCTTTCAGTTTGTGCCCATGGCCTCTTTTCCTGTCACTGGGGCACCACTGAAGTGTTTGACTCTTCTTGTACCATCCCTTCAGGTATTTATATACATTAATTGTATCCTAACCAACAAGTATTTTCTCCAGGCCAAACAGTCCCAGATCTCTCAGTCTTTCCCCCCAGAAGAGAAGGTCTGATCCCTTTATCATCTTTGGACCCCTTTGGTAGATTCTCCTCAGTATGTCCATGTCTCCCTTGCCCTCTTGATGCTGTTGAGATGTTGAGTCAAGAGGGACTCGAGGCATGCCAGCTCTCCATGCCTGCCTTGTGTCTTAAGCACATTCACACCGGTATTGGGTGTAGACAGAGTTCCCAGTCCAAAGTGGATGTGTCCGAAGGTCACAAGATTTCCTTTTCAAACCTGTGCTGTCCACCTCTACTTCCCTTTTGACAGCAATTGGGCTGCCAGTTTGCCGTAGCCATTGCTTGTCCCATGTTTCACCTTGTACTCTCACTATTCACCTTTCCTACCTTGTGCTGCAACTGTCCCGATGCTTCTGCCCTGAAGGGAGCTCCTCAGAGTATCATCAATCCTGACAGTTGCTGCATCAGTCTAACCACACCCTCTTGCATTGGCAACAATTAGAATACCCCTGAACTTTGTGATTAATCACCTTTTCCATGAGCAGCAGTTCTTCAGACACCTTCCATCAGGTTAGAAAATGAAAGCTGCTGCAGTTCCACTGCTCCATTCCGTTGTAAATTTGGTTATCTTCAGCAGCTGGAGATGGAGGTTGCAGCTTCACATTTCTTGTCTTCTGAATATAGCGTCAGGTTTCCTGTTTCACAGGCGCTGAGCCCTGTTGTTCAACAGCCTGATCAAAACATCTTGTTGTGCACACTCCTTGCTTTGGCATGGAGGGAAGCAGATCAGAAATTTCTGCAGCTGATGGGAGCGAGGAAGTAACATACACTTCTGTCAAATTCTCTCAGACGCCTCCGCCAAGGGCCAAAGCTGCACAGGGAAAAAGAGGTGAGCAAAGATGGATGAGGTAGGTCAACAGAAATTTTTACTTTGAGTGGAAGCAAGATCTAACAGAAACACTCTGAACCGGCCACTGATTCTGAGTGCCAGCTTTGAGAGCTGTTGCTTTGGTTCTAAAATAACCGTGAATATTTTAATGTAATAAAAGCTGATGAGTTAGAGACCCAGCATTTTCCCCCTCCTTCTCACCGACCTCCTTCAGTGTCTACTCCTGGGCACTCAACCCAGGCATCCTTTTCTTCAAAACAGATTTAAAGTTGTCTGCTTGTCAGCAGTAAGAAGTTGTGAGCAATAGTTCTTTGAAGGGCAGGCAAGATGCGAATACAGATAAATTAGAGGCGTATGCTAATCAGAGATCAGAGACAGAGAAAGCATATGAGATCATCCAGCCTCTCTCCCGCGGGGCTATGCAGGATTCTTTTGTGATACATTTTTTCCTGTTTTCTGTGTTCTAGTGTTACATACCTCCCAGTGAGCAAATTTTCAGCTTTTGCTGTGAAACAGTTCTTCAGAGCACTTTAGTATCAGGAAGATTTTCTTAGTGTTTTCCTCAAATTTTTTCTTTCCTTATTTCATCTTCATTACCCTTGATTAGGCCTGCAAATGTCACATGGAACAATTCCTCTGGTTGCTTAGTTGAGAAACACCACCTTCAAAGAATAAAACTTTGCATTGGTGATCAATCTTTGTAAATACTTCCTTCATGCAAAATGGTGGAGGGGTTGGAACTAGATGATCTTAGCGTCCTTTCCAACCCAAACCATTCTATGATTCTATGATTCTATGAAATGTCAGTGTGCTTTAGATGAGCTGTGTTGCATTGGCTGCAACACTAATGGTTGACCTTAAATTTTCTGAGCTGTTACAGCAAAGGGGACTCTCACTGTGGGATACGAGATTTCTATGCCCTGATCAGAATAATTTCTTATACCTGTGGTATTTCCTGCTGCTTGGTCACTTGCTTCACTATGGAAACAAAGCCAGAACAGAAACCCCCAAGTTCCTATCTGGTACTTATACTTGATCTGTTTGGAAGGCAGTCTTGCTTTTGCACATATTTTCATCAGAAATGATGTTTTCTGTCACATCAGAAGACACAGTGACATCCTTTCATTCCTGCCATTCCTGTTCACCCCCATCCTGTTGAAAGGGGATTACCTGATGCCCTCTTGAGATGTTTGCATTTCTCTTTTTAACATCTCTCCACATTCTTTTATGGACCCTCATCTTTTTGAGCTATGGTCAGAGGGACTAAAATAAGGAAGCTGAAATTTGAACACACTTTTTGTGCATCTTATTTATTTCTCAGTTCTCTTCAGCATGCAAGGGGTCCCTAAGGACCTCACTTTAAGTACCTTTCTTTTGAAGATCTTTATGTTCAACTCTGTCCCTTCCTCCATCACTTCTGAGAAATGTGCTCTCAGGTATTTCTCCTCTGTTCAAATGCACACCCTTGCTGACTTTGTAGGCACAGTATCATGGGTGTGTAGATCAGTCCTCTGGTCAAACCAACAGGTTTTGGTGCTTATGGACTCCTTGAAAACAGAGAGTTGCCCTGGTTGTTTCTTCTGTTTGGCTTCCAGAGAGCCTTAGATATGCTGCACTACCAGAATGCCAGTACAGCAGTCACTTAAGACAGTGTTAGCCTGTGTAGTGTGCTTAGAGTAACAGCAATAACCAGGTCTGTGCCACAGCCAAGAACAGAATCCTAGTTTCTCAAATTCTCCTCCTTGGCTCTAGGTAGTTGTGCTGCTTCCACACTGAGGTAGGCAGGAGCTGAGGAGAGCAATTTGGGACAGTGCCATGACATTCTTCAGATTGTCTTAGATGAGTTGAATTGTAAAATGCTAACAGCTTTCAGTTTTTGAACTGAATATGGATTCACAAACCTAAAAATGTTTGGTCTTGTTGCTTGCAAATGAATGGAGACTATCAGAGTAATTCCCCTAGAGCACTGAGAGACCTAATGGCGTTTTGTACACAGCAAGTGGTAACACTGGATATTTACCTTAAATGTCCACCAGTCCTCTTCCCCCCTTGGACAGACTCTTCCACAGTTCCTCAGACAACTACATGGAAATATTTCTGGATGCTCCATTCAGATTTTCCTCCTGTTTCAAACTCATCTTAGGTACTTCTCCCATTCACTCCTACAAGAGCTTCACATTCGTAGTTCGGGGCTGTTGAAGCTGTTTTAAAAAGTGTGAACCCTTGAACCTGTTTTAAAAAGTGTGAACTGCAGGGACTCCCTTTTGCAGCAGGTAAAACTCCTGATTTGTGAAATACTTTATTCCACTTCTCTGTTTTCCCACTTCACTTTGTTATTTTTTTCCTTCCAAAATTATCTAATACCATATTTTTTTTATTTTTACGAACTTCAGTGACTCTCCCACTGCTGGGGTTGTGGAGGTGCCCTGGATTTTGTTTTGATGATGAGTCACTCCCTTTTTTCTGCAGTTGGTTTGAAACAATAGAGAGTGAACTGCTCTATTCATTGCCAGGGGGGACCAGCTCCGTGCCCGGTGCTGACATTTAAGGATTAACTGTTTCACAGACTGCCATCCCGGTTGCCTTGTCCTGGCAGTAGTTTTCCCTAAAATGTCACGCTGATCTGAAGGATGAAGGAGACAGCTTCTTCAGAGAGTCAAGAGAGGAAGGAAAACAAAAGCACAAATGCGATCTCAGAACCAGGATTTATGTTTCATCAGATGTTTATCCCCTTTTGCCAAGTTTTCAGTTGTAATCTGAAGAGAAAAATCTCCACCCTACCCCTTAACCTCGGACTGACTTCATTCTCTTGAGGCCTAATCTGATGACAAAACCCAAGCTGCCAGGGATACAAACAAGAGGAAGAGAGAGCAGTCAAGTTCCAGACCCAGTTCAAGTCCTTCAGTTCTCCTGTTGTCCCTTTGTGTGAAGCTGAGGAGTGGGTTGTAACTGAAAAGTCTTTCTGTATTTTGTCTCTGAAAAGAGATGGGGTTTTGTTATTTAGTAATGATTTAAAATAATAAGAAATGTTACTTTTTTAAACTATGTTTGGGACAGCTAGAAGATCCTACAAGCCTCAGGAAACGTGAGAAAACCTCTATCTTAGAAAAGATCTTTCTACCAGAAGAATGATGCTTACAACAAAGCTCACTCATGATCTCCCTTGTTACCTTAGAAACTTCTAGCTAAAACCGCAGGCCTAAATGTGTTGCTATAAATGAGAAAATGACCTTAACATTAGTGAGCCTGCAAACTGCTCAAGATGAAAAGAAACTAATTTTTATTAATTTACTGATCTGGTCTACTTTCTGAGTTTGGACAAAGCTTCTGTTGTTTAAAGGATGCATTCTTGTTTTTACGTCCCTTCCCTTTCTGTTTTAGCACTGGCTTTCTTTGTCTTTCTCACAATATTCTTCATATATGATTTGTTTTCAACCTCCACCAAGAGATTAAATGTGTTGCTTGGGGTCCCGTGACATGACCAAGAGAGAAGCATTTCAAATTTCATGAGGTCCATGGGGACTTTGCTGCTAGATTTGGGTAGAAGGCTCTGGAACATCACAAGAGCAGGATGTGGTACATAAGTTAGCTGCACATTTACTGCTTCTTAGAAAGTGCTGTTGTCTGTGCAGCTATTGTACTGAGATTAATAAAACAAGAAAACCAAACTCCCCTGGAGCTCATCTGTGCCAGTAAGTGTCATTCTCTCCTCTGTCTGTGAAAGAGGAGATTTTAGTGCTGAGATTTCAAATGTTTTATGCAAAGTGAATGCCTCTCAGGTGAAACACAGCTCCAGGAGATGACAATTGAAAAGCAACATGTAACCTGGAGGTTAACATGCTGTGCTGTACATAAGCAGATCTCTACAGGCCAGTCCTGACCAGCCCTTTGAAAGGGAGCTGTGCTGGGCCACAGTGGAAGTTGCCCCAAGGACTCACCCTCTGCCACTGGCAGCCAGTGAACAGCAAACAATGGTGGTGAAAGTGTGAAGGGACAGATGTCCCAAGGTCTTCAAGGCTGGATCTCCCATCCTGCCACCCGACCATGAAAGATGAAGATGTAGGACTGACTTGGGTTTATCCTGGGAAGACGTAGCATGACCATGTGTCAAAGCGTGTGAACAAGATGTTGAGATTAAACCTATTGTTGTTGCTGGGAGAGCTGGGGGAAAAGCTTTGGATTTATTTTTACATGTAAGCTGGAACATGGTGGCTGTAGCAATGCAGCTCTGAGTTTCTACCCCAAGCTTCAGTGCTGAGGCAGGAGTGGATTTTTTGGGAGGCTCCTCCCAGCATGAGGTGCCACAGAGTGCCTAGGTGGCTCCAGCTGACTTGTGGCAGGTGCTTCCTCTGCTGGGGTCAGCCACCACAGAGGCTGGACCAGCAGGCTCTGTGGCCAGGCAGGGGCAGAGCTGTGGCTGATGGGAAGACAGGTACCCCCTGGGAAGCTCAGGCAGGGACTGGTGGCCCCAAACCCAGCTGAAATGGTGCCCTGGGCTAAAGAGCAGGGGCACGGGGAAGCCCCAGTTTGGCTGGGCAGGGACAGTGATGTCAGCCATGTGCAGAGCATAGACAGACACGATTTTCTAACTAGTGCAGTTCCTTGTGGAAATGCCAAGGACACAAGCAAACCACGTAAAACCACAGTCAGTTTTCATGTGCCTTCTGTTCACTATGGTTTATTTTCTCTTTTACAGCTCCCCGTCTGTGGTCAGCAGTTCTGAAGGGCTTGGCCATAGGCTTTGGGACACTGAGCATCTCCCTGGCGATTGCTTTGATTTGGAAGATGAGTAAGTGCACAAAGAGCTGCTGAGAATGAGCAACCAACAGCAAAGGACCAGCGACACATCTAACCCCAGGAACTCCATAATATGGAGTTAAAACCAGAAGCTATTCTAGGTTTCTACCAGCCTTATGTACCCACTGCCTATCCAGAATATTTTGAAGAATATATTCCTCATGCAGACTCCAGGCAACCCATTTCAGATCCTGTAGCAAAGAACAGTTAAACACATTGAAAAGTCTTTGTAGACTTGCCTGGTAAATGTAGTGGTAAACTGTAGAACAAATAGGTCTGTAATATATTTGCATGCATGCAGAAGGTGCTAGACCATGTGGAGGAGCTTACTGTTAGCTGCTTAAAGTCCATTCACCTAAGGTGGGATGTGATCACACCATACCCACAGAGTGTGATCTGTTTTCAGATAGACAGTTTTAGTTATTGGGTATCTGAGTGGTTCAGCGGAAACCTGGGGGTGGGGTAGGTGTGTGCATGCTTGCACCAGCATCAGAGTGCACGTGACTATTGTAAGATTTCGAAATTACACTGTTTTTTCAGAATCTTGTCCTGACTTGAGCTTCCTGCATTTTAACTGTCCAAAAGAGTTGTTTCTCAGGAGATCCTTGCTGACACTGTTGGTTAATGGTAGTGAGAGTACGAGTATTTTGACTTCTTTACAGGTGACTGCCACCCACACTGCCCTCAACAGTGGCTGGCCTACAGAGGGAGCTGCTACTCCTTCTCCACTGCGAAGAAGGACTGGAATTCCAGCCAGGAATCCTGCAGGGCACAAGGAGCTCAACTCCTGGTGATCAGTGATACTTGGGAAATGGTAATGGTTTTCTTTGGCTTTGAGGATCTCCCATTTCCTTGCAGATACCTAAGTGACTGACATACAAGCAGTGCTGTCACTTCAGCAATATTTTGGTTTTGCAGGAGAGGAAGGATTTACGACTGTGATGTTATACATCACAAAGTTTGCAGGAAGCAGAGAAGCAAAGGGGAGAAGGGAGAGATGAGGGTCACTGTCAGGTACTCAGAATCATCCTGTGAAGGATGGTAGAAGACAGCCTTCTCCACTGCTCCTCTCCACCTCCCCTCCTATTCCCAATAAGGCTGATATGAGTGATTACAGGAAATGACCGTGCCACTGAGCAGTCATTGTACTCATTGCCTACAAACCAATACCTCCCTACTCTCAAGGAATTCTTTCTTTGCAAAAGCGATGCTTCTCCTCCCTGTGACTGCTCCAGCTCCTCCTGCTCAGTGACCCATGCCATTCCCTGTGTTCATGCTTAGATATTTCATTCTCAGTCTCTTTTCAATGCTTACTTCCTCTGTCTGCCAAAGTACCTCAGCTGTGCTGGTGAAATAAGGAACCATGTGTTCCACTGCAGGTGCTCTCTGGGGGCAGGGGCATGTATGGTCACTAGAGAAATGGGTAGTGCTGGTTACTGGGGTGCTGAGGCACATCTGCTTAAGTAGAGCAGAAACCTTGGTCCGGTTTTGCTCAAGCCAGGGCTTATTAGCTCAGGTCCAATGAACGTGGACAGCTTCCAGTCCCTGGACAGAAGTTACATTGTATGATGTTCTCTGGAGGATTAGAAAGCCAGGTCTCTGCTTGATTGGGAGTATGTACCAGGCTCTCACATTTGCTTTGACAAATCCTGACTCCTTAAGAAATGGGCATCTTCCCCAGATTACCTGTTTCTCTGCATTATCCCATTATCCCTGCTCAGACTCACTCATCTAAACAAGACTTTCCTAGCTATCCATGCCTTGTACTGCAAAGGCTGTGATTGCTCGACCTCCAAGTGCCAGGGAAGCCCAGTCACCTTCAAACGACCAGCAACACTCCAGTGATTCCTCAAGAGTCTCCTATTCCCACAACTCTACCAAGCCAGCTTTGCTAGTATTTCTCTGTGAAGATGTCTTCTCTGAAGCTTTGTTTATGGCAGCAGGAGATAAGGATGGAGCACTGCCATACCCCTGAAAGGTTGCTGTTCTTTGGTTGCAAAGGTGGATAAGAAAAACTTACCTCTCCTGGCTTTGTCTTTTTTGTGGGGAGGAGGGTTGGGGATGGGGAATTTACTTCAGGACTGAGTTTCTGTTGCAGGCTTCACCTTTTAATAATAATCAGGAGTTAAAAGCTAAAAGGAAATGAACATTAAAAGCACATAGGAGGAAAATGTGTATACAATTTAAAGAGCCTTCGTACTGGGTTTGTTACACAGATCTGTCAGTGCTTGCACTTCCTGCCCTACCCTACCCAGTCCTGCCCTTCCCTGCCCTGATCTTACCTTTAATTGTTAATACTTCATATTAGCTTGCTAGTTAGCTGTATTAGTAGAGTGTTAATATTAATAGCATACCTTCCTACAGAAAGCTCTATGCAGGAAACTCCAGGAGAGTGGGATGCAGTTCATAGAATCATAGACTCAGTCATAGAATCATAAAATCATAGAATATGCAGAATTGGAAGGGACCCATCAGGGTCATCGAGTCCAACTCCTGGCTTTGTCATTACAAGGTGTGGGGAAGTAGTATTGTCAGTCACTTAAGGAACAGTGAGGTGAGGGGATGTATCTTGTCCTCTGTTCTCTTTACTTATCCTTACTTCCAATTTCAGGCTTGCTTTCATTAGTCACTTTGTAATTCATCATCATTTCTAGGATCTGTTCAAGCGTATTCAAACAGAACGTTCCTGGGTTGGACTGAGGAACAGTACAAGCTCTGGATGGATTTGGGAGGATGGCTCTATATTCAGTGTCAAGTGAGTTTCATTCTGTTTTAAAAACAATACTGCTTATTCAGATTGCCTGGTGTTCCAGAACACCCAGAATTCCTCCTCCAGATGTCAGGAGCTTTCTTTCTGGGCAGATTTTCTTCTTCCTGTCACCTGTACTGCACTAAGCTCAACACAGTTTACTTTTTACTGCCCTGCAACTTGTAAGGGCATATACCTGTGAAAAGCAGGTCAAGTGTTAGTATCCCTCTCTCTACTTCCCTCCAGCTGCTCAGACCAAGGACTTTATTTACCTGCACCAGCACAGATGCTTGGTCAGAAAGGCATATGGCTTTACTGGGTTTAGCCACCTTGCACCCACTCTGTTGAATGCTGATGTCACGGGTGCAAGGACCCAGCCCTTTGGTGCCCTACTAGTGCCAACCTAAGTCAGAACCTTAATTTCATCTCAGTCTTTACTTGGACAAAACTCAGTGTTTTGCAAGAGGGAAAACATGTTTTTATCCAGTGACTTTGCCTGGCCCTTTTCTTTTTATGGCAGTTAAGGCAATGAGTTAGTTTCTAAAGCCTCTCCAGCAAGGAAAACTTGCCCAAGATCTCACTGTCAACAGGTCAGTACACTTGGCTTAATTCTCAGAATAAATCCAGCTTTCTGTTCTTACAAACTCCTTGAAGGCAATGATCATTCCATGAAACTTTCACCACTGCCACTCACATGCTGGTGGATATCACTGCCACTGCAGGGTATTGTGTCTATGTTTGGCTCTGATTTGGCTTCTATGATGGCAAAATTACTTAGTTGTAGCAGGTAGATAGGTTCTTTGGTGTACATGTGTACATTTTATTTTCTAACAGCTGTCTTTTGGAGGTCCGGTTGTTTCTCTTCCTCTGGGCTACACCCTTCAAAATCAGATGTTTTTAATTTCTTGTCTCCAGGAGACAACATCAGTATTTTCTTTCATTCTCACTACTGTTCCATGTCTCTTACAGGGTCCTCTCTAACAGCCCTGTGCAAAACTGTGCTGTCCTGATTAATGGTCAGTTTCATGCCTCCAGCTGTGAAGTTCTTACTCCATGGATCTGTGAGAAATTGCTTAGATAAATCCCATGTGCTTTTTCATCTCACAACGACCTCATCAGTGGTATGAGTTGATCATTATCCTGCAAACTGAAGCTTCACACAAGAGCAAAGTGTTTTACAAGGACAGGTTTGTTCCCATGAGGGTGAATTACGCTCAGCAGTAGATCTATTCTCAGTCCACAAGTGTTGGATTACTGCTGTTTGTGACCAGATGAGACCTGGGACATATTCCCTGGCCTAGTCTTTCACTTTTTTGTCCTATAAGGGCAAATAAAAGCTTTGTCACAAGGGGTGTCTTCAGATCTCTGAGGGGGACCTAGTAATTTTCCTTGAATTTTGAGCATCAGATTTCATTTCCATTCCCTGCATTTCCATTGTCTGGTATCAGAAGGACTGGGAAAATGAAGCCTGCTGTTCACTGACAGAAACATATAAATAGATTTCTCCCATTGGCAGCCTCTGCTTTTGCATCTCGGGGGTATGAGTGGGAGAGAAGAGGGTGAAATGAAACTATATCTTCTGTAAATCCAGCAGTGAAAATAAATCTCCTGACTGCACTGGACCAAAAGTGTGTATCTGTGCTCTTTCTTCTCTCTGTTGGAGGAATTAGGCAGGTTTAACCAAGCTAGTCAAGAGACTGGAGTTCTGGTGTCAAAGGAATACAGCTGATTCTGTGTAATTATTTAATCCATCAAGAACCTGTCTTCCTCCCTACCTCTGCTTTTTGATACTGCAGATAGAGGAAGCAGTGGACAAACCCTTAATACAATGATCTTTCAGCTCAAGTAGAGCAGAGACAGTCTCAGAGTTTGAACACCATAAAAACACAGTATGAATAACAAAGAGAATATTTGGGAGCACTGTGTTTAGCTCTGGGCTTCTTAGTACAAGAGAGGCATGGACATACTGGGGAGTCCAACACAGGGCCACAAAGATGATGAAAGGAATGGAGCATCTCCCCTATGAGGAGAGACTGAGACAGCTGGGATGGTTTAAAGCAGAGAAGGCTGAAGAGAGATCTTATTCCTGCAATCACAGAAGCACAATAACCAACTTTAGCATTTCAATTCAGACTACATATGTTTGCTTCATATTTTTATTATAATTGGAGGAAATCCCTACCAGCTGCCAGTGGCATTATCTTCCATCTGCTTAAAAGGATGCTACACATGAAGGTGTCAAGGCAGAAAAAGACAAAATTCCAGATCTTAGCATACTTAGTTAAGTGATGTCTGCTGAGCCTCGTACAGAGTTCACGGAGATGAGGGTCTCAGGTGAGAATGTTTTATGGTAAGGGTGGGTCTGCTTTTCTATAACCACGCCTGCAACAGGCAGACCTGGGGAAATTGCAGTGTAGTAGGAGGTCAAACCTTTGAGTTTTCATCTTGGATTGTCTGGGTTACTTTGGGTGAGTCATTTTATCTGTGCCAGAGTCCATTCAGCTATCAAAAGATGGTTGTTCCTGACTCCTAGAAAGTTGCCAGACACTATGAAATAATGCTGGACACTTTGCTTGCTTTGTCAAAATGGCGGTAGCATGTGTAGAGGAGAACTTACCAGATACCTTACCAGAGGATACCACTGAAGAAACAGCTTCTCATATTATCATGATAGGTAGCTGAGATGAGCATGTCTCTGAGCTTACCTAGTTTACCTTGCCTGAATGGATTAAAACCATTTCTCTTCAGTTTTTGGCTACAGAGCACATTTTTGACCAAGGTCCTAATGATCAGGAGCTGGCTTGGGAGCTGTTTGGCTATTTGACAAAAAGGGTAGATCTAGAACTGCCATGTACAGTTCTGCATCTTGTTCCTGTTGGGTTTATGTTCCATCAGTCCAGCTCCTGACCTTTACCATCTATGCAAATTGTAAATTGTCATCTTCAAAAGGGCTGTGACCAGCTCAGGTACAAATTTTCTTCTCTGTGTGTGAGGCAGACTTTCCTGGGTTACACTTCTGGGCAAGCAAAGCCATCTTTAGGTATCAGATGCAGAAGGAAGAGCACGAATCTGGGCTGTCTTTTGTGCAGTCCCCAAGGAAATTGCACATGCACTACTATCCTCCTTTTTCCTATGCAGGTCACTGTAGGGCAGAATGAGGTCTGTAATGAAGGTTTATTATTGCACTGCACTTGGATTTCTTAACTCTGGAGCTCCTGAGCTTACCAAAGTTTTGATGATTATAGTAGGAGAAGGGTAGGACAGACAGAAAATCATGTTATCGTGCACACTTTTTAATCTGAAGACTATGATTTACATCCTCTAACATAGATCTCCATGCTTTGGAGTTTGCATTAGAACTATAAGTAAGATATTCTACTGCCACTTGCAAGGGTAATAATTACCAGAGCTATTGATCCTCCTGCTGCAGACCAAGTAAAGACAGTGTTCTAAAAATCCCGTTTCCCTTTGTGGTATAACATTGCCCATCGCAGTGCATTGCATGAATTTTCACTTAATTAAGCGCGGATGACTCCATCAAGCATCAATAATTTGATCTAAGATATACCAATAACTTGACAGGGAACAAGAACCAGTAGAAGGAAGGTAAAAGCCAGGCCACATAGGTTCTGCTGTGTGAGGGTAGCTGCTGCTCTGGGCAGCTGGTTAATGTGTTACGTCCTGTTAATGGGTTGAACTTTTGGCAGCTTCCCATCATGTCAGTGTCCCTGTTTCTGTCAGGGTGAAGGCCAGATTATTTTAGATGACTTGATTGTCCAGGCACTTTCTGGTCTCTTTTCCTGGCATTAACTTTGATGGGACCAGGAACTGGAGAGCAAAAGGGAACATCGTGGGTGGAGAGGGAAGGTTTTTTTCAGTTTTCATTCCCTGTTCCCAAAACCTGTTAATGGGAATTAGACACACCCACGCTTGTTTCCCAAATCCTAGCTCGATCTCCTGCTCCCACTTTGAAGGAAATCAAACAGCTCCTGCTCCTCCAGCAACTTCCATGACCAGTGCCGTGTCCAGTTCTATACAGAGAGCCCTGCCAGAAATGGAGGCTTTGCCCTCATGCTGTGCTGTTAGCCCTTCCTTCCTTAGCTACAACCTTTCCTCTTCCATTGCTTCTGTCCTGCCCAAAAGAGACACAGCTCCGGCCTGCCAGGAACCCTCCCCTCCCTCTCTCCCCCAGCACTGGCCTTCTGCCCGGACTTGGAGCCGCTAGTTCCAGCTCCTCCTTACCGCCTCTCCCTGTTTCCGGATGGGACCTGGCCCCCAGCCCTTATCTCCTCCAGCCCCTGGGCTGTTTGCAGAGGAGAGTATAAAGGGGTTGACTGGGAGAGCAGAGGGGGAGTAAAAGCAGCACTGGACCACACTGAGTGTCTGCTTGACTCACCACGTCCTGCTGTGTGCCATGGGGAAGAACGGGCTGCTTATCAAATCAAGCATCTTCCTCCTCCTCTTCTTCCTTCCGGGAGACACCTCAGCCATCACAGAGCCGTAAGCTATGCTGGGGGCTATCTGGCCAGGCAGGAGACTTCGGCTATATTCCTGTGTCTATTCCTTTGTCCCTTGTCTTCTATCTATTTTCTTTTATCCAGGAATAAAGACACCAGGGCTGGGTAAAGTGCCTTCTACAAACAGGAACTCTAATGCTTGAGAGAGACCCAAAACAAGCTATGAAAGTGAGATATCAGTAAAACTTCAGGGGAAGAAAAAAAGGAAAAGAAGAGGGAAAGGTCTATGAGAATACCTTTTGTTTTTTCAGAGAATTGACAGGATTTCAACAAAATTTTATGCACAAAATTAATTCTTTTGAAAGACAACTTTTCATAAATGTTTGTGCAATTAATTCTTCTTAAGAGAAAAACTGTTTGGAAAGGACAATGAAAGGTTTAATTTTGTGTTGACTGTCCTACTCGCAGGTTGAAATGCCCAGGATTTGGGAGTGGCTATTTTAGACGATAATGAGAAGAAAAAGAACAATTAGCTCATCTGGCATGCTCTGAAATGGCTTTAATTTTTAATTCACATTTTTCAGTTCAGCCAATGGAATGAAAATTCTCTTCTCACCCAGGATAATGTGACACTGTAAGACTGTGACTGTCAAGGTCTGTGAGGGTATATTGTCCTGCCCCCCTTCTTCAGCCTTTTTTGTATGGGAGGGGCATTTGTGTTGTGTGCATGTGTGTACACGTGTGGTAGGAGCAGCGCATGGAGGGTCCTGACATCTCAAAGACTTTCTCCTTTGGCTTTTTGTCAAGGTCTCTTCCTCCCCTGCAAAGCACAGGGCGCTTCACCCATCGCAGAACTGCAAGGGGTGCAGGGGAATTTCTGAGCAAGGCTGTGCTGCAGTGCTTTTCATCAAACGCAGGGGAAACAGACTGGGATCTGAGGGGCCAGAGCTTGCTCCCTGCAGACCAACTGATGCACAAAAAGGTGCCAAAACCTCTGCTTACTGCTAAAGGGAATGCCGTGCCTTACTGCTGAGGTGTTGAGGGCTCTTCTCCCATCTGCTCTCTGCTCTGGGTATGCCCACTGGAGGCCAGTCTGCATCCACCGAAATGGAAGCACGGTTAGCATTAGATCGATTTGGCTTGATTCCCAGATGCAGTGCTGGGCGCCGGGACACCACCGGCAAGCTGCCACGCTGGAAAGGAAGGAGGCTTCATAGGGCTGAGCAGGTATCCCCTGTTGAGCTGAGACAGAGAGGCTGGCTTCCCTGAAAACCTGAAACTTGTTTGTGTTTTTGCTTAAGATCTGGCACCACGCTGTGGCAGTTTTGGATCTCTGCGAGGAACGAGAGTAGTGCTACAGACACTTTGCAGTGTGTAGTCAATAGAATTTATTCACTGGGCACTGGCATTTGTGTGGCTCCCGAATGCCACTAACAGTGTCTAGCAAAGGTGACAATTGAGTTCCCCCCTGCCTTTATTCAGGATCTCGGGAAGAAGTGCTGCTGTTGTGCCAGAACCTAGAAACACATATCCTTTCCAGATGTTTGTGTGGAGGATTTCCTCTGGTATTTTACATTTGAGACCAACCTCTCTGCTTTCTCCTGCTGCTACAGACATGCTGAAAATCTTGTTATGCTCTTAGAAAATTCACCCTTCTCCCTGTGTGGTGAAGGCTGTAGTCATCAGATTGGTTTATTTGTTCTTTATACACAGGTCCTGTTCCTCCTCCTCTGACCTATCCTTCTCCCTTGTTCCTAGGCAGTACATGGTGCTGGTGCCCTTTCTGATACACTCGGATTCTCATGAGAAAGTCTGCATTCAGCTGACCCACCTGAACGAGTCTGTGACTCTCAGTGCCACACTAGAACATCTAGGGGAGAACAGGAGCTTGATTGATGATGTGGTGTCCGAGAAAGACATGTTCACCTGCATCCCTTTCTCTGTGAGTATCTCATCCTTGTGGGATGATCCTTTGTGCCAGGGATAAAGTATAAAGACACTGAGAAGTAATGACCGGAGTAACACTATGTAGATGTTCACTTACCTCTTGTTCATGTCCATCCTCAACACCCTCTTACTGCTGAGATCTCCTTACTATGCTAAGTGACTGTGAGATGCTGAATCCTAGAAAGCCACCCTCTTTCTAGGGCAGGAGAAGAAAGTGGCTGTTTCCTGATGGCTGTTTGGTGAAAAGGTTTTCCACATCATCCTTCAATATCTACAGTTTGTCACTTGAGTGCCTTCAAATTGTGGTAGAGCTTTTGGACCTCAGATACTTTTCTCCTGGCGTACACTGAATTAATGTAAGAACGTAGAGCTGTGATTGCCTGTATCTGAAAAAAACATCAAAGCAGGAATTTGGTAATCTAATGTAATTAAAAGCCCCAGGGACTATAACAAACTGCTGGCAACTAGGAAAGCTGATCATGTAGCTCAGAGCCTAGATTATGTCTTTGGCCTGAAGGCTGAAGAACTGGTCTTCAGGACACCAAAAAGGTTGGCATTTTTGTCTTGGTTTGTCAGATGTAGGCTGAAGACTGACTTTGTCACTTGTGAGAGAGAGGTATAGATGTCTGACATGTCTGATTTGGAAAAGGAAATGTTCTGCAAAGACTAGGGACATTATCTGAAAGAGAAGACAGACTATTCCATTCCATTTGTGAATGCCAAAAGGAAAAGGATGGAAAGGTTTTGTCAGGGCAGTAAGAATTTTTAAAAATTGGGTGGTAGAGCTGGGAGTTCCTTTGCTGCTCAATACTTGCACAGTTACTGCACGGCAGGAGGAATGGGTGGGAATATGGGACAAATATAGATCAGTCTCTTGTTCCTCATTATAGGTCCTCTCACCTCTGTGTTGGGTCCATCAGGATTCTATTAGATCTCTTATTTCATGAAGGCCAGTGCAGTTCAGGAAGCCTTTAGAGGTGGTCTGTTACATAGTTTCCTTCTTACTCTCCAGATTCCAAAATCAAGGCTCCCGTTACCAGCCACGTTTCTCAGTGTGACGGTGAAGGGGGCCACGCTGCGGTTCAGCAGCCGCAAACTAGTGCTGGTCCAGAACTCTGAGAGCTTGGTCTTCATCCAGACAGACAAACCCATCTACAAGCCCGGACAGACAGGTACCAGGAAAGGGGTGGAGATTTGCATTTGAAACAAATATTTGTACTAAAACTGCTGGATCATGCTGGCCAGATGTCAGTTGCTTTCAGTGGGGGTCAGAACTGCAACCTCATGGCTAAGGCTTATGTTTTATTGCTCCATCTAGGGAAAATGTGGGGAGTCTTAAGGTGCATGCATGTATCCGGGGCACCTGCACACTCCCTCTCTCACTGTGGGCTCTGTTGTTGTGGTCCATGCAGTTGGGGGTCTGCATTAAAACCAGAGAAAGACTGGATATTTATCCTATAGAGAACAGGGCCAAAACTCAGACTAAGTAATGAAATAACTTTCAAAGCAGCAGCTGATTTTGCTCAATGAAGACAGAAAGAATTATGTAAGCTATTTATTTCTTCTGGGCCACTGATCTCCTCAATTTGGCCTGGGTAAAAACAAATGTCCTAAAAGAGGTACTGAATTTTCTCTCCATCCATAGCCAACACAAACTTGCAGCCAAGTGCTGAAGTAATTTGTTTGCATTCACCCTTCCTAGGAAGTTAGTCTAGTTATAACAAAATTAGAAGACCCATGTGAATTCTGGCATAAAAATGCCTCATTGCAAAGCAGACAAAGGCAACTTAAATTTAACTTTGGTCCCAGTTAAGGAGATTCTGATGCCCATGATTAGTAAGATGTTCCCACTGCCATGGATTTGCTCTTAACATCCTCTTATTCATGTACCCATAGTAGATGGGTAACCTTCTAGCACAACCTAGCATTCTAGTAAATGGAATTTCCTTGGAAGAGAACAGCCCTGTTGTCTGTTATGCCATTTGTTTTTGCAACTGATTTTTCTGGTTGTTGATTGCACTGTGGAACCTCACTGTCTTTCTCCACCAGTCCTGTTCAGAATTGTTTCTCTGGATGAAGAGTTCCGACCTGTGAATGAAATGGTAAACATGATACTTATTTTTCTACTTATTCGGCCTTAAGTCAAATGTGGGGAAAGGGAGGAAAAATAGTCTCTGCTGGGGAGAGCTCTCAGTACACTGAGATAACTGAAAATTCGGGGTCTCCCCAGATCTTTTTAACAGGATCTGTTGTCAAATTCTGCACAAGGCTGCCCTCTGCATTCTTGGAAAGGTTTGATAAACTGCAAATGGGCAGTGCTCGTGTAAACAGTGATCAATCTGCCATTCCCACAGTGTACACCCGTTCTTACTAGTACTGCAGATCATCCAGAGTTAGTAATTAGTAATTTCGGTTGTCTTTTGTGCCTCAGACAAAAGATTGGCCCCCTCCTCTCCATACCAGGAACCTTTTTCCTTACCCCATTGGATGATTAGCTTTTACCCTGAAATGTGATCATAACTCTTGTCATTTGACCGTGTTGCTTGCACTCTGTCTAAACATGCTGCTTCCTTTCTTTTTTTTAGATTCCATTGGTGTATATTGAGGTATGTACAAACATTTAATTCACATTCACATCTGTTGCACCTCAGCCTGGGCAGAATAAACAGTTGCCTCAAGATGATTCTTGTTTATTTTTTGTATTAAGCCAGTCCATTACATTAATTCAACTATACAGAATTTTAACTCATATGGTGGCTACCATGTGCCTGGGCTCAGGTTACAGCTCCTCTGTCACCTTGCTGTGGACTCCCCCACAAAACACTGCTAGTGCCCTTTACTCCTGGCCTGCAGCCTCCTGAAACACAGGGGCTGGTCCTTCCCTCACTGCTTTTGCTAGACCTCATTGCAGACTCCCAGTGTTCTCACAATCTCCTTGTGATCCCATTATCTGTAGGACCCAAAGAAAAATCGTCTGTACCAGTGGAAAAACGTAGAGTTAGAGATGGGATTTATACAGCTGTTCTTCAACCTCACCTCTGAACCTATCCAAGGGACCTACAGAGTGGTGGCACAGAAGGCCTCTGGGAAGACAATTCAGCATTCTTTCTCTGTGGAGGAGTATGGTAACTGTCACTGCAGTTTCAAGTTCCTAATAGCTAGTCCCATGGGGCATGAAATCTTAATTGAACAGCATTGCAGATCTGACCAGGATGTCCAGCATGGCTGGAAAATTGTTTCTGTATCCTTTCCCTCCCAAGAATAATCTCTTTAGGATGAGAAGACTGAAAGACTTGAGTGACCTATCTCCAATCCTCCCTAAGCACCAGACCATGCAGTGCAGCTCTTCTGAATGCCCACCTCAGCAAGGCTCCTATCAGGAGGAGCAAAGTGCTTGGATCAATCTGTGCTGACAGCCACAAGCCTTACCTCCTTTCAGAGGTGCTTTTAGGCCACAGCCTCATTTCCATTTGGCTACATACCTGTCAATTGTCCTGCCATAAGTCTGGGTCTAGGCTGAGGCTGTCTAAGCTGTAAATTAAGATCTTGCCTTTTCTCCCCCATAAGCTAAGCCCATAGCTTGTGTGATGCCTTAGTGCCTTAACCTCCCTTTGGTGCTCTCACCTCTATGCCAGTTCCTTCTGCTTGGCTAGAAAGTTGGTATCCCAGTACATACCTGCACATGATCACAACCAGCATAGCTTCCCACCCCAGCAAGCCAGCTGCAGCCCTTCTTACATGGTCTGACATGATCTGGCTCCTGCAGTAGAGAGGTGTCCTGGAAGATGTCTTGAACTCCTTTGACCTCTTCCAGTTGCAAGACTGTGCTCTGTCCTGTGCCCTGAATCCCTCCTAGTTGTCCCAAGACAGTCACCATCACCTCCCCTCCTGCAGCTGGGTTTGGATGGGATGTCACCCTGTGCTGTGTCACTGGAGAAGCCAGGGTATCCTCCTGTTTTAAACATCAGTAAGATCTACATGCTTTGGAAATGCAGAGACCAGGCTGCAGGGCCAGCTCTGTATATTTGTGGGAAACTTGAATTGATTTATCTCTCTATTTTACTGTATCCTACTGCTGTGGGACTGATCACTACTACACAGCTACCTGAATAGCTGGTGTAATAATCTTGCCCTCTTACCTGGCACAATGCTTGGCTGAGGGGTTTTCAGTGACTTCAGTGGGATGTGCAGGTGACAGAAGCCTCTAAAATCTGCCCATTTAGATGTAAAAGGTTTCTAGATAATCTGTGTTTTCCTTTGGTTCTGCTGCAGTGCTGCCAAAATTCGAAGTGACAGTGAAAATGCCCAAGGTGATCAGCATTCTTGATGAGGAGCTGAAGGTGACAGTTTGTGGACTGTGAGTGCCATTCTTTCAAGTTCTGCTTGGTTTCAGTGTTTTCTTCAGTTGCTGCTCAAAGTTCAGTTGGGAGACTGAGAGATGAGACTTTATTATATTTCTCAATCCTTTTGGGGTCCCAGGACCAAACAGACCATATCTACTATTAGACAAAAGTTACTGTTTGATGCACTTTGTATGTAACATATAGAAACATATTTTTGATCTGTTTTTTTGGGAGATTGTTTCTTGCATATTTTTTGAGTCATTGTGGATTTCACACCAGCTACAGTGCTAGGGAAGAGGTCTTTAGTTCAATTTATTCAGGAATGATATTTTAACTGTGTCTTCTGCTTGTTGTTGTGGAGAGGAAACCCTAAGGGATGCAGCTGCCTTCTTTCTTTTGGGCCACTTCACTGAATTCCGCCTTGCAATGTTCCATACACCCTGTAGGGAGAGCCATGGCTTGGGCTGAAGAGTGAGAGTAAAGACCCAGCTCATACATACACAAACCAGTTCCATCAGAACTGGGTGGTGGGGTAGATGCTTGTAACATGTTCTCCAGGATGAGGGGGACTCAACAAAATCATTATTAGCGTATGGTACCGGATTCCTTTCTGCTTTTTATTTCCTATGATGACCCTGTGTATCCTGGAGGCAGCTCTAGGAAAGAATCCTGGCATCATTGGGATGAGCCTGTAATTTTTCTACATCTCTCTTTCATTCCTAATGTCTCTGTTTTCCTTTCAATCCTGCCTGCTGGTAGGTACACATTTGGGAAGCCTGTTCCTGGCCTCGTGAGCTTCCGTGTCTGCCGGAAGTACGAACGTGCAGCCGTGTCCTGCTATGGTGAAGAGGGTAGAGCAGTGTGTGAGGAGTTCTCTGGACAGGTCAGTCATGATTACTCTGGTGGGTAGAGTGATAGGAGAAAGTGTGGTTTATTGAGCATGCCTTGTAGGCACAGGCTTGCTCTGAGTACGTACAAACATAGTGTAAAAGTGTGGTGAGGCACTGGCACAGGTTGCCCAGGGAAGATGTAGATGGCCCCTCCCTGGAAGGCCAGGCTGGATGGGGCTTTGAGCGACCTGGTCAGTTGGGAGATGGCCCTTCCTGTGGCAGGGGAATTGGAACTTACATGGCTTTTAAGGCCCATTCCAACTTAAACCATTATGTGATTCTACGATTCTGTGAAAATACATGTATTTTAAGGAAGGCTGAAGAATGGGATAAGATTGGGTGCAAGATGAAATGTGAAAGGTAAAAATAGGAAGGCCTGTGCAGTAAGAGCAGTGTGTGTAAAAGCCAGAATCTGATGGAGAATGAAGAGATGAAAGAAATAACAGAAAGTTCAGTTGGAGTGTAGAGAGTATAAGAGCAAAGTGAGATAGAAAAGCCATGAGCAATGACAACAGAGTTGGACTTGGCTTACACTGGAGACAGTGTATGGGGTCAGAAGCTCATGTTAGAGAAAGGAAAGGAGCAGAAACCAGGGGAAAGGCTGAAACATTTTGGGCAAGAAGGAAGGACATACATGTTTAGCAGCAGTGATTAAGACATACAGAAAAAAAAAATCACTTTTTTCACCTTTTAGACTGGCAAGAGCAAAACTGAAAGGTGTTTGGAGCACAAAGAGGTGCAACAGTACTGGCTTAATTGAGAGAAGTTGGAGTAATAGCAATTGTGGAAATATGCCAGGAGAAGAAAGCAAACAGAAGATGTTCTCATGGTCCCTGGGCTCTGCTATAGCTTGATGTCCACAGCTGCTTCTGCCACTGCTGTTGTTATCCATGTCAAAAGAAAACAGAAACACTGTAGTGCTACCCTCTGTTCCAGGCATCTCTTCTGTGGAGACTTGCATTGTACATGAATTTGCTGAAGAGAGGTGGCAAGCTTGGGAAATACTTTTCCAGCTGTCATCTGCTTTCTACAAATACACAGGCTTTGGTTTGTGTATCACTCATATGGCTTACACATTTTAAGTAAGCAGTTTTATTTTCTAACATGCCTGATGCCTGACAAACATTTCTTATGTGGCATACATTGACTAATTCCCTGTGCACTTGTACCAAGTGTTGGCAGCTTCAAACTTCACAAGCATACACAAAAATCATCTAGTTTACAAGCTTTTCACTCTAATGTTGCTGTAAGTACCTCAGTATGCTTTTTGCTAAGTTATTTATGTCTTTTTCCAGTTTTGATAACACCAACAGAGGTAGACTATCTGTGAGGTTATGGGCTTCTCTTTCAGTTCAGAACAACACACAGTGATGGATTCATTGAATAAGCATTGTATAAATGTGAATATAATGGTCTTGTTTGTTTTCCTCCAACAGACAGACATCTATGGCTGCATATCTGAAGTGGTAAAGACCAAATTATTCCAGCTCAAGAGAAGTGGATATGAGAATAAGCTCCATGTAGAGGCCAAGATTAAAGAGGAGGATACAGGTATGAATCATCTGGATGAAAGAGCCATGTAATGAGACCAGGAGAGAGCAGCAGAGGGGCTTGCCCAGTAGGAATGAGGGGCAAAACCAGACTCTTGCTCTTCTGGAATCTTAGAGTTTTCCTGCCTCTAGTCCAGGACCACCAACAAAATAGCTTGTCCAGCAAAGGAGGGTTGGCCTAGAGTAAAAGGAATTCTGGTCAGGCAGAGGCAAGTTAGTTCTCCATGCTTCTTTCTGCAGGAGTGGAGTTGACTGGAACAAGCTTCTCTGAGATCACAACCACCATTAGCAGAATCGTGTTTGCGCTTTCAGATACCTACTACAAGCGAGGAGTCCCCTTCTTTGGGCAGGTAGGGAAACCATGAGAATGGAATGCCATGAATGCCAATCAATGATGCTACTGAACCTTCTGGTCAGATGTATGCCCCAACTCTGCAAGGATGCTGGACCTCAGTGCTGCTAATCCCTGTGGGTCTCCTTTCCTCTGGAAGCTCTTGAACTGGGGAACAGCAGCTGAGAGCACAGCCCTCATTCTGCCCTTGTGCTTCTGCCTCTCCTGTCCACTAAAATTCTGCTTCTACCAGTCATGTGTTTAATTGGAGGCCTCAGGGGTGTGAGTGCATGTCATTCTCCCATCAACTCCCCTGGCCCAGAGAGGAGACAAGAAAGAGGCAAAGAAAAAGCATTCAGAAGGTTTGCAGCTATCTATCACGGTATCCTGAAGTGGTGGGGAAGAGAAGAGAGATCCAGCAGGCAGGAATTGTGCAGCAAGATTGACTTATTTAATTAATTTACAACTCTTTTATAGACTTTTTTCTTCATAGTCTAATTGGTCAAAGGATCAGCCGCCCCATGGGGTGATTGGCTAAAATCCTAAAACATCCATTGTCAAAATATTTTTCTTCTGTACCATAAGCAAAGTTTTGCAAGGTTGCAGGTGTTCATAGTTTATAGAACTTTACAAATGTCTTCCGTGAGAGAGAAAAGGATCTCATGGGACTGGAAAGAAGCAAGAAAAATTCTTGCTAGCAGCAATATTTGCATCCACAGATGTCTCTGAAACAGATGTGTGTAAAGTGCTGTTGAAGCTTCCTTGTCTGACATGGACCCAACATCTTTATTGTGGTGTTCTACCAGTCTGTTCAGGTGGCAGCCATTCCTCCCCTTCTATACTGCACTGGTTTTCCTCCTCCAGGTGAAACTTCTGGATGGGTCTAATGCTCCAATTGCCAATGAGACTGTGAGAATTTCTTTTCAAGGAGGACAGGAAGAAAACTATACAACAAATGAAGAAGGCATAGCAGAGTTTGCCCTAAACACTTCCACGTTGGCCTTTGAAAATGTTGAAATTAGGGTAAGTCCTTAGGACAAAGAAGGTAATGAAGCACCCCATTGGGCTGGAAGGGAAGCTCTAAAGTTTCTACTATATATGCAAAAGCAGTTAGATTATTGTTCCTTGTTGCTTGTGTGAACCTTGACGCCAGTTTGGTGGAAAGAGTCGTACAGCAAACTGAGGTTCCAGGTCACAAATTGTAAATATTTTGTAAACATCTTGTAAATATTTGATTTCTGCTTGGCAATTGCAATATGGGGTTAGAAGAAACATCAAGAGATCCTAATAGTCCATTCTGCTCCAAGGAATCACCAGCCCTACCTAGTCAAGGGTGGGTCTATCTCCCATCTGCATTTTTCAGAGTTTAATTTAGCATTTCAACTTTCTACGTACAGCTGCTGGTATTTTGTTTATTTTTTGTTTTGTGGGGTTTTTTGTTTTTTGTTTGTTTTTGTTTTTCTTTTTTAAAAGTTTTCCTTTTTCCTGCTGTAAATAGAGTGTGAGTCCTTCTCATAAATTCTCTCCCAGTTGAGAAATTTGTTTGTCTAGGACAAACAGGTGCCGCTGAGCATCTTTTAGTTAGTGGGAAATGCAATTTGTTGTGTAATATGTACATTTCATAATATCACATCCTGGACTAGGGGAGGATATTTGTGTCTAGAATTATATTTGTTCTTCTCCCTACAATTCCCTTGTCACAGACTAAAACCATTAAAAATTTTCAAGTTACTACTAGATGCTTGAAGTTTTCAGATTTTTGCAGGATAAAGAAAAGGCAAGAATTCCCAAGTATAATGAGAAAGATAAAGAAAAAATGGCATGTGGTGCACATCAAATGCTGAAATAGGGCCCTTCTAAACGTGAAGTGTCTTCCCCTTGCTCTCATCTTTAGGAGGTGGACTCTCTCAGCTCCTAAACTTCTATTCAATTAAGGTTTTGAATTATTAGGTGGAGATTGTTCTCCTTTTCTATAGCATCTGTAGTTTGATCTTGGCACTGGTAATATCTGAACTGGACAGCACTATCCCTTCTTCAGTGCCTATGATACGGAAAGAAATGAAAATTGCCTTTTTTTCCCTTTAGACTAAATAGAATATTAGAGAGGGCAAGGCATTAGTGTAAAAGGCCCTTAAAGTGACCCTGATAGTAAACAAAAATCTGATATGATTCAGCTTGGTTGACACAAACTTCAGCTTCTCTGGGAGTGAGATAATTCCCAATGATTTGCTAAAGATACCACCATCCTGTCTTGCACTTTCCAAACTCATGTGTTGGGGTTTTTTTTGTATTTTGTAGACTTCCTTGTTATTTCAGTACCAAAAAAATACTAAAACTTTAATATTAGGCCATGGATTTTTGTCTCCAGTTTGGCCACCTGTGTTTGAGGATCTATGTATGTATTTTCTCCTTTTCCAGGCAGTTCATAAACGAAACCTCTTCTGCTATGAACGTTCCTGGGTTTTTCCACGTTATGGAGAAAGTTATCTCCAGCTAAAGCGCTTTTACTCTCCCAGTAATAGCTTCCTCAAAATTGAGCCCAAGTCCAAGCCACTAAGCTGTGGCTCTTCCACAGACATCCGAGTACATTATATCCTTACTCCAGAGGCTGTAGGAGAGCAGAAGAAAATCACCTTTTACTACCTGGTAAGTTTGCACCTGCCATACAGTGAGGTAGTCACTGGCAATTATAGGGGGGGGTGGAAGTAGATGTTGTGGTTTGTGGCAGAAGGCTTTAAATGCTTTCTCATCATCCTTCATATGTTCTTTAGAAAAAAAAAGGAGGGTCTGAGTTGGGAGTAAAAGGTCAGGATGTCCCTGTGCCCTCTGGGTGAGCACTGGGACTGTGATGCAGGGAGGCAGAGAGCTGGGTGTGAGCAGCAGACATACAGCTCAGTAACTCTCCTTGCAGGGTCCCCCACTTTAAGGTTTGGCTAATGCAAAACTTCAGTCACAACCAAGTTTATCCTTCCATTCAGGTGATGGCCAAGGGAAACATTAAGCAAGGAGGCACTCACATTCTGGATTTGGACCAGGAAAGTGGTGAGTTCCTCTCCCCTACCAAATTGTCACTCTTATGGGGGGCTAGGCAACTGTGGCAGACATACATGCTGCATCCATGTAAATGCAGGGATCGACATCTGCATGTCCTCTAAGATCTGGGAAGAGTTTGACCTTTATTTTCTCTGCCTTTAGGCTTTTCACAGATTTGCTCTAGTCCCCTGTGCCATTATCTTTCTCATGACACAACATTTTTTGGAGCTCCAGTACTCCTTGGAGATACATCTGATGGTCTGTTTTTAGAAGCTGAAGCAAAATTCAGCATACTTATGCACTGGAAAACAGGCTTTTCAGTCAGACAGGGAGACTTACACATCTCTGTGAGCACCAATTCATCCCACTTGGATGCCTGAAATTTCATAATGTCTAGGATAAAGTTCAGCATAAAGTCAAACCTAGAATTTTGGCTGCCTCAAGAGAAAGTTTTTTGCACCTTAACTTTTTGCCATTGTTTTGTTTGCTAGACAATGGTGCCTTCTCACTACAGCTGTCTGTACAAGCTGATATTGCTCCAGTGGCCCAAGTGCTTGTCTACACCACGGTCCCCAGCAGGGAGGTGATTGCTGATTCAGCCAAGTTCTACACAGAATTATGTTTCAACAATAAGGTAAGTGTCCCCTTCCTGAGGGAGCAGCCACCAGACTGCAGTGTGGTCAAGCTCACTTATTTAGCCTGGTTGAGCTAATTTCTTTAGATGCACTAACACTGGACAAGCAATGTATCAATTGTTGTAGGTAGCTTCACTGCTTATTGGTTTCTGCTAGCCTGGAAGGGATCAACTGAATGAAAAAAATGTGCTAGCAGGGGCTACACTGATAAAACCCCCTTCAGCAACTGGTCAAAGCTGATCCTACAGATGGTCCTGACTAAGAAAAAGAGAACAACTTGAAAAATTCCCATCAGGACTTACAGATACGAGACAGGACAGTGCTGAAGACAGTCCCTTGTCCTAAAATCAAAGCTGAATGAGTTCTTGAGACCTGTGTCACTGTAGGAGCTTGGTCATCTGAATTTTTTTCATTTATTAGATTTCATATTGTGCAGTGCTTGAAGGTCCAGGTGCAAGCCAAGTGTCAAATGATTTACATTAGTTGATACTGCTTTCCTCTCTGAAAGCATGTTGGATCCAAAGCTGTTGTCAGACCACATAGGACAGTCTTAGGGCTATCTTCATGCTAAACAGTTTTCCTAGTAAGTAGCTTGCTTCAGTCCTTTTTCTGCCTGAAGAATATTGTTTTTGTAGTCTCAAGATCCCACCCTGAGAGAGGTGGAAGGTGTCAGCAGAAGGCATGCTGTGTTCTGGTTGGGACATGAGGGAGACTGGCAGCTGATACTGCTTTGTCAGGCAACACATTGAGGATGCTTTGAGCCCGGCATGCTCGGGGGGGATTTGTAGTGCTGAGGAGAGAGAAGATTTATGCAGGGCAGCTGTCTTATTATAAAATCATGTGAGATGGTGGCGACAACTTTTGCTAGCAAGAACTTCCAGGGCAGAGGTAGGCAGGGGGTATTTAGAGTTGTGAGTTAGGTTTTGGAGAAGGCACAGGAGTTTGGAAGGCCTAGCCAGCAGGTGAGCTCTTCAGAGTCATTACCACCCAACAGATTACTGCAATATTTCTCCAGGGCATCACTGCTTGTCATGTTACCAAAGAATCTGCTAAGCAAGATCTTTGCAAGCTGGTTTTCTCTCCACATACAGTTTCTGGGTGCAGTACAGTGACTGCTCCTGGTTCAAGGACATGCTCCACTGACTGATCACATCTAGCCCCTAGGTGGGATTGCCTCATCACATTCACAGTGACCATAAAACCTGAAGCCACCTTACAAGTTTTATGAGCAATTGTGATGCTTGAAGTTGCCAAGAGCTCTTGGTGGTGATTCCCCTGGCACTACTGGAAGGGAACAGTGGCACAGATGAAGTATAGAAGGAGGTGTGCATGCATATGGGGGCCTTGTAAAGTTAGAACTGAATGCACTCAACTGGAAGAAAAAGTCCTGTGAGAATTGGGCATCTGTGACATAGCTTTTCCTGTGGTTACAGGTGGACTTAAGCTTCTCCCCTTCGGAAGGCCTGCCTTCCTCAGATGCTCACTTGCAGTTCCAAGCCTCCCCGAACTCCCTCTGTGCTGTGCGTGCTGTGGACAAGAGTGTTCTCCTCATGAAGCCAGAAGCTGACCTGTCACCCACCTCTGTAAGTTCTTGGTCTGTGGAACAAGTAGGAGCCTGGTCAGAGCAAGCGCAGCCCAGTGCTGGAGTGGAGACAGGGAACAGTCCCTCTTGTCAGAGCTGACACAGAGATGCTCCCCTGTGCTGCTTCACATCTTCCTCCAGTGGGCAAAAAGATGAGACTGGGCAGCTGTTGATTCTTAGGGGGTTTGTGTGATTTTATGGATGGGAATTAGAAAGCTCTTCTAAGGGGCCTGCTTGTCTTGGCCAGAGCCAAACACTGTTATGTGTTTGATGATAATTTTTCAGTTATTCTCCTCATCCATGGATTAATTTTTTTGTGGTAGCATCTGGAAGCATCAAAGAGTTTATTTGTCTTTTGCCAAGCTGAAAATGACAATCCCTGAGTAGGGACAAAGTGTTACAGATGGTTTGGCCAATGTAATTTTTTACATATTTGAGCCATAATAACCAGAGTAACGTGCAGAGCATAAAAAAAGAGGCAGTATCTCCAAATTTGGATCCTTTATTTGATTCCCAAACTCTTACTGCTCCCAGCACAGGGAGGACCATGGCAATGTGACTGTATGTGCTGGTGATGTGACTGTTACGGTGCTTGCATCCAACTCCCTCAGCTGTGCTTCGCAACAATGGGCACTAAAATGCCAAATACTCTGTCTCTTTCTTCCAAGGTGTATGACTTACTTCCAGTGAAGGAATTCCATGGCTATGTCTATGGTTCAAACACACCCTTGGAGGAGCCCATGTGGAATTGCATGACCGTGGAGCCAATAGTTCGGGATGGGATCACCTATGTTCCAGTAACGGGGGTGAATGAAGAGGACACTTACAGCATCCTAAAGGTATAGCCCCCTGGCATGGTTAGGGAGTGGGGTGGGAGAATGATTGAGAATGCTTTAGCCTTCTGTGGCATCATGCAACTTAACAAGGGAAGGGTTTGTGCATCTGAATGATCTGACACTTCTTTCTATCCAGAGGCACATTCAGTGAGGGTCATAAGCTTTACTTGTCATGCCAGATATGCTTCCCACTTGGTAGAAAAGGGATCAGTCTCAAAGTTTTCTTACAGGAAAAGCTTTGAGGCTGACTTGAGGTGAGGTTCTAATTGGAGGTAAATGATCCCATGCCGTTATAGTTACCTTGAATAAATCAGTATGTCCTTGAGCTGCATTGTAGCCACAGACATTTCATTCCAGAGAGAAAACTGTATATCTACTTCCTGGCTAATCCTGACCCCTAGGCTGAAATTGGACTGGAACCAGTGTCCTAGAAACAGATGGGATATATCCTTTTGTCTCTCTGAGCCACCCAGGCACTCAGACCCAAGGATCAGGGGATCATCTCAATGTCCAATCCACACACAATAACAACTTTTCCATTTTGAGGCAGTAAAATGCCAATGTCAGGTCTGCTGTGTAAACCTCAACGGGATTCAGTAATAGAAAAACATCTTTGGTTTCTCTCCCATAGGAAATGGGTTTAAAGGTTTTCACAAATACCAACGTGAGGAAGCCTTGGTTTTGCAGCCCTAGTAATCACATGAGTTCCGTCCACCCAGCAGCTGGCCTAGGAGCACCCGGAGCCATGGCTGCGCCACCCATGTATGCAATGAGGACAAGCGGTAAAGGAACTCGGTTTTCTTACCACTTCTGTTCTGAACAGAGATCCTGTTTGTATTTTGGAGTGAAAACTTAAACCAGAGCTGGCATTGTGAATTGAAACCTTGCAAGTAGTACTGAGCTGATGGGTTTGCAGATTTCAGCTTCTCAATGGGTTGTTTGGGTCTACAGACAAGCGTTGGGAACTCTACATTAGAAATCAGCAGAACCGGACCGTGTTCAAAGACTGGCAGAGCAGAGGATATTAATTCTGCTGATAAATTCTCTGTTTGTTAGGTTTTTACAGTCGACTTCTATTCCTAGATTGTCACCTAGAGATCCTCCAATACCATTTTCAGGCTGTTCTCATTGACTCAGCCAGCTTTATGTATGGTCAAAACCATGAAGTGGGTGACAAATTTTTCAGTGATGAGTTGGTAGGCTTTGGGGAGGCAGGGTAAGACATGTATGGTAGAAGTCCAGTCTGAAATGGACCCATCCTATGATCCTATTTTTAAGGGCTATTTCAGCTCTTACACTGTAACTGTTTGGGCAACAGAATTGGCCTTATCATCCTTCAGTCTCATATTAGAGAAAATATCTTAGAAATTATAAGTTATTCTAGCTGGATAGCTGATTCAGAGAATTTTCCCTTGGCACTAGAACCTGTGCTTTTGTACGTGTCCAGTTTAAAAACAATTTCAACTTCTGACAGATAGATATAAATAATCAGCAGTAAGAAGACTGAAATACCACAACAGACAAACACAAGCTAGCCACCTGCCACTTTTGCCAGGAGCAATGTGATATAGCTCTGATAGCATCTTTCACCTGTCCCTGAGTCCTTCTCAGGCTCTGGAGATACCTGTTGCACAGTTAATATGAATAGTTGTTAGCTACTCAATTGTTATCCAATTGCAGAAATTTATTTAGCTAAAGTAAAGATGACGAAAATTAGAATTTCCTAAAGATATTTTCTTATTTTTCTGCTTGGATGCATTTCTCTTTCTGTTTATGAAAACCAAGCAAACCATGTCCCACCCACCCCATCTTTGTTTTCCAGTTATTGAAAAGTAAAGTAAAACAATGTTTAAAAAATGTAATCCCAAACACAGAATATTTTATTTGGAATAATTTTTGTATGTGAAAACTTTGTTTTAGTCAAAATGACTTCCCATATTACAGCTGCATGTTTTTATTTTGAGCATTTTCAGCCTAGTTCTTGAGGAGGCCATAGCTTTGACAGGAAGGTGGCACTCTGAGTCACAATGACCCTACAAAAAACACTTCAACAGAGGGATGTTCCATTGCTAGCTGGCCTGATTAGGATGGAGAAGAACATCACATCAAGGCTGATGTACCTGAAAGAGAAAAGGGTGCTTGTGATGCCATGATTTTTGTCTTTTTATATTTTATATATTAACAATAATTATAATAATTAGATATATAATTATAATAATTATTATATATATATAATATATATATATTTATACATTCTTTTATATTTTCAGGTATAACCCCTGTTATACCTTTTTTGCAACTTCTGTATTCTTAGTGCTTTTTGCCTACATTCTTGGACTTGTTTGTCAAGCTAGGAGACTAAACATTTTAGAAGCTTCATAGTTAGGGATCAGTGTGCCCCAGACCCCAAGGTCCTCTCCAGAACACATTCTGTAAACCAAGATAGAACCATCCAGGGGAAGGCTCCTTGGGGAGGGGGGCTCATTCGAGCCTCTCATTGGGGAATCTTTGATAGACTAGTAATTAGTAAGACCTAAAATGTTATACCAGATCTTTGGGGGGTGCATTGTGGTGTGCATTGAGGTGCATTCAACCTGGACGTGTGCACCTAAGAATCATTAAAATAAATACCAAAGTAAAATCCCTTTTTCCCTTCTAACCGTGTCTGACTCTTGATTTTAAGACGAGGAAAAGGCATCACTTACATAGAAGGTCCTAAATAGGTTTTTGCTCTAAATCCTTTATTTTTAAGCTTGTAAAGTGCTGCCTTCCAAAGTTTGAGGTCTGCTGGAGACCAGCAGAAAATAATGGAAGGCTAGCTCTCCTTGCTAGTAAGCCCTGGCCCTGAAACTCCACTGCTGTTGCTAATATAGCTCACTACAGCCACAAGTATCTGCTTCTGATTGCCACATTGATTGACACTTTCTCAGACTGAAGCATGATGCATAGGTCTTGTTTGGGATTGTCAGTAGTTGATTTCTTTTTATCTTGCCTCATTCAGGCGTTCTGGCAGATAGATTTTCTGAGCAGTTAAGCACTCCTGAAGAGGTGACAGAGACAGTCCGAAAGTATTTCCCAGAAACCTGGATTTGGAGTTTAGTACCTATAAGGTGAGTATTTTGGGTTAGTTCATTCCTTTTTAATAAAACTTGGTTTATAAGGTGAAAACATGAATCCCAAAGTGTTTGTCCTTCATTGTTTGCAGAGATCACTTGGCAATACTCTGAGATGAAATTACTTTGAGCCATAGTTAGGTTTGTCCAAAGAATGGACTGGAAGATGATGTAGAATGGTCCTACAGTAGCAAATATACTGTGCCCCATCATTCACACAGCAAATACTGTTCAGTAGGCCAAAAGGGGTACAGCTAGTCACCAAAATGCTGTAAAACTCATCTGTCCTTGCTGTCTGTGCTTTACCAGCTCTGAGGGAAAAGCTGATCTAGAAGTGACCATCCCTGACACCATCACTGAGTGGAAAGCCAATGCATTCTGTACTTCGGCAGAGGCGGGCTTTGGCCTGTCCCCAACAGTGTCCCTCAGAGCCTTCCAGCCCTTCTTTGTGGAGCTCACCATGCCCTACTCTGTAGTGCGTGGGGAGTCCTTCCCGCTGAAAGCCACCGTTTTCAACTACCTGCCCGCCTGCATCAGGGTAAGGGAGGTTTAAATTGTTCTCTGTAGCTGTGTACCTTCTTGTGCAGCCTTGCCTTCACCTAGCCTTCTTACCTTGTCTCTCAGCAGCCCTAGACCCCTTGCCCCTGACATTTTATGTTATTTCTCCTATATACTCCAAATGTAGAATCCACAACTCCAGTTCCCTTCTCGTTTGCTACTGAAGAAACAGCAATTGCCATGGCTTCCTAGCTCCCTGTCTCTCATGATCACCCTTTCTTATTTGCACCTCTCTCTACTGGCAGGTCAGTGTGACTCTGGCTCAGTCTACTCATTTCCTAGCTACTCTGGTGGAAAAGGAGAAGGAATCTCATTGTCTCTGTGAGAACATGAGGAAAACCGTGGCTTGGCTGGTGACTCCCAAATCTCTAGGTAAAGGTCTCAGGGTACTGAAAACTGCAGCAAGGGTTTCTTTGAGCTGTTCTCCCCATTCAGTATTGGGTATTAAAGCAACACATTTTCCTGGGAAGCACTTCAGTTGAGTGTGTCTGATCTGGGGGCAAAGACTGTTAATTGGGAGGCAAAGACTGAGGGGTTCATAGTCTCCAACTCTGTGTCTGGCATCACATGCAGTACTGTCAAGCCTTGGACAGCATCTCCTGAAGCCAGAGATGTTGCTGGCCAGCAGAGATGTTCTGTTAGCTCCATTCTTCCCAGAGATTAGATGTCTTCCCCATGGGATCTTCACACTTGGTTTTCACTGTTGGTGTGTAGCAGCTGTGGTGTGCCTGCAGGACAGCAGTGTGCTGAACAGCAGTGGGGCTGGTCACACTCAGTACTGTGGTGTTCTGGAAAAGAGTCCCCAAAAGAGAGTGACCTTTCAATGACAGCACAGCTCTTGTGGCTTCTGGTATCGAGAGCTTGGTTTTTGTGGGAAGCAGGGCCCAGCCATGACAGAAATCTCCATCCATGAGCCTGCAAGCTGAAACTCCTGAAAGTAGCAGTGAATCCCATTGCCTGGCTCTGCCTGGCAGGACTGACTGACCCCTGTTTCCTCCAGGGCAGGTGGAGTTTTCAGTGACCACTGAGGCCCTACAGAACCAGCAGCCCTGCGGGAACGCCATTGTGGAGACCCCTGAGAAAGGGCGGAAGGACACGGTCATCAGACAGCTGCTGGTGGAGGTACGTGGGCTGTGTGAAGGGAGGACTGACCTTTCCTATGGGCTACAGCTTACACTGTGATACAACAGGATGGGATGCTAGATAATCTCATCTAGCTTCCTTTCTGTAAAAGGTTGGACCCGATGACCTTTTGAGATCCCTTCTAACCTGGTCTGGTCTATGATTTTATGGGATCACTATGCAGCATGGCAATATGATGGTCTTACATCATTGTACTTTGACAGGGCTGCATAAAGACTTCAGCTTAAGAATGTGCCTTGTGTGTCCTGGTACAATAAACTTTCCCTGTCTTCTACTGTAACAGGACTCCTACTGCAATCCATCCCTCCCTTTAGCTCCCACCTGTCACCTGCTATTTCAATACACTGTCTTTACAGCTTCTCTCCTTCTTTTGACACATCCCCAGTAAATGTGCCAGTCAGCACATGCTGCTTCTCAGCTAATTGAATGGCCAAGCAAACTGCCTCTTAAGCTGAGTGTTTTGCAGTTGTGGTTTGGTAACGTAGACTGGCACCAGGATGAAGGTGAGGAACTCACAAATGCCTATGGGAATTCGATGACTGTAGAGAAATCCCCTTAAAACTCCACATGAAAACATGCTGAAATTTTACAGCTTACCCATTTCCTGTGACAGGAAGCGTTGCTGATGTGATGTGGAACACAAGGAAATATTATGTGGCAGTATTGGGAATCCTTTATAGGAAATTGTTAGTTTATTGTATACTGAAAGTGGCAATGTGGCGGTTAGGCTCTGTGTTCTGAGCTTTCCTCTGTATCATAAAACCCCCTAATGTTTGCCTGCTATGTCATGTGCTATCAGTGATGTCACCAGATACTACAGTGTGCAACATCTTCCCTTGCTATTGTTAACATACACAATTTGTTTCCCTGAAGCATCTGCAGCATTACAATAAATAGCACTGCAGACTTCTCTTCAGCACAGCTCTCACTAATGCTACAGTCCCTTTGTCATGAGGATGTTAAGTGTATCTCACTGTGAGCAGTAGTTGCAGGTCATCCATTTGGTGGTCCTGCAGTGTTTTCCTCTCCTTTTTCTGTCCTTCCTCCACATACAACACCAGTCATTTAGGATCACATTTCTTTTATTTGCTTAAATTATTTCAGAGCTCTGTATTTCAAGGAATGTTTGTGACTGCTTCTCCTTCTTCAGTTCCTACACTTTCCACATATCCTTCTGTCCTTGTGAGGATTCCTGTCTGTATTTCCTGTCTCACTAATTTCTCCCCTCTCTTGTTTTCCTTCATCCCATCCAAGCCTGAAGGAATTGAGAAGGAAACAACCCAGAATTCTGTGCTCTGTGTAAAAGGTAAAGCCCACTCTTCCCACACTCTCTATTTATTCCTGTGTAGTTTGATGGGTGGGATGTTGGAGGCCTGCCTCTATCATATTCCATGTAGTCTGACATTTTTGGGTAATCAAAACATGCCACATCACTTGGGAGTTTGAGACATGAGACAGAAGAAAGTCCTAAAGAATTGACCATCCTGCTTAAGCATCAGGGTATGAGCTAGGACAGATTTAGCATGAATGTTTGTATTCGTGCTCTCTTGAGCTCTGACACTGGAGTTACAAGGGCTCTTGTTTTCTTGCACACTCAGGAGAAAGCAGTAGATGCATCTGCAGTGCCTAAAAGTGCCTGGGAGTGGTTTCAAGCAGAGATTGTGTTACAGCCAGGGAAATATGAAGTAACTGAAATCAGGGCATTTCTAATAGGAAGAGTTCCTGTTGTTTCACTGAGGCCTCCTCCCCTTCCATTAGCCATTTCTTGGAACTGCGCTGAAGCAGTCTTGTTTCTTTCTCAGGAGCACCTGTGGAAGAAGAGTTTTCCCTGTTGCTACCTGAAAATGTGGTACAAGATTCAGGCAGAGCGTATTTCTCAGTGCTGGGTGAGTTAACAGCCTGACAGAAGAACCATGTGCTGTTTCTGACTCTTTGTGTTGACCTACCTCACAGCTTTTCCTCCTGGTTTCTAACACAGCTCATTCTTGTCTTTAATCTCTTCTGTCTTGAGCACTTTCCCTTCTGTTTGTGCTATTCCTTTTCCCTTTCTGCATGCCTTTTTTCTCAGTCTTCTCACAATGCCCTAACCTTTCTCTCATTTCCCTCTTCTTTTTCTCTGCTGTTCTGTGTTTTGTTCCAGGATCTTTATCAATCCAGATTATTTTATGTTCTTCTCTGACCTCCTGCATCTGTCATTCAGTAGCTTCCTCTGATTCTGATAGTCAGCCCTAGATATTGTTAACATCCCTCTGGTATCGCCTGCTCCCCAGGTGACATCATGGGCACTGCCATGCAGAACCTGCACCAGCTCCTCCAGATGCCCTTTGGCTGTGGGGAGCAGAACATGGTCCTGTTTGCCCCCAACATCTACGTCCTGGACTACCTGAACAAGACAGGGCAGCTGAGTGAAGAGGTCAAATCCAAGGCCACTGGATACTTAGTGAGCGGTGAGCTGGGACATGGCTTTTGCTTCTGCTTTGGCTTTCTTCTAGGTCCTGCCTGGGATGGGTCTGTCAAATGCTGGTCAGATGCTGAAAGATGTCTTCTCTCATAGACAAATGGTCTTTGCTCTATGCCTGAGTCGACCCTTTGCTGCTTTTTTCTTTTATTTTCTGTTGCTTAAGCATTACTGTGCCTGATCATTGCAAGCACTTTTCTCATGGGGTGGCAGTACAGTGCATTCATTGTCATTAATAGGTCCTGCCATCCTTTTGTAGAGAGGTAAGTGTTGCTTTTCTTCATGCACTACAAGCAATGCAGAGAGCTGAGGAGGTACCAGCACTTCATATTGGTTAGGATAGGACTGACCTACACCTCTCTCACTTGCCTTTGCTGATGGAGCTATTTTTTTATTTCCCCATCCCTCAGCAGACTCTTTCTGGCATCTGAATCTTGCCTTATCTTTACATTGCAGGTTATCAGAGGCAGCTGAACTACAAGCACCAAGATGGCTCTTACAGTACCTTTGGACAACGTTATGGCCAACCAGGGAATACCTGGTGAGATTTCAATGCCACCTATGCCTCTCCAATATGCTCCTCTTTCTCACCCACACATATATAATAAATACTGCAGGATAGTAAATAGGAAATGCTGTTGTAGACCAGCAGGTTTTCCAGAGGTGGTGTGGTCCCTATGCTGCCTCCTTTTTAATAAATAGGCTACATCAGCCAGATATATGGCTGAAGTACTTCCTCCCACCAGCAGCTCCAAGGACCATGACAGACAAAAAGGCAATGGAGATAAATCAGGGAAGAAGGGAACAGGGTTTTATCTGGCTGAAGAAAGCTGAAGAGCTGCAGTGGCAGCTCTTCTAGACTAGCATCTGCTGAGAAGTCTGCTGGAAAAGATGATTCCATATGGAAACATATGAGGAAACACAAGTGGAAAGGTTGATAATCCAAGAGCAGTGCTGAATGTTTTTTTTCAAATGTTTGTATGCTACTAAGCAAAGACAGACTGGGGGAGCATGTGTGTTGCCATTTTGACTTATTGGAAAGTTTTGATTTGCTCCTGTATATCATTGTCATGCGTTTTCAATTTTAAGTAAGGATAAGAATGGAAGAACTCATCACCCTCAGTTTTCTTTTAGTTTCTGAAGTGGTAATTGGCTTTTGACAGCATGCTGGCTTCTTACCACATGCCTGCTTCTTTTCCATAACTACTTGCAACAACTCTTAACAAAAACTCTTTTAACATGTTCTGCTTTACTTTAAAATTCTATGGGAGTTCTGGGAAACCCATGAACCATGGATTTACAGTTTAAGACTTCTACCAGCAGACCATGAGCTAGCAGGAATTTAATTATTCTTCCCTGTAATTTTGAGTACTACTGTTATGCATATTTAGCTAATTGGCATGCAATTGCCTACATTTTTCGAAGAGGTTTTTTTAGAGACAGATCAACAATCATTGTCCTTTAAGCTGTAGCATCAACACAAAGGGATCACAGGGTTTTTTGAGCCAAGTGAGACACAAAAATGACAGACAAAAGTCAGGGTGGAAAGCAGCTTTTTGACAGAATTTTTTGAGGTAAGGATATAATATACATAAGGTCTGACTAATTGACCCACAGCTCCCCAAGCCTTCTTGCCTGTTTCTAGACAGATGAAATGCACATGGGCTCTATCAATTGAGATGGGCAACAGGCCTGCTCAGGCCCTTTCTTTTTCTCCCTTTCAGGCTCACAGCCTTTGTCCTCAAGTCCTTTGCCCAGGCCCGGCATCACATCTTCATAGAAGAGAAGCACATCCAGGATGCTTTGAACTGGCTGTCCTACAAACAGAAGGAGAACGGCTGTTTCCAGAGTTCTGGGACACTCCTGAACAATGCTATGAAGGTAACAAGTCTCCCTGGTTGTTTCTTTGTGAGGCTAGAACTTGGCCATAAGTCAGATGGGGCCCATTGAGCTTCCAGAGCACATAGGCAGATGGGAAATTCCCATGCCAATGGCAAACACTGGGGAGGGAACCACACACCATTCTGTACTTACTGGTGATACCTTCACATCAGCTGCAAGAGGAAGGAGGTGAGCTAAAGGTCTGCAATGCAGAATAGGGTATGCCCACTGGAGTGGGAGAAAAGACTGAAGATGTGAAGTTGGGTGAGGTCAGCATCTACCTTTTTGTTTCCCTGCAGGGTGGAGTGGACAACGAGGTCACGCTGACTGCCTACATCACTATTGCGTTGCTGGAGATTCCTCTGCCCGTGACCGTATGTGTCTGCATCCTAACTGGAGCCAGTTGTGCTGTGCCAGTCTATGGCAACAGAGAACTGACCAGAATTTGCTCCAGATTGGAAAAATGACTTGGTTGTTGAGCCCTGTGATATAAGAACTGTCATTTTTGCAATATCTGGGAGACATTGTACCCTGCTTGTTTCTAGACCTCCTTCTGGCAGTCCCCTCCTGAAAGTTCAGTAGGATGATGTGCTTTTAGTAAGGCAAAAACCTAATTTCTCCCCAGCCTTCTAATCACTGGCTTTCTCTCCCCAGCACCCAGTGGTGCGGAATGCTCTGTTCTGCCTGGAAACAGCAGCAAATCAGAAAGAAAACCACGTGTACACCAAGGCACTGCTGGCGTACGCCTTTGCCCTGGCAGGGAACAGGGAGAAGAGGAAGGCATTGCTCGACTCACTTGAAAAGGAAGCTGTGAGCAAGGGTGAGCGTTCCTGGTGGGACACGGCTTTCACCAGCCTTACATCTTCCCTTGGCAGAATGGCTTTTGTTGGTGGGGCAATGGCTGCAGGAATGGCCCCTGTGGGTAGGGAAAGGTGGAGGGAGAGGAAAGACTTGTGCAAAGGGACTATGTTTTTGAGAAGTCCCTCTCAGTCCCCAGGAAGCAGCAGGCACCATCCCCTGGGTGCTGAGCTGAAGGGTGGCTCTGCTCCCACCTCTCCTCAGCCCACTCCTCTGGCCATGCCAGGCACTGCTTGGCAAAGGCTTAGCAATGCTCAGGGACATTCCTTCCTTCCAGGGCACAGGCTCAACACAGAACAAAGGTGACCTTGCCCAGCACAAGGCATGTCAGTCAGAGAAGAGATGGGTGTGCTGAGAGAGAAGATGAACATACAGGGCATTTTGGAGGCCACAGCACAAACTCTGAGTCTTCTAGGAAAATCAAGTAATCACTTGGAACTGATCAGGTTGAGTCAGGCTGGCCAGAGGGTTTGTCCAAGCAGTGGGTAGTGGAACTGTGAAGGGAGTATCCCCCACACCTTTTGCCTTCTCCACCTGCAGGGGACTGGTAAGCCCTGGTCACAATCTTTGGGCCATTTGGCCTCTCACTGCCCAACGCTGGCATCTCTTCTCACAAAGGGAAGGAATGGCATCCTCCTGAGCTCTCTGGTTCCCTGCGGTGCCCAAGCCCATAAATGTCCATGGGAATGTGGGGTCTAGGACAAAGTGCTGTCTAGGCGTGGGGCTCAGCACTCTCATAGTCATTGTTAACCTGAAAAATGTGTAAACCTGACCCTTCCCACTTCAGCCTGCATGACAGACACATCCTGGAGGCTCCGTCCTCCCAGCTGGAGCGGCAGCAGATGAAGAAGTGCCTTGCAATACTTAATAGTAATCATTGCTTGTTGTCTCGTCTCGCTGGCTCCTGTGAAGATGGGTCTGTTCACTGGCAGCGGCCTGGGAAGGAGCCAGAGGCTGATCTCCCGTACTATCGCTCCCGAGCTCCCTCTGCGGAAGTGGAGATGACGGCCTACGTGCTCCTGGCTCACCTCACCTCGCAGCCAGCCCCTGCCCAGGAGGAGCTGGCATTTGCATCCCTTATTGCAAAGTGGATCAGCAGTCAGCAGAATCCCAGTGGAGGCTTCTCCTCCACCCAGGTGAGCTGCTTCCCTCCGGCCGCCTCGCACATCCACCTCAGAAGATGGGATGTGTCAGAGAGCCAGGTGGGAGCTCAGGAAGGTTTGCCAGGAGGGTGGGAACTGTAGCCCTGCAATAGATCCGGGCAGTACCTTCCACGGCTGCCAAGTTCCCAAGAGGCCACAGGCAAGTATGTCAGGTAGTGCCTCTGGGAAGGGAAATATGCTGAAGCTGCTCTTTCCCTCTGTCTTTTCTTCTTTACACTGGAGAAAGTGGGGCTGGAGGGGAGGGTGCCTGTGACAGAAAGGGCAGGCTGCAGGAGGACAGGCTGTAGGAGGACAGGCTGTGGAGAGGCTAATTGCACCCCCTGAGTGCTGGGACTCATCTCTTTCAGGACACAGTGGTGGCTCTCCAAGCCTTGTCCCTGTATGGAGCTGTCACCTATGCCAAGAGCGGGGCAGCTTCCACCGTGGCCCTGCGATCTGGAGGGGACTTCCAGCAAGAGTTCCAAGTGGATGCCAGCAACCGGCTGCTGCTGCAGCGCGTGCCCCTTGCCCAGGTGCCGGGGCAGTACAGCGTGGAGGTGTCTGGTGAAGGATGCGTCTACCTGCAGGTGAGGGTTGCATGCTGGGAGGGGAGCCCCTTGCCAGGCAGGAGCAGGGAGAGGACAGGATCAGAGAACCATCCAGGCTGGAAAAGACCCTAACATCATCGAGTCCTCCCACTGAGGTAGAGGAGAGTAAAGAGTAAAGGAGGGAGGGGAGAAGTGGAAGGCTGTGGGTAAAGGGAAGAGGAGGAGAAGAAGAGTAGAGGTGTGTGGAAGAGAAAGAGTGGGAGAGAAGGAGGGACGGCTCTGCAGCGTGGGGGAGCTGTGAGAATGGGAGAAGTGGGGAGGCTGGGTGGGGAGAGGGTCCCCTCTCTCCCACCTTGAGCGTGCACACACGCTCACACAGAGCTGCTGGCTGTCCCCTAGACAAGCCTGAGGTACAACGTGCAGCCCACGCAGGAGGAGGCACCCTTCATGCTTCATGTGCACACAATCCCAGAGACGTGTGAGGACTCCAAGGCTCACAAGGTCTTTGACATTGGCATAAATGTCAGGTGAGTCTGCATCTTGATCTGAGCTTTCCTGTTGAGCCATGGCAGCTGGTGGAGGTCTGGTTGTCCCCAGGGTGAGCCCGTCTGGGAGAGCAGCACATTCCTGGGAAGGTGGGCAGGAGGCAGCTGTTCTGTGAGGAGAGGCTCTGGAGGAAGGACTTGTCCTGCCGTGTGGGCAGCCCAAGGCTGGGCTAGTGAGAGGCTGCATAGGTGACTAGAAGCACCTGGCACAGCTGGAGAAGAAGGTGCTGGACTGCCAGGACTCAGTGGGGTGCCAAGTGTTATGTTATGGAAATGCTGGAAGCGTGCCCAGCTTTGAGTTGATGAGCACTGAATCTTTGTTGCTTGGTTCCTTAGTTACACAGGGGAGCGCAATGGCTCCAACATGGTGATTGTTGATGTGAAGATGCTGTCGGGATTCGTCCCCTTGAAGTCCTCAGTGAGGAAGGTAGGAGCCTGTTTGTCATGCAGGCAACGTTGAATCACAGAGTCATTAAGGGTGCAAAAGATCTCCATCTCCAAGCTTTGACCAGATGCCACCATACCCACTTATTACCATATTGCAAAGTGCCCCCTCTACTCCTTTTTTTAACTTTTTCAGGGATTGTGACTCCACCACTTCCCTGTGAAGCCTGTTCCAATGCTTAACCACTCTTTCAGCGAAGCAATTTCTCCCAATATCCAACAGGAATCTCCCCTGCCACAAATTAAGGACATTTCCTCTTGTTCTATCACTAGTTGCCTGGGAGGAGAGACTGACCCTTGCCTGGCTACAACCTCCTTTCAGGGTGTTGTAGAGAGCAATAAGGTTCCCCCAAGCCTTCTTTTTTCCAAACTAAACAATCTCAGTACCCTCAGCTGCTCCTCATAAGACTTACATTCCAGTCCCTTTCCCAGCTCACTGTCTTTCTTTGTAGTCGCTCCAGTAGCTCAAGGTCTGAAGTCAGGGCTCCAAAACTGAGTGCGGAATTCAACGTGCAGCATCACCAGTGCTGAATACAGAGAGAAAACATCCACTTTCTCATTTTCAAGGCACCTTTCCAATGTCTGTGGCAAAGAACAAAGCTTCAGCTTGATTTTTCACTGTCATTTGCACATTTGACATGTCCAGTGTTCTCTTTCCATACATGGCTTCAGGCCAGCACAAGGGGAGACAATGGGATCAGTCTAGGCAAAATAGACAAAGTAATTTTTTCTTTAGACTCGTGATGGGGATTTTTTTTTTCACTGTGTCCCAACAGCTCCCCATAAACATTGTCTGTGCATGGTACATTCAAAAATAGTGCTGTTTCCTTTTTCCCTCTGCTGACCTACAACATCTTCTAGCATTGTAACTCTTTAGGTCTTGGGTAACTGTTTGGGATGCTGAGTAGTGCATGAACTGCAAAATAAAGGCTATAATAATATGGTGCAGAACTAGCAAGCCAGAAGGAGCATATTTTCCTTTAATTGTTCCATCACTGTGCTTGAAGCAGTGCTAAGTCTCTTCTGGAGAGGTTCTGGAGGTGGTACTTCTTCAGCCAGGCTGGTGAAGGGGAGGGCTGGAGACCATGCTACTGCTGTGGCACACCAAGGAGGCATTGCTACTTGCTTAGTTCCCTGAGTACTGCAGTATTTCATCCAGAGTACATCCCACCCATAGGGCTGTGCAAGGGCCACAGGGAGAGCACCGTCAATGCAGTAACATCTTGGTCTTCTTTCTTCAGCTGGAAGGCCACCCCGTTATTGAGCGCACAGAGCTGAATACCAATCATGTTCTACTGTACCTGGAAAAGGTGAGGATGGGGCAGAAACACAGGCGCTGGGACTTTTGGCTACATAGGGCAAACAATCTGGGACTCAAAACTACCATGGCTCTGATAAGAATGCAACTGAATATTTTACTGTCTTTTCCTGACTACAAACTCTAAGGGCTGCTTCCCTCCCAGCCCTCAGCAGGCGTTCCCTGCACCCTGAGCGCAGATCAGGCACTGCTCTCCCCACCAGCAGAGCCTCCCCCAGGGTGGGGGAAGGGTCCCAGGGTTTCCCCTTGTCCCTCAGCCAGTCCTTCAGCTCTGTGTCGGGCCAGGGCATGGGTGGCCGGGGAGAGCGCAGGGCCTGGGGTCGGTGCGGTGGCTCAGGGGAGCCCCTGCAGTGCAGAGCCCCCCTGAGCCTCCTCTGCTTCCCTTCCCCAGCTGGGCAGGGAGACCCTCAGCTTCTCCTTCACGGTGGAGCGGGACATCCCCGTGCAGGGCCTGAAGCCAGCCCAGGTGAAGGTCTATGACTACTACGAGACAGGTGAGTGCCAGTAGTGCCCGTGGGAGCGAGGAGGGGCAGTGGCACACGAGCAGGGGCACAGGAGCTGTGGGGACCTGCAGCTGCCCCGGCCTGGCATGGCCACCCCAGCCCTGCCGGAGCTCTGGGAGCGCAGAGGGGCCGGGGTAGAGCCGTGGGCGCTGGGGGTCCCGTGTTCATTTCTGGCCCCAGAGTGCGGCCGTGCCCGTGCTTCCAGGCAGACCTGCTGCTCCCTGTGCCGCTGCTGTCCTGGCTGCTGTGCCAGGGTGGCAGTGACAGAGCTGTTTGTCCCCACCTCAGCCCGGTGTGCTGGGAGGAGGTGTCTGAGCAGCCCTTGGGTACACTGGAGTGGAGGTGCCTGTGCGAGTGGCTCTGCCTTGCTGCCACTGCCCCCAGACAGGGCCGGGACTGGGGCTGCCCCCACCCCAACTGGGATCTCTGGGGGAAACTGGGGATGGTGGCACCAGCCTGCTCTGGAGGCCTGGGAAAAGCATCTCTCTGGCACCCATCCCTCTGCCAGCAGTGCCAGGGGTCACCTCAGCTCACTCTCTCCCTTCCCTTCTGTTTTCCAGATGAGTTTGCCACACAGGAATACAGTGCTCCCTGCACCACAGGTAGGTGCACATGAACAACTGAGATGCTCCAGCAGGGATTATTGTAGGCTGTCTTGAGCTAGAGTCTTTGTAGGCTTTGTGTTTCCTTGGCCTGTGTCTACTCTCAGCATTTATCTGCACTGTGCCTACTGCAGTCCCCATCTCAGTACAGAGACCAAAAGCATTGCTGCCATGTTAGAAGCTCCGCGGGACAAGGAGCCCGGATCCCAGCAGGGGGAGAGAGAGACACACAATCCAAACCAATATGGTTGATAAACGAACTCTGTTTATTAGCAGTCTAAAGGCACTTATATAGTATACCAGCTTGTTAGCTCCTAAGTGGCTTAAAGCTTATCAAGACACATTTCTATTTCTACATAATTGGACTTACATTGGCAAGTTTCCACAGTCTTGTTATGATCAAAAGAATTCTGTGCTCATCTCCCTTGTTCACTCCCGGATAGCATAGCTGCAAGTTTTTCACTCCCACGCTCTTTCTCAGGCCTGCTTGTTTTCTTCACACAGGGACTTTCCCATGGAAAGTTTTTCTCACACACAAGCCTAAAACTTCCAGGCCTATTGCTTGCACAGTTCTTTTATTGATCCCAATAATTCTATTTCCCAGCACTGCCATTCAGCTTCCTCTGTAAGATCAGATACAGCTTTCATTTTTGTTCCCTGGGAATAGCAATCTTAGTGTTACTGACTTCATTTTACAGTGGCAATTGTCTTTTCCTCTTTGCTTGTGTCACTTTATGTAAATAAGATTCAAGTCACCCTTGGGATGGAACACCACACACAGCCTTTTGTGTCTCTGTCCTTTTTAGGGCCACTTCAGCTATGCTGCAGGCACTGAAAGGTACTGAGGAATTGTCTCCCAAATATCTTGGTGCAATATTGATGTTATTCACATCTCTTTAGTGAGGACCTTTCAAACTCTTCCCCAGGGAAATGAAGTTGCTGAGAGAGAATGTGTACTAGAATAGCTCATGGAGCTCCAGGATGAATCTGCCTCCCCTCTCTGTAGCCTAGATATTTTGAATATGTCCAGCCATTCCCATTCTGTTATCTGTCTGCAACCGGGCATTTTTAGGTGAAGCTGTTTCCAGGACTCTGGACATAACTCACCAGAATATTTATCTTACTTTGTCCTTTTCCCATCTCCAGTCAAGGCTGAACAAGGAAATTCCTGAAGAATGCATCTTGTCAGAGCCTTGCCTTCTCAGTTTACGTGTCTCTGCCCCTAGAAGATCTTTGACACCTCAAAAGCAAAAAGGAAGCAACACTATAAATAAATTAAGTCTTGATTCTCATCAGACGTCTCTGGCTTTGTTTTCTGTTACGCTTGTCTCTTCTCCTATGCATAGTTCAGACTGTGTCATGGCCTAAGATTTCATGGCAAGGTGGTGTTTGGGAAATCCTCAAGAATACCAGAAGGCAGATAGATTTTAGCAGTTGGGAGATTTTTCTCCATACTTGCCGGTTCTCTAAGGAGAGAGGACAGCGTATCTGATCCATTATGCACTGGAAGTTTGTCTCTCTGCCTCTACAGAGGGTGTTTTCTGCAAGGTGATCCTTGGGCATAAACCTCTGATCACATATCCCCTTTGATTGCACTGAGAAATCACTGCTGTGAGGTGCGAGGATGGGGTGAACCTGTCCAATCTGATCTTTTACAGCAGACCAGATAGAAGTGAAGGGAAGACCTGTGGACTTTCCCATTCTAGCAGTGTCTGCTTGTTTCTAAGCAGCTGAAGTGAAATCAGAGAGGGACTAGGACCTTAACAGTGTCAGTCACAGAATTGTTAAGTTGGAGAAGGCTGTAAGGTCAAGTCCTACCATTAACCCAGCACTGCTCAGTCCACTGCTGAACCATGTAGAATTGCATGGGGTTGTTGTGACTCAAGTGTAGGACCTAGCACTTGGCCTCACATCACTGGCCTTGACCCGCTGAACCTTCCTGCCCTCCAGCAGATCAACACTCCCACCCAGCTCGGTGTTTCCTTCAAACTTACTGGGGGTACACTTGATCTCCTCAGGTCACTGATAATTAAACAGGACTGGCCCCAACACTGAGCCCTGGGGAACCCCACCAGTGACCAGCAGAATGGAACTCCATTTGCCACCACTTCCTGGGCCTGGCTATCCAGACAGCTTTTTTATCCATCAAACAGTGCACCTCTACAGGCAATGGGCAATCAATTTCTCCAGGAGAATGCTGTGGGAAATCATGTCAAACCCCAAACACCACAGAAGACAAAGTGACATAATATTAATATCTAGCAAAATAGATGAAGAATTTTATTTGTTCTCAATAATACTGTTTGTACAGGCACACCAAGCCAAAAATTGGATGGAACAGCTAGCTGTGCATACTTTGGATGCACAACACGCCATGATACCTAACAATAAGCATTTCATGAGAATAAACAGTCGCATAAGATTTTTTTGCATTCAAAAGTTAAAACCACAAATTCATGAGACAAAATGAAGAAAGGGGGATCATTCCTGGAGGTATCTAAGAGGCCTGTAGACAGTTTCATCAAAGCAACTATATGATTTAAATGAATGTACCATTTAAACTAGACTTAGGCAGGTAGGTTAGTGGCAAATGCCATTAGCTTCTCCTTGGTAATCTCCCAGAAGTAGCAGACATGAGATAATGGAAGCTTCCACAAGAAGACCCAAGCTCCCACTGGAGAACAGACCACTGTAAGTTATCAGCCAAAGGCAGAATGCATGTACACATCCCTCCTGCCCCCAGGCACTCTCTAATCATTGAAGAGGGCAGACTCTGTCTCCTCCCACTCTTCTACAAACAAGAAACAATCCCAGGAGGGGTGTCTACAGGGAAGATCACAGAGGTTGGATTGCATGTAACATTAGTTGATCTTCCAGGCTGCCTAATGGTGGGAGACATGGACAGGCCTTCTGCAGAGACCAGTTCAATTGAGGGTATGGTTTGTAAGCCAGGGGAGAGAAAATGTTCCCAAGAACTACCTATCCTTCTCCACTGATTAGTCTGCACCTCAGACGATGAGTTCAAAGAATGTAACACAGAGATAGATACATTAGAAAGGCTGATCCCCACTTAAATCATTCTGTCCTGTTATTTTATTCTTCACTTTTTAGCCGTATTTCCCTGCACACAGGCCTTGTTAGATGGGTTACTCTTTAACCTAAGAAGCCAGGGAGATTAAAGCTGTGACTGAAAGATGAGCAGGAGAAATCAGAATTGGGAACAAAGTGTTCAAAAATCATTGGTGAGTACAGTTAATTTATTTGCAAAGTTCACTTTCCATTCCTTGCAGACATTATTCATCTGTCACACTGTGGTGGTGGTGGTGGTGGTGGTGGTAAGGCAGGCGGATTCCAGCATCTGGGAGCGTTCTTCAATCATTTCCCTGGTTTACTTCCTCTGCAAGGATGAAAGAAGATGGGAGGGAACAGGACTTTATCTGCATTTTAACAGAACTGGGGAAAAGTAGCCTAAAATCCAAGGTCTTCCAATGAGTCTCACACTGGACAACCAGACCACGCCAAAATACCCTTTGGACACGTTTTACTGTCCACTCAATATCTTAGGACTTGTGCACATTTTTCTATGAAGGGAGGCTGTAGGTCCAGAATCAGCAGAAAACAGCTGTAGCTATGGACACAGCCCAGGTTAACAAGCAGTATGGAACAGAAGTGTGGGAGTTCGGACTCTTCCAGACATCAGATAAAAACACAAAAGGAGATAGATACCACCATTTACCACCAGCAAGAGGCAAAGCTTTTGCTTTCCCCAAGTCCAAACCACTTTTTCTGTTTTCAGGTGTCACAGTCAGGCCCTGTGAAAAACAATTTCCCAGGAACTCTGCTTTCCAGAAGCTTCCATACTCCAAACACCTGAAACTGGGCAACTAATGGAAAGCAAGACCTGCCAGTTTTCATATTGCAGGACTCCATATAGGACAGGAGAAATAACCTTGGTCAGAGCTTTTTACAGAAGCTCCTAAATTACCTGTGCTCCTAAGCCAAACAAACGTGGCCTTGCATTGCAGAGAATCCCCCAAAGATTACAGTATTTCTGTCCTGCAGCCAGCTCAGACTCCAAATCAAGACTGAGGGCTGGCTGCCCAGGGTCATGCGGCACAGCTGCCTCCTGAGAGACCCTGGGGCAGCGGGACCCTGAGAAGGAAGGAAGACTTCCTTCAGAAAGTAGCTACGAGAGGCAAACTTGCCATTTCTGTAACTCCCATGCTCTCAGTTTTATATGCAAGATCTGCACGTGTAAGTTGGGCCAATGTCACCCAAATTAAAACAGGAAGAGACAAGTGCTGGCTGGAAAACAAAGAATGTAATGAAGAAGATGTAGAGAGCAGTGAAGGAAGCAGTAACCTACCTGTGGTGCAGGGAGCACTGTATTCCTGTGTGGCAAACTCATCTGGAAAACAGAAGGGAAGGGAGAGAGTGAGCTGAGGTGACCCCTGGCACTGCTGGCAGAGGGATGGGTGCCAGGGAGATGCTTTTCCCAGGCCTCCAGAGCAGGCTGGTGCCACCATCCCCAGTTTCCCCCAGAGATCCCAGTTGGGGTGGGGGCAGCCCCAGTCCCGGCCCTGTCTGGGGGCAGTGGCAGCAAGGCAGAGCCACCCGCACAGGCACCTCCACTCCAGTGTACCCAAGGGCTGCTCAGACACCTCCTCCCAGCACACCGGGCTGAGGTGGGGACAAACAGCTCTGTCACTGCCACCCTGGCACAGCAGCCAGGACAGCAGCGGCACAGGGAGCAGCAGGTCTGCCTGGAAGCACGGGCACGGCCGCACTCTGGGGCCAGAAATGAACACGGGACCCCCAGCGCCCACGGCTCTACCCCGGCCCCTCTGCGCTCCCAGAGCTCCGGCAGGGCTGGGGTGGCCATGCCAGGCCGGGGCAGCTGCAGGTCCCCACAGCTCCTGTGCCCCTGCTCGTGTGCCACTGCCCCTCCTCGCTCCCACGGGCACTACTGGCACTCACCTGTCTCGTAGTAGTCATAGACCTTCACCTGGGCTGGCTTCAGGCCCTGCACGGGGATGTCCCGCTCCACCGTGAAGGAGAAGCTGAGGGTCTCCCTGCCCAGCTGGGGAAGGGAAGCAGAGGAGGCTCAGGGGGGCTCTGCACTGCAGGGGCTCCCCTGAGCCACCGCACCGACCCCAGGCCCTGCGCTCTCCCCGGCCACCCATGCCCTGGCCCGACACAGAGCTGAAGGACTGGCTGAGGGACAAGGGGAAACCCTGGGACCCTTCCCCCACCCTGGGGGAGGCTCTGCTGGTGGGGAGAGCAGTGCCTGATCTGCGCTCAGGGTGCAGGGAACGCCTGCTGAGGGCTGGGAGGGAAGCAGCCCTTAGAGTTTGTAGTCAGGAAAAGACAGTAAAATATTCAGTCGCATTCTTATCAGAGCCATGGTAGTTTTGAGTCCCAGATTGTTTGCCCTATGTAGCCAAAAGTCCCAGCGCCTGTGTTTCTGCCCCATCCTCACCTTTTCCAGGTACAGTAGAACATGATTGGTATTCAGCTCTGTGCGCTCAATAACGGGGTGGCCTTCCAGCTGAAGAAAGAAGACCAAGATGTTACTGCATTGACGGTGCTCTCCCTGTGGCCCTTGCACAGCCCTATGGGTGGGATGTACTCTGGATGAAATACTGCAGTACTCAGGGAACTAAGCAAGTAGCAATGCCTCCTTGGTGTGCCACAGCAGTAGCATGGTCTCCAGCCCTCCCCTTCACCAGCCTGGCTGAAGAAGTACCACCTCCAGAACCTCTCCAGAAGAGACTTAGCACTGCTTCAAGCACAGTGATGGAACAATTAAAGGAAAATATGCTCCTTCTGGCTTGCTAGTTCTGCACCATATTATTATAGCCTTTATTTTGCAGTTCATGCACTACTCAGCATCCCAAACAGTTACCCAAGACCTAAAGAGTTACAATGCTAGAAGATGTTGTAGGTCAGCAGAGGGAAAAAGGAAACAGCACTATTTTTGAATGTACCATGCACAGACAATGTTTATGGGGAGCTGTTGGGACACAGTGAAAAAAAAAATCCCCATCACGAGTCTAAAGAAAAAATTACTTTGTCTATTTTGCCTAGACTGATCCCATTGTCTCCCCTTGTGCTGGCCTGAAGCCATGTATGAAAAGAGAACACTGGACATGTCAAATGTGCAAATGACAGTGAAAAATCAAGCTGAAGCTTTGTTCTTTGCCACAGACATTGGAAAGGTGCCTTGAAAATGAGAAAGTGGATGTTTTCTCTCTGTATTCAGCACTGGTGATGCTGCACGTTGAATTCTGCACTCAGTTTTGGAGCCCTGACTTCAGACCTTGAGCTACTGGAGCGACTACAAAGAAAGACAGTGAGCTGGGAAAGGGACTGGAATGTAAGTCTTATGAGGAGCAGCTGAGGGTACTGAGATTGTTTAGTTTGGAAAAAAGAAGGCTTGGAGGAACCTTATTGCTCTCTACAACACCCTGAAAGGAGGTTGTAGCCAGGCAAGGGTCAGTCTCTCCTCCCAGGCAACTAGTGATAGAACAAGAGGAAATGTCCTTAATTTGTGGCAGGGGAGATTCCTGTTGGATATTGGGAGAAATTGCTTCGCTGAAAGAGTGGTTAAGCATTGGAACAGGCTTCACAGGGAAGTGGTGGAGTCACAATCCCTGAAAAAGTTAAAAAAAGGAGTAGAGGGGGCACTTTGCAATATGGTAATAAGTGGGTATGGTGGCATCTGGTCAAAGCTTGGAGATGGAGATCTTTTGCACCCTTAATGACTCTGTGATTCAACGTTGCCTGCATGACAAACAGGCTCCTACCTTCCTCACTGAGGACTTCAAGGGGACGAATCCCGACAGCATCTTCACATCAACAATCACCATGTTGGAGCCATTGCGCTCCCCTGTGTAACTAAGGAACCAAGCAACAAAGATTCAGTGCTCATCAACTCAAAGCTGGGCACGCTTCCAGCATTTCCATAACACTTGGCACCCCACTGAGTCCTGGCAGTCCAGCACCTTCTTCTCCAGCTGTGCCAGGTGCTTCTAGTCACCTATGCAGCCTCTCACTAGCCCAGCCTTGGGCTGCCCACACGGCAGGACAAGTCCTTCCTCCAGAGCCTCTCCTCACAGAACAGCTGCCTCCTGCCCACCTTCGCAGGAATGTGCTGCTCTCCCAGACGGGCTCACCCTGGGGACAACCAGACCTCCCCCAGCTGCCATGGCTCAACAGGAAAGCTCAGATCAAGATGCAGACTCACCTGACATTTATGCCAATGTCAAAGACCTTGTGAGCCTTGGAGTCCTCACACGTCTCTGGGATTGTGTGCACATGAAGCATGAAGGGTGCCTCCTCCTGCGTGGGCTGCACGTTGTACCTCAGGCTTGTCTAGGGGACAGCCAGCAGCTCTGTGTGAGCGTGTGTGCACGCTCAAGGTGGGAGAGAGGGGACCCTCTCCCCACCCAGCCTCCCCACTTCTCCCATTCTCACAGCTCCTCCACGCTGCAGAGCCGTCCCTCCTTCTCTCCCACTCTTTCTCTTCCACACACCTCTACTCTTCTTCTCCTCCTCTTCCCTTTACCCACAGCCTTCCACTTCTCCCCTCCCTCCTTTACTCTTTACTCTCCTCTACCTCAGTGGGAGGACTCGATGATGTTAGGGTCTTTTCCAGCCTGGATGGTTCTCTGATCCTGTCCTCTCCCTGCTCCTGCCTGGCAAGGGGCTCCCCTCCCAGCATGCAACCCTCACCTGCAGGTAGACGCATCCTTCACCAGACACCTCCACGCTGTACTGCCCCGGCACCTGGGCAAGGGGCACGCGCTGCAGCAGCAGCCGGTTGCTGGCATCCACTTGGAACTCTTGCTGGAAGTCCCCTCCAGATCGCAGGGCCACGGTGGAAGCTGCCCCGCTCTTGGCATAGGTGACAGCTCCATACAGGGACAAGGCTTGGAGAGCCACCACTGTGTCCTGAAAGAGATGAGTCCCAGCACTCAGGGGGTGCAATTAGCCTCTCCACAGCCTGTCCTCCTACAGCCTGTCCTCCTGCAGCCTGCCCTTTCTGTCACAGGCACCCTCCCCTCCAGCCCCACTTTCTCCAGTGTAAAGAAGAAAAGACAGAGGGAAAGAGCAGCTTCAGCATATTTCCCTTCCCAGAGGCACTACCTGACATACTTGCCTGTGGCCTCTTGGGAACTTGGCAGCCGTGGAAGGTACTGCCTGCATCTATTGCAGGGCTACAGTTCCCACCCTCCTGGCAAACCTTCCTGAGCTCCCACCTGGCTCTCTGACACGTCCCATCTTCTGAGGTGGATGTGCGAGGCGGCCGGAGGGAAGCAGCTCACCTGGGTGGAGGAGAAGCCTCCACTGGGATTCTGCTGACTGCTGATCCACTTTGCAATAAGGGATGCAAATGCCAGCTCCTCCTGGGCAGGGGCTGGCTGCGAGGTGAGGTGAGCCAGGAGCACGTAGGCCGTCATCTCCACTTCCGCAGAGGGAGCTCGGGAGCGATAGTACGGGAGATCAGCCTCTGGCTCCTTCCCAGGCCGCTGCCAGTGAACAGACCCATCTTCACAGGAGCCAGCGAGACGAGACAATAAGCAATGATTACTATTAAGTATTGCAAGGCACTTCTTCATCTGCTGCCGCTCCAGCTGGGAGGACGGAGCCTCCAGGATGTGTCTGTCATGCAGGCTGAAGTGGGAAGGGTCAGGTTTACACATTTTTCAGGTTAACAATGACTGTGAGAGTGCTGAGCCCCACGCCTAGACAGCACTTTGTCCTAGACCCCACATTCCCATGGACATTTATGGGCTTGGGCACCGCAGGGAACCAGAGAGCTCAGGAGGATGCCATTCCTTCCCTTTGTGAGAGGAGATGCCAGCGTTGGGCAGTGAGAGGCCAAATGGCCCAAAGAATGTGACCAGGGCTTACCAGTCCCCTGCAGGTGGAGAAGGCAAAAGGTGTGGGGGATACTCCCTTCACAGTTCCACTACTCACTGCTTGGACAAACCCTCTGGCCAGCCTGACTCAACCTGATCAGTTCCAAGTGATTACTTGATTTTCCTAGAAGACTCAGAGTTTGTGCTGTGGCCTCCAAAATGCCCTGTATGTTCATCTTCTCTCTCAGCACACCCATCTCTTCTCTGACTGACATGCCTTGTGCTGGGCAAGGTCACCTTTGTTCTTTGTTGAGCCTGTGCCCTGGAAGGAAGGAATGTCCCTGAGCATTGCTAAGCCTTTGCCAAGCAGTGCCTGGCATGGCCAGAGGAGTGGGCTGAGGAGAGGTGGGAGCAGAGCCACCCTTCAGCTCAGCACCCAGGGGATGGTGCCTGCTGCTTCCTGGGGAGCTGCCTCGGAGCTGAGAAGAAGGACTGAGAGGGACTTCTCAAAAACATAGTCCCTTTGCACAAGTCTTTCCTCTCCCTCCACCTTTCCCTACCCACAGGGGCCATTCCTGCAGCCATTGCCCCACCAACAAAAGCCATTCTGCCAAGGGAAGATGTAAGGCTGGTGAAAGCCGTGTCCCACCAGGAACGCTCACCCTTGCTCACAGCTTCCTTTTCAAGTGAGTTGAGCAATGCCTTCCTCTTCTCCCTGTTCCCTGCCAGGGCAAAGGCGTATGCCAGCAGTGCCTTGGTGTACACGTGGTTTTCTTTCTGATTTGCTGCTGTTTCCAGGCAGAACAGAGCATTCCGCACCACTGAGTGCTGGAAGGAGAGAGAGACTGAACTGGAGGTGAGCATACTGAGGTCCATCTTAGAACACCAGGAATAGGAGTGGTACCTGTGGACCCTTAGCATCCCCACTTTCTGGCCTAACAAAGATTTTACCATTGTGTATCCCTTACCTCCAGGCCTAATAATTCCTAGAACAAATGGGCGGCCAAAGGCTGTTCCTTATTTTGAATCTACTTTTCTTTAATATGTCTTGATGTAATGGTTTTTCCTAGTTTGATTTAAAGACTGTGAAGACAGGGCTCCAATCCTTCTTCCTCAAGAAGAATTACTGGCCTGATTGTGTCTGGGTTGAGAGGTGTGGTCTGAAATACTTCCTCACTTTAGGTGTACAGAATACTTGCTTTCCTCCTCCTACTCTCATCCTAAGACTGTTCTGTGCTTTTACCCTCTGCTCTATCCTTTCATTTTTTTTGGTTCCCCTTTTCCAGGGCGTTTTGAAAAAATTTCACTTTCTGGAAGTAATGTAGTTTCTAGTTCGGTGGTGATCTCTGTCTCTGCACAAGAAAAAGTGTGGGTTTCTTTGTATTTTGTAGAATATTTTTTGTGATGTTAACATTAACAATGCATCTATTGGTTTAAGAGTGCAATCACTGCAGCAAAGTAAAATGTAGCTACTTTACACAATGTTATGACTAACAGGCACTGTTACCCTGTGACCTTTCAGCAAGACACATGACTACTCCTCACTTGTGATGGAAAAGCTTCTATAAAACTGAAAAAGTAGCTCTGCAGGGAGACCATGCCATGACCTGAAAGCTAACAGCACATTTACAGCTTAATAAAGTGTCTAGAAGGAAAAGACATATTTTGCTGTTGCTTTGTACTTTGACTTTCACTGTGTGTCTACTGGAAGATGAAATCCTTTGTGATTCCTTTTGGAGAAGCAGTTCAGCTGGTTTTAAGAAAGCAAAGAAGAAAACCAAAATTGGTTGTGTCTATGCCTACTACTGTTGGTAAAGTTAGTATTGGGGAGTCCAGTCTAATGACAGGATGTGACAGTAGACACCCATGCTGAGGACAGTGCTATTAAGGTTTTTATGAGGATCTAATATGGCTTATTTTACTTATAGAAATACTCTGTATGAGCCTGAATTGCTTAAGGACTGTGCTAATCTTAGTTCATACAGCTTAACTTGAAATGCACCCATTCTCCACCCAGATTGTGACAAACCCTTTCCTTCACATTCAGTGGAAGTTTTAGACTCAGACAGGGAGCTGGAAAACATCCTCATTATCCAATATGGCTCTGCCTGAGAGCTTGGCTTCTAAATAAAGCACATAACAAAGAAAGAATACTCTTCTGGTAAAGTTAGTGTCATCCATGTCACCTTACTGACAAAATAATTCCTTCTGCTGATTCTTGCTACACAGGACAAAACTTTAGACACAAAACATTCCCTACCACATTTGGAGCAGAGGGACTGCAACAGCCTGGCAACCACACTGGCTCAGCAGCCCTTCTGCTGTGATTCATACCCCAATTTTACCTGCACCACCACCTTGTCTCAAAGTCGGGGGATCAGAATGACCAAACCCACACTGCTCTTAAGTAGGCCTCAGGTTTTTCACAGAGTGCCATGATGGTACTCCCTATACCTATACTTTATTACCTATAGGTATACCTTATTATTCAAGGATTAAGGATGGGGATTTCCCATAAAACCATCTAGAAGAAGCAAAGAAAATGAGAATGAATGTCTGAGGGTGCCATGCTTTTTTACTGACCTGTGGTGTTGTGTCTGCACAATAGGCCCAAGAGTGGTTTAACAGGATTGTACTATTCTAAGAAACAAAATGAGATTTCTGTAGGTGTAGAAAACCTATTTGTCTCACTTCAGAGAATTAAATATTATTTAGCTCACTGTCAATCCAAGCTGTATGGAGCAAATCCATTATCATCCACAAAAGAACTCAGAAAAATATTAAGTGAAATGTATATACAGGAGACAGGATTGGACAGGGGACAAAAATTGAGGAAAATGTTAGTTCGGTCTAGGCTTAAATGGAAAGACTACTCAGACAAGATTTCTTCTTTCCAGAGGTAAAGGGACCTGCTAATCTGAGCATTGGGACACTGGTAGGGCAGGTTAGTACCATCTGTGGCTCAGGCTGGGGTGCAGACACGTACGGTTACAGGCAGAGGAATCTCCAGCAGTGCAATAGTGATGTAGGCTGCCAGTGTGACCTCGTCATTCACTCCACCCTGCAGGGAAACACAGAGGTACTTGTTGATCCCACACAACATTGGCTTCCCCCTGTGCTACTTATCTGCATTCTTCAGGGACAAACTCTTCTTGGCCTCCTTTTCACGCTAGGTCCTTCAGAAAAGGCTGCTGACTTCTTCCCGCCTCTGTGATAACTCACACATATAACTCCTCACTCTTTCCTAACCCCCAAGTGCTGAAATAACTCTGTTGATCCCAGAGTGGCCAAGTTGCCAAGCTCCAGCCTGTCAAAGCCCATGTGGAGCCAACCAGGTGACACGTTACCTTCATAGCATTGTTCAGGAGCGCCCCAGAACTGCGGAAACAGCCATTTTCCTTCTGCTTTTGAGTAAGCCAGATCAAAGCATCCTGGATGTGCTTCTCCTCTATGAAGATGTGATGCCGGGCCTGGGCAAAGGACTTGAGGACAAAGGCTGTGAGCCTGAAAGTGATAGAGGGAACCAAGACATCCTGAGTAGGCCCTCTATCCATCAGAGGTCATAGGGCCTATATAACTTCATCTCCACCTCCATTTCAAACTCCACAATGACCAAGCACTGAGAGAACAAGAGAACACTGAGGAGTGAGAGGGCATGAAAAGCAGAAACAAAAAGCCAGTGGTACTGAGGTCTTACCAGGTATTTCCAACTTGCCCATAACGTGGCCCAAAGGTGCTATAAGAACCATCCCAGTGTTTGTACTTCAATTGCCTTTGATACCCTGAAATGGAGAGTGAAAAAATATTTCAGTTGCCGCAGTGGTTTTCAAGGAGCCATGCAAAGGAAATGTAGGAGACATTTGGAACACAGTGTGCCCCTTAACTAGTGGCACAAGTGTGAGCTATGCCCCTCAGTATTACAAAGGAAGTTCAGGCAAATACTGGCTCTGAATATCTCTATTCTTTTGCTCTTCTTCTCACCAAAACCACCAGGAAACTGGGTAGCTGTGGTCATTGCTGCTCTCTGCCCAAGACTTCATGAGGAGAGGTAATGCATCCCAGACTTGAAAGAAATGAGAGAATGGTTCCCAGAGGAGAACTGATTAAAAATGTGAGTCCTACACAGGATATGAATACAGAAAACAGGATCATTTTCTTTGGAGGAAGTGCAATTCTCCTGCAAAAATAACCGAGTCACAACAGCCCCTTGCTAGCTGGCAGATACCCACCGTGTGCGCACGTACTGGTGTTGTGCCTGTCATCGTGCCCTAGCTAATGTGGTAAAATTCTGCCCTGGTCAAAGATGAACAATACTTTCTACATCTCAGTACTAAGGAGAATTCAACATCTACATAAGCAGCTGCCATGATTAATGGTTATAGTCTGATTTATGTATTTCATATAGTCCTTTTCTTATGGAAAGAAATCCTGAGTTATTGCCAGCCCTGGACTTTTTCTTTGTTCCTGTTTGGATGCCGTTGTCTCTCATCCTGTACCTCCAACTGAGCATAGGATTCCTTCTCACAGATACTGTATTGTGTACCCCTAACCTGCTGGTATCCTGTTCCTTTCTAGAGACAGCCTCCAACAGATCATCCAGGCCAGTGACCCACAGTGTCCTTATCCAATAGCCAAGGGAGGGGATGAACAGAAAGGTAAATGCTCACCGCTCACTAAGTATCCAGTGGCCTTGGATTTGACCTCTTCACTCAGCTGCCCTGTCTTGTTCAGGTAGTCCAGGACGTAGATGTTGGGGGCAAACAGGACCATGTTCTGCTCCCCACAGCCAAAGGGCATCTGGAGGAGCTGGTGCAGGTTCTGCATGGCAGTGCCCATGATGTCACCTGGGGAATGGGAAAATGCACAGTGTAAATTTGCCATTAGACTGAGCACAGCCTGGAGGGCAGTGTTTCAAAATAGCATGTGGCACTTTGAGGAGGTTTCACTTACCTAGCACTGAGAAATATGCTCTGGCTGAGCCATCCACCACAGTTGCTGGGAGAGCCAAGGAGACTGTGTCTGACACTGACTTTTCTGGGATAAAAAGCAGATTGATTACAATTCCAGATGTATCTACATGCACAAGCAGCAACTATCCATGGGTGAGACACCATCCCCTGAAGAGGGGTTTCCTGACTTCAACAAATCCATTCATCTGCAATTTTGTTGACCAAGTTTCCCATCCTGCAAATTTTGTGTTGGGCCTGCAATACCCTCACACACAGATTGTCATGGACTTCTATATGGCGTCATCAACCAGCCTTGACTGACAAATACACTTTTTCCATCCTATTTTTATGGCCTTTTCTGCTTTGGTGGATTTTCTGACCTGGCTTACTGCAGAGTCTGGTTTGTGATGTTACACCTGTTAATGAAAGGCATTAGAGATAACCTTATTAAATCCCAGGTATTCTTTCCCTGCAGTGACCTGGCCAGCCTCATTTCCTAAAATATATGCTTCTCCCTCTCTAATTGTAGACACTATTATATCCTCAGCTTTTCTCCTCCAGGAAGAATTGTGTTCACTAATAGCTGGATATGCATCTAGTTTGTTCAATTTTATCAGATCCCTACACCTTTCTTCTCAGAGTGCAGCACTCACAAACCTTTTCTTCTTCCTTTGTCTTTAGTTTCTACCTCAACAAAGAAAGTCTTAGAAAACAAATGGCTCTTACCAGATGCACAGAGCACAGAGTTGTACGTGGTTTCCACCTCAGTCCCTTCCGGCTTGGGGAAAAAGGCAAGAGAGAAAAAAGCAAAAAGTGAGAAACAACAGCAACAGAGAAAAGGAAGAAATATCAAAAGGGAAAGTAAAAGGGACTCTTTGAAAATTGCCTAGAAAGTTTTCTCCTCCATGTGCTAAACTGAGGATAATTGAGGACTGTAACATACTGGATAATTACAAGTATGAAATGTAATATATTTTCTATTCTTTCTTATTACTGAGAGACGCGTGCATCTTCACAGGGCAAGATGGAGATAACATGCAAGGTGATGTTATCAACAGAGACATGGCAGCCTGCCATCCAAGGTGCCTCCCATTGTGGCCCAGTCTGGCAGAGCTCTCCAGGCTGTGGTGAAGGCTGAGTGCCTGGCACACTGGGAGGATATGTATGCAAGAACTTTGGCTGGTGGCAGCTAGAGCACTCCAATGCACCACAAGTGACATGTTAAAACAACCAGAATTTAAATACATGCCACAGTCAACTCGTTAATAGTTTCTAGTCTAGTCTTTGAAGTTAGAAAAGAATACCTCTTTTCTGGTGAGATGGGTGAAAATATTTTGCAGAAAACTCAGGAATCAAATGTTTACTAGAATACATTTTTTTGTCATAATATATTTTAGTGAGCTCCCTGCATCAATTTTTTAACCTCTAAATAGGAGAGTTCCCAGTGTTTCCTTGTTGGTTTCTGGCTTTTGCCAGCTGATATTTTTTTCCCAGCATGTAAACAATGGTGTTATTGTCTTCACTTTCTCACACAGTCGGAACATATTGTCTCTCATTCTTCAGTATGAAAAGACAGAAAAGTATTGAAAGAGCAGGGGAAAAAAATGAAAAAAAAAAAAAAAGCTTTTTGGATAAACTGTGATAGAGCAAAATGCTTCTGTTTGAAAAGGCACCTTCTTGTTTGTTTCAGTATGTCATTCTGATATGCAACTAAATGAGAAATCCATTGTTTTGTTTGATTTTGAACATTTCAACAGGCAATTAAAACATACAAACTGTAATTATTTGAAAGATTTTCCTTGATGAGAAATTCCTGGGTGAAAAAATTCCTTCTCCCCAAAGACCTCTCGGTGAGGCTTGGTTTCTGGAGAGGCAAGAAGATGCCCTGGGACCTCTGGCACACTCACTTCTCTCTCTCTGGGATGCACTGCCTGCTGCAGGGAATATTGTCATCCCTGTGCTCATGACAATGCAGCTTCACCCCAAGCCTGTTACACTGTATCCATCCCTGTTAATTAATTGTTCAGCCTTGGATGCTAATTTCCAATTCCATCCCGTCAGGGCTTGCTGCAGATTAATTACCACATTACAATAACAGGATAGGATGAGCAATCTCTCAGACACCCTGCCAGAAGTAACTCTAATACTTGTTCAGTAATTTACATTCCCTTGCCATCTGGGAGAAAAGACTTTACAGTGCTTTATCTTCCTGTATCTTCAAAGAACAAAACAAACAGTCTTTTTCCTGAAGGCGTACACAAATTTGGAAAATTTCCTGAAATGTTAAACAGTTGTTCATGTATTATACATTCAAATCCATTTGTAAATAATTAAAAAAAAAACAACAAACCCTAGCAGATAGGATGGTTGTTCTGTCACTACATTCAGGTTAGCAAAACATTTCCTGAAGCAAAATATATCCTAGTTCTGCCTTACTGAAAACTGGAATGTCTGCCATGTAAGGAGGACTTACTATTATATAGATTTCCCTATACAACAAGCTGGTACTTTTTGTTTGCCAGTAGCTTCCAGAAGACTTATACTGCGGATTAATTTTATGACTGGCAACTTACCATGTGAAAAACTATGTTTTTATCATTGCAAAACACTGCTTAAGGAAAGAAGTGTACAAAAGAATGTAAAAATAAAAGGTTAGTTACACTGTTTGGAGCATTCTTCGAAGTGTAATAAAACCAATTCAAAACAGTGATAGTAGTTTTGTTTAGAAATATCTGTAGGTTGTGATGACTGTTCCAGAGTACTGGCTGTGGGCTGGAGGAGAAGTATAAGCTTTCTGTCTAGTGTTCTATTCACAACCTATCCCTGTGATTTACTAGAGGCAAACCCAAGGATTTCTCATTTATCTCTGATATGAGGTGTCTCAGAAAAACCTGTCATTATTGCCTGCCTTATTATTCCTGTCCCTCTATGTAATGTAAGACCCTGCTTTGACTGTGAGATGGCAACATTATGAGTTATGGGCTCTATTGGCCTGTGTTAGATTTATCAGTGCTTCTTTTGTAAAAGCTTGCAGAATAAGAGTCCCACAAGCCATTATTGCTGCTCTCACAGCTAAACCAGAAAACCTCTATCACACACACCTCTTGCTCTTACT